>NW_006408519.1:2023285-2037333 GCF_000296735.1 Chrysochloris asiatica
TGTCGCTATGAGTTGGTACTGACTCGATGGCACCTAACAACAACACAACAATGCCTAGGACTGGGAAAGTGGTGGCTCTAGAAGGTAAGAACTAGACTATGGACCATAAGGTTCAAGTTCTATGGAAGAAAGATGAGACTTTCTACTCCTGCAAAGATTTAAAGCCTCAGAAACCCTACTCAGGATCAATATGAGTCAGAGCCAATTCAATTACACTTAACAAACAACTACAATGCATAGGATATCAATATTTATGCATTTCATTTTTTACACCTTCTAATTTTCCTAGATGCATACTTTGTATATCCCATGTTCTGATTATTAATGAATGTCTGTAAATATTTCTCCACATTTGAATTGTGACTCATAAGCAAATGAAGGTCCTGAAAACTGCTCCATTTATGTCAGTATGGTCAACTCATCTTGTGGCGCTACATCTGACAGTGTTCCATTGCTATTTATAACATTTTCAGTTGGTAAACTTTCAGAAGTAGTCCTTCCTTCCTTCTTTCTAGTCTATCTTAGTCTGGAAGCTCCACTGAAACCTATCCACCATGAGTTCAGCTCTTTTGACATTTAGAATAGCAGTGGCATAGCTTCCCAGCATCACAGCCACATGCAAGCCACCACAGTATGACAAATTGATAGACAAGTGGTGGAATACAGATATCAGCAAAAGGGGGAGGGCAGAGTTCAATCAGTCAGGTTAAGATTAACCAGTGGTTGATCAGCTATTCTTCTTCCTCATCTGTTTATAAGCCTCTTTATAATCAGCCTGCTTCTAGTCATTTGTTTGTTTTGAATCAGAATTGTTTCCTATATGCATATAAAATAAATGCTCTTAATAAACTTTATGGAGATCACAGTGGCTCTGTAGGATAAGCACTGGACTGCAAATGACACGGTAAATGGCTCAAGCCCAGCAAGTGCTCCTCAGGAGAAAGATGAGGCTTTCTGATCTTGCATCCATTTACAGCCTGGGAAACTCTGTATGTCATTATGAGCCACAACTGCCTCAAAAGCACTTGAGAGTAACAACAATAAACTTTATGTTTCAGTTTCTTTGAAGTGTCAGTATTTTTGCCACTATTCACTCAGAGCAATCTATCTATTCCTCTCCCCCAGTTTCTCTCTTTTAACAATATTTAGGGCTAACTTTATACATTTAACTAAAAATATATAAACTCTAGTTTTTAAATGTAGGGCTAAGTTCTTTGCTTTTACATGGATCAGTGAATTGGAATTCCAAGTTGTCTTTTCTGTATAAGCTATACCCGTAATGCACTGCGCTCAATTTCTAGTTTGGATTCTATTAAAGTGGAACAAAAACTTAGAGGCATTTGTGAAGCAAATGGAATCTATTATTCTTCAGAATTTTTACAGTCTTCTCTCCAATCTTTTACAATTGTCTTGTTCACATATAATTCAGAACCAGTTTTTTTCAGCAACTCACCTTATCAAATCGTTTCATAGCAATAAACTTAGTTTTTTTGCTACCAATCTAGGTCTTGCTTGATTCAGGTGAAAGCAAACACAATGAATGGATTAAGGTGAGGGAGGAAGGCTTTTTTCCTGTAGACCAAGTGGGGAGTAAGTCAAGATTAAGGTACAAAGACAAACTCTCCCATTGCAGGGTGGGCAGCTTATTTATATGCATAGATCAGGAAGTAAATGAGGGAAATTATGAATATGTAATCAATTTTAGAGAAATGGTAATTAATATGCATAGAAATGTAGTCTTGAATTCCAGGACTGAAGTAGCCATTGGATTTCTCGTTTCTAAATGTGGTCCTAGTTGATCAAGTGATGTCTTTCTGGGAAATTTTCATTCCTCGACCAATGTTTCTGTATTCTAGGGTCAGTTATGGGTCACAGTTGACTTTACTATGTATGTCTAGTGGGTCAGATCTGGTACTTGTTTTTGTGTTCACCAGTGTGGGGGTGCTTTCTTGGCAAAGACAGGTCCAAAGGGAGTAGAGAGCAGAAAGAAATGGTGAGTTATCAACTACAAACGCTACTCTTCAGCCACTGCTGTCCGAACAAGGGGATAGGGCCTGCTAAGCAAGGAATGGATTTTATAAAACTAAAGGATTAGACAAGCCTGTAAGTGAATTATAACTATAAGCAGAGCATATTGTTTTAACATCCTATTGTCATAGTTTTCAGGACAAGGGGGAAGAGCCTGTTAAGCAAATAATGAAATTTGTAGAATCCTACAAGACTAAGCAGGCCTATGCGGCCTCATATTCAATAGTGTGTTAGTTTCGTATTGCTGCTGTAACGTATTATCACCAACTTAGCAGTTTAAAGAAATAGCTATATATTATCTCATAATGTTGTAGGTCAGAAATTTTGTGGGTCCTGCAAGGCCCAAATCAAAATGTTGGCAGTTCTGCATTCTTGACTAGAGAGTCTTATGGGAGAATCACCTGCCAGGAACGTTCAAGTTGTTGGTAAAATTCAGTTCAATGTGGTTGTAGGACTGAGGTTCCCATTTCCTTGTTGGACATTGTCAGAGGTTTATGCTTACCTTCAAGAGGCTGCCTGAATTCCCTGGATCTTGGCATCTTTTCTCAATCTTCAGAGTCAACAATGATATATTGAGTCCTCTAGTACTTCAAAAGTCCCTCTGGCCTTCCTTCTGCTACATCCGTCCTACCTTCATCTTCTGCTGTAGTTCTTAGACTGAACGCCCTATCGCAGTCTTATCCTTTGGAGTCCTGTGTGGTGCTCTAGGATCAGCACTGGACTGCTAACCACAAGGTTGGTGATTCAAACCCACCAGCTGTTCCTCGGAAACAGGGTCACTGTGAGTCATAACCTGACTCAACAGCACTTAACAACAACATCAACTCTTCGCCTTTAAGGGCTAACATCATTACATCAGCTAATCCACCCATGATAGTCAACTGACTAACAGTCTTAATTCCAAAGCCCCTACACAGTAGTCTCTAGGTTTATGTTTGAATTATAAATAGAATCAATAGCACTTTCCCTTCAGACTCATATTTTTATCAATTTACAAACTATTTGGTTAAATTATTTAAAATAACAACTACTACTGACATAAGTGATTTGGGGAAAAACAACTGAACAATTCAAGTTGTAGGAGCAGAAATCTGTGATTATACTAGAAAGCAACTTACTTCTTTAGTCAATGGGAAAATAGTTTTTAAATACTGAAACAAGTTTTCCTCTTTTTAAAAATTTTTTTAATATTTCTTTTTTTTTTTTTCTGCCCTTTACAATATAATGGCTACAAACACAGTTTTACATTTACTCTGCATTATTAATACTTTCTTAAGTCTAGACCACCAACAAAATAATAAGTATTGACTTGCAGCATTTGTCAGTTTCTATTGTGCAAAATGCCCTCCAAAGCCCCTCAAACAAACAAATTGCTTTGGAGTTGGTTCTGAGTCACAGCAACCCCAGGTGTAATAGAGTGAATATTTACCTGGTCCTGTGCCATTCTCACAATAGTAGGTGTGTTGGAACCCAATGTTAAAGCCACTGTGCCCTACTCATATTTTGAATGTCTTCCAAACTTAGGTTTCAACACTATCTCAGATAATGCTCGTCATGGGACTGTCACTGGATAATCTCATTATCCTAGTCCTGGTGTGGTGCTCTGGGCTAATGCGCTGGACTGCAATGTCTGTTTGAACTACAAGGTCGGCGGTTCAAGCTCACCAGCTACTCGTTGGAAACCCTATGCAGGGTCACTATGGGTTGGAACCGACTTGATGGCACTTAACAACAACAACAGTCTGTCTTAGTCTGTAAGTGCCATTGAAACCTGTCCACTATGGGTGACCTTGATGATATTTGAAATACCAGTGGTATAGCGTCCATGAATAGTATGACAAACTAACAGACGGAAGGTGAATTTCAATTGTATAACAGATCAAATATACATAACTCCAAACCCATAGCTGTCCAGTTGATTCAGACTTAAAGTGACCCTATAGGAGACAGTAGAAATGCTTTTAGGGTTTCCAAGACTAAATCTTTACAGAAGCAGACGGCTTTAATTTTCTTCCTTAGAGCAACTTGTGGGATTGAACCATGAAACTTTCGAATAGCAGTCCAACACTTAACCCAATGTGCCACCAGGTCTTGTCACACATGCGCATAAAGAATATTTTAAAAACCCTTGCTGTGGAATCAGAATAAAAAATATAGATAGTAACAAAATCTAGTAAAATAATTAGGAAGTCTTGAGGACCTTGCTTTTTATATTATTTGTCTGTAAATTGATATAATTTAATTTTTAATGATGGCTGCGTTTAGTAACTGGCTGTTTCCACTGTTCACTTTTTTGTCTTTCCTTGGTTTTCCCATAATCTGCAACACACTATCAATTTAGTTGGCTTTGAGCTCTTGATTTGCATGTGAAATGGCGTGTACTGTCTCAAGTACAGTTTTGAAAGTTCTTAGCTCTGCTTGGAATATACTTCAGCAGCTCTGAAACCATTCAAGATCCCTGTGAGATCCTGCCACTTAATTGTAGATCTGTAGCAAATCCAATGGCACTTGATGTTTTGTTTCCTGTTTTTTTTTAGCTTCTTTTGTAATCTTGTCATTGTTTCCCCGAAATCATCTTCAAATGCACTTGAAAGCACACTTTAAAATCTGACTGATTAATCCCCTCAAAGGGGGAGATAATCATCCCACTTTCTCAGTTCTGGAGTAATAAAATACTTAAGATACTATACAATATGTTGTTAAGTGCCCTCGAGTTAGTTCTGACCCATAGCGACCCTGTGTAGGGTTTCCAAGGAGCAACTGGTGAGCTTGAACCAATGACCTTGTAGTTCAAACGACTTTGCAGTCTGACGCCTTAACCCATAGTGCCACACCAGAACTCCTTACAATATGGCATACACTAAAAACCAGGCATATGCTTAAGTAGGTATTACTTGGTTTCAGGAAGAATGACATAAATATAATGTGAAATAGAGGAGGGTAATGATGAATCTGTCAGAATGTTGACATGAATGTTGACCTGGGCCTCCCCAACATTATTTATTGTCATAGAGATGGTTTTGACCCATAGTGACCCTGTATAATAGAGGGAAAATAATCTTACCTCTTAAAATAACTATACAATTTAAAAATTTTTAGGCAAGGTTTTTGTCTTGTGATAATATAAAATTATCTATTTTTTTTCACATAGACAAAAAAATGAAAATAACAACTGAGCAACTCACATGTAAGGATGGCTGATGTTTTGTCGATCTCCCCATGTAGATACATGTGTTCTTGTCACAAATGATCAGTTTGTAAGGGTTGGTACAAGGAGCTTTGGTAGTGCAGTGGTTATGAATTGGGCTGCGAGCCTTAAGGTCAGCAGTTTGAAACTACCAGCTGTCCCACAGGAGAAAGATGAGGCTTTCTGTTTCCGTAAAGATTTACAGCCTCAGAAACTCTGTACAGGGTCGCTATGGGTTAGAACCAACTTGAAGGCACTTAACAACAGCAAGAAGGGTTGGCCCATGCATTTTGTTGTTGTTGTTCTTTGTTGTTGCTTATGGAGTCAATGCTGACCATGCATTTTGTTGTTGTTGTTGTTGTGTACTGGGGGTTCAGGACTAAGGTGCGCATGACCCAAGCAATGCTATTTTCAATGATCTCATATGTATGCAAAAGCTGCACATGAATAAAGAAGACTGTAGAAAAATTGATGCATTTGAGTTATGGTGTTGGAGGAGAATAGTGAAAGTGCCATGGGCTGCCAAAAGAACCAATAGATCCATTTTGGAAGAAGTGCAGTCAGAGTGCTCCTTGGAGCAGGATGGCCAAATTTCGCCACTCATACTTCAGACATATTATCAGGAGAGACCACTCCCTGGAGAAGGATATCATGTTATTTAGAGAGGAAGGTTGGAGAAAAAGATGAACACCCTCAACGAGATGGATTTGCACAGTGGCAGCAGTAATAGGTTTAAGCATGGCAATGACTATGAGGTTGGCGCAGACCGGGCAGTGTTTTATTCTGCTGTGCATAGGGTCACTGTGAATCGGAACTAATTCGACGGCACCACAACGACAACATGGGGTCACTGCCAACCCAAAGTGACATTATGAGTATAAGACAGCGTAGAACTGCCCTATAAAGTTTTCACTCTTGTAATCTTTATGGAAGTACATCTTTCTGTCGAGGAGTGGGCTAGTACTGCTGACTTTTCGGTTAGCATTGGAGTGCTTTAACCACTGTGCCACCAGTGTTCATTTTGTTCCCCTTGGGAGGTTTGCTATTTCTTCATGATCAGTGGGGGTTCCCAGGTGAGTTTTGTTTGCTTTGAAACTGCAATGATGTTTAAGCATTGTCCAAATAAAACTCTGTTATGATTTTTTCAAACTATGCTGATCTTTCAGTGTGAATCGAGTACTTGTCTCAATAGTGTTAATGTACAATGGAAGGCTTCATCTTCACCAATAATTCATTAGAGTTCGTCTATTGTCCAGAGAAGAATTCAGCTTCAATTTAGGACGCTGTGTATAGTCTCCAAATCATGAAATTACAGTTAGCATTAATAAAAATTTGCCTTCAGATTATAAGAAAACCTTAGGTAAATAGCAAAGCCTTGAGGAAACTTTGTTTTAGTAGTTGGAACATAACATTGCAGAGAAGGTAGTGTTCTGTTACTTGTGCTTATTGTATGCTCTGACTTAAAAAATGTAAGTCATGAAGAATTTCTGATGGGAAGTCACTTTGAAAAGTTTTATACAGTGCTGAAAACCTCAAACTTAAATATAAGCATAAAAAGGTTGCAATCCCTTTAAAACATCGGAGCCTGAACTTGACATGGAGTTGTGTGGCATAAACCCATGCTAATAAATTACCTTCTGCTCATTCGAGAAAACATGAAAAGAGTACAACATACCTGAAATTCTTAGGTGAACATCTTAATTTTTTTCTTGGCAAACAGCATTTGCTTTTTAAGAACTTATTTCATCTGTGTATAAAAGCAGTTTTTTTTAGCATCTGTGGGTTGATTTCTATAAAATACAAATTCACAATCACTGGAACAATAAGGAGGGAATTGGTGCAGGATGTCATAAATACAATAATTTCCCTCCGTTTATTCAATACCATTTTATGAGGAGACTGATGATGCCATGAAAACAACTATTGATTTTGGTGAGATAACCACAGAAAATATCAAAGGCAATTTTTAAAGAGAGTTTCACTGACAAAGACAAAATTGGCCAGGAGTAGCTTGTCATGGTTATAAAATGATTTGCTGTAAATCAGAGTCAATATGTATAAAATGCATGATAATGCCCACTATACTGCTGCTGACATGAATGGAAAATGAACAGAAAGTTTGCAGTTAAGTTTAACTAAGAAAAGCCAAGACTTGAGCACATAAAGCTGGGAAAGACAGATATCATGTAAGGTTTCCCAAGAACCAAAGGTGGAAGAATCGATACTCTAATTGGGACATTTTGTTTCCAGATCTATGAAAAAATAAATCTATTCTTTTAACTTGTGGTATGTGTGTTACAGTAGCACTGAATAAGACATGCTTCAACAGATAATAAGAAGCACGTGTTGGAGTGTTTAATACCAATTGAAATATTTCACCTCACCTTCAAGTCCCCAGATAGACCAGTTTCAGAGCACAAGCTTCTTTTGTTTGGTAATGGAATAAGCAACCTTGCAGGATACTTGTGTTAAAATAAGGCTTTTGATTTGGCATGAATTCATTTGTTGAACCTAGTCTTTCCAAAATAGGATTCTTCATGAACCTTATTTTAAGATTTAGAGTTGTCAACTCCATTGACTTCAGTCTTACTTTGACAGGATTCTTACCTCATCAAAAGCACCAGGCTGAATATTCCATGGTACTTCATAATGAAATGAAATCAATAGAAAGAAACCAGTAATTAAATGAATGAACACATACATTTGGTCATACTATATGTTTTGGTTTCTTGGTGCTGCTGCACCAAGTGGATAGTTTTGAAGAACAAAAACTTATTTTCTCACAGTTTAGGAGGCTAGAAGTCTGAATTAAAGGTTCTCTCTATTCACTCTAGAGGAATGTCCTTGCCTCAGTTTTGGTGTGCTGGGAGATTTTGGCGTGCCCGTTTGTACTTGCTTCTTTCCATATCTATTGTTTTTTTTCCGAAAGTCATTAGGTTTAGGACACACCTTACATTGGCATGGCCTCATTAACCTGATGAAGAAAACCTATTTCCATAACGAATTACAGCCACAGGAATAAAGGTTAGGGTTCCGGCACACATTTCAGGGAGGCACAATTCAATTGATCACCGAGATCTTTGAACAATTCAAAGTGATACTTTTCCCTCTGACATGGAAAAGAATGAAACGACAAACATTTCTCCATAACCTTCTGGGTTTTGCTCATTAGCTGCATAATGGTCAATGCAGAAAAGAAACACGTTTGCGATGCGTGCATGCGCACACACACGTATTTCCTGAGCCTGGTTTTGAAAACCCAAGCAGTACTGACATCTTCAAAACTGTGAAAAGTTTGATGAAAAGAAAACTCGTGGCTCTGGTCATAGAGGGCACCCTATGAGGCTCAGCAGCCCATCTGGCAGCAATGCCTCGAAAAGAAAGTGGCTGTGTATGCTGGCTCCAGGCATTGGTGCCAAAGACTCTGTCAACAGTCCTGCTTCCTGCTGTGAACATCTTCAGTTTCCTCAAAGCCGAAGCCTTGAGTCACCATCTTTTCAAGAGGTTTTCTCAAATAATAGTAGCAGAATATTGACCATGAGGATCAAGATAAGTCACAAAGTGCTTATTGAACTTGAAACAGAACTTTATGTGTGTGTTTAAGAGAAACAGAAAAGGAGAGCCAACTCTCCAAGCAGTCCCACTCTGAGGAGGTTGTGAATAGCTTGGTTTATTGAATAGAGAGTTTGGGTCATATTGGATGAAGTAAATCTTTCAGTTCAAGGCCCTGTTCTCATTAATATGGTTGTTGAAGAACAAGGACAATTTCTTCTGGCCAAGCCCATGTACTTGCAAGAATAAATTGGAAGTGTAAAGCTTCAAACTTTCTATCATGGAAGCAAATATTTCCACAGGCTGGAGCTGGGAGTCACTAAAAAGTTTTCTCAATTTCTCTATAGAGACCTGAAAACCCTCAGGTTACTTTAAAGTGTTACTTCTGCTTAAACAACCTTCAAATGGAAAGTGAATCTGTGATCCTTTCCTTGTTGACATAGACGGCAGTAATGAGGCCAAAGATGATTTCATTGACTTGAGAGCAAAGGAAATGAAGTAAGAGGAATTCAATATGAAGAGCTGTTTACAATCCTGGCATTCTTGAGCCAAGTTCATCCCTCACTGGCCACAGGATACCTTTGTGAATCTCAATCCAACATTCATTATCATTAAGTTAAAATTGCAGTATCCTGTGTGCCTTTTAATTTTTTTAATCACCGAAATTTTTTTTTTTAAGGTAACTTTTTTAAAATCACATGATTTTTTTTCTTTATTCTTTTTTGTTTTTGTTTTTTGCCTGATCCTCTCTCTTCAGATCTCAGGTCGCTTGCCCCACGTAAATGCTTATTAAACTAAAGGAACATTATCTTTTTTTCATTGAAATTACTTCTGACTAGAATTCAAATTTAGCTTTTTTCTATGTGTAAACATTTCTTTCTCTCTCAGTCTTTTTGCAAGAAGTCACCACTAGGTTTTGTTGGTAAAGCCAAGTTAGAAATGTATAATATGTTCATAATTGCCTAAGAGAAGGAAAGGTATTTCCACGGCAATACAATTAATTGTATGCAAAGTTTCATGGGTATGTTTATATGTGTTTTTTCTGTGATGAAGTCCTTAGCATTCATTAGCTTCTTAGAGCGATCCATGACTTTACTAACTTCAGGGAGACTGGAGCTTTCTGGAGTTTTGATCTGGCTTCTCAGAAAACTAGATATGATTTATTTTAACATTTATATTTCCCCTGACAAGGGCATGCTATTTGCTTGGACTTGTGATCTCTTGAACATGATATTTGTTCTGTATTTATTCCACACACTCCATGGCCAAGTTCATCATTCTGGGAACCTGAACGTTAAGCCTATAGTGAGTTTGATGGTACTCATCCGGAGCTGCTAGAGCAGAGGAGGCTGTTTCTTATGGACTCCACTCTTTTTTTCTTTTAAGTTTTTATTGTGGATTGAGTGAAAGTTTACAGGGCAGATCATCAGTTTTACATTCAACAAATCATATACTTTGTTTCATTACAATGATTACAATTCCCTCCATGTACCATCAGTTAAGAGTATTTCTATTCATTTTAGCACTTTTATTTTTTAAACACTCAGGCATATATAATAATTTAAACCCAAAGGGCACATTCTGCAAGTCGGCCTCCTGGCCACCAGCTCTCAGTCCCTCTCCTCCCAGAATCTAGAGTCCTCAGCTGCTCCCTCTCTCCATGTCCCCATCTCTGCCTCCATCTCTGGTGTCGCTGCTTCTCTGGATAAGGTTCAACATTCCACTTGTGCTCTTCTTCCTTGATGGTCCTAGGATCCTCTGTTCCTGGATTGTAAGATTAACCACTCCCCTGTTTTTGTTACAAACCTTCTACCTTTACAATTGTGATAGTTTCAATTAGTCATGATAACAATTACTATTGAATCATAAGAATCTTATCCCCATCTCTTTTCACCAGACCCATCTAAAACAATTAAAACAATTCAGTGGGGTCTCTATCTTCCCCCCCACACTCTTAAACTAAACTCCCTCTTGAAAACTTGTAAGCCAGTCACTTTGTGCCTTTATTGCCCCCTCATGTTAGGTAGCCAATGTCTAAGTTGCCTGTCCCTATCTACTCTGTATACAGAGGGGCTAGTACTGGTACTTGATGTGAAGACCCTCTCCCTCTCTGTTGATATTTTGAGCTACTACTCCATGAGTATAGGTCAAGGTTATAAAATTGTAGCAATTTACCCTCATTTCCATTATTTTTTTAAATTGTTTTTTAATTGTCCTCTAGTCGAGTTCTGATTATCAAGCCATTGAGGCTGGATCAAATGGGTATTATCTGCAAGTTTGGGTATTCTTGTGTGTCTCCCCTCACTTCATATGGCTGGATGCTTCACTCTCAACTCTAGCCCTCTGTGGCTATGTCATTGTCCATAGGCTCAGGTGTCCTCCCCAGGTCTCACCACACTTTGGACCAACCAGCCCTTCCTCGTCTCTCTCATCTCTAGGTCAATGGGACTTCATGGAATGTGGTTGAACTCAGCCCATTTCTTCATTGCTGACTTTCCCGCTCTTCCACTCACCAGTAGACCAATGTGGTTGCCAGCAAGCTTAATGCCTGCTAATGTGTTCCCTTTGAGTTTCAGTCTTAGAGGGGGTTTTGTCCTGAAGGGACTTGACTGCTTGCCTTGATGGCTTCCCACTGAACAACTTGCTTATTCTTGTAGTAGCCAGTCATACTGGCATTTTTGTTTTGTTTTTTCCCTACTGATCTTTCTTTGAAGATGTATCTTCTTTCACTCTAGCTGTTCCAGGCTGGTCTGCTTGTCCTTTCTAGTGGCAATGTCCCACCTCAGAAGGTTCTGGATGGGGCTCAGGTGGACCCCACTCTTAAAGACTGATGGAGTCATCTAAACAATAAAGTCCTCAACCTCCTTAGGAGTGACAACATGTGAGGGGAAATTGGGGACCGGGGTTGGGTATGGTTTACCCATAGCTAGCATTATAGATTTTTATCACTCTTAGTTCCTGTGACTCTCTCTCTCTCTCTCTTTATATATATATATATATATATATTTGGCCACAAAATTCATTCTCCCTTTCCTTCTTGGTGATGAACGATTGGCTATGTAAGCATATGGCCACTCAACATAAGCATTATTCTTCCCAGCCTGCCTTATAACTAACTGTGATCTTGTGACTTTGTTTAGGACAGTGGGGAAAGTTTATCTTCCCTAAAAATTGTCACTAACTGGCTGAGTTGTGTCCTGGTGGTGGTGTTTTGTGCCATGAAGTTGGCTCCAACTCATATTGACCCTGTACAGGGTTTCCAAGGCTGTCAATCTTTACAGGAGCAGAAAGCCTCATCTTTTTCCAGTGGAATGGCTGGTATTTTCGAACTGCTGACCATGAGATTAGCATAACCACTACGCTACCAGACTCATAACCACTACATTACCAGAGCTCCTTGTCTTAAATCAAGAGATGGAAAACAAAGCTTGAGGATGGAGGAGCAAGAAGATGGAAGGCACCTGGGCCCCTACTGACCATAGAGCTACGACGGCAGTTCTGGACTCCTCCCTCCGACACAGTGGCCCTGGATATGGTTTCTGAGAGTGGTTGGTGGGTTTGAACTGTTGATAGTTAGTGGTCCAGTCCTTATCCTATAGTGCCACACCAGAACTCTTCTGCTCTTGGTAAGCACTAATAAACTTTGGTCTCTATACATTTGCCTAGGTTAGAGCCAAACTCACTGTTATCGAGAGGACAGAGTAGAACTGCTCAGAGTTTCCAAGGCTTTAAATTGTTTCAAGAGCAGATTGCCACATCTTTCTCCACTGAGCTGCTGGTGGGTTTGAACCGCTGAACCTGGCGTTAGCAGCCCAAAGCTTAATCCTATTGTGATGTTGTTATTGTTGCTGAGTGCTGTTGAGTGGTTCTGACTCATAGTGATCCTGTACAGGGTTTCCAAGGAATCACTGGTGGGTTTGAACCACTAATAGTTGTTAAGTGCCTTTGAGTTAATTCTGACTCATAGCAACACTGTACAGAGTTTCCAAGGAGCAGATGGTGGGTTTGAACTGCTGACCTTGCATTTAGCAGTTCAGTGCTTATTCTACAGCATGTTGTTATTGTTAAGTACCGTGGAGTCGGTTCTGACTCAGACTGACCCTGCACAGGGTTTCCGAGGCTGCAAATCTTTACGGGAGCAGAAAACCTCATCTTTCTCCCATGGAACAGCTGGTAGTTTTGAACTGCTGACCTTGAGGTTAGCAGCCCAATTCATAACCACTACGCTACCAGAGCTCCTTATCCTACAGCATACACCAGCATACATAAATTTCCCAGAAATTTATGTGACAGATAAAGTACTATTTGTTTAAGCCACTGTCACTATCAGTTTCCTGTCACTTACAGCTGAAACTAATCCTAGCAGATAAAGTATCCCTATGTTTAGAATGAATATTCTGGACCAGGAAGAAAGTGATCTTTTTTCTCTTCCTAATGCTGAATCTGAATGCCCATGTGATCAGAAGAGAGGGATTAGATCCAAGGACTTTCAGCATTTGGTGACCTGTTACTGGTTCAGATCTATTTAAACTCTTTGAGTGCAATTGAATTTCTGACCATTTACTAAAGAATTGTTGATAATGAAAAATCTGTTCTACCTGAAAGGAGCCCTGGTAATGAAGTGGGTTAAGCATTGGTTTGCTAACTAGAAGGTCGGTCAGTGGTTCAAACTCATCAACCATCATGTGGGTGAAAGATTTCCAGCCTCGGAAATCCTATGGGATAATTTTACTCTGTTTTAGAGTCACTGTGAGTGGAATTGACTCAATGGCAGTGGTTTTGTCTTTGGTTTGTACCTTAAAAGTGACTTGGTGAACCTGGTAGACACTCTTCAAAATCTTGCTCTGATAAAAATTGAGGCCACGCATATGATTAAAAGATGATCAAACTTGAAGCTTATTATAAATTACTCATTACCTAAAAAAAAGTAGGAACTGTAAATTCCAGCAGGGAGACGTGAATCTGGCTGTCAGGAAGAGTAATGAGGGCAGAATCTGGAGCCCAGTTAGCTAAGACATAAACTTGGTGACTGAGATTATGGAGTCAGACTTCTGGTTGAGGCTTCAGTAACTCCCATTTTCCTGATTTAAAAATCAAGGTCAATTACTCCAGTCTTTTGTATTCTGATTGGTGCCTGGTAATTGTCCCTCATTTTAAATAGTTGTTCAAAAACTTCATGCTGATGGATTAAAGACCTAAATGTGAATCCCAGAATTATGAAGGCCATCAATGAAAAAATAGGGACAAATGTGAGGGCACTAATTCAGGGAATACACAGACT
>NW_006408519.1:2038898-2040625 GCF_000296735.1 Chrysochloris asiatica
CCACTTGAAAGGACAAGCAGACTAGCCTGGAGCAGCTAGAAGAACAGAAGATACTTCTTGAAAGAAAGACCAACAGGAAAAATACAAAACAATAATGGTAGTCCGACTGATTACTACAAGAACAAGCAAGTTGCTCACCCAGGAGACATCAAGGACAGTGGTCGGGTTCCCTCAGGGTAAACCCCCTTCCAAGAATAAAACTCAATGGGAGTACAAGAGCAGACATGTGCTCTGATTGGTGACTACGTTTGTCACCGATAAAGAAGTGAGGGAAAAACAGCAATGAAGCTGCGAGCTAAGCCCTACAACACTCAATAGACTCCTGTGAACTGGGTGGAGACCTGGTTGGCCAGCAATGTGGAAGACCTGGGGACTCTTGGGCCCAGAGTCAGTGACATAGCCACAGAGGACTAGAGTAGAGAGTCAAGCGTCCACCTGATAAGAAGAGAGGGCACATGCACAAGAATACCCATACTTGCAGATAATACCCACTTGACCTGGCTTCAATGACTGGATGATCAGAGCTGAAGTAGAAGAAGAAAGAAGAGGAAAAAAAGTAATCTGATACAATTTGATGAACTTGACCTACACCTATGGATGCAGTAGCTCAAAAGAGGGAAAAAAATCCTTACAGCGAGGATCATTCCCACCCCCTCGATACACAGGGTAGACAGGGATGGGCAACTTGGACATTGGCTACCCAAAATGGGGGGGCTACAAAGGCAAGAAGGGACTGACTTACAAGCTTTCAAGAGGGAACCTAGATCCAGAGGGCGTGGAGGAAGGAAAAATCTCCACATAGTAGTAGCTAATATGTCTGGGCGGGGCTGATGAAAGGAAATGGGGATAGGTCTCTTGTGGTACAATAGTGAATAATTAATATGAGGACTGACTGTGAGGGTTGGATTTAAATGTAGATGTTTTGTAGCAAAAGGAGGGGAGTGATTGACTTTGCAGTCCAGGAGCAGAGGTCCCAGGGACCATCAAGGGAGAAGAGCAGAGAGTGGGACCCTACCCAGAGAAACAGTGATGCCAGAGAAGGAGGCAGAGACGATGACATGGAGAGATGAAACTGTTGGGGACTCTAGACCCAGAAAGGGAGAAGGGCTGTGTGCTGATGACCGGTGGATAGGTTTGCAGGGTATACCCTTTGGTTGGTTGATGATACATGGAGGGGATTGTGTCCATGGCAGTGAAACAATATACAATAGGATGAATGTGAAACTAATGTTCTCCCATGTAAACTATTACATAATTAACAATAAAACATTAAAAACAAACAAACAAAAATAAACTTCATGCTGAATAAATGCCTGGAAGAGATTCTTGTTCCCCAAAGTTACATGTCAGTTCAGATGATTTACCAACCTAGTCATCTTCATAAATCCAATGGGTATGGTTCTCTCTGGTTTGATCCAGAGTTTGGGCTTTGTCCATTTTTCAAAATGACCATTTTAGGACCTGTGAATTCAGGAAGGTGAAATAGATATGCTTCCCCTATTCCTTTTTTCCCTTCTTGTATATTGCCCCCTCCTCAGCACCCAAACTATCCTGTGTCTAATCCCTGCCCTGTGCTCCACCTTCCCCTCCCTCCCCTCACCCATTCCCCAACATCCCAGCAATCAACAAAGAATCCCCCCACCCCTCTTTAGTATGGGTTCTTTTTCTTAGTCTTTTACAGTAGTGGTCCTATGCAGTATTTCTCTTTTTGTGACTGACTAATTTCA
>NW_006408519.1:2041640-2043067 GCF_000296735.1 Chrysochloris asiatica
AGACTATCATCTCCTGATGCGATATATTTAGGTGTTTTGTATGTAGATGGGTTAATTTCTGGATTCTCGATTCTGTTCCATTGATCTATGTATCTTTCATTGTACCAGTACCAAGTTGTTTTGACCACTGTAGCCATATAGTAAATTTTGAACCCTATTCCTTTTAAGTACAATTGCAAACCCTGAACATTGTGAATAAAATCACAGAAGAAAACTCAGAAGAGAAGAGAAGAAGGTATACCAGCTAGGAAACTTGGGGCCCAAGGAACAACCTTGTGTTAAATTTCCTGGGTTTTCTTTTTGCCTCATATAGCTCTGACTTGGAGTTAAAGACTTTGGTAATCAGGGAATGCCAACATGTTCAGACCAAAAACAAAGCCCCAACAAAAGCAGGGTCTCTCTAGCCAACAGAACAGGAATGGTACTGCCTAGCAAGACAAAAAACTTTTAGTTGAAAATTGTATTCTATTGTAGCAAAGCACCACAGAAAAACTTGGTCTCACCCTCCACTAAGGATAGAAATTTTGAGGGAAAGACCCTAGAATTCCACTCTTGGCAACCAGTAACAAGGCACCTCAAGCCCCCGCCAGGCTGGTATGAGAGAAGGTAGAATGGGGACTGTAAATTTCATTCTCCTATTGTTGTTGTTGTCATGTGCCGTGGAGTTGGTTCCAACTCATAGCGACCCTGTAACAGGGTTTCTGAGGCTGTAAATCTTTACGGGAGCAGAAAGCCTCATCTTTCTCCCACGGAACAGCTGGTAGTTTTGAACTGCTGACCTTGCAGTTCACAGCCCGATTCATAACCACTATGCAAGAAATAGACACATTTATTTATAATTGAAATACTATTAACAGTTAGTAAATGCCATATATATGAGACATTCAGAGGAAATGCTTTCAGCCAACCTAAGTTCTTCAGTTGACTGTGTGGTTTGGCCCAAGTATTAGATTAGGGTTAAGATTGATGACCTCCAAATCATCTTTCAGCTCTGAAGTTCTGTAATGCTCATCTCTCAGTTAGCCTAGGAAGATCTTGGACTTGGCCAGATAGGCTGGGGTGGAGACAGAGGGTTCCTCTCAAAGACAATAGGTGCCAGTCTCTCTAGGGATCAGTTTGTATTCACAGACCATTTGGAAATCTAGTGGGAACAAAGGAGTTTTAATGAACATAAGTCACTTTCAGGAGCTCAAATATTGAGAACTTTTGGCAATGATGTCTTAGGCTCGACCTCAATCTCAAGAGAAAACTCGCTTTGGAGGCATTATCTTCTATAGTAATATCTATGCTTCTAATATTGTTGTTGTTGTCAAGTGCCATCGAGTCGATTCTGACCCATAGCGACCCTGTATAGGGTTTCCAAGGAGCAGCTGGTGAGCTTGAACCGCTGACCTTGCAGTTCAAACGGCTTTGCAGTCTGGCGCATT
>NW_006408519.1:2043167-2055178 GCF_000296735.1 Chrysochloris asiatica
GTTCACAGCCCAATTCATAACTACCATGCTACCAGAGCAAATACTCAGTCCCTCACTGGTCCAGCAGACAGTACCAGGGACCCACAGTAATACCAAGAGACTCAACATCCAAGTGTCAATGGGACATATATCAAGATAGAGCACATCCTGAATAATTACAAAAAAAAACAAAAAACCTCAAAAAAAAACTTTTAATGACTTAAATTATACAGTATTCTCTGTATAATTTACAGACCACAACAGAATCAAGTTAGAAATCATTAAGAGAAAGATAACAGGAAGGTCTCCAAACACTTGAAAACTAAACAACACGTCTAAATAATCTGTGCCTCAGAGAGGAATTCTCAAGTGAAATAAAAAAAATAGGATAAAATAAGTTAAATTATTTGGGGAAAAAAAGTAACATCAAACTTTGTGGGATGCAGTTAAAGCAGTATTGTTGTTATTGTTAAGTACCATTGAGTCGGTCCTTCATAGGGTTTCTGAGGCTGTAAATCTTTATAGGACCAGAAAGCCTCATCTTTCTTGTGAGGAATGACTGGCAATTTCGAACTGCTGATTTTGAGTTTAGCAACCTGACTTGTAACCACTATGCTACCAGAGCTCCTTTAAAGGAGTATGGGGGGTGGGAGGGTGGGGGGTGGTTTATAGCATAACACATATATTATAAAAGAGAAAAAGCCTCAAGTCAATCATCTAAACACCCATTTCCCAAACCTAGGAAAGGTGCTCAACATTAGCTGTGCCGTTTTGTTGTTAGGTGCCATTGAGTCTATGCATGAGAATGAAACACTACCCAGTTCTGCGTCAACCTCACAATCGTAGCTACGTTTGAGTTCAATGCTGCTGTCATTGTGCCAATCCATCTCATTGGGGTCTTCCTCTCTTTCTCTGACCCTCTACTTTACCAAACATGATATCCTTCTCCAAGGACTGGTCCCTCTTGATAATATGTCTGAAATATGAGAGACAAAGTTTAACAATTCTGGCTTCTAATGAGCATACTGGTTGTACTTATTCCAACACAGATCTATTTGTTCTTTCAACAGTCCATGGTATTTTCAATATTCTCCTCCAACACTGTAACTCAAATGCATAAATTCTTCTACAGTCTTCCTTAGTCACTGTCTAACTTTCACATACATATGAGGTTATTAAAAAATACCATGGCGTGGGTCAGGTGCACCTTAGTCCTTAGACTGACATCTTTGCTCTTGAACACTTTAAAGAGGTCTTGTGCAGCAGATTTTCCTAATGTGATATGTCATTTGATTTCTTGACTCCTGCCTCCATGAGTGGTGATTGTGGATCAAAGCAAAATGAAGTCTTTCACAACTTCAATCTTCTCTCCATTTATATGGATGTTATTTATAATCCAGTGGTGAGGACTTTTTTTTTTTTTTTACTGAGATACAACCCATATTGAAGTCTGTGGTCTTTGATCTTCATCAGTAAGTATTTTAAGTTGTTTTCAGCAAGCAAAGTTATATCATCCACATATCGCAGGTTGTTAATGAGTCTTCCTTCAATCCTGATGCCACGTTTTTCTTCACATAATCCAGCTTCTCGGATTATATGCTCAATTTGCAGATTGAATGAATAATACGGTGAAAGCCTACAACCCTGGCGCACACCTTTCCTAATTTTAAATTCTGTTTGAACAATTGCCTCTTAGTCTATGTACAGATTCCTCATGAAAAAATTAAATGATCCGGAATACTCATTCTTTGCAATGTTGTCCATAGTTTGTCATGATCCACACAATTGAAAACCTTTGCATAATAAATAAAGCACAGGTAAACATCTTTCTGGTAAACTCTGTTTTCAGCCAAGATTCATCTGACGTCAGCAATGATATCCCTTATTCTGCATCCTCTTCTGAATCTGACTTGAACCTCCATTAGTTCTTTTTCAATGTATGTGGTTGCAGCCATTTTGATATTATCTTTAACAAAATTTGACTTGTATACAATATTAATGATGTTGTCTGATGATTTCCACATTCCGTTGGGTCACCTCTATTTGGAATTGGCACAAATATGGGTGTCTTTCCAGTCAGTTGGCCAGGTAGTTGTCTTCCAAATTTCTTGGCATACGTGAGTGAGTGCTTCCAGTGCTGCATCAGTTTTTTGGAAGATTTCAATTTGTATTCCATGAATTCCCAGTGCCTTGTTCTTTGCCAATGCCTTCAATGCACCTTGGGCTTCTTCCTTCAGTATCATTGGTTCTTGATGATATTCTACCTCCTGAAATGGTTGAATATCGATCATTTCTTTTTGGTACAGTGACTGTGTATTCCTTCCATCTTCGTTTGATGCTTTCTGCATCATTCAATATTTTGCCCATGTTGTTTTTAAGTACCATTGAGTCGGTTCTGACCCATAGCTGTATAGGGTTTCAGAAGAGTGGCTGGTGAGCTTGAACCACTGACCTTGTGGTTCAAACTGACCTTGCAGTCCAATGCATTAACCCACAGTGCCACACCAGGACTCCATTTTGCCATAAAATACTTCAATATTTCAAGTCGAGGCTTGAATTTTTTGCTTCAGTTCCCTCAGCCTGAGAAATGCTGAGCGTGTTCTTCCCTTTTTGTTTTCTAACTCCAAGTCTTTGCACATTTCATTAAAATATTTAACATTGTCTTAGCAAGTTGCTTTGTGAAATTTCTATTTAGCTCTTTAACTGCCTCATTTCTTCCATTTGCTATAGCTGGAGATCAAGTTTCAGAGTCTCTTCTGACATCCATTTTGGTCTTTTCCTTATTTCTTGTCTTTCTCCTTTTGCATTCTTCCTGCATGATGCTCTGGATGTCATCCCACAACTCTTCTGGTCTTCAGTCTTTAGTGTCTAATGCATCAAATCTGTTCTTCAGATGATCTCTAAATTCAGGTAGGATATGTTAAAGATCATATTTTGGCTCTCATGGACTTGTTTTAATTTTCTTCAGCCTGAACTTGTATATGAGCAATTGATGGTCTGTTCCACAGTCTGTCCCTGGCCTTGTTTTGGCTGATGATATGGAGCTTTTCCATCATCTCTTTCCACAGATGTAGTCAGTTTGACTTCTGTGTATTACATCTGGTGAAGTCCATGTGTATAGTCATCTTTTATGTTCTTTAAAAAAGGTATTTGCAATAAAGAAGTCATTGGTCTTGCAAAATTCTATCATGCAATCTCCAGCATCACTTCAACCACCAGGCCGTATTTTCCAACTACTGATTCTTCCTCTTTGTTTCCAACCTTTGCATTCCAAGAGCCAGTAACTATCAATACATCTTGATTGTCTGTTTGATCAATTTCAGACTGATGGAATTGGTATAATTCTTCAATTTCATCATCACTGGCTTTAGTGGTTGGTGTGTACATTTGAATAATAGTGTTATTAACTGGCATTCCTTGTAGGCGTATGACTATTATTCTATTAGACAGCATTGTACTTCAAGACAGATCTTGATGTGGTGGGTTTTTTTTTTTTTTTTTGATGATGAATATGATATTATTCCTCTGCAATTTGTCATTCCCAGCATAGTAAAACATGTGATTGTCAGATTCAAAATGGCCAATGCCAGTCCCTTTCAGCTCACTAATGCCTAGGATATCAATGTTTATGAGTTCTATTTCATTTTTGACAATTTCCAATTTTCCTAGAGTCATACTTCATACATTCTATGTTCTGATTATTAATGGATCTTTACATCTATTTCTCATCATTTTGAGTTGTACCACATCAGCAAATGAAGGTCCCGAGGGCTTAACTCCTTTCGTGTCATCACAGTCAACTCTACTTTGAGGAGGCAGCTCTTCCCCAGTCATATTTTGAGGGCCTTCCAACATGAGGGGCTCATCTTCTGGCACTATATCTGACAATATTCTGGTGCTCTTCATCACGATTCATTAGTCAATATTCTGGTGCGATCTGACAGTATTTCACTGCTATTGATACTGTTTTCAGAAGTAGTTTGTCTTTCCTTCTTCTTAGTCTGTCTTTGTCTGGTAGCTCACCTGAAACCTGTCCACCGTGTGTGACCTTGCTAGCATTTAAAAATACCAGTGGAATAGCTTCCAGAATTACAACAACATGCAAACCACCACACTATGACAAACTGACAGAGAAGAACATTAACTGCTGGGAACTGCAAATTAAAATCACAGTGAGATATCACTACACACTCATCAGAATGATTCATTGAAAATAGTGAGCATACAAAGGTGGCAAGATTGTGGAGAAATGATCACTACAGTAATCTATAAATACATTTTTGATAAGAATATAAAATTATGCAGCTACTTTGGAAAATTTTGTCAGTTTGTTAAATAATTAAATATTTAACTACTGTAAACAAGAAGTATAGGCAAATGTTTCTTTGAAGCTAGGATGGCGAGACTTCATCTCTCATACTTCGGACCTGTTATCAGGAGGGACCACTTTTTTTTTTTTCTTAAATGTTTTATTGTGAATTATGTGATAGTTTACATGGGAGAACATTAGTTTTACATTCATTCTATCTATATCGTCTCATTGCCATGGTTACAATCCCCTCCATGCAATCCTTCCCCCCGTACCCACCAGGTCTTCAGCACACAGTCGCTCTCCCTCTCTGGATCTAAAGTCTCCAGCTGCTCCATCGCTCCACATCATCATCTCTGGCTCCATTTCAGGCATCACTGCTTCTCTGGGTAGGGTCCTGCTCTCTGCTCTTCTCCCTTGATGGTCCTAGGGATCTTCGCTGCTAGACTGAAAAGTTAATCACTCAGGAGGGACCACTCTTAAAGAAGGAAATCATGCTTGGTAAAGTGGAGGGTCAGAGAAAAAGAAGATTCCTCAGTGAGATGGATTGGCACAGTGGCATCAGCAATTGTGAGAAACAACAATTATGAGGTTGGCACAGGACTGGCCAGTGTTTCTTCTGTTGTACATAGGGTCATTATGAGTTGGAAATGACTGAACAACACCTAACAACATCATAAACCCAGCATTTACACCAGAGAATTCTCTGAGTTATCCCAGAGAAACGGAAACATGTTTAGAGTAAAAAACCTGTACACAAATACTTGTAGCAGCTTTAGTCATGATAATCCAACAAAGGAAAAACCTGGGTGTCTTTCAGGGGTGAATGGTTAAACCAACTGTGATACATTCATACCACAGAATACTATTCAGCAGTAAACAGAACCAGATCATCAGTTTTGCACTCAACAATTCATACACATTTTGTTTCATCTCACTGATAGCAATCCCCTCAATGGAACATCACTTACCCCACCTCCTCCCTTTGTTTCTTCTTTCCATTTGCCCTTTCCTCACTCTTCTGAATTCTGCCCTTTTGACCTTGAATGGTTGACCATTCCATGGTATGAATACATCATTAGTGTTGTTGTTCCCACTATATGTCTGTCTACTGATTGGTTAAAACTTGAGCCACTGGGGTGAACTCATTTCCAATTTGAAGGACAACTATATAGCCACCAATCTCTATCTGACCAGAAAGTTTGGTCTTTTTTATGATTTTGAATTTTGTTCCACATTTCCTCCCACTCAATCCAGGACCTTCTAATATGATCTCTTTCAGAACTGCTAGATGGTATCTGGGCACTATCTAGTTCTTCTGGTCTTAGAGACGTGGAGACTGATGTTCATGTAGTCCATTAATCCTTTAGACTAATTATTTCCAAGCAGATTCAATTTTCATAACTCTTCTTTTATAACAGTTGCATCTTAGGTAGCCACTCATGAGCTTTTAAGTCCCAGTTATTGCCAAAATATGATTTAGAACATTATCTTTGTGAACTATGTTATGCCTGCTGATCATAAGACTATGGTTCCACAAGACTATGGTCCTGATCCCCCTGGTCTAGCAAATTATTCCTTCAAGGTGTTTGGTAATGTCTCGGAAGTTTTAATAATTTTGCCCACTGTATGCTCCACCATGGAGTCCTAGTATGGTGCTGTAGGATAAGCACTCGACTACAAGGTTGATTGAACCACAAGGTCGGTGGTTCAAACTCATCAGTCACTCCTTGGAAATTCTATACAAAGTCACTGTGGCTGACTTGATGGCACTAAACAATAACAACATGAGTCAGAAAGGACTCAACGGCACTTAACAACAACAATATGCTCCACCACAGAGTCCTAGTGTGGCCTTGTAGGATAAGGACTGGACTGCTAACTGCAGGGTTCGTGATTCAAATCCACCTGTTGCTCCTTGGAAACCCTATACTTGGTCACTATGTGTAGGAACCAACTTGACAGCATGCTCTGCCACATTTATGAATATGTTTGTAGTGAAGCTATATACCCATGTACAAATATCCCTTTAGGAACACTGACACAGGAGGCCAGAGTAATCAGGAGATTGCTTATAAATATGGAATAAGAACGAGTGGCATCAGATTAATTGAATTTTTAAAGGTATCCAACACAGTGTGATACATCCAGCTGACACTAGGGCAGGCCTCTTCTGTGGGATCTGAATACTGATGGTCACTTGGCAACACTTTCTGCTTCTACTCCCATGCTGAGAATGCCTTTTCCAAGCACAAGAATAGTCTAGATTCAAAAGTTGTAGGCTAAGATTTCTGCTTCTCTAAACTGTGCTGGGCTAGGCATTGCTCATGTTTCCCTCCAGGGCTCTTCTTTCTCTAGGGTAGTTACACACTGCTTGAGTTTCCTTAATTTAGCCAATTTTGAATATTTCTCCTTCGTTGTGTTTTGATTTTGTCATTTATCTCTTAGAGGACCACCTTATCCCAAGTTCTTGGGATGTAGTACAGTAACCTACAAACACTGGGAAGCAAAGATTTTGCAACTTGTTTATTTTGGAAGCCATTCCAATAGGTTACATGGATGAACTCTATGAGGATTTTTCTTTTATTGATCTAGGTGATCATGGATATAATTGCTCTAAAATCATTCAAGGCCTGTAGGAGTGGAGGTTTTGGGGTTTCTTCCATGTTCTATATAAGACAAGTCCCCAAGTTATTTTCTAAAAAAAATCACTTCTATGTAACATTGGAGACCTGGTGTGACATTGCAGGTTGATGCGCTGGACTGCAAGGTTGGTTTGAACCACAAGCTCAGTGGTCAATTTCACCAGGCACTCCTCAGAAACCCTATACAGGGTTTCTATGAGTTGGAACTGACTCGATGGCACTTAGCAACAACAACAACATGTAACATTGGGTTTATGAACATGCAGGCCAGTAAGCTAGATGTTACTCAAAAATTTTACATTTAGTCTTTTATACAAATAATATATATATATATATATATATATATATATATATATATATATACACACACACACACACACACACACACACACACATACTGTTACAATACCTTCCGGTTCTTCCCTCTCCCCTCCCTCCAACTCCATTTTGTCTGTTTCCCCGCCCTAAGCTACAAGGCGTGTAGTTTAAAGAACAACATGGCTTTTGATAGGCCAGAGCTAAATCACCCCAGCAATGACCACTCCCTTCCTATTGAACCTATATAAGTCCCCTCCCTTCCTGTTGACTGTCTCTTCTCCTCTTCCTTTTATTTCTGTCCTCTTCTCTCTCTGCTCTTCTTCTTCTTCCTCTCTTCCCTTCTGCCTCCTGCCTTCTCTCTCCGGCAGAGGTTACCTTCCTCACCCTGAATAAAAGTCTCTAGATGGGCCATCTGGTGTGAGGTGTGGTTGATGAGCGGTGCCGGGTCCTTTCACATATGTGCACCTGTTATTGTTGTTAAGTGCTGTTGAGTCAGGTTCCAACCCATAGTGACTCTATAGGTTTTCCAAGCAGCTGGTGAACTTGAACCTCAGGCCTCCCAGTTCAAAGTGGACTTTGCAGTCCAGCTCATTAACCAACACCAGGACCACATCAGGACGCTCTCTCTATATATGAAAATAACTTTTTGTTTCTCCTGAACAATCTTATTTGTTTTCTACCAGTGGTTCTAAATTTTAAATTTTTGTCAGGGGTGACAATGGGGGACAAAGACATTCAACTATCCGAAGGAAATGTGACCTCCTTCCTGTGACTGGGCTCACAAACATGAGCTATTTATGCTACTGACAGTAATTCCTCTTGTCAGCTATCATGACATTGCTAGTGGGAAGTGTGTACATTTACTATGGCATTTTAAGCACTGAATTACTCTAAGTGGAATAATAGTGGCTCTTAGTTGATTTTAGATCCATAATGGAGAAGGACTTGTTCAAAGGTTTATTATTGGAGATGGTAAGGACACAAAGCAGTTTCTTCACCTGCGTCCTGGGTTCAAAACAGCTCGAAAGATGACCCACTGTGGTATCCCTTATTAGTTGTCATCAGATGAAAGAATCTGAGACAGAGAGCCAAGTCTAGGTACCCTCATTACCAAAAGGAAGGGAGCTAGAGGCTGACTGAGTCAGGTACTGAAAGAGAGGGAGACCCTCAGAGCCAGTATTTCCCGAACCGGGTTAGGCTCCAGGAGTGCATCATGTGAGAGCCTGGTTCCCCAAATTGTACAGATTGACAAATTGTCCATTTTCTGGGCCTTTAGCAGCGTACATGTACCAGGCAGAAACCCCCATCCCAAATAAAAACCCAAGGAGTTGCTATATACCAGTGGAAGTGGTTAGGGGGCTAGAGGGCAGGGAAGGGCTGCAAAAAGTTCATGGGAAAATTCTATTACCTTTCATTCCATTTTTCCATGAACTTTTTTGAAGCCCTCTTTTTATTATCCCCATCTTAGGTATCTCGTGCTGCTATGATAGAAATACCACAAGTGGATGGCTCTAAGAAACGGACGTTTATTTTCTCATAGTTTAGCAGGTCTCATTCAGGGTGGCAGCTCTAGAAGAAAGTTTCCTCTCTCTCGTGACTCTGGGGGAAGGCCCTTTTCTCTCTCACTTCTATTTCTTGATTCTTTGGAGATCTCATGTGGTGTGGCATTTATCTTCCTCCATCTGTGCTTGCTTGCCTGATTGCTTCTTAATCTCTTTAATATCTCAAGAGATTGATTTAAGACACACCCTACACTAACTCTGCCTCATAAACATAACAAACAAAGCCCGTTTCCAAATGGGAATGACAACAAACATGTTGTTGTTGAGTGCCTTCCATAGGTGGTTGTTATTAAGTGCCCTTGACTTATAGAAACCCTATATGAGGTTTCCCCGAAGCGGCTGGCTTGAACTGCCAACCTTGCGGTTATCAGTCCAGTGCTTATCCTATAGTGCCACACCAGAATTCCTCCAGTTGATTAAAGGTTAAGATTTACAACACATGTTTTGGTGATGGTGGTGGCTGTGTGCCATTGAGTTGGTTCTGACTCATAGTGGTCCTGTACAGTGTTTTTGAGGCTATAAATCTTTATGAGAACAAAAAGTCTCATCTGTCTCCCTTGGAGTGTCTGGTAGATTTGGATTGCTGACCTTGCGGTTTAGCAGCCCAACTCATAATCCACTAAACTACTACCAGAGTTCCTACACATGCTTTAGGGGGACAGAACTCAACCCATAACAATCCTCCTCAAATTTCAGGGTCTGTGTTGATGAGGAACAGTCCTAGTGGTGCTGTAGGACAACCACTGGTCCGCTGTCAGTAAAACAGATTATGTTGTTGTAGGCAGCTTATTCATACTGTAAAGGTACTTGATTTTAAAGTTTTCTTTTGTTGTTAAGTGCTATTAAGTCAGTTCTGACTCATTGCGACCCTATATAGAGTTTCCAAGGAGCAACTGATGAACTTGAGCCACTGACCTTATGGTTCAAACCAACCTTGTGACCCAGTGCTTTATCCCATAGTTCCACGCCAGGACTCATTATGGATTGGAACCAACTTGACAGCACTTAACCACAATAACAATATATATGTCGTTAAATGCCACAAAGTTGGTTCTGACTCATAGTGACAGAAAGTCTCATCTTTCTCCTGTGAGTAACCAGTGGGCTCAAACCATGGACCTTGTGGTTTACAGTCCAGTGCTTATCATATGGAACCACCATACTTGTGTGTGTGTGTATATATGGTTACGAATTGGGCTGTGAACCTTAAGGTCAGCAGTTTGAAACTACCAGCCACTCCATGGGAGAAAGATGAGGCGTTCTGCTCCCGTAAAGATTTACAGCCTCGGAAACCCTGTACAGGGTCGCTATGAGTCATATATATATATATATATTGGTTCTGTTTCTCTAAAGAGTTGCAAGAAGTAATTTCCTTACGAAGGATCAGTGCGAGGCTAGTCCCTATGAGGTGGAGGCTAAAGCTATACCAGATGTCTGACTATTCTAAAATGCTGTACTAAAGCAAATCTACAGCCATCAGATTGATTCCAACTCATAGCAACACTATATAAGGTTTCCAGGGCTGCAAATCTTTAGAGAAGAAGACAGCTTCATTTTTCCTCCCTTGGAAGGACTGCTGGATTTGAACTGCTGACCTTGTGGTTAGCAATCCAGTTATTATACTACAGCGCCACCAGGGCATCACTCTGCTATACCATGCCATAATCCCTGATATCAACCACTACTTCACTTCTCAATATTCTTCATGTCCGAGGGTTCTGAAATGTTCTGTGACATCTCACAGAACTCACGAACCATCAAGGAAATAGTTCACATGGTTGTGAAGCCTGGTAAGTTCCAAACCTGAAACTCAGTGTCAGTCTGGAGGAGTCACCTCACTCATGCTAAACTGGCTGCTGACTCATAAAGCTGGTGAAGCAAGTCAGACAACTGGCTCATATTCCAAGAACCTGAGGTCACACAGAGGTGAGCTTGGTTAGTTAAGCAAAGCAGCGCACTGCTTTTTTTTCACACCACCAAGATGGCTCATTTTATACCCAGCAGGGTAACAACATTTCCATGTTTTTATAATCACAATCGACCCTGTTAACAGGCACTCACAATGAAATCATATAATCCTATCAGCTTCTTCCTCCACCTTCTCTTACCCAGATCCCTCAGGAAAAAAATTATTTGGTGGGAGTTACAAAGGCTATGGCTAGAAAAGTAATCTTATATAATTTACTGTACTCCAGGAACTTTGACCAATATATATAGAGAGTGTGTGGTCTAGTGGTTCAGCCCATAGGATACGGGAATTAGATTTCTTGGGTTTGAAATCTCAGTCTCACTAGTTATTAGTCAGGTATTCTTGGACAAACTATTTATCTCTCTGTGCTTCAGTTTCCTTGCCTGTCAAATGATAACTGCTAAAATGGCATGGATGCCATATCTGACTTCCTCTGACTTCACAAAAGGGAAGGAGAATCAAACTCAAAACCAACGCAAGGTCAATTCCTCTGAAGCAGAGGACAGACATGTCTCCACCCTACAACCTTCTTTACCACATTCTGCCACCCACTATCTCTCCCACAGCACTCTCTGCTTCACATTTGGGTTTGATAGCCCACTGCAATGACCGCACACATCTCAGAGACAATGCTCACTATTGTAAGGATTATTAGGGAAGTGAACAGTATACAATTCAGGATCACAAACAACTCAGGATGCAGCAATTCTCCAGTCAGGAATGCCTCTTCTCTGCTAGACTGCAGGCACACCTTGCTCTCCTCTCAGCTAAGTGGCTCCTTGGTCTCTGCTCAGGCAAGTGTTATAAAGTTCCATTAGCCTGTCTATAAATGCCTAAAAGGTACATTTTTCAAGTTAGCCTCAAGCACTCATCTTTACTTGATCCATGGGCCTAGAAGCCTGAAGATGTTCTGTCTCTCCATGTCAATGCCTCCGGTTCTTCTGTCAGTGCCTTCCTAGATAGAACTCATGCTCTTCTTTCTTGATGGTCCTAGGATTGTCAGTTTCTGCTTTTGAGATGGCTCCTTTTAAACCTACAGGGATGGCAAAACTAATCAATCCTGGCATTAGAGTCCTGTACAACCTATTTGCATGGTCCTACCCAATTATTTGGTGGGAATTAAGAAGACTTTCTGGTAGTGCAGCAGTTACAATTCAGGCTGCTAATCTCACAGTCAGCAGTTTGACACTACCAGCTGTTCTGCAGGAGAAAGATGAGGCTTTCTGCTC
>NW_006408519.1:2059137-2060496 GCF_000296735.1 Chrysochloris asiatica
CTTCATCACTCCATGTCCACGTCATCATCTCTGTCTCCATCTCAGGCATCTCTGTTTCTCTGGGTAGGGTCCAGCTCTCGGCTCTTCTCCGTTGATGGTCCCAGAGACGCCCCCTCCCCCCCCTCCTAGCCTGGAGAATTCATCACTCCCTTCCTTGTTACAAAATGTCTACCTTTGCATTTCCAACCCTGACAATCCGTCCTGATAAACATTATTCACTACAGTATCATCAGTTACCCAGCTGTATTTCTTTTCATCAGCTCTGCCCAGACAGACTGAATTGCACCCACTGGAGATTCTGCCTTCCTCCATGCTCCCTAGCACTAGGTTCCCTCTTGAAAGCTTGTAAGTCAGTCACTTCTTGCCTTTGTAGTCCCCCCCTCCCCATTTGAGTATCCAATGTCCAAGTTGCCCATCTCCGTCCACTCTGTGTGTGGAGGGGGTGGGAATGTTTATTGCTGTAAGGATTTATTCCTTCTTTTGAGTTGCTGCTCCATAGGTATAGGTCAAGTTCATCAGATTGTATCAGCTCACTCTCTTTTTTTCCCCCTCTTCTTTCTTCTCCTGGCCCAGGGACTCTTTTGCATGGATAAAACTAATAAATATATGCCCAGAGTTTGGACTATGCCTAGTACTCATGAAATGAGTTAACACTTACTGTGTAAGTGTCAGGAAAGGTGTCCACCAGGGTTGTATCCTTGCCCTGTACTTATTCAATCTGAGAAAATAATCCAAGTATGCTGAGAAAATAATCCAAGAAACTGGGTATGAAGAAGAACATGGCATCAGGATTAGAGGAATACTTAATAACCTGCAATATGCAGACGATGCAATGTCAGGAAGACTTAAAATACTTTCTAGTGACAAACACTCAATGTAAAAGAAACAAAAATCCTCACAACTGGATCAATAAGTAACACTATAATAAGTAGATAAAAGATTGAAGTAGCCAAAGACTTTATTTTGCTTGGATCCACAACCATCACTCATGGAAACAGCAGTACAGAAATCAAATAACATGTTATTGCATTGGGGAAATCTGCTGCAAAAGACCTCCTTAAAGGGGGATAGAAAGGAATAGCCAGAAATATCACCATAGAAAGCTTCTAAGTCCATCTTCTGCCTATAACTGATTGGAATACCTAAAATGGGGGTTACAATGTGCACAGTGAAGGAAGCTTCCTGTGGAGCCTCTGCATTACATAAGACCATAGGTGGAATCCTGAACCACATCCGGAATCTTCTGAGGTGGGGAATTTCCACTTGAAAGGACAATTAGACCAGCTTGGAATGGCTAGAAGAACAGAAGATACTTCTTGAAAGAAAGACCGACAGGAAAAATACAAAATATAGGCAGTC
>NW_006408519.1:2061547-2075059 GCF_000296735.1 Chrysochloris asiatica
ATAATTCACAATAAAACAGTAAAAAAAAAAAAAAAAAAAAAACCTCCATGAAATGCTAAAGAGCAAGGATGTCAGTTTGAGGAGTAAGGTGCCCCTGATCCAAGCCATGGTATTTTCAATAGCTTCATATACATGTGAAAGTTGAACAATGAATAAAGAAAACCATAGAAGAATTGATGCATTATGGTGTTGGAGAAGAATATTAAAAGTACTTTGGGTTGCCAGAAAAAACAAACCAAATCTGTGTTGGAAGATGTACAGCCAGAATGTTCCTTGAAGCCAGGATGATGAGACTTTGTTTTTCATACTTCAGGTTTGTTATCAGAAGGGACCAGTCTCCAGAGAAGGACATCATGCTTAGTAAGGTGGAAGGTCAGTGAAAAAGAGTAAGAACTCCAATGAGCTAGATTAACACAGAGGCGGCAGCAATGGGTTGTTCTGACTCATCGCAATGCTGTTAATCTTTGTGGGAGCAGAAAGCTTCATATTTCTCCTGATGGGCTCGAACCAACAACATTTTGGATTGAAGTCTGGTGCTTATTCTACAGAGTGACCTCACTCCTTTTATCATTGTTGCTGTTGTTGTTAAGTGCCATTGAGTTGGTTCCAACTCATAACAACCCTGTATAGGATTTCCGAGGAATGGCTGGTGAGTTTGAACTATGAACTTTGCCGTCCAAACTGATTTTGTGATTGAGTGCTTATCCTTTGGCACCACAGCAATGCCTTTATATTATGTTAAAAATAATCAGTATTACAAGGTTTCAGTGAACAATATCAGTACTTTTCTCCACTCATCTTCAAGTCTCCAGTTGTAATCCCTAAAATAAAATATTTTCAATCACATCAATATTCTTTCTGGAATTGATGTTCATATTTTAAAAGCACATACTTATATTTCTGCTTTTTGATTTATTAACTTTAGATACTGTCTCCTGCCTTCCTGTAACACAAATTGAGGATTTGGGTCTATGACAATCTCCTATCCCTTACACACATGTGCATGTGTGCGCGTGCACATATACGACCCATTTTATCATCTTAACTATATGATTATATAACAATTTTCAGTTATGTAACAGATAGTTAAAATAGATTTTTTAAGTCTCTGAGATTCAATTGAGACTTCTGAGAACAATAGGTACAAAGAGCCCGCATATTTTAAACAGATTCTAGACAATCTATGCAATGGGATGGCCCCAAGCGAATTCTTCCAGCCTTAGCCACTACCTTCTTCTGTCTATAAAAGAGAAGCCAAGAATTAACTAGGGTGCTCATGAAGTTTGTAGTAGGGACCGTTTTGGTCAGAGTTATGACAGTTATCATACTTTAATCCCCAATGTGAGAAGACAGAAGGATGCCTCCCATTCATCCTAACTGAAGCAGATTTCAAGAGAACTTTCAGAGAAACAGACAAATATCCCCTGAAATCTGGGGTGGGGAGTGAGGACCCGGAAGAGCAGAAACTGGCTGGAGCAGCCTGCCTGGTGACAGAACAGTCAGGATTGACCAGTTTTTCCAAGGATCAGAAGGCAAGGATGTGGGTCTCAGATTGGATTCTGTGAAAGACAGCTGGCAATAGACTGCTTTCAAAAGTTCCTTACTACACTTGGTTAGCTGGCGATGGCGGTTGTTGTATACTATCCTATTGCTTGTAACTCATAGTGACCCTGTTTAGTATTTCCAAGGTTGCAAATTTTTTGGGAACAGAAAGCCTCATTTTTCTCCAGAGGAATCTAGTAGATTTGAACTGCTGACCCTGTAGTTAGCAGTCCAATGTGTAACCCACGATACCACCAGAGCTCCTTTTTATTATCTAGTGCTGTTAAACTAGAAATACTACACATAGGTAGATTGAATGAGCAGAAATCTATTTTTTCAAATTTTAGGAAGCCAGAAGTTTGATTTGAGTGTGCTGACTTCAGGTGAAGACGCTCTCTGTCTGCTCTCAGGAGTATCTTCATCTTGGCTCTGCTAGCATTCTTCTTGGCACTGCTTGAAGATCTCCACTTGGCATCTTTCCCCCCCGTCATTCGTGCTTGCCTGCTTCTGTGCCTAAACTGCTTCTTTTATGCCTCAAATGAATGGCTGAAAACACATCCTACATTGATTTGGCCTCATTAACATAACAAAACCCTATTTTAGGGGCTAGGATTGACAACACATTTTGGGGGGACACAATTCATTCCATAGTACCCACTCACCAATACCAAATGGAAGCATGAGAAATGACTTCAGTAAAGACTGGACCACCAGAGACCAGGTGCTGAGAGGACAGTTGTCACTGGCCAATTTGAATGAGGGCCCTCCCAATTCAAGTGACTTGCAGGTTAAACATTCCCAGTGGTAGGATTCTCATTAGAGTCAGTTTAGACATCTGACACACCAAGGGGACACTAGTGGCACATTACTACTATGCAGGTCAAGAGCTTTTCTTCCCACTGACTATAAGGTTCCCAAACTCATTTAAGCAGTCCTTCCTGGTGTGGTGTTGTAGGATAAGCACTGGACAGATAACTACAAGGTCAACGGTTCAAACCCACCAGCCACTCTTTGGAAACCCTATCTAGGGTTGCTGTTAGAAGCAACTCAATGGCACTTAAAACAACCAGTGTGGTGTTGTAAGATAAGCACTGCTAACGACACGACTGGTAGTTCGAATCCACCAGCTGCTCCTAGGAATCCCTATACAGGGTCACTATGAGTTGGAACTGACTCAATGGCATTTAACAACAACAGCAATAACTTGATAAGCAATAAGGATTTCCTTCCTATTAGGTGCCATGGAGTAGTTTTTGACTTGTAGCCACGTTATGCTCAATAGAATGAAACACTGCCAGGTTCTGCACCTCACGACCATGTTATGATGAGCCCACGCCAATCCATCTCATTGGGAACTGCCTCTTTTCGCTTTACCAAGCATGATGTCCTTCTCCAGGGACTGACAACATGTCCAAAGTATGAGAGACAAAGTCTTACCATCCTGGCCTATAAGGAGCTTTCTGGCTGTATTTCCTCCAACACAGATTTGTTTGTTCTTCTGGAAGTCCATGGTACTTTGAATATTCTTCTCCAACATGTAAGTCAAATGAATCAATTCTTCTATGGTCTTCCTTATTCCTTGTCCAACTTTAGCATGCCTATAAGGTGAATGAAGACACCAAGGCTTGGGTCAGGTGCCCTTAGTCCTCAAACTGACTTTGCTCTTGAACACTTTAAAGAGGTCTCGTGCAGCCAATTTGCCTAATGCAATACAATGTTTGATTTCTTGACTGCTGCTTCTGTGAGTGTTGATAGTGGATCGAAGCAAAATTAAATATTTGACAATTCAATCTTTTCTCCATTTATCTTGATGTTGTTTATTAGTCCAGTGGTGAGCATTTTTTTGTTTCCTTTACATTGAGGTACAACCCTTACTGAAGGCTGTGGCCTTTAATCTTCATCAGTAAGTATTTTAAGTCCTCTTCACTTTTAGCAAGGAAGGTTGTATCATCTGCACATCACAGGTTGTTATTGAGTCTTCTTCCAATCCTGATGCCACGTTTTTCTTCATATAATCCAGCTTCTCAGATTATTTGCTCAGGGTACAGATTGAACAAGTATGTCTATAAAAGAGAAGCCAAGAAGTTCATGAAGTTTGTAGAGGGGGCTGTTTTGGGAACAGTTATCAACCATGGCAAACACCTTTTCTGATTTTAAACCATTCAGTATCTCTTTGTTCTATTAAGTGTGTTCTGGAAGACTCATTCTCTGCAATGTTTTCCATAGCGTGTCATGATCCACACAGTTGAAAGCCTTTGCATAGTCAATAAAGCATAGGTAAACATATTTCTGGTGCTCTCTGCCTTCAACCAAATCCATCTGATGTCAGCAATGATATCCCTACTTTCGTGTCCTTGTCTGAAATCTGGCTTGAACTTCTGAAAGTTTCCAGTCGATGTATCATTACAGCCATTTTAAATTATCTTTGGCAAAATTTTATATGCATGTGATATATGTATTTTACATGCATGCGATATATGTATTTTTTAATTCAAAAACTTTTAATTTTTTTGTTTCATCCTACTAAGAATATTATTAGTGAGTTTAATAATTTACATAGGACTAATACTCTCTCACAAAATACAATGGATATGTTATTTTACATGCAATTTAAGTTCAATATATTATGTGTTTATTATGATTGGGAAGTAACCTTAAACTTTTTAAAGAACAGAAATGTATAAAACTACTACAAATGAAAAAACAAACAAAAAATATCACTGGGGAAGGCCCCTGTATTGATCTCCAAACCAAATCACAGAAATCTTAGAAAAATGTTTTTTATGATAAAAATATTATGTTTTAGAGGGAAGATAGAATGGGGAAGGGGAAGAGTGCATAATTGCTTTTCCTTTGGGTTACAAAATCACCAGTTTGGAGTCACTAAACTTGGGATGAAAAAGGAGTAGCTCCTTTAGTAAGTCATATTCTGAGAAAACAACATCCCAGAACGAGACTTCAGTGATCTTCATTCTTCGTTCAGTTCCTTCACAATGCTCAGTTTAAGGACTTCCCATAGAAAAGAGCTGCTGAAGTCATTTATACCTCAGAAGGATAAGAAAACTTTGGTAATGTAGACTGTTTCTTTCTTCCTTTCATTTTATTAGCTGAAATGAATGTCAGCTTGTGAAGTTTCCCCAAATTAAAAAATGGGCATCTTCTGTATCCCAGCAAGAAGTAGCAAGCAAAATTAGTGGGAAAAGGTTGACTTCAAGCTTCAGATTGCAAGTTTGACAGTCTGTGGATGCTGCAAGCAGGACTATGGGAGGCTGTGGACTGCATATCCGCCATCAGCGGTGACACAAGGTCCCTTGTGGCAACGTTTCAACCACTCATTGTAATTATGGAAGTGCCTTTCCCCCAGGTATTCTAGTCTCATTGGAGGCTTTTCATTAACACCTTGTTCTTCTGGACACATTTGGAGCACACCATATTGTTCTCCGGGTGTGGAGGTGGAAAATTACAGGCAGGTAGCAAGAAAAGAGCGCTCACTTTCCCTGACTTGTCCAGCATGAAACTGCAGTTGAACCCAACCATCTGTGTTTGCAGGGAGCCTTCTCCCATGTACCACACACTGCCTGACAGCCTAAATCTCTAGTGGTGATTTGACTGTCTCCACCTTCCCTGTCCTGCCCACAGTTCTTGTTCAAGAGACCCACACAGGTCATCACATGAGAGTACATTCCAGGGCAGGTGCCCCTCCTCAGTGGGAGGAGCAGCTTCAGAAGGACCCTCTCCCCAGAACCGATCTTCCTTTTCTCAGAACTCTTCATAGGTGTTTTCCCTTGTCCACATTTGATTTGTTTTATAACTGTCTGGATCTTGTTTTCTTTTGGTATGGCAAAAATATTCTTTTGATTTGAGTAAGCAAATTTCTGCCCCTTGGTGCTCAGTTTTAATTGTTGACACCAGGCCTGCACAATGTCACAGTGAACCAGGTTAAGTGGTGGCAGTTGTGCTGGTAGTAGAGGAACTGGAATCTTCTCCCAAGGTTTTAACCTATCACTGCTGTGTGCATTCTCTTGTGGGCTGGGAGCTTTTTCTTCTTTCACAGTTCTTTTTCATTTGATCACCTTAGCTGAGGTTTTGGCAAAGCTGATGAGCTTAGTTCATTAGCAGCCCATTGTTCAGTTTTTACTGGCAGAGGCTCAAATTTGACAGTCACGTAGTCTTTTCCTGGCTTCTCTGTGAAGTTTCACAGCCTCTTGTCTCCCAATCCAATTTCATCTCATACTAATCTCATCTCATTGCCCCAAATTCCAGGCAAATTCCTTTCCAAACATCCTTACTTTAGCCTGAAGAGATAGCCTTCTCCACCCCTTTGGCCCTTGCATGTGATATTAATGGTATTGTCTGATGACTTCCACATTCCATTGGGCCATCTCTTTTTGAAATGAGCACAAATGTGGATCTCTTCCAATCAGTTGGCCAGGTAGTATTCTTCCAAATTTCTTGGCATAAATGAATGAGCGCCTCCAGTGCTGCATCAGTTTGTTGAAATATTTCAATTTGTGTTCCATCAATTTCCAGGGCCTAGTTCTTTGCCAATGTCTTCAGTGCACCTTGGAATCCTTCCTTTAGTATTATTGGCTCTTGATCATATGCTACTTCGGCATTACTGGGCTGAAATGGACTAGGATTGGCCATTTTGAATTTTACAGTCATTTGTTTTACTATGTTGGGAATGAAAAATTGAAGAGGAATGATATCACATTCATCATCAATAAGACATTTCAAGATCTATCTTGAAATGTAATGCTGTCTGTGATAAGATAATATCCATACACCTGCAAGGAGGACCAGTTAATACCACTATTATTCAAATTTATGCACCAACAACTAAAGCCAGTGATGATGAAACTGAAAAATTCTACCAACTTCCTCAGTCTGAAATTGATGAAACATGCAATCAAGATGTATTGATAATTACTGGCAATTGGAATACAAAGTTTAGAAACAAAGAGGAAGGATCAGTAGTTGGAAAATATGTCCTTGGTGGTAGAAACAATGCTGGAGATCACATGATAGAATTTTGCAAGACCAATGATGATGTCATTGCAATTATCTTTTTGAAACAACATAAAATATGACATGGACCTCATCAGATGGAATATACAGACATCATACTGACTACATCTGTGGAAAGAGATGGTGGAAAAGTTCAATATCATCAGCCCAAACAAGGGCTGTGGGACAGTCCATCATTTGCTCATATACTACTAGTTCAGGCTGAAGATGCAGAAAATTAAAACAAGGCCATGAGAGAAAAAATATGACCTTGAACATATCCCACCTGAAATAGGAGCTATCTCAAGAACAGATTTTATGTAGTAGTCACTAATGACCAAAGACCAGAAGAGTTTTAGGATGACATCAAGAACATCATATAGGAAGAAAGCAAAAGGTCGTTAAGAAGACAGGAAAGAAGGAAAAGATCAAAATGGATGTCAGAAGAGACTGAAACTTGCTCTCCAACGTAGAGATGCTAAAACCAATGGAAGAAATGAGGAAGTAAAAGAGCTAAACAGAAAATTTCAAATGACAGCTCGAGAAGACAAAATTGAGTATCATAATGTCAAGTATTATAATGAATTGTGCAAAGACCTGGAGTTAGAAAACCAAAAGGGAAGAACATGTTCAGCATTTCTCAAGCTGAAAGAATTGAAGGAAAATCTAAGACTTGACATGAAATATTGAAGGATTCTCTGGGCAAAATATTGAACGATGCAGAAAACATGAAAAGAAGATGAAAGGAATACACAGAGTCATTGTCCCAAAGAGAAATGGTCAATGTTCAACCATTTCAAGAGATATCATAGTTCTGGGTGACTGCTGGCTTAGGAGTTACTTTACTCTAAGGCCTCATTAACATAACAGAAGGAAACCCTATTTCCAAACAGGGTCACATTTCCTCCCTTGATTCTTAGTATTAAAACAATGCTGTAATGACTCCCCTTGCTCAGACAATATCAAGTACCTTCTTTGCATTGTTTGGGGCATTAAGGACACAAAATGAGCAAAGTAGAAAAAGAAAAAAGGAGAGAGATGCCATGCTACATGAAGATCAACAGGAGCCAAGGAACAGAAGCTGAAAGGGGACAAAAACCTTCTTCCAGAGCCATCAGAGACAAAAAGTCTTCCTTTTGAGTGGCCCCCTGAATTTGGACTTCTAGCCTCCTAAACTGGGAGAAAAGAGGTTTATTAAAGCCACCTCCTATGGTATTTTGTATATTAACAGAACTCACTGTGATATCAAGTAACAGGGTAAGTGGACATTTTCTGACACTTAAGTCAGAAAACTTAGAATTGCACTGTGCCCTATTGTTAATATCCAATTTTGGTCTTCCCAAAATAAATGTTCTTAAATCAATAGTTTCCTTAAATATTCCTTTCATGCTTACATTCTCATTTCTTGGTTAACAATTTTCCGAAGAGGATATGTACAATTAAGACAGGCCTGTCAGCATTTTTCTCCCTTAGATAAAAGCACTTATCTTTAAAACCCTGGTAGCATAGTGGTTTATGAGCTGGGCTGCTAACTGCAAGGTCAGCAGTTCGAATTGACCAGCTGCTGTATAGGAGACAGATAAGGCTTTCTGCTCCTGTAAACATTTACAGCCTTGGAAACCCTATGAGTTTGAACCAACCGGGTGCCAGACAACCACCGCTGCCACCACTCATCCTTGGGATTTAACCCATCCCAGGAAAATAATTGCAAATATTACCTCGCAGAAATTATAAGAAGTTTCTCTTAAGATACTATTACTTGGTTGTTGATGCATAGAGGGGATTGTAACCATGGCAATGAAACGATATACAATAGGATGAATGTAAAGCTAATATTCTCCTGTGTAAACTATCACGTAATTCACAATAAAACATTAAAAAAAAAAAGAAAATGTACTATTACTATGTGATTGGAACATGGAACACAAAGATCAAAATATCAGGTTTGTGCCCTACTCTTTCCTAGTTTTATGATTCTGATCAGATAACAAATCTCGTTAATATTTTCATTTTCTCATTTGAAAATCAGGACCTTAATATTTTACGGGCCGGGGAGATTTAGTCTCTGAGGTATCTCTGAAGTAATGGGAATTATACAATAAGGCAGATGTTACATTTTAGATCACTGTCAATGCATATAAATTTCCATTGTAAATGGTTGCAAACCACTCAGTTAATTTTCCCATATAATTCTTTTTAAAGAACTCCTTCACTCTTGAGGGAAATAAGACATTCTAAATACAAATACGTTAAAATCATTTAAGAGAACAGTTGGCATAAAAATGTCATTTCAGATTGACAGTAGAGTCACATTTGTCAAAAATTCCCCAGAAGAGTCTCTGATATGTGCCATTTTATTTGTAAATTCAATTTTAAGATGGCAATGAGGTACACCAATTCTTCTCTTTTGCTGTCTAATTTATTTATTTCTCTAGAATGAACAACACACAGGAAGGGCTAGATTCCAGAATCCCTTGGCACTGGAATAAAAACATCTCATGTCTTGCAGATGCCAGCTTTGGTTAGTTTCAGAGACGGCAACCTCAGCATATGTAATAGCTTGCATTCCTGTTCTTCATTTCTCTCTCCAAACAGTGGGGAACTAGCTCCTTGGGAAGGCCTGTCTTAAAAATCAACAATGTTTCCTTCCATGCTTTAACCCTGTGCATCACTCAAGCTCATCTCTCAGGTTTTGTGCTTATTGGACAGTGTTGAAAAGACAAACATCTGATCAGCATACAAATCAATCCATCAATCAAATTTAATGCAGGCTATTATGGAAGAAGACATGAACATTGGTTGAAGGGTAGTCACATACCTGTCACAACGTTCAGTGTTTTTTTTTTTTATTTGTGCAACTTCACTGAAGTAACAGCTTCCTCAAAGGAGAGGAGGAATTTGAAGGTCAAAAAGTTGGAGCAACTTGCTAAGGCTTCCAGTTGGTAAATGTCAGAATTCCCCCAGGGTTCCCTGCATCACATCAATGTTCCAGCCATACAGCACTGTTGAGGTTGTGTTTGTCAGGATTCTTCACTGTAGGACTGCTCTGGTTTCCTCTTTCACATCCTACTCCCTTTAGAGTTAAGTCATTCCATACAGCCCACATTTAAGGAGGGGATGTACCCCCTACTTCTTTGAGGGCAGAGTATTTACCTAAATTATTTGGAATTCTTTTGTATAGGAGATTTGTTATGCAATTATTTATTTCTATTACCAAGAACTCATGCATATTTATAGTTTTGGTTATATAATCAAATACTACTTTTATTCTGTTGCTCAAATTGTTCACAATTGGCTCCTGTGTCCCTCTGTTCAGCCCCCATCCTTTCTTTTGGACATTTTTTTTTTTTAACTTTCTGCCACTACAGATGTTCCAGGCTCATTCTATAGATTTCCTATGTAAGTCTTGTTGCTGTTGTTGTTGTTAAGTGCCATCAGGTTGGTTCCTACTTATAGTGACTCTGTATAGGGTTCCCAAGGCTGTAAATATTTTCAGGGCCAGAAAGTCTCATCTTTCTCCCTTGGAGCAACTGGTGGGCTCTAATCACCAACCTTGTGGGTATTGGTACAGCGCTTATCCTACAGAGCCACTGTGCTCTCTGTATTAGCCCTAGAATCAACCATGTCTCCAAATGGTGGTGCTTTTAAGACATAAATTCCTATATCCCACCTGCAGAGACTTAGTTGGTCTGGTTGTGTTATTTGTTAAGTGCAGTTGAGTCGATTCTGACTCATAGTGATCCTGTATAGGGTTTCCAAGGAGTGACTGATAGGTCACTGACCTTGCGGTTAGCAGTCTAGTGCTTATCTTACAGTGGCACACCAGTACTCCTTAGTCGGTCTGGAAGGTGGTTTTAGAGAACAGATGTTGATTTTCTCACCAATTTGAAGGCTTAAAAGTCAAAATCAGAGTCTCTGTGGTGCCCTTGTCCTCTGTAGGCCTCTCCCTAGTTCCAGGTGACTGTCAGCAATCTTTGGCATTTCCTTTGCTCCTCACAGCTGCATGTAGTATCCTCCCTGTGGGTCTGTCCTCCCTTTATAAGGCTCCACTTATCAGTGATTAGTTTTGTTGGTGGTATTAAGTGCTCTCAAGGCAGTTCCAACTTATAGCGACCCAGTATAGGGTATCCAAGGAGCGGCTGGTGAGCTTGTACCTTCGACCTGGAGGTTCAAATGACCTTGCAGTCCAGTGAATTAATCCACAGTGCCACAGCAGGACTCCCAGTGATTAGGTTTAGGAACTATCTTACTCTATGGTCTCATTAGCATAACAAAAGGAAACCCCTATTCCCAAACAGGGTCACATTCATCAGTACAGAGTTTAGAATGTCAATATTCTGTGGCTATCTGCCTTGGAGTCAGTTTGACTCATACTCACTCTGTATAGGGTTTTTGAGATCCATAGTAACCCTGTATAGGGTTTCTGAGGCTTATCTTTCTCCTGTGGAACTGCTGGTAGTTTCGAACTGCTGACTGTGAGATTAGCAGCCAGACTCGTTACCACTACACTACCAGAGCTCCTTACATATCTTAATGTAGGACACAATTCAATTTATAACAGTGCTTTAGGGACCCTTTGTATGAGGCTTCCAAGAAGCAGCTGGTGGATTTGAACCACTGACTTTGAGGTCAGCAGTCAAGTGATTATCCTACAGTGCACAGCCTGGGTGAGCAGTGACTAATCCTGGTGTGGCTTTGTAGGATCAGCATAGGACTATGAACCACAAGGTCAGTAGTTCAAAATCACCAGCTCCTCTTTGGAAACCCTGTACAGGGTCGCTATAAGTCAGAACTGACTTGACGCACTTAACAACCACCACCACCAGAAGGTCAGTGTTTCAAATCCACCAGTTATTCTGTGAAAGAAAGTGGCAGTGTGCTTCTGTAAAGATGTTGCTGAGTGCTGTCGAGTTGTTTCAAGTCATAGCGATCCTGCACAGGTTTTTTGACTGGTGAATTTGAACCTCTGGCCTTGTAGTTCAAACTCACCTCTGAAGGATCCAAAAACCCCAAACAGAGAAATTCCTCAGTTTCCCTTCTCTATAGAAATTTCTTCCCACATACCCAAACCCACTCTAACCGCCAAACCTCTGGCACCAGTAACCGTTAGAACCCTCCCTAACCGCCAAACTACTGACATCAGCAACCTTCCCTAGATAAGAGCCAATCAGCTTGAAGAATCTTCCCCCTTCTACCTATAAAAAGGCCTGCGTGCCTGCTTTCTGGGTCGCCATCAATCCAGATGGTAGACCCACTGCACACAGTGTAACTTGAGATCAATAAATGCTTCTGCTCATTGCATGTGCGAGGAAAGTCTTCGGTGGGGGACACAAATTCGGGCACAACACCTTGTGGTCCAGTGCTTATCCTACAGCACCTTACCAGATATACATACAACCTTGGAAACCCAATAGGATTTCTATGAATTAGAACTCACTTGATGGCAGTGGATTTGGTATTGGTTTACAGGTAAAAGATATAGATAGATAGATTTTATTTTTAATGGCTTGAAGATAATTTTGGGCTTTTTGGACCCCAGATTTGGACCTAGATCCTGATTTCAGTTCTCTGCCAGCAAGTAGCCTTAATGAGTATCATCTTGTAATTTATTGCCAAGTCTCATTTTTTTGCAAAGATTTTTGTAATAAAATATTTAAGGCTACATCTGACTTTGGGTCTTTGGAAGAGATTAAGTTTCCTCTAAATGTCTAATGCATTCTCTAGGGTTCTGGCCACAAAGCAGCCAATGGGATCACTACTCACAAGAAGTTCTGCACTCTAGGGATGCAGGACAGATGGTCACCTTTGCATCAGCTGGAAAAGATGCACCAGACCTAAAATTTTAGAATTCTTTTTCAATTTAACTCCTTTTATTTTTCTTCCTTTGCTAGGAGAAGACAAGTTCAAAAATGCCAAATATCATAATGGTTAACATGGGGGGAAAGCTTCATTTTAAAAAGCAGCCTCATTTCAACTTAAAGTTCCATGGGAGGGCTCCATCCCCAAGCAGGGATGTTGAGAGAAACCCTGAGGCCCTCCAGCAAAGGGTGACAGGGGATGAGCTGGACTCTCTCTATAAACAGACATAACTCAGATATATTATAGGTTCAGTTCCAGACTCCTTCAAATAAATATCACAAAAAAGTGACTCACATGAATTTTTTGGTTTCCCAGTACATGTAAAAGTTGTGTTTGCACTGGGTAACCAAAAAAATTCATGACTGTTTTTGTTGGTTTATGTTTATGATCCTATAAAAGTTTTGTTTTTCAAGAGAAAACAGCTTTCCTTTTGTTTATTATTTCCTCTAAGAGGACCTTGGTGTGGCACTGTAGGATAAGCACTGGACTGCTAACCACAAGCTTGGTAATTGAAACCCACCAGCTGCTCCTCAGAAATCCTATATAGGATGGCTGTGAGTCGGAACCAAATAGATGGCACTTAGCAACAACAACAATAACAAATGGTTTTAAAGATCTCAAACCCCTGTTCTTGCAGCACTGGTCCACAGGTGGGTTATTGGAAGGTTTGGGCTCTTGGGCTTTGTAATGCGGGCAGATGGGATGTAGGGTAGGGGCTACAGGGACCCAAGCCACTCCTGCTTCTCTGGCCTGGGAGGAACAGAGGGTGGAATTACTCCACTCCCTTCCCACTCAATTCCGCTTACTTCTCTCCAACCCACAGCTGGCCTCTTCATCACAGCTGGCCACCACCCACTGCCCCTTCCTTCAGCCTCCAGCCCAAGTGGAGGCAGCAGTAACCAGACAACCGGAAGTAGGCTCCCATAAGGTTTTAATATGATCTCCCACAATATGCAAATCACATAATGTCCTACTTCATACAACATAGCGTGAATGGTAGACTATATATACCTTTAGCTTATGATGGAAAAAAGAGTTCTTAGGAACTGTTTATTTTTCTAATATTTCAGCAGCTTTTATATAAATATATGTGTGTGTGTGTGT
>NW_006408519.1:2075476-2101910 GCF_000296735.1 Chrysochloris asiatica
GGGAGCAGAAAGCCTCATCTTTCTCCCACGGAACAGCTGGTAGTTTCGAACTGCTGACCTTGAGGTTAGTAGCCCGACTCGTAACCACTATGCTGCCAGAGCTGCTTATTCTAGGCATCAGTGAGCTGAAATGGACTGGTTTTGTCCATTTTGAATCTGACAATCACATGGTTTACTGTGCCAGGAATGACAAATTGAAGAGAAACGGTGTGGCATTCACCATTAAAATGAACGTTTCAAGATCTATCTTGAAGTACAACGCTATCTATGATAGGATGATATCCATATGCCTACAAGGAAGACCAGTTAACACCACTATTATTGAAATTTATGCACCAACCACTAAAGCCAGTAATGATGAAATTGAAGAATTCTACCAACTTCTTCAGTCTGAAATGGATCAAACCTGCAATCAAGATGTATTGATAATTACTGGTGATTGGAATGCAAAGGTTGGAAATGAAGAAGAATCAGTAGTTGGAAAATTTGGCCTTGGTGATAGAAAGGATGCTGGAGATCACATGACAGAATTTTGCAAAACTATTGACTTGCTTATTGCAAGTGCCTTTTTGAAACAACATAAAAGACAACTATATACATGGAACTCACCAGATGGAATACAAAGAAATCAAATTGACTATATTTGTGGAAAGGAAAAGTGGGAAAACTCCATGTCATCAGCCAACACATGGCAGGGGCAGATTGTTTCGTTCTGTTGTACATAGGGTCACGATGAATTGGTACTGACTCGATGGCACCTAAAAATAATTTCACTAATCATAATGTCCTCCAGGTTCATCCGTTTTTGAGGTGTTGCTTAGATCTGTCATTATTCTTCAATGTTGCATATAATTCCATTGTGTGTATGTACCCAAGTTTGTTCAGCCATTCTTCTGCTGATGGACTTTTAGGCTGTCTCCATCTTTTCGCTATTGTGAATAGAGTTGCAATGACCACGGGTGTGCATATATTTACTTGCATCATGGCTCTCATTTCTTGAGGATATATACAAGTTGAGGCATTGCTGGGTCACTATTTCAGGGAGCGCCACACCATTTTCCTAGTGGATGTACCGTCTTACAGTCCCACCAACAGTATAGGAGTGTCCCAGTCTCTCTACACCCTCGACAGCTTTTGTTGTTTTCTGTGTTTTTGAATTTTGTCATTAATACTGTGTTAAGATGATACCTCATTGAAGTTTTGATTTGTAGCTTGTTTAATGGCTAATGGTCTTCAGCATTTCTTCATATGTTTGTTGGCTGTCTGAATGCCTTCTTTAGTGAAGTGTCTGTTCATGTCCTCTGCCCATTTTTTTTTTTTTAAGTTTTTATCATGAATTGAGTGATAATTTACATGGGAGAATATCAGGTTTGCTTTTTTTAATTATAGAGTTGTCTATTCCTTTCTTCAGTTCTATTAGAATTTTGTTTGTGTATTTTGAGGCTCTTTTATTGGGAGAATATTTATTTTGGTTATGTCCTCTTGTTCAATTGACTCTTTAAGCATGAAACAATGTCTTTTTTGTCCCTTATTCTGGTTTTTGTCTTAAGCTCTATTCTATCAGAGATTAATATTGCCATTCCTGCTCATTTTTTATTCTGTTAGCTTGATACATTTTTCCATCCTTTGATTTTTAGTCTATTTTTGTCTTTGTTTGTAAGGTGTGTCTCTTCTAGACAGTATATTTAAGGATTCTGTTTTCTTATCCATTTTGCTACTTTCTGTTTCGACTGGTGCATTTAATCCATTTACATTTGGTATAAATATTAATAGGTGTGATTTAATTGTTGCTATTTTGCTATGTGGTTTTTTTTTTGTGTGTGGTGTTGCTAGCTTCTTTGTCACATGTAAATTTCTGAGTAATTAATTTTGTTTGTGGATTTTCTTCACTGCTGTTGTTTTAATGTTTATTAAATGCCTCTGATTTCCCTTCTTTTAAAATCTGATGTTGTCTTAGGCTGGGGTCTCTAGAGAAGCAAAACCAGTGCAATTTATATATGTATATACACAAAGAAAAGTTTATAGCAAGGAAATGCCTCATAGTTGTAAAGATAAGAAAGTCCCAAGTCCAGGTCAACTGAGCCAAATTGGCAGTTGGGGTCAATAGGAGTCCCAGGTTGGTGCCAAACAAAGATCAGTGGGCAGGCCCAGAAGGCAAGACTCCCAATTCCAGGCACAGAACAGGAGCATGGCACTGGAGCAGGGGTGACAGCAGGGTGACAGGTGACCAAGGCCTGGGCAGGCATGCTACTGAACTGGTGGTGTGAAGTACATAGGCTGGGGTGACAGGAACAGGCATGCAGGGCCCTCTGGTAGGCATCTGACTTTCCAGGGACACTCAGAAGATAGGCCCAGCAGGCAAACACACAACAGAGCAGGCCACTGGCTTAGGTTCAAAGAACTAGAGGCTAGAGTGTGACTCAAATGAGAGATCCAGATCCAATGGGAAAGAGAGTGAGTCTTTCTACATGTCCATTATATTGGGAGCAGGCCACACTCCCAAGGTAATATCTTTTCAATTGATTGGCTGCTCATAGCCAATCATCATAGAGTTAACTATCAAACTAACAACTGAGAATCCTGGCGCAATCAAGTTGACATAGAACCTTAACTATAACAGATGTGAAGGTGTATTAATTTTCTTTGAGGTTACCCTGTAACTTACTAATTTTTCCCCCAGTTTTAAGTCAGTTTTATCTTAAAAATCTGCTTGACTTACTTGCCATTTGGAAGTTCTGTATCTGCATCCTTCCCTCCTTTTGCTTTGTATTTTATACTTCATTATACAAAGGTGTATTTTATACTTCATTATACAAGGAGCTCTGGTAGCGTAGTGGTTACGAATCAGGCTGCGAACCTTAAGGTCAGCAGTTCGAAACTACCAGCCGCTCTGCGGGAGAAAGATGAGGCTTTCTACTCCCGTAAAGATTTACACCCTCGGAAACCCTGTACAGGGTCACTGTGGGTCGGAACTGACTCGATGGCACTTAACAACAACAATACAAGGGTGAGTCAAGAATTGTCTGCACTCTGGTTATATTAAAATGCCTGTCCACATCCATGGCTGATGAAAACATGGAGTGTGCACTTGAAATAATTCTGTCAAATAGATGAGTGATAGTGTACTACGTGGTGAATCATTTACAAATCAGCCATGACTCTGCCTATGAAATAATCCATGAAAGACTTGGGTTTTAAAAAGTTTGTGCAAGGTGGGTACTGGAAAACAGCTCATGGAAGAGCAGAAACAGAAGCGTTTGGTCATCTGCAAACAAAATTTGGATGGATACTTGAAGGAAGGTAAAGATTTCTTTAAAAAAGAAAATCATTACTGGTGACAAGACATGAATTTGTCACTAAAGCCTGAAAGTAAATAGCAGAGTATGGAATGGAAATATACTTAATTGCTAAATAAGAAAAAGTTTAAAAGTCAAACATCAGCTAGAAAATTGATGCTTACAGTTTTCTGGGATTCTCAAGGGCCAGTCAGAACATTATCAGGAAAAAGGTTCAAAAACCAATAGTGCTCATTACAGTGAGGTGCTCCCTGAAGAACTGAAGCCAAAACATCATATTAAACACAGAGGACTGCTCTCCAAGGGTGTTGTGAACTTGCATGACAATGTACGACTGCACACATCTGCCGTACATTGTCACACACTGTTGTCATTCTGCAAATATTTTGTTATAAGGTGTTAAAGCATCCTCCCTATAGTACTGATCTTGCTCCACCAGACTTTCACCTGTCTGGTCCCTTCAAAGCAGCCCTTCAAGGACAAAGATTTACCTCGGAAGAAGAAGTGAAGACAGCAATGCATTCATGGCTCGGAGCTCAGTCTAAAATGATTTTAAACAAGGGAATATGAAAGCTAGCTAAGAGATAGACAAAGTATATTGAAAAACAAGGAGATTGTATAAAAAATGATATATTTGTCTTTTCTAATAGTTGATTAAAATAAATTGTACAGCCAGAGTATGGATAATTTTTGACTCACTCTTGTACACTGATATTTCTGGTTCTCTATCTTCAATCTTGTTAAGTTTTCTTACTTTGGATTCTTTTATATCTGGATTGGGTTCTGGATGGTGGTGTCATGTGTGTTAATCTCAGGTTGTTGTTAGTTCTAAGTACAAAGAAAATCCTTTAGTAATTTTGTAGGAAACCCTTTAGTAATTTTTGTAAAGTTGGTTTGTTTATTACAGATTCCTTTAATTTCTATTTATCTTAAGTTGCCCTAATATCACTGTTATATTTGAGGGACAACTTTTCTAGGTATACAATTCTTGGTTGGCAATTCCCCCCACCCCACAAGTTTTGTATATCTCATCCCATTGCTATCTTGTCTACATGGTTTCTGCTGAGAAATCAGAGCTTAGTTTTACTTGTGCTCTTTGTAGGAAACTTTTTGGTTTTCCCAAGTTGCTATCAGGAGTATTTCCTTATCTTTGGTTTTAGAAAGTTTGATTATGATATGTTGTGGTGATTTTCTTTTGGGGATCTATGCTATTTGGGGTTTGTTCAGCTTCTTTTCTTTCATGATTTTAGGGAAGGTTTCTTTCAGCAACTCTTGGACAATTTTCTCTATGCTTTTAATGGTCTTTTCCTGTTATTCTGCTTTTTTCCTGTGACTTCCAATCACTCATTTGCTATTCCTCTTTCTGTTGCCCCACAGAAATCTCAGGCTTCCTTCTGAGTTATTCATTCTTTTCCCAGATTATTCTTTTAGCTTACTAGTATTGAGACGTTATCTTCAAGTCACTGATTCTGGCTCTATTGATTCAAATGTACTCCTCTGTCCCTTCAATGTTTTGTCCATTTCTGACTGCTGTTGTTTTTAAGTGCTGTAGAGCTGGTTCCGGCCCATGCGGTTCAAACAGACTTTGCAGTCCAGAGCATTAACCCACACCATCACACCAGGACTCCTCATTTCTGATATCTTAATAGTAATCTCCTGGATATCTTTTTAGAGATTTTGTGTTGTTTCAAAATGTGCATTTATTTTATCTTTATTTTTGTAGTGTTTTCCTAAATTCTTTTAAAGTTTTTTCTGTGTTCTCCTTGTTTTCCTCAATCCTTCTGTTGATTCATTGAAAGTGCCTAAATATCATTCTTTTGAATTCTTCCTTAGGTAGTTCTATTACAGTTTTTTTCTCCTCAGAAATTATTTCAGGCTCTGCATCTTGGTCATTTGTGTGAACCACACTCCCTTGTTTCTTCATGGGAGCTAAAATCGTCAGTTGTCTCTGAGACATTGTTGTATTTGTATTTAATTGATGATTGAATATGCCTATAATCTTAGACTCTCATCACCTGTCTCATGGTGGGTGTGATTAGAGAATGGAAATGCGTGCATAGTTTTCCATTCATCGTTTGTGCAGCTCAGTTTGGGGTGGGTTCAGCTGGTGTTGGCTAATGTCTGTCGTTGATTAGGTGGTACAGGAGTTGGTATTGGCTCTTGTCCTGTGGGTGGAATTGCAGAAGGTATGGTTGTGGCTGATCTCTATTGGAACAGTTGTTATCTCCTAACAGATGGAGCAAAAGGAGAAAAAGTACACAAGAAAACAAGACAGAACAAACAAACAACAGCAAAAACAAAATATAATAAAGGTGAAAAGATAAGCTAAAATAGGTAGCAACAAAATAAAAGAATATAATAACTAAAAAGAGAAAAGAGGGTCAGGAACATAAAGCTGTACAAGAGAAAAATAAGACAAAAAATAAATGGAATAGGAAAAAAACCCCACTAGAAACACAGAGAGAAGGAAGATGAAAAGAAAAAGAGACTAGAGAGTAGTAAAGAAAACTCAAGAGTTAAGAGGGTGGAAATGAGAAACAGAAGAAAAGAAGCAAAAACAAAAGCAGAGATAGGATAAAAATCCAGGGCAGGAAAGAAAGGAAGGAGAAGAAAGAATAAACAAACAAAAGCAATGAAACAATAAAAGGCAAAATAAATCAGAATCCAGGACTGTTGCTGGACACAGAGAGGAGAAATATCCTGGGGGGCTCCTTCCAGCTAAGAAACTCACAAAGTGGGTGGAAGAGAGATGGGATGACTGAAGTACCAGCCCTACATGGAATTCCAAAGGGCCTAGATGTTGTATATGTTCAGGACACCCAAACTGGAAGTAGTTTGTGGAGGCCCTTCAAGTTGCTAAGTTCAGTGTCTGTCAGAAGCAGAGGGCAGTTGGGGGCAGGCAGGGTAATTGAGAAGGCTTCTGCTAGTATTTTTCTGGCCTGGAGGCTCTGTGGGTTCTGGGGATCCAAACCTGAATCTAGGTGTCAAGGTGGTACAGCAGGCACCTACCTGCCTCACTCTGGCTCAACCTATGTGACTCCTGATTGAGTCTTGGCCAACCTCATTTCTATTATTCATGAGAGTGTGGAGACCAAGAAGGAATTGTACCTTTTCCATAGCCTGCATGTATCTCTGCTCTTAGGCTGTCATCTATCTCTCGAAAGCTGCTTGCAAAATTTCAAGATTGGCTTGCTGCATCTGACTGGCAGTCCATTCACCTGTCAGTCTCCTTCTTTCCTAGTCCTTGCTTAGCTTCTCCTCTCAGTAGGTATTCAATCCACTTCTCTAAACTTTTCTCTGAAATTAAGGGTTCTAGGATCGTCCTGTCTGTTTCATTTGATCTCCTGTATCTTGTTGTAGAGGGTCTGTGTAGCATGGCTGCCTAGTCAGCTATCTTGCTGAAAGTGCCCAAATTTGGATATTTTTGTTCAATAAAGGATTGTATGATTTTGTCGCAATAGTTTTTTTACTTACCCCCATAAGTAGCCCTGAATAATACATAAGTTGTTGCTGTTGCTGTTTTATTAGGTGCCATCAAGTCAGTATCAGCTCACAGTGACCCCTATGTACAACAGAACGAACAGTGTCCGGTCCTGGGCCAATCTCACAATCATTGCTATCCCTGAGCCCATTGTTGCTGCCAATGTGCCAATCCATCTCACTGGATATCTTCCTCTTTTTCTCCGATCATCCTCTTTACCAAACAGGATATATTGTTAGTATTATGACACATACATACTATAAATATTATTTTCATATTTTAAAATGCCAAATGCATTGTTCTGTAACTTGTTTATGTCCTTCAAAATACTACGTTTGAAATCAATCCACACTGATATATAAAAATCTAATTCATGCCTTTGGGTTGTTCTATTGTTAGCAGTTCAAATCCACCAGTTACTCTTTGGAAACCCTATTGTTGTTAGGTGCCATCAAGTTGGTACAGACTCATAGAACAAAACACTGCCCGGTCTTGCACCAGCCTCACAATCATCGCTATGCTCGAACTCATTGCTGCTGCCACTGTGCCAATCCATCTCATAGGGGGCGGGGGGTCTTCCTCTCCTTCTTAGACCCTCTACTTTACCAAACATGATATCCTTCTCCAGAAACTAGTCCTTCCTGATAATATGTCCAAAGTATGAGAGACAAAGTTTGGCCATCCAGACTTCCAAGGAGCATCTGGCTGAACTTCTTCCAACACAGATCTGTTTGTTCTTTTTGCAATCCATGGTACTTTCAATGTTCCTCTCCAACACCAGAACTCAAATGCATCTTCTGTGGTCTTCCTTATTCACTGTTCAGCTTTCATATGCACAAGAGGTTATTGAAAATACCATGGCTTGGGTTAGGTGCATCTTAGTCCTCAAACTAACATCTTTGCTCTTCAACACTTTAAAGAGATCTTGTGCAGCAGATTTGCCTAACTCAATATGTCGTTTAATTTCTTGACTGCTGTTGATGGTTGATCTGAGCAAAATGAAGTCTTTGACAACTTCAATCTTTTCAATTTATATGGATGTTGTTTATTGGTCCAGTGGTGAAGATTTTTGTTTTCTTTACATTGAGGTGCAATCCATACCAAAGACTGGGGTTTTTATTTTTAAGCAAGTAAGGTTTTATTATCTGCATATCACAGGTTGTTAGTGAGTCTTCCTCTTATCCTGATGTTTTTCTTCATATAACCCAGCTTCTCAGATTATGTGCTCAGTATACTGATTAGAAACCCTATCCAGGGTCACTATGAGTTGGAACTAACTCAATGGCACTTAATAGCAACACTATTTTATTTATTCATCATTGATGAATACTGAGGTTGTTTTTAATCTTTTGATTTTATAAACCATAAAGTGATACATATGCTTGTTCCAGTCACCTGGTGAGAATGTTTCTCTAGGTTGCAGACCTATAAGCAGTACTGCTGAGCCATAGGGTATGCGCAACTCCTTAGTCCATAAATTACTGACAAATGGGTCTTCAAAGTAGAGTGCGCCAATTTCAGCCTCTGAAATTGCATAAGTCCTTTCCACTCAGGCTGAGATAGGGATGTACCTTTTCTGAGACTTTGAATCTCTTTCCACCTTTTTGTGTTCAGACAACTACTTGGCTGGGCATGAAGGTGAGAGCCATACAAATGACTTTCAGGGAGAGGTCTCGCCCAAACTGTTTGCAATTCATGAAACAGTATGTTGCTGGGGTCTGTACTGTGTAGTTTGTATCCCAACCCAATAGCTAGCATTATCATCCTTTATTTTCTTTTGACAATATTACAATGGAAAATCTTCATCTGCTCAAACCTGTGCCCCAAACTAACCCCACTGAGGGCATTGTTTGATCTTAAATTATCTAAAGTCAATATTGCTACTTGTCTGGCTTGCCCATTCATTACACAAGTATTTACTGAGCTCCTCAGTGAGGAATAAAGAAGTAAATAAGAGAATAAGTCTACAGCAATCACCATCTATTGAGGGTACAGTTTAGGGGTATCTCAACTGTTCTCACAGAATGGCTAAGTAGGTAAAACTACTCCTCCTCACTTATCAACAATCTCAGTATCTGATATTTGTAATTTACAACAGCTCTGAATATATTCTTATGTAGTGTCTCCAAAGGCCCAAGCCCCAAGGAGGGCCATGGCCAGCCCTGGTGTGCTCTCCATAGGCCACCCTGAATCATATACTGGAGACCCTGGCAACGGCCTGACTACCGGAGGATGGCAGCTGACTGGATGCCTTCTTCTGTTAGCCTGCAATGTTTCGGTCAGATCATAGAGGGTGTGGGCACGGCCAGACAACGTGTGGTCAAAGGCAGGCAAGAAGAGGCTGGGAGATGGCCTGGAGGTACCAGGAAGGTCATTGGGGAAAGACAGGACAGGGGGATAGGGAAAGGGGTTATGTGGGACTGTTGGGCTGGGGCAAACAGGGGATGAGCAGGGTCTTTGTCCAGGGTGGGTGGCAGACAACACGCAGCTACCACCACCACTATACTCAGTGGTGATAGGGAAGGGGTGTCTGCCATGCCAGGGACATCTCAAGATGGATCAGCATGCCCATGGGAGGTGAGCAATGGAGAGTGGGGTGGGGAGGGGGGACATTGGCTCCAAAGAGGGGCATGGTCCCTGACTCTCATGTAACACTCATTTTGCATAATGACCTGGTCTTTGGAACCAAACCATATCAATCAGCAAGGAGTAGATGAATTACTATTATCCCTATTTTACAGAACAGGAAATGGAGGCTTTGAACTCTCGGGGATCACATTTTTCCTAGTAAAGCTTGTATTCCAGACCATAGCTTTTTGTCTCGAGATGCAACACTATAAATAATTACCTTATTGTCATTGTTAAGTGCTGTCAAATCAGTCCCAACTCATAGAGATTCTGTACAGAGTTTCAGTGGGTTTGAACCACCAACCTTGACATTAGCAATCCAGTGCTTATCCTATAGTGCCACACCAGGACTCCCAAAGTAGATCACCAGGCCTTTCTTTTTAGCCTGTCTTAGTCTGGAAGCGCTGCAAAATCTACTCCACATCACAACACCATACAAGCCTCCAGTGACATGGGTCAGGAATGAAATTCAGGGGTCCCTCATGGGAGGCGAGAACTCGACCATGGAGCTACCATAATATAGCAGAGGAGCTATCTGTGGAGGAGGATTGAGGGGATCAGAGGAGAACGAAGAGAGGAAATGACATCAGCAACATGCCAGAGGTGGTGACACCAAAATGCCTATAACGTTTTTGTGCAGTGTTTCAGCAGCGATATCTTACTTTTCATTAAAAAAATTTCTGTATTATAATAACAAAATATAGTTATAAAAACAGAGCATGTTTTAGAAGCCCGGCTTACATGTATCAATATACCTGTTGTTGTTGTTTTTAAGTGCCATCAAGTGGCTTCTGACTCATAGTGACTCTATATACAGTTTCTAAGGAGCGGCTGGTGAGTTTGAACATCCGACCTTGTGACTGAAACTCACCTTGCGGTCCAGTGCTTTACCCCACAGCACCACGAGAGAGCTTGAGCCTTGTGGCTAACTCAATCTGTATGCTAGTTTCCTTTCGAGCCCGCTGATGTGCTCTAGTGGGAGCTGCCATCATCACCCAATTACAATGTGGTTTCCTCAGTGTTCACTACAAGCACATGCTGTGGGTTTTGCTGCTGCTGGTTTTATAGTTGCTGATTTTGTCAAATGTTCTGATGTTGTAGCTACAGTTTTGTGGTACTTAGTATTTATGAACCAATATAAGAAATTTTTCTTTCTGAGAATGGAGTCGTCATTAAAGGAAAGGAAGGAGAAAAATCAAAGGCTTCCACCAATAGTAATATTGTAATTCAGTGAAGAAAGATTTTATAAAATAATTTTGTTAGTATTCATATAATCTAAGAAATATTGCATTTGAGCAATTTTGAAACTACATCACATATTCTTCTCGGATTAAAATTGATAATAGACATTACTGAGGAATCTATAGGGTCTGTTACAGGAGGTCCATGCGGGGAGGGGTAACACCATCATTACCTCACTGATGACACTAATCCTAATAATGCCAATGAGTTAGAATGGGCCTGTTGTTGTTAGGTACCCTTGAGTCGGTTCTGACCCATAGCAACCCTGTATAGGGCTTCCGAGGAGCAGCTGGTGAGCTTGAACCACTGCCCTTGTGGTTCAAACCAATTGTTTAGTACAACGCATTAACCCACAGTGCCACACCAAGACTCCAGAATGGGCGTTGTTGTTGTTGTTGTGTGCCATGGAGTCGGTTCTGACTCATAACGACCCTGTACAGGGTTTCCGAGGCTGTAAATCTTTACGGGAGTAGAACGCTTCATCTTTTTCCCGCGGAACAGCTGGTAGTTTTGAACTGATGACCCTGAGGTTAGCAGCCCGATTCGTAACCACTATGCTACCAATAGAACATGATGGTGGAGAGGGTAGAAGATACACAAAAAAGCCTGAGGTGGGAAAAAGCAGAATCTGTTTGGAGAAAGGGGAATGGCTAGAGTAGAGGAGAATTCTAGGAGGAGGCTAGGACATAAACCTGGAAAACAAGCTGGGATCAGATCATGGATGACCTTAAATAAGAGGCAAGGACATTTTAATGTGAGAAAAAGGGTACCTCGTAAGACAATTGGTTGCATAAAATAGGACATTTAAAATGTTTTTTTAAAATAAATTTTTATAAAAATTGAAGTAACATATACATATGTTGCTGTTGTTAAGTACCGTCGAGTCGGTTCCGACCCATAGCGACCCTGTACAGGGTTTCCGAGGCAAGTCATACATGTGTAGCTCAATACATTATCACAAAGTAATACCAATTAAGTAATACCTTCTGTGATAGTTGAAGCTTTGCGTCAACTTCATTGGGCAAAGATTCTCGGGCAGTTGAGAAGTACTCCCTACGATGAGATCTAATATAATATCATCAACTCTATGAGGAAGTTGGCTACGAGTCACTAATCAATTGAAGGGACTCTTCCTTGGGAGTGTGGCCTGCTTCCAAGATACTGGATATTCAGAAAAGGCTAGCTTGTTCTCTTCTGGGTCTGGATCTTGCATCTGCTTGTCCTTTGACCTCTGATTCTTTAGACTTGAACCCGTGGCCTGGGAGTCATCAGTAGCCTGCCTTCTTACCTGCTGGACCTGCCTGCCTGTCATCTGACCTGCTGATCTTGGATCATCAGCCCTGCAGCTATGTGAGACAGAAGTCTCCAATATGACCTCTAATCCAGGGTCTAACCAGCTCAACACCTGAATGAGCCATTTCCTTGATATAAACCTCTTCTTAGGAGCTCTGGTAGCGTAGTGGTTACAAATCAGGCTGCTTACCTTAAGGCCAGCAGTTCGAAACTACCAGCCGCTCCACAGGAGAAAGATGAAGTGTTCTGCTCCCATAAAGATTTACAGCCTCGGAAACCCTGTACAGGGTCGCTATGGGTCAGAACCAACTCAACGACACTTAACAACAACAACAACAAACTTCTCCTTGTATTTAGACTTAAAGGAGCTCTGGTAGCGTAGTGGTTATGAATCGGGCTCCTAATCCTATGGTCAGCAGTTTGAAACTACCAGCTGTTCCATGGGAGAAAGATGAGGCTTTCTGCTCCTGTAAAGATTTACAGCCTCGGAAACCCTATGCAGGATCTTTATGAGTCGGAACTGACTCCAGGGCACATAACCACCCCCACCACTAAAAGAAAATTGAGTTCTAACACCACACATTTTTTTAAACTTTATATGCAGTCATATCTTGTGTATTCATTTGTGTCTGGCTTCTTTGCTCAACACGATGTCTGTGAGCTCCATCTGAGCTGCTCCATGTGGTTTGCTCATTCTCACTGCTCTATAGTATTCTGTAGTTAGAGTAGCAAAATTTAGTTATCCTCTCTACCACTGATGGAAACTTGGATTGGTTTCTGGCTTAGCCTATTATGAATAAAGCTGATATGAACACTTTATGTCAGTCTTTTGGTGCTTGCAGTTGATGCTTATATATGCTGTGAGGCAGGGGATCAATTTAGATATCCCATTGATCTAGCACAATTTATTTGAAAACAACAACAAAAAACGACCCTTTCCACACTGTTCTGCAGAAGCATCTCTATCATACGTTAAATATTCATCTCTGTGTGAGCTGGATTATACAACGGACTTCAAAAAGTTCCTGGAATAATTTCATTATCTTTCAATTACACTTTCCCGCAAACTTTTTGAAGCCTCCTCATAGACTCTTTATTCTGAAATTTTGAACAAGTCCTATGAGTTGTTTTTTATCCTTTGTTCAAAGAAATAGATGTTAGTGATCAGTCATTTATCCAACTTGTAGTGAATACTGAGATTCATAGTGAGTGCCATACTAGATTGTTCTACAGGACATGGTGTTTCCTAGAATCCCTTTCACTAGATGATTCTGGGTTAGAGTCAGTCAAAGTGAGGCTGGGTGAGATTTAACACACAGAAAGGAAGCAGATGCAATTATAATTGAACAAACACAGACTCAGACACAGAGGTGCCAACAGGTGCCAGTTTGCCCTCATTCCTCCCCACTCCACATCCAGCTCTTTCCTTGTCTGCTGGCTCTGCCAACAACAGCAACCCAACCCAACCCTACCACCGGATGCTTTGCTGTGAACTCACAGAGGCAGTAGTCATGCAGAGCCAACAGCTGTGCTTAGACATTGACACCAGGCTCCTTCCCAAACCAACTGCAGTTGGACTTGCCTGGGATCCAGATGACGTGGCAAACCCCAGGACTGGTTCATGACTTTTCGCGGATCCTCCAACTCCCCTCCCTGAGCCTTTACTTCCCCAGCTCCTCTAAAAATTGTGTAAGGTACATTTCCTCTAATAAACTCCTTATCCCATGTCTCATAGTGCTCTGCTTCCCTGACGGAACTCCGACTGATAGATATACACTGAAATAATAAACACAACGTAAAAGCCCTTAAGTGTTGTCAAGTCGGTTCTAACTTATAGCAAGCCTGTATAGGGTTTCTGAGGAGCGACTGCTGAGCTTGAACTGCCAACCTTGTAGTTCAAACTGACTTTGCTGTCCAGCGCATTAACCCCACAGCACCATACCAGCACTCCCAATGTAAAATGGCAAGCCCTAAAAGACACGCGGTTAAATTGGCATTCGATGAAAAGCTGACAGGAGACCTTCATCCTGGTGTTCTGGGCTGAAGACCTTAAAACTGGCTATTTGTCTCTTTGCTCTTCCTTCCTCTACGCCCTCCCTCGCACCCTTGGATCTTTCTGTAAGGGGCTGTTTTATTCCTCTTTGCATTGCATTAACCAGAAGGGAAGTGGAAACTCAGTGCCCCAGGAATGACGATGAGGGAGTGATTGGTAGGAGTGATTAGTTCTGACTGAGAGAGCTCACAAAAGTCTCCACAGGAGCGTTGGCATTCATTTAACTTAGGCCTCACTGTCTAAAAGGAGTTGGTGGGTGGTGCAAATGGCTAACACACTACTCGGCTGCTAACTGAAAGATTGGGGTACTTTAGAAGAAAGGTCTGGAAAACCACTTCCAAAAGGTCAGTCAACGGAAACGCTCTGGAACATAGCTCTGTTCTGACACATAGAGGGTCACCAAGAATTGGAACTGACTGGACAGCAACTGTTTTGTTTTGAAAGGATGGCTAATTGTAGTCCTGGTGTGGCACTGTGGGAAAAAGCTGGACCACAAGGTCGGATTGAACTACAAGGTTGGTGGATCAAATTCACCAGCCGCTCCTTGGAAACCCTATACAAGGTCTCTATAAGTTGGAATGACTTGACTGCACTTTGCAACAACAACAACAACAACAACTACAACAACAATTGGAGTCCAGGATTCCTGGTGTGGTGCTAAAGGATCAGCACTGGACTGTGAGTCGCAAGGGTGGCAGTTCAAACCCAACAGCTGCTCCTTGTAAACCCTATATAGGGTCACTATGAGTCAGAACCCACTTGATGGCACTTAACAATAATAACAATTGGAATTCTGGTGTGGCACTGCAGGATAAGCAATGGACCGCAAGGTTGGTTTGAACTACAAGGTTGGCCAGCCACTCCTCAGAAACTCTATGTAGGGTCACTATAAGTCAGAACCAACTTGATGGCACTTAACAAGATCAACAATGCTCATTAAAAAATTGCCTGCAATGTGAATCCCTCCATCTTGCTGAACTTTTGATAAAAATAAAGCTTGCTGTAGGCTTGCTATGCATTAGATTCCCCTCGGCAGCAGGTTAGTGGGGCAGGCACGAAGGCATGTCAGAGTGAATTTATGGAGAAGAAAATGGGTGCATTTCCTCACATTTAGGTTTATGATATACAAAATAGCCAGACAAGCTCAAAATGAAACAATTCACAACAGCAGAAGGTCAAAGCAATAGATAACCCAGAATTTAGGTTCCTGAGAACTCACCAAACTCTTACGTAGGTACTGGGTTTTCTTCAGTCTGTGGAATGGGGCATTTGAGGCAATGTTTTCTGAATCTTGAAGGATGCAGTTAACAACAGTTGGCGCTCAGGTGTTTAAGGTATGTGTATGTTTGCTTTTTTACACTCCTGGTGTTGCATTATAGGGTCAACTCTGGACTGTGAGCTGCAAGATCAGGTGTGAAGTGTGAGTATTCCAGAACACTTAATTGTGCTCATGAGGAATCTGCACCTGGACCAAGAGGCAGTTGTTTGAACAGAACATGGGAACACTGAATGGTTTAAAATTAGGAAAGGTGTACACCAGAGTTGTATTCTTTCACCATACTTATTCAATCTGTATGCTGAGCAAATAATCCAAGAAGCTGGATTATATGAAGAAGAACATGGCATCAGGATTGGAGGAAGACTCATTAACAACAACCTGTGATATGTAGATGATACAACCTTAATGGCTGAACATGAAGAGGTTTTAAAATACTTACTGATGAAGATCAAAGACCATAGCCTTCAGTATGGATTGCATCTCAATGTAAAGAAAACAAAAAATCCTCACCACTGGACCAATAAATAACATCCTTTTAATGTAGAAAAGAGTGAAGTTGTCAAAGACTTCATTTTGCTCCGATCAACCATCAATACTCATAGAAGCAGCAGTCAAGAAATCAAATGATGCATTGAATTGGGTAAATCAGCTGCACAAGACCTTTTTAAAGTGTTGAAGAGCAAAGATGTCAGTTTGAGGACTAAGGTGTGGCTGACCCAAGCCATGGTATTTTCAGTAACCTCATAAGCATGTGAAAGCTGGACAGCGAATAAGGAAGACTATAGAAGAATTGGTGCATTTGAGTTACGGTGTTGGAGGAAAATATTAAAAATACCATGCACTGCCAAAAGAACAAACAGATCTGCGCTGTAAGAAGTATAGCCAGAGTACTCCTTAGAATTCAGGATGGCCAAACTTTGTCTCTCATACTTTGGACATATTATCAGGAGGGACCAGTCACTGAAAAAGGATATCATGTTTGGTAAGGTGGAGGGTCTGAGAAAAAGAGGAAGCTCTCCAATGAGATGGATTGGCACAGTGGTGGCAGCTATAGGCTCAGGTGTAGCATTAATTGTGAGGTTGGCCCAGGACCTGGCAGTACTTCATTCTGTTGTGCATAGGATCACTATGAGTCGGTACTGACTCAATGGCACCTAAAAACAACAATATGATTGCTATTTGGACACTTGGTGTAGCATTATAGGGTCAGCTCTGGGCTGTGAACCCCAAGGCTGGCAGTTCAAACCCACCAGCTGGTCCTCGGAAACCCTACACAGGTTCAGTGCCAACTCGACGGCATGTAAAAACAACAACAATATATGAGCAAGGAAATGTCGGGTAGAAGGTGTGGGTTGAACTTGGGAGAGACTAGTAGACAGCCAAAGTGAGTGGTATAAGGAGTTAAGACAGGAAAAGGACACTCCTCTTATAGAACTCCACATCTAGTTAGAGATACAGAGGTTGTGGGAAAACCAGGGAAGAATACAAGATAGGATTTAACTCAGGATTAAAAGGAAAAAGCAATGTGGCCCAGACCCTTTTCAAATTTACTCAACATTTAGTTATTTTCAGTGACCTTTGGAATGATGTTTTTGAAAATAGGCAACCAGGCTGTTTAAAAACCCTAGCCGTAATGTGTGTCCACAGCGTGAACAAATGCACTAGTCATTTGCCGTCTTCCTCCACCTTCTCCCCAAATCCCACCCTGGGAATAGCCCCTCTTCCTTCCCGAATCCGGACTGAAATTTAGTATGAAACAAGAAAATTCAGACCTTTTATTGTTACTTCCAATTTTGACCTTTGGGAATTTTCTAGAACTAGATTTTAACCCCTTCTCCATTGATAGTGGTCTCCAATGAAGTGTCCAAGTCTCAAATATTTAATCAGGATAGAGGGTGGTGGCTCTAGAGGATCAGCACAAGGGAGGTGGTCAAGTCCACCAGCTGCTCTTTGGGAGAAAGATGAACCTTTCTGCTCCCCTTAAGATTTACAGCCTCAGAAACCTTATACCAGGGTGCTATAAGGTGCAAGTGACTTGACAGCACTTACCAATAGACCAGGTCAGGCAGTGGGGTTACAGAGACCCAGTGCCACCTTGGAAAAGCACATTAACTTTCAATTCAGGCAGGACCTGGCCAGACAAAGCCATGGAGAAATGTTCAACATTTGAGTTTCATAATCCTCTCCATTTACTTATTCCTCTTTGACTTGGTGCCTTTCTTGTCAAAAGGGTTTTTGTTACAAATTTAAAATATCAGGAATGTCCTTTTGTTTAAGAAATTTCTCAACAGGGCTTTGTTTCTCAAAACAAAAGAGACAAAGTTAGTAACTACTAAGAACATAATGACAGTACTATCATGGAGCTCTGGTAGCGTAGTGGTTACAAATCGGGCTGCGATTTGAAACTACCACTATCAGTGGTTTGAAACCACCAGCCGCTCCGCGGGAGAAAGATGAGGCTTTCTACTCCCGTAAGGATTTACACCCTCGGAAACCCTGTACAGGGTCGCTATGGGTCGGAACCGACTTGACGGCACTTAACAACAACAACATCATGCTTACAGAGTCCTGGTGTGGCACTGTGGGTTAATGTACTGGACTGCAAAGTGGTTTTGAATCTCAAGATCGGCGGTTCAAGCTCACCAGTTGCTCCTAGGAAACTATATACAGTGTCATTATAGGTCAGAACCAACTCAATGGCACTTAACAACAACATCATGCTTACAGAGGACCTGAAGATGAGTGGCAATAAATTTATTTTTCTGGCTGGATGTATATAAAGTCTGAAGCCCACAAATCTATCTACCCACAAATCACCATTTATGATAAAAAATGAAAACAAAATTACTTGGAATAATGAAGAAAAGCTGTAAAATAGTACCTTAGCATTTTGTCAGAAATAAAAGAACATAAATATTCTCCAGAGAAAGTTAATGGCAAAATTAACCCCAAAAGTTCATATCTATCCATGTACTGTGGTAAAGTTGTTGTTGTATGTTAAACACTGTCAAGTCAGTTCCAACTCATAGCAACCCTGTATAGGGTTCCCGAGAAATGACTAGTGAGTTTGAACCACCAATCTTGCGGTTCTAACTGACCTTGCAGTCCAGCATATTAACCCACATTTAGTGCAATTTCTTCCTGCCTGCACATTGCTTTTGTAAATGGGAACAGATCTATCCTCGCCAGCTGATAACTCTCTTATCCATTGTTCTTAGTAGCATCTCTGAGCCCTCTTGCTGCAGAAGATTGCCTCCCTTTATAGGCTAAAGGCAATATCAAGATTTTGGAGACTTTCCAGGGGCCTCATGGCCCCAAGCTTCTCTTGCCATAATTTTAGGAAGTGCAGTGATCCAGAATGGGTTTGCAGCCCTCAGGTGTGGTCCGTGGCCAGCACACTCTCAATTCTGACAGGAGACAGTCTCTGGAATCTTCACCAGTAGGAACCACTGACGTACAGCACCGGTGACTGTGGGGGCTGACTCCATGACAGCTAACAACTTGTGAGTGTGTGTGTGTGCGTCTATGTGGGCAGCAACTTGTTCCGATGGCTTGGGGAAGTCTTACACAGCATCCACACAACAGCCACCATCAACATTATCATATTCGAATGAGCCTTTTAGTCACTCCGCTTCTTGCCTGACTCCCTCACTCTCCCCATTTCCCTTCTTCCATGATTCCTTGTTGTTAAGTGCCGTGGAGTCGGTTCTGACTCATAGTGACCCTGTACAAGTTTTCTGAGGCTGTAAATCTTTACGTGAGCAGAAAGTCTCATCTTTCTTCCACAGAACAGCTGGTAGTTTCGAACTGCTGACCATGAGATTAGCAGCCTGATTCATAACCACTATGCTACCAGAGGTCCTTTTGATGATTCCTTGTATGACCTAAAATTTAAATCCTTTACATCTGTTAATGTGGAACAATTCAATTCTCCTCAGTCCCTGCCCCTATACTCAGCCTGTGTGTAGCTAAGGACTTGGCTAAATAGTCAGGTTATTCTCTGACAAAGGCCATTCTTCCCACGAAGCAGCGGACTAGTTTTAAACTATGTCCATGAATTTTTGATTCTTCTGCTCTCAATGGGTGGCACTTTCTTATTCTCCCTTAAGTGTGGACTGAAGTTCGTGACTCACTCTTAACCAATAAACTGTGGTGGCAGAAGTGATATAATGGGAAATTCACACAAGCACATAAAAGGCACTCACTCTGACTTCTCTCTTTCTTTCTCAGAGCATTCACCTGGGACGAGCCAGCTGCCTATCACAAGAACATTCAAGCAGATGTGGAGCCTGAAGCCAGAGAAACTTCTTTCTCCTCTCTTACTCTTAAGTGGTACAAACAATTAAGGTCTTAACTAACCAAAATGTTGGAGGTTCCCAGCCAATGACTTCTCGAAAGAAGGCTTAGCTTTCTGCTTCGGAGTGGTCACAGCTTTGAAAACCCTATGGGATGTAGTCCCACTCTCACACACGGGTTGTCCCAAGTCAAAATTCACTCCATGGCAACTGGTTTGGTTTCTACATTTTGGGTCCTTCTCCATTGCTAATCATTTCCACTGAAGATCCCCAAGTATAGCTTGGGGTCAAGGTGCAAAGTGTGGCAGGGACTGTAATGGGGAGACTCTGGGTCCACACTGCAAAATGGACATAGAAAAGAGCACAAAGTGCAAAGACAATGAGCACTGAAGCGGTCAAGAGCAGTGAGCCAGTTGCTGGGCTCTGAGTCACAGACCTGGGCTTATGTTCCAGAACTCCAACCCCTTTACGCTTTGATGGTTCTGTAAAATGGGAGATTATCTCCTTCACAGACATGCTGTGAGGATGAAGTGGGTTGAGGCACACATGTAGGTCTGGTCTGGTTTTAGGTCTGGCCTAATCTAAGTACTTAGGAGCTCTGGTAGCATAGTGGTTATGAATCGGGCTGTGAACTGCAAGGTCAGCAGTTCAAAACTACCAGCTCTTCCGTGGGGGAAAGATGAGGCTTTCTGCTACCGTAAAAATTTACAGCCTTGGACTATGCGTCGGAACTGACTCCATGGCACATACCAACAACAATCTAAGTACTTACTTGGTAGTAGACATTTTTATGATTACTATTACTGATTGAGGAGTCCTAGTGTGGCGCTGTGGGTTAACATGCTGGATTGCAAAGTCAGTTTGAAGCACCAGGTCGGCAGATCCAGTTCACCAGCCACTCTTTGGAAACCCTATACAGGGTTGCTATGGGTAGGAACCGACTCAGTGGCACTTAACAATAACATTACTGATTGAACACCTACTATGTGCCATGCTATACTAGCTGCGTTACATATATTTATATTTTGAATACTCACACAGTAATTCAACAAGGTTGATATATTTTTATTCCCACTTTACAGATGAGGATATTAAGTCTTGGAAGGATGAATTTGCTTGTTCAAGGTCTGTTTTGTGCAACTAACCAAACAAACAAATATCATCATAAGTTAGATAAATACGAAGCTACTGAGTGCCCAAAAGAGAAATGATCAGGAACCAAAACAGGAAAATTAGGACAAATGAATCACTCCAGGCCTCTACTGGAGAAAAGGAAAATGAACCCACATCATTTCACTTAATGTGCAACTTCCTACAAATACCAGGGCTCATTTAATTAGGTCAGAAGAAACCCTCTGGAAGGAGAGAGCTAGCAAAATAGAACTTAGGGTGAATGAAAAACAGCTCAACTCTGTTTTCAGTGGAAGAAACCAGACCAGGCCAGACCAGCTAGAAACTGCCCCAAAGACCCACTGGTTTAAGATGTGTAGGAGACTTTGACTAGATTAAATTAATAGAGCAATTAGGGGTAGCCTTTAAAAAAATCTGGGAATCAAAGGGGAAAACATCAGAACAATTTGGCTTGTAGGAAGAAATCAAACCACCCACTTTGATTTTCTTGGTTTGTGTTTATATTCAAGATGCTGAAGTGGGAATTCTGAAGAGCAATAAGTAATTACACATTTCTTATGAAATGCCAACAGTACTGAATTGTTCATTTTTAACATCCACCCATTTTCCAAGGATCCCTGTCTGGTCTTGGGGGCTTAATCATCAAAGCACAGGGAAAAGGTTGTTCACAACCTACACGATTATCATCCCGGGAGGCTTCTAATTCCTTAGGGGAGGAAAATTGCATTTTCAATAACTACAAAAATAACAAATGCTCAATGTACAAAACTTGGAAAAACTTTAAGGGCATAAAGAAAATAAAAGGGAAAATATCATAATCCTCACCTACATTTTGAAATCTGTTCTTCTGGTACCTTAGATAGAGTTGTAGATATAAACCTGTACTTTAAAAATCAAACCTAGCTGCTCCTGCATCCACGGGAGCAGAAGTGAAGGCTTAATTCATATTTGTGGAGAAAAATAATACACAACACTTTCATAGTATTTACTGTGTTCAATGCACTACAAGGGAGACTTCAAAAAGTTCATGGGAAAATGCCATTCCCTTTTAATTCCATGTTTCCATGAACTTTTTGAAGCATATTAACTCCAAGAAACATTTGCCTACTTTTAAGTCCAGGAGATAATCTTCTGTTTAATTCATTAATTCTCAGCAACACTATGAAATATTAGCATCATCCCATTTTATGAATGAGGAAAGTGAGGCATGGAAAAAATGTGGCCCAGCAGGGATTTGCCCCAGTCTTACTGGATGAAGTCCGTGCTGTGCCAATTTGTAATTGCTCCCCCATCGTACCCATGGGCCTTTGGAGTCTATGGCTTTGTGGATTGAGCGTCGGGTTGCTAATGGCAAGGTCAGCAGTTCAATACTCTACCCCTCCAGACTTTCTGCAAGAATAAGTAATAGATAAGTTTGTAGGGGGTACATAGCCATAGAATGGTAAACCATGTGAGATCCAAAAGGCAGCATTTACCCAAGGGCAAAATTCAGCAGGATTGGGAAAGAAGGAACAGAAACTAGAAACCCAGGGAGGAAGTGGGATAAGTGATGTACTTTGAGGAGATTGCAATCAATGAGATGAAACCAGGTGTGTATGATTTCTTGAATATCAAGCTGATAACCTATCTGCATTATAACCTTTACCCAATTCACAATGTTAAAGAAAAAGAGACCAAAAAGCTCTACCCTTCTGTATCGATGCACACAGCCAATCCAGCGGCAGGACCACGCCCACACCATATTCATGGCCACGCCCAGCCCACCGCTGGCCGAGCCTAGATCCCGTAGAGATAAGATGCTTGCCACAGCAAAGGCTGTCACCGCAATGCTTTAAACGTTTAAGAAAACCCCAATGCACACACATTTACTTTGTGCAAGATGTTTTGGGGAAACCCAGGAAGTTACTGAAATCCACATCTGAGTTGAAACAATGAAGAGGAAATACACGGCCTCTGAATGGGTTGAGAATGAGCCCTGAAGTTCTGTGGTTGTAGGAACACCAGCCGGCAGCTGTGGAAAGAATAGGAGCTCTGGGAACCTACACAAATCTTGAAGAAGACATCGTGCTATCCACAAAAATGATACATACACATTCATACGTGCAAACATGTGTACCCACATAGAATATAGCCTGTAGGTTATATGTTGCGTTATAGACAACATACATACAATATACAAGCATGAACAAACAAATATTCAATTCTTTTAAAAATGTAGCATGTCATGTAATTATCTAATATGATTATCTAACAAATGTACAATATAACATGTTTTATATATAGCATGCAAACATATATGAGCTATATAATCTTTATCAAATTGTGACATGATTTTTATCTTTGTACTCCTTGGAAACCCTATACAGGGTCACTGTGGGTTGCAATTGACTCAGTGGCACTTAACAACAACAACAAGAACCCATTAAATGGAGTCCTGGTATGACACTGTAGGATAGCGCACTGGACCACAAGGTCAGTTTGAACCACAAAGTTAACAGTTCAAACTCATCAGCCACTACTTGGAAACCCTATACAGGGTCTCTATTAGTTGAAACCGACTCCACGGCAGTGAACAACAACAAAAACAAACCTATTAAATAATTTTTCAGAAATGCAATGCATTTCTATATATGTATGTATATATATGAGCCCTGGTGTGGCATTGTTGGATAAGCATTGGACCGGCAATCGCAAGGTTGAAAGTTCAAACCTACCAGATGCACTTGGAAACCATATTCAGGGTCGATATGATTTGGAACTGACTCGATGGCACACAGTAGCAACAACACTATAAAAACAGGAGTCCGGGTGATGCAAATGGTCAAGTGAAAGGTTTGCACTTGGAACCCACTCAAAGACTCCACCGGAGAACGACATGCAGACTGCTTCTGGTTAAGATTACAACCAAGAAAACCCTATGAGGAGGTTCTTCTGTCACATAGGGTCACTGTGAGCAGAAACAACTCAATGGCACCTAACATCAAAAACAATATGGAAAATAAATTATAAATATACAATTTGGGGGTCTTTTTAGTTAGTGATATGTGACTATTTTAGCATCTCAGCAATATTCTTTTATAATATGACTGATTGCTAACATGTTTTTACATTCTATACAGAAGGACAATAAATTGCTTAATGGGTCTCCTATTTTGGTAATTTGGACTGTTTTGAGTTTTTGCTATTTTAAATAATAATTTAAAAAACAAAACAAAACCACTGAAGTCAAGTTGATTCTAACTCATAGCAACCCAACAGGACAGGGTAGAAATGCTCTATCAGGTTTCCAAGGTTGAAATTCTACAAAAGCTGTTTGCCACATCTTATTCCTATGGTCTGGCTTGTGGGTGCAAACCTCTGATCAAATGCTTAACCACTAAAGACTACAGCCTTTAGTATAGATTACACTTCAGCAGAAAGTAAACAAAAGTCCTTAAAAGTGGACCAATAAGTAACTTCATGATCAAAGAAGAAAAGATTGAAATTGTCAAAGATTTCATTTTACTTGGATCCACAATGAACACTCATAGAAGCAGTAATCAAGAAATTAAACTACAGATTGCAGTGGGCTAATCTGTTGTAAGTGACCTCTTTAAAGTGTTATAAAGCAAAGATGTCACTTTGAGGAGTAAGACAGGCCTGAACCATGCCATTTTAAATCGCCTCATGTGCATCTGAAAGCTGGACAACGCATATGGAGGACTAGAGAAAAAGTAATGCATTTGAATTATGGTGTTGAAAAGAACATTGAATATGTCATGAACTGCCAGAATAACTAACATATCTGTCTGGGAAGAGGTACAATCACAATTCTTTAGAAAGAAGGATGGCGAGACTTGGTCTCATTTATTTTGAACATTCTACCAGGAGGGACCAGTCCCTGGAGAAGGACATCATGCTTGGTAGAGGAGAGGGTCAGTGAAAGTGAAGAAGACCCTCAGGAGATGGATTGATACAGTGGCTACAACAATGATCTCAAACACAGCAAGGATTTGAGAATGTTACAAGAGGGGACTGGCTCCATGGCACCTAACAATAACAACATCATCTGTGCACATATACATAATCAAGAATATCTCCATTATTTTATTGGTATAGGTTTACTTTGTAATTTAAATGGCAGCATTTACTACTTATAGTTATCAGGGGTCCTCTGGATGGTGCAAACAGTTTCTGTGTTTAGCTGCTAACTGGGCGACTGGAAGGTTAAGAAGAAAGTCATTTTATTTCTGCAAAACCAGTCACTGAAAACCTGTGGAGCACTGTTCTTCTCCAACACATACGGTGACACCATCAAACTTGAATTAATTTGATGGCAATTGGGTATAGTAATCAAACAAGGGAACCAAGGCTGTGGTCAGATACAAAATAAGATTTTGAAGTTCGGTTTAGGTCGGCCTCACCATCGAGTTTTCCCTGCTGTGTTATGTTTCTGTTGCATGGAATCAATCTGGACTCCCACATATGTGTGATTGTAAATGGTAATAGCTTTTAACAGCTTGCTTTGCAACCTCAGAGCTACTCTTCAATTAAACTGACCTAACTGAAAGCGCATTCTCTTATAACGCTAGTGTTTCTTAGTCTAAATACTTACCGAGTCCTGGTGTGGCAGCATTGGACTTCTAACCACAAGGCTGGCAGTTCAAACCCATGGGTCACTCCTCAGAAACTCTATACGGGGTCACTATGAGTTAGAACCGACTTGACGGTCCTTAACAACAACCATTAAAAGAGCAGGAGTGTGGTGATTCTGTATGACGAATAACTGGACTGGGAACCACAAAGTCAGCAGTTCAAGCCCATTAGCCACTCTGTGGGAGAAAGATGAGGCTTTCTGCTCCCACAAAGATTTACAGTCCTGAAAACCCCATTGTTATTAAGTGTTGTTAAATGTTAAGTGTTGTTAAGTGTTGTTGTTAAGTGTTGTTGTTAAGTGCTGTCAAGTTGGTTCCAACTCATTAACAACCTTGTTTCCTATACAGGGACACTATGAGAAGGTACTGACTCCACAGCACTTCACAGCAACTGAAAAAGCAGTAGAAAGTTTCTGTTCCAAAAATTGAATCACTAGCTTTCTATTATAACGACCAGCATTTCTTATCATGAAATACTATCCGTAAAGTAGCACCCAAATCTACAGTGAGCTGTAAAATCATTATTCATGTGTTTTTTTTTTTTTTTACCACCTGATGTGCTTTGCACTCACCAGTTACCATAAGAATCACTCTTAGGCTCATCTTCTGCACTGCTGGTTAGGGTTTGGTTTTAAGTGACTGGAGGGCCTACCAAGGAGTCCTGGTGAAGTAGTAGGTTATACATTGGACTACTAACTGGAAGGTCAGCAGTTCGGACCCACCAGCTACTCTTGTAAATATTTTCAGTCTCAGAATTCTCCAGGGGTAGTTCCACTGTGTCCTACAGGGTTGCTCTGACTTGGAATCAGTCCTATGGCAGTGGGTGTGGATGGCCTACCACCCACTATGCGCTTGCTGTTGTTATTTGCTGTCAAGTCGGTTCTGACTCATAGTGACCTTGTATAGGTTTTCCGAGGAGTCACTGGTGCATTTGAACTGCTGACCACAAGGTGAGCAGTTCTGTGCTTATCTTACAGTGCCACACCGAGACTTTGTGCTTAGTAGAATATAACGAAGAGGCCGTGGAATGAGGGATATTATAGCTGATGTCTGATGGATCTTGGCTGAAAGCAGAGAATATCAGAAAGATGTTTACCTGTGC
>NW_006408519.1:2106530-2120350 GCF_000296735.1 Chrysochloris asiatica
TTATTTCTTTTCGTTTGGTGGCTGTAGGTTTCCTCTGTTGGTCTGTTTCTAATTGTTGTAGATGCTGTGTTAATGTGTTAATTTTGGTTCTTTATTCTTTTTGGATGTGTGAAGTGGCACTGAAGATAGACTTGTTGTTGTTGTTAAGTGCCATCGAGTTGGTTCCGACCCATAGCGACCCTGTATAGCGGTATAGGGTTTTCGAGGAGCAGCTGGTGAGCTTGAACCACCGACCTTGCAATTCAAATGGCTTTGCAGTCTGGTGCATTAACCCATAGTGCCACACCAGGACTTTGAAGATATACTAGCAGGTGCGACAATCTTGCACTTTTTACAAAACACCTTTTAATATTGTATTGAAAGTGCAGTTTTTATGTGGGCACATGATATTTAATACATATAGCATATAAAGTATGCATTGATCAACTATTTGTGTTACTTGTTAAGCACTAAGCCTTCTGATTAACAGGAGGCTATTAGTAAAGTTTAGGGAGAGTCGAAACTTATACTCGAATTTTTAACTTCGCGGAGTTGGTACCCTCAACACCTGCATTGTTCAAGGGTCAACTGTAGTTATGAACAAAGCTCTGGAGTCAGATTCCTTGGATTCTAATCCCAGTTCTGCCATTTACAAATTGTGTAGCCTTGGGCAAAATGCTTAACTTTGTGTTACAGCCTGAAATCTAGAGGCATTGGATCTGCTAAGCATTGGAGGATAGGCACTGAACTGCTAACTACAAGGTGGGCAATTCAAATCTACCAGCTATTCCATGGGAGAAAGAATGACACTTTCTGCTCCCATAAAGATTCACACTCTCAGAAATCCTACACAGCGTTGCTATGAGACAGAATCTACTCAATGGCCGTGAGTGAATGAGTTGGTCTGCAGAAGGTTGCAACCTGTGGTTAGAATCATAACTCCATCTTGAACCCTGACAGGCATCCAGATAAATGCACACTCTGACAGCTGAATTGTCAAAGTCACTGAGACAATTCCAGGAAAGCAGGGAGAGTCAGACTCGTCCTCAGGAAGAGTGCATTTGAAAGTGGATTTTCTGAGTCACTATACCAAAAAGAAATGGTCGATGTTCAACCATTTCAAGAGGTAGCATATGCTCAAGAGCCAACGATACCAAAGAAAAAGTCCAAGACACTGAAGACATTGACAAATAACAAGGCACTGGGAATTGATGGAATTCAAATTGAAATTTTCAAGAAAGTGAGGCAGCACTGGAGGCCCTCATTCATCTATGCCAAGAAATTTGGAAGACCGCTGTCTGGCCAACTGATTGGAAGAGATCCATATTTGTGCCCATTCCAAAGAGGGGCGACCCAATGGAATGCGGAAATCTTCAGACAACATCATTAGTATCTCATACAAGTAAAGTTTTGTTAAAGATAATTTAAAATGGCTGCAACAGTATATTGACAGGGAACTGCCAAAAGTTCAAGCCAGATTCAGATGAGGACACGAAACATGGGGTATCATTGCTGATATCAGATGGATCTTGGCTGAAAACAGAGAACTCTAGAAAGATGTTTCTCTGTGCTTTACTGACTATGAAAAGGCTTTTAATTGTGTGGATCATGACAAGCTATGGACAGCATTGCAGAGAATGAGTATTCTGGAACACTTAATTGTGCTCATGAGGAACCTGTACATACACCAATAGGAGATTGTTCAAACAGAACAAAAGGGCTCTGAATGGTTTAAAATCAGGAAAGGTGTGTGCCAGGGTTGTATTCTTTCACCATACTTATTCAACCTGTATGTTGAGAAAATAATCTGAGAAACTGGGTTATATGAAGAAGAACGTGGCATTAGGATAGGAGAAAGATTCATTAACAACCTGCAATATGCAAATAATACAGTCTTGCTTGGTGAAAGCAAAGAAGATTTAAAATACTTAATAGATGAAGATCAAAGACTATATAGCCTTCGGTCTGGGTTGCATTTCAGTGTAAAGAAAACAAAAATCCTCATCACTGGACCACTAAATAACATCAAGATAAATGATGAAAAGATGGAAGTTCTCAAAGATTTCATTTTACTTGGATTCACAATGAACACTCATGGAAGCAATAGTGAAGAAATCAAGCAATATATTTCATTAGGCAAGTCTGTTGCAAAAGACTTCTTTAAAGTGTTAAAGAGCAAAGATGTCACTTTGAAAACTAAGGTGCACCTGACCCAAACAATGGTATTTTCAATTGCCTCTTATGCATATGAAAGCTGGACAATGAATAAGGAAGATCATAGAAGAATTGATGAATTTGAGTATTGGTGTTGGCAAAGAATATTAAAGGTACATTTGCCTGCCAGAAGAACAAACAAATCTGTGTTGGAAGAAGTACAGTGAGAATGCCCCTTAGAAGTCAAGATGGTGAGACTTTGCCTCTCATACTTTGGACATATTATCAGAAAGGACCAATCCCTGGGGATGGATATTGTGCTTGGTAGAGGGACAGAGAAAAAGAGGGACACCCCCAAGAAGATTCATTGGCACAATGGTAGCAACAATGGGTTCAGTTGTAGCAGCAACTGTGAGGATGTGTTTCATTCTGTTGTACATAGGGTTGCGATGAGTTAGAACCAACTCAACAGCACTTAGCAACAACAACTCCCGGCCAGTGGGGATGGACAAGGATGTCATAGTGGGTTCTCAGTTGGGCTACTAACCAAAAGGGAGAAAGATGAGGTTTTCTGCTCCCATGAAGTTTTATAGCCTCAGAAACCCTACACTGGGTCACTGTGAGTTAGAACTGGCATGAACAGCGCACAGCCCAGGGAGGGGCAAGTTTCCCTCTCAGATACTTGCCTGGGCATGCCCCTTAATGGAAATTGGGGTACCAGGGTCACATGGTTATGAGTCAGAGGTGACTAAGGTGATCTGATGGTCTCCAGGGTCAGTCCTGTATGTAAGCTTTTTTAAACTGAAATAGTTCCCTTCCGGCTTCCATAGTCTGTCCTGTGACTGAGATGAACTGACCTGCAAATTCCTTGGTTCTCTGTGCCCTATAAATTGAGCACATGGACGGGAATCCTTTAGATATCATTATAACCTCATGTTGATGGACTCCCTCATCTATATTTTTGTCTTGTCTTTTTTCCTGTTTAAGACTTAATAAAGGAGTCTCTGCATCTGAATTGGAAGGAGCTCTGGTAGTGTAGTGGTTATGTATCAGGCTGCGAACTGCAAGGTCAGCAGTTCGATACTACCAGCTGTTCTGCGAGAGAAAGATGAGGCTTTCTGCTCCCGTAAAGATTTACAGCCTCAGAAACTCTGTGCAGGGTCGCTATGAGTCGGAACCGACTCCATGGCACATAACCACCACCACCAACCACCACATCTGATTTAGAGTCCTAGTGTGGCACTGTGGGTTAATGCGTCGTCAGACAGCAAAGCCGTTTGAACTGCAAGGTTGTCAGTTCAAGCTCACCAGCTGCTCCTCGGAAACCCTATACAGGGTCGCTATGGGTCGGAACTGACTCAATGGCACTTAACAACAACAACAACAACATCTGAATTGCGTCCTGGTGTGGCACTGTAGGTTAATGCCCTGGACAGGAAAGTTGGTTTAAATATCAAGGTTGGCGGTTGTAGCTCATTAGTCTCTCCTCGGAAACCCTATATAGGGTCACTATGGGTCAAAACTGAATGGACAGCACTTAACAACAACAACAACAACAACATTTGAATTATTTGAATTTAGGATCTTATCTCCCCTACAACAAGTTTTCTGGGCCTTAGGTTTTTCATCTGTAAAATGAGCTGTTGTGAAGACTGGATGGATGGCTATTCTTTGAAAACAAACAAGTCATAAACAACAACAACGAAACACTGTCACCCAGCCAATTCTGACCCCTAGTGATACAGAGTGAAATGGTTACTTACTCAGGTCTTCTGGAAGCAGACTGCTACGTCTTCCTCCTGCGGAGCAGGTGGGTGGAGCTTCTGACATTTCAGGTAGCAGCCCAACATCAGACCCACTGCACCATGAGGGTGTGCTATTTAAAGCTGATAAAATAATTTAAATAGAAACAAGAAATGGTCTTAGTTGCCTACTGTGGCTGTAACCGAAATACCATACACGGCTAATTTTAAAGAACAGAAATTTTATTTTCTCACCATTTTGGAAACTACAAGTCCAAATCATTCTCTCCACTGTGTTTCCTTAGATTCCTTCCTTGTATGTAGTCTGCCCTGGCTGGATGTTCATTGGTTCCTTGGCTTAGAGAGATCCTCACATCTCTCCCTCTGCCCCAGAGATACCCCCATATGATGTATTACAAATATCCCCTTGTTACATTACATTACAAATATCACCTTTTAAAATCCACATTAACCTCTTGTGATCTAAGTGTTATCGTGACCATTTTACACATGGGAAAACTAAGGCCTAACGAGGTAAACAGACTCAGATTTGATCAATTTGGGTTTCTAACTGTAGTCAATTTGAGAGGGTGGGGTTTGCTGTTCACATTCTGGAAGGGGTCACATCCACTCCTTTTTATTCCCCACGTGTGTTGTTGCTATTGCTAAATCAAAGAGGTTCTGATTTACAGTGACCCTGCATAGGGTTCCTGAGGAACAGTGGGTGGGTTTGAACTGCTGACCCTGAGGATAACAGTCCAGTGCTGATCCTACAGCACCACACCAGGACTATAATCTAGTCAGGGATTATGGTGAAAACCAGCACCCCCTACTGGCTCACATCTTTAGTCAGATTTATGAAACTGCATGAAAGCAGAAGTAAAAATTTTGTCCTTTCACCCAAAGATGCTACACCTGTCAGAATTTTTAGACAAGATACAAATGGAAATGTTGATTTCCAAGTGCCTGCCACGTGCTAAGAGATATTTTGAGTTGAAGAATAAACAGCCTCTGAGCAATGGGTCAGAGATGATGGTAAGACAAACACCCTGTGCCAGGTACCTTAAGTACTGACGTAAATCGTCTTAACTCTCAGGAGACACCAATGTGGTTGGCATTGTACCCCCATTTTCCAGATGAAGAAATTGAAGCCCATAATCGAGCTGCTTCTCTTGTAAGTGGAGGAGGCAGAATTTGTGTGATCTGAATGTCTGTGCCCTGAATCATGACTATCTTTCAGCGCAATACTGCACCAATCAACAGAGTTCAAGTTCAGGGGAATGAAGAAAAAAAAAAGAGCCTTCATTTTGAAATTATTCACTCCCTGCTCTCCAGAAGCAAGAGGAGGTCTCACAGCCCCACCTGGTACTCCAGGACTGGTTCATTTGCCCAGGGGCCCTCTACCCCTCTGGGACCAGGTGGCTCTATTTCATATTGAATGTCAAGATACACACACCTGGGGTTCTGTTAGGCTTCATTTCCTTTGTCTGTTCCCCCAGCCACCAGCCCGCCCCTCCTCAGTACTTATAAACACCACAAGCTTACACTGCACAGCCCCTTTTATTTTTAGACTCTCAAAATGTTCAAACAAGACATTTTGATTCTTTCATGTGCTCAAGACTGGGGAAATCGGAATCACAAAGACTATTATGATCATACTGACTTTGATGGTTATACAACAATTCAAGATAAAAGCCCTGGAGAGGGAGAGGCCTGCCTGGCACTAGGGAGGATGGAACTGTCGGGGAATCAGAAGCAGAACGCAGACACACTTCAGCTGCTAAAGATGCTGACCCGTCGCTCGTCCCTCGGGACTCTGGGCTCACAGGACACTGCGGATCTGTTTGGACAGATGCAGTTTCTTCCCTCCCCAGCTAGCCTGCCTCTGCTGCCAAGGGCATTGTTGACAGGCAGGGAGGCAGACAGCTGGGCTGCCTCAAAGCATCACACCACATTAGCCATTTTAGCAATAATTTAAAATTCATTTCAAATACTAGGAATAGCAGTTTGTTACTTTCATTCTCTCTCTCTCTCTCTCTCTCTCTCTCTGTGTTTTCTTTCTCCACAGACATATTAATATGGATGTGGCTAGCAGGTTCCAAGCTTTGAATTGTGCTCATTAAGTCACAGCTGGCTGGGAATACGTGTCAATTCTAGTCCTTTATTTCTCAAGCCAGTTTTATAATAAAATGAAAATGGACTCCTCTGGATCCCCCTTTCCTGGCAGGAAAGCAGTTTTGCCCTCTGGGGAGTGGAACTAGGTTCTGACGATGCTCTTTCCTCAGAAGAACTGCATATGTAATTTTGGTAATTAAAACAATTTGGTGATTACCCCACAAGAAGAAACCACTCGAATGAACCCCAGTGGGACAACCTTCCATCCAGCTGTGACAGCGGGGGCTTGCTGCTCTTGCCCTGCCCCTCATTTTTCTTGGAGAAGACAGCCCACCTGCTTGGGGATGTTCCCTGCCATCCTCCACATACCAGTCCCTCTGAGTGAGTGTGGCCTGCCAGATGGCCCCCAGCATTACTCACTTTTTCTTTGCTGAAATGCGTTGTTTGATTTCTGAAACTCTAGAATCTTTGTTTTAAATTGATGGAAGGAAAAAGCTGATTCATTGTTCCTCCAGGGGAATTCCTTAAGGGAAAATAATACCCTGAAGAGCAGACATTTCAGGCAACGCTTTTTCAGCTTCAGGAAAATGAAATAAATGCAGATACTTTCATCAGGGAACGTGTTTCAAAAAGGTGGGGGAATACCGACACCCCACCCTGAATTTACTGAAGCAGGAGTCTGGGCAGGGGCCCAGGATTGAGGTTTTTAACAAGCATCTCAAAGTTTGGGAGCCCCGGAAATGGGAGACACCCACTCATCATCAGCGTGGGGTTTGGGTGTCTCCATGAGTCACCCAGAGATTGACGGGGATGGGGTGGGGTGGGGGGAGTGGTGGCCCTAACCTTTGATTGGGTGCAGCTGAGCTCTCCTGGGCAGTCCCTGTGAGGTGTAATTAAGCTTTTCATGAGGTAGTTAATTAGTTCACCCCGTCTTATCCCTCAGCCAGCCTTTGTGTCCCTGGGTAATCAGACAAGTTGCTGAGACTCTTGATGCCACACGGGCTGAATGATGACAGTAGAAGCCTTCTGATGTCTATCAACCCTGCAAGCAGAACAGGCCCGGGGAGCCCTCACTCAGGCCGGGTTCTAAAGCTGCCATGGAGCTGGCTCAGCCAGCCCAACCCACTCCACCTGGGGAGTGTATGAAAAGTACAGATTCCTGGGGCCCAACTGACGGAGTACTTGGAGGCTGGGACCTGAAATCTATATTTGTAACAGTCCCTTCTGGGGTTTGAGAACCTCTATAGACAAACAGCACTTCTTGTTGGGTCACAAGGTTATTAGAAATAAACCCACAGAGACGTTGATATAAAGAACAGAAATGCTGCATCTGATGGCAGGGGAAGCCATGAGTAATCGGCAGCCTGTGGAGTCTAACAGATGTCTTAATAAGGGGAATGCAATCAAAGAGGACTGGAAGGCAGACGACCCTTCAAAACGGGTTGTATGATTCACATTTGTTTTATTTGCATTTATCACCAGGAGCTTCTAGAATGATTGGGAGGCTGGGATGAAGAAGGTTCTAATTGGCAAAGGCTGCTGTCTCCAGAGAGGCATTTTTAAAAGAGAGATTTTAAGTTATGTGCTGGAGGTAGATGTTCTAAGAATGAAAGGAAGGGGCAGGGAGGGATAGAGGAAGGGAGAGAAGGAAGAAGAGAAGAAAGAAAGTCTTGCCCTGATTAGTAGTGTGTGTTGGTTTCTATGGGGTGACCATACCCTCCATGGTTGATTTCAAGCTACCAACACAATACAAAGTCCCAGAACATGGAATTGGTAAGAAACTAGTTGCTGTGGAGTCAATTTCAACTCATATGTGTAAAAGTAGAATTGTGCTCTGTGGGATTTTCAGTGGCTTCTTTTTTAGAAGTAGATTTCCTGGCCTTTCTTCTGAGGTACCTCTGGGAAGACCTCCAGCCTTTCATTCAGCAGCCTAGTGGGCTACCCATCTGCACCACTGAGGGATGGAGTAGAGATGTATACATCTGTTGTATACGTCCTATCTGCTGGCACCAGCTTGCTCTCCAGCAGCACACCTTTGGATACATCCTGAATTCAGGGACAAGCTTCCTGAAAGACCCCAGCAATAGCTGCATCTGCATCACCAAAATGTGGCAATATTGGAATCTCTGATAGGTGGAGTAATTGTGTCACTCAGAGCCCACTTCTCACCAGGCCTGGGGAGATCGGGGAGCTGGCCAGATGCCTCATGCTCCGTGAACAAAAAGCTAACAGTCTGCCTAACACTGAGTCTCCTTTCCTAAGAATTAGGGACAGGCAGAGGAAACCGTAACTAAGAATTTCAGGTGAGGGAGAGGGTCTCTTTTTAAATTCTGCTACTCATGTGGTGCTTGTAGGATAAAGCACTGGGCCACAAGGTCAGTTTGCACCACAAGGTCGGCAGTTCAAATTCACCAGCCACTCCTCTGAAACCCTATACAGGGTCACTCTGAGTCTGAACCAGCTAGACGGTACTTAATAAAAACAGCCATCACTCAAGACAAGACAAAGAGTTTAAAATAAAGGAACTGGAGATGCTGCCTGCAGCCCTGGTGTACAGACAAGGAATTTTCAAAAAGTCAGCAGCTTCCAAAGACAGGAGGGGGCAAACCCTGTCTAGTACATTCTGTGCAACCTGAGTTGGAGTGTAATGGAAAATATCCAATTAATCATTCAAATTTTTGCTCAGTTATGAATTTCAAATACTTTAAAAATCTGCTCTTGGGAGAGATGTGAAACCCATGGTGGTTATAAAATTAGCACCTGTTTTTCCAAGCAGGTTAAAATGTGTTAATAAACACGGGAAAGAAAACAAAGGATTCTGGGAATGACTTTGGTAGTCTGAGTGAAGAAATCATGGGGGAACCAGAAAGTGCCACCCCTAGGTGTGATGGAAAACACCTTTCCCACTCTTGGCCTTCACTGAAAGCTGGTTGGCTCTGTAGCAAAGTCAGCAGCCCTGAGCATGAGGCTCTGGCTCTGCCCTGTCCCAATGCTCCATTCACGTGTCAAACAGATTCAGGTGTGAAGGGTCAGGAGCGGAGGGGCGGCAGAACACACCGACTGTTGTATTTCCAACCCACTTCCTCTTCTGAAACTCTGGCAGAGTTGGGCAGGAGCATTAGTGTGAATGTTTGAGATGGAGGTGGGGACAGACTAGGAAAATACCATCATATTTAGAAGCAAGCAACTTGAATAGACCAAAGACATGCAATGTCTTAAAAAGCACACAAAAAGATGCTCAATGCCGTTAGTCATTTAACCAAAAACCAAATGTACTGCCTTTGAGACAATTCTGACTCATAGCAACCCTGTGTAGGGTTTCCAAGACTCTAAATCTTTATGGGAGCAGACAACCTCATCTTTCTCTTGCGGAGGCACTGGTGGGTTTGATTAGCAGTCTGGTGTTTATCCTACAGTACCACCCTGACTTCTTTATCCTACACTTGTTGTTGTTAGGTGCCGTTGAGTCGGTTCCCACTCATGGAGACCCAGTATAGGGTTTCTGAGGAGCAGTTTGTGCGTTTGAACCATCGACCTTTTGGTTCATGGTCTAATGCTTATGTTACAGTGCCATACCAGGATTTCTACATTAGGGACGTACAAATCAAAACTAGAATAAATCACTTTAGCCCCACTAAGACTACTGTAAGGAGCTCTGGTAGCATAGAGGTTATGAGTCGGGCTGCTAATCTCACTGTCAGCACTTCGAAACTACCAGCCATTCCGCTGGAGTAAGATGAACCTTTCTGCTCCCATAAAGATTTACAGCCTCAGAAACCCTATATAAGGTTGCTATGAATCAGAACCAACTCCACGGCAAATAACCAATAACCAACCAACCAATCAACCAAGATTACTGTGATACAAAAAAGATAAATAAATAAAAAAAAACCCAAAAAACAACCCAACAAAACAAAAACCCTAATAAACAAATTCTGGAAAACAACAGAAGTTAGAGAGGATGTGGAAAAAATGGAACCTCATCCACTGGGACTGGAAAATGGAAAACAGTTTGGATGTTCCTCAAAAAAATTAAACATAGAATGACCACATAATCCACTTGTGTCACTATAAAATAAACACTGGACTGCAAACCACACGGTTGGTGATTCAAACCTAGCAGCTGCTCCTAGGAAACCCTATACAAGATTGTTATGAATTGGAACCAACTCGGTGACACTTTACAACAACAACAACAACCATATAATCCAGCAATCCCACACTAAGTATTTGTATACCCAGTAGATTGAAAACAGGCACGCAAACAGATACTTGTAACACCAGTGTTTATTGTGGCACTGGTCACAAAAGTCAAAAGACGAAAGCAATCTAAATGTTCATCAACAGATGAATAAACATATGTTATTGTTGTTGATAAGTGCCTTCCAGTCTGTTTGAACTCATAGTGACCTTGTACAGGGTTTCTGAGGAGCGGTTGGTGGGTTTGAACCACCATCCTTATAGTTAGCAGCCCAATGCTTATCCTACAGCGCTATGTCAGGACTGCAGATAAACGTATCATGGAGTTGTTATTCAGCCATCAAAAGAAATGAAGTTCTGATGCATGTTACAGCACGGAGGAAACCTGAGAACATTATGCTGAGTCAAAAGTTTAAGAAATAAGAGAGTCTGAAATAAGACAGTCACAGAAGGATAAATGCACAATCTCATGTATATGAAATACCTAGACTAGGCAAATGTATAGGGACCAAAGTCTATTAGTGGTTACAGAGAGGCAGAGGGAGGGGGAAAGCGGAAGTCCCCGTATGAGGGTGCTGAGCTTCTGTTGAGAGTGATGGGAATTTAGGGGAATGGATAGCAGTGCTGGTCCTACAACAGGATGCACATAATTAATATCACTGAATTATACAGGTCAAAACATGACAATATTTTTGTTTTATATATACTCACCACAATAAAGACAAACAATCAAACAAGACAAGCAGTGAGAATTTGCCACTTAATATTGTTGTTGCTGTTATTGGTAAGTGCCATTGAGTCAATTTCAACTTATAGTGACCCTGTATAGGGTTTCAGAGGCTGAAAATCTTTGCAGGAGCAGAAAGCCTAATCTTTCTCTCAAGGAGCCGCTGTGGGCTCAAACCGCCCGCCTTGTGGTTCTTTGTCCAGTGTTTTATCCTACAGAGCCACCATGCTTCCAGTCATATTGTTGTTTGTTGTTAAATGCTGTCTAGTCGGTTCCAACACACAGCAACAAAGTGTAGAGTTTTCAAGGATCAGCTGGTGGGTTTGAACTACTGAGCTTATGGTTAACAGTCCAGTACTTACTGTACAGTGCCACACCGGTACTCCTCCAATTCTGTTGTTAAGTGCCTTCGAGTCTGTGCTGACTCATAGTGACTCTCTATAGGGTTTCTGAGGAGTGACGAGTGGGCTAGAACTGCCAACCTTGTAGTTAGAAGTTCAGTGCTTTTCTTGAGCTTCTGGTTCATGAAAGCCACTGATGCAATTCTTCCCAACTCTAAACAGGGACATCACACCAATAGCTTGAAATTGGCTGTGGTTGTGTTCTTACACTATGGTGTTTGGCAAAACCTACAAATCAGGACTTTTGTCCCCTGCAGAGCCGGTTGTTAAGATCTACTGGCATATCTCTCTGCTGGCAAGTTATCCTATGAAGGCTGGATCATAACCATGTAACAGGCACTTGGGGAGGATGCATTTCCCTTGCAGGGCAGAGTAAACGTAGTGGTATTTCACCTTCTAAGGGTTGGGACACAGGAAGGGGTGACACTCGTGTGCATTAAGTCTCCGTTGTGGCAGTGGTACTGTTGGCAACAGCACGCTGTTAGGGAAGAGTTGTCTTCCCCTAGGGCACTCTGGGAAACTTTGGTGCCAGGTCCTGTATCATTTGCAACTTTGTGGATGAACTCGAGAAGGAGGGAGGCTGCCATCTGCCTGATTCTCAAAGATGTAACCATGAGGGACTATGCAATTTTCCATTCAAGGATATGCATAGTTATAACCTTTCATGTGGTGCTGTGGGTTAATGCGTCAGACTGCAAAGCTGTTTGAACTGCAAGGTTGGCGGTTCAAGCTCACCAGCTGCTCCTCGGAAACCCTATACAGGGTTGCTATGGGTCAGACCCAACTCGATGGCACATAACAACAACAACAACAACAACCTTTCATGGAGTCAAGGTTGGTGGTTCCATGGTTAAGGTTGGTGGTTCTGTAGGATAAGCACCGGACCACAAGGTCAGTTTGAACTGCAAGGTTCAAACTCACCAGCTGCTCCTTGGAAACTCTATGCAGGGTCGCTATGGGTCGGAACTGACTCAACGGCACTAACAACAAGCTTTCACAGTAACAAGCACAGGGCCTGTGACATCAGTTACTTCTATCAGAATGAGGCTCTAGTTTTGGGAGGTGGGGAATCTGTTTATATCTATTTATTTTAACTTTTAATTGTGATTTGGATGAGACTGCAGAGCAAATTTGTTTTTTGTTCAATAATTCCTACACAGTTTTACTGGTGACATTGACTGCATTCCCCCAATGTGACAGCACTCTTCCCACTGTCTCCCTGTGTTTATCATTTCCATGTACTCTGCTTTCCTATCCCTTCTTGCCTTCTGAGCTAATGCTACCCTCTACTCTCATAGAGCCGGTTGTTCTAGGGGTGCACACGTCCCAGGCGTTGCTGTCTATTGTTTGGCTGAAGGTCGAACCACTGGCGTGGCTTGGAGAATGACTAAGAGTCCTGGTGTGATGCTATGGGTTAATGCACTAGACTGCAAGGTCACTTTGAACCACAAGGTCGGCTGTTCAAATTCACCAGCCGCTACTCAGAAACCCTATACAAGGTCGCTATGAGTTGGAACTGACTTGATGGCACTTAACAACAACAAAATGAACATAGTCTCAGGGTTCTACCAGTCTTTATCAGACCAGTAAACCTGTTTGTTTTGTTTTTTGTTTTCTCTCATTCTATCCAAGACCTCCTATTGTGATTTCTTTCTGAGCAGTAAGCTGTAGTAGCTGGGCACCATCTGATTCTTTTGGTCTTAGGGTCAAACAGGTTGTAGTTTTTATGGTCCATTAGTCCTTTGGACTAATGGTTTCTCTGAATCTTTGATGTTCTTTACTCTTCTTTGTTCCAGACAGGGATAGACCAATCGTTGCACCTTAAATGGCTAGAGACTCTAGGACTCTTGTTAGCTGCAGTTACACCGTTGCTAGTTACTTGTTATTAGTTATACCATCTCTCACGAGGTGTCACTCAGGAAACATATAGCCCTAGTTATTAGCCCTTTTATGAGCATGCAGGAAGCAAGCATAAAGCCAACACTTTGAGGAAGACAGATGGGAGAGAAGCTCAGAGAAATGGAACTAGTGTCTTGAACAAACCATGCTGTATCAAACCATACAACCTTGGTGGACAGACAAGCAGATTATGTATGTTAATTATGAAAATTAATAAATTCCTTTTAGTCCAGTTTCCACTGGATTTTCTATTACAATCATTTCTGTTGGAGATGATAATACAGGCATACCTCAGAGCTATTGTGGGTTTAGTTGAAAATTATGTGAATTTTTTTGGTTTTCCAGCGCATATAAAAGTTAAGTTTGTACTATACTGTACTCAAGTGTGCAATAGCATTATGAAAAGGGCCAAAATACTGTGAGAATTACCAAAATGTGACAACATGACCATAGTACAAGAGAGACAAACTGTCTTGTACAATCATCCTTACCCACTGTTCTACTTTCACATGCATTCAACATGATTGGAAATACTATGAGTTGGGTCAGACCCACCTTAGTCCTCAAACTGACATCTTTGCTTTCAAACACTTTAAAGAAGTC
>NW_006408519.1:2120725-2124310 GCF_000296735.1 Chrysochloris asiatica
TTGCTTTTCATGTAATTCATCTTCTTGAATTATTTTCTCAGCATATAGATTGAATAAATATGATGAAAGGATGCAACATTGGCACACATTTTTTCTGATTTTAAACCACTCAGTATCTTCTGGTTCTGCTCGAATGACTACCTCTTGGTCTCTGTACGGGTTCCTCATGAGCACAACTAATGTTTCTGGAATACCCATTCTTCACAATATTATCCATAGTTTGTTAAATGACTTTGTATAACCAATAAAGCACAATAAAATAGTTTTCTGGTGTTCTCTGCTTTCAGCCAAGATCCATCTGATGTCAGCAATGATATCTCTCATTCTATGTCCTCTTCTGAGTTTGGCTTGAATTGCTGACTTGAATCTTCTTGTCAATGTACTGTTACAACCATTTTTAAATTATCTTCAGCAAAATTATATTTGCTTATGATATTAATAATATTATTTGATGATTTCCACATTTCATTGGGTCATCTTTCTTTGGAATTGACACAAATATGAGTCCCTTCCAATTGGTTGGCCAAACAGCTGTCTTGAAAAGAAAAAATTCAATGGTTTCTCCATTTGTAGTTGTTAAAGTGGAGCATCAGCACTATGAGTTGGAACTGACACCATGCACCTAACAAATTGGCATAGAGAAGTGAACGCCTTCAGTGTTGCATCAGTTTGTTGAAACATTTAAATTTGCATTCTGTTGATTCCTGGAGCCTTGTTTTTTGCCAGAGCCTTCAGAGCAGCATGAACTTCTTCCTCCAGTACCACTGACTCCTGATCATATGCTATCACCTGAAATGATTGAATATCCAATTCTTTTAGATAGAGATTCTGTGTATTCATTCCATCTTCTTTTGATGCGTCCTGTCTCATTCAATATTTTGCCCATTGTTGCTGTTGTTGTTAAGTGTTGTCAAGTCAATTCCGACCCATAGCGACCCTGTATAGGGCTTCCGAGGAGTGACTGGTGAGCTTGAACCGCCAACCTTGCAGTTCAAAAGACTTTGCAGTCTGGCGCATTAACCTACAGCACCACACCAGGACTCCTTCAATATTACAAGTTGATGCTTGAATTCTTTCTTCAATTCTTTCAATGCTGAGCATTATTTCCCTTTTGGTTTTCTAGCTCCAGGTCTTTGCACATTTCATTATAATACTTTATCTTTGGGGGCTGTCCATTGGAATTTTCTATTCAGTTATTTTACTTCATTTCTTCCAGTTGCTTTAGCTTCTCTACACTCAAGAGCAAGTTACAGTGTCTCTTCTGACATACATTTTGTTTTTTTCCTGTCTTTTTCATGATCTTTTGCTTTCTTCATATGTGATGTTCTTGATGTCCTTTCACAACTCCTCTGGTCTTTGGTCATTAGTGTCTAATGCATCAAATCTGTTCTTGAGAAGGTCTCTAAATTCAGGTGGAATATACTCAAGGTCATATTTTGGTTCTCATGGATATGTTTGAATTTTTTGCAGCTTTAGTCTGAGGATCAATTATTAGTCCATTCAACAGTCAGTCCCTGACTTGTCTTGGCTGATGATATGGAGCTTCTCCATAGTCTCTTCCCACGTATGTAATCAATTTGATACTGTGAGTTCTATCTGGTGAGGTCCATATGTATGCTGCTGCATGCTATCTTAATAGGACTTCTGAGGATGCAAATCTTCATAGGATCAGAAAGCCTCATTTTTCTTCCTCAAAGCAGCTGATGGATTTGAACTATTAACTTTGCAGTGGCAGCCCAATGTGTAAACCACTGTGGCACTGTGGTCCTTCCACATATATTGTTGTTAAGGGTTGTAAAGTTGTTTCCAACTCATAGTGACCTTGTATAGTGTTTCCAAGGAGCAGCTGGTGGGTTTGAACTGCCAATCTACAGCACCACATATAGTAACCATTTATGTTGTTGAAATAGGTATGCACAATGAATTGGTCTTGTACAATTCTATCATGCTATCTCTAACATAATTTCTTTCACCAAGGCCGTGTTTTTCAACTATGATCCTTCCTCTTTGGTTCCAACTTTTGCATCCCAATCACTAGTAATTATCAATGCATCTTGATTGCATGTTTGAACAATTTCAGACTAGAGACATTGGTAGAATTCTTTAATTTCATCATTGCTGTCTTTAGTGATTGGTGAGTAAATTTAAATAATAGTGGTATTGACTAGTCTTTTTTGTAGGCATACAAATGTTATTCTATCACAGAAAGCATTGTACTTCAAAATCGATCTTGAAATGATCCTTTTGATTTGATGATGACTATGATGCTATTACTCTTCAAATTGTCATTCCTGGCATTGTAAACTATATGGTTTTCTGATTCAAAATGGCTAATACCAGTCCATTTCAGCTCAGTAATACTTAGGATATCAATCTTTATACATTTCATTTCATTTTTGATGACTTCTAATTTTCCTAGATTCATACTTTGTACAGTCCATGTTCTAACTACGAATGGATTTTTGCAGGTGTTTATTGTCATTTTGAGTTGTGCCCATCAGCAAGTGAAACCCCATAGCTTTGCTCCATTCACGTCATTATGTTGAACTCAACTTTGAAGAGGCAGCTCTTCCCCAGTCATATTTTGAGTGCCTTCCAACCTGAGGGGTTCCTCTTCTGGAACTATTTCTGGTTGTTCGTGACTTTCAATGGCTAACCATTCATAAATGCTTTGCCTCTTCTTCTTCCTAGTCTATCTTAGTCTGGAAGTTCCACTGGAACCTGTCCACCATGGTGACCCTGCTGGAATTTAAAATACTGGTGATGTAGCTGTCGGCATCACAGCAACACACAAACCACCACAGTACAGGAAGCTGACTGATGAGTGGTGGGTACAAACCCTTAGGAACCTTCAAAACGATGTGTTCTTGCTCAGAGTCAAGAGAAGAATGGGGAGAAAGTAGTCCCTTTCCATGACAGAACTTTGACAACTGCAGGTGAAAGACCAGGGAACAGCTGACAATAGCTAAGGGGGAAGAAAAAAGCTAAGTGTCAGGGGATGAGACAGTACAGAAGGGAGGGATGGTGGGCTCCTGTTCACCATGTGATCAGTGATCACCCTGGAGGGTCCTATGATGGTAAAGATTAGTGAAGCAACAGACTGCCTGGAAGCCCAGGAACAAGGTCTCCACTCTCATCCTGACAGATAACCCTGCTGGCCCAAATGTGGCCTCACCATCCTCTGCTTCTCCACTACGAGCTACAGTATCTTATCTACTTGTTCTCTACCAATCCGTTCAAGCAGTCAGTCCTCAGTGAGTGTCTGCTGTGGGATAGTAATCAACTCAGGAACTAGAGGCATCAAAGTGTATGGGGTAGGTACCCTGTCTAATGGGGAAGTCAGACAGATAAACCATTACAACCATGATGTGTTCACAGGGGAACAGAGGAGTCCAAACTCAGGGTAATGAGGCTGACTAATGAGTTGTTGATAAGTGTCGTTGAGTTAGTTCTGACTCATAGTGACCCTGTATAGGGTTTCCAAGGAGCAGCTCATGAATTTGAACTGCCAACCTTGAGGTTCAAACCAACCTTGCAGTCCAGTGCATTATCCCACAGTGCCACACCAGGTCTTTGACTAATGAG
>NW_006408519.1:2126520-2128160 GCF_000296735.1 Chrysochloris asiatica
TCTTTTGATGAATATAATTATCTAATTTTTATGAGGTCCCAGTCACATATTTTATATTCTGCTGTTTGTGTGTTTTCAGTTATGTTTGATAGTGTGTTTGTCCCTATTTTTCCATTGATAATTATTATAGTTCTAGGTTTTACATTTAGGTCTTTAACCCACATTATTTTTTTAACGTGGTGTTAGATGTGGGTCTTATTTCATTCTTCTGCAAATGTATTTCCAGTTTTGCCAGCATCATTTTTTGAAGAGACTATCTCTTCTCCAGTTTATGTGTTTTGACCCTTTGCCAAGGATCAACTGAGCGCAGGTGGATGGATTTATCTCTGAGTTTTCAATTGTGTTTCAATTGGTGAATGTCTCTTTTGTTTTACTGGGTTGTTTTGACTACAGTGGCTGTTTATTACAGGTTTTGAGATTGGGAAGTGAGAGGCCTTCTACTTTGTTCTTTTTAACTAAAGCTTTGCTTACCAGGGATCTTGTTCATTTCCATATAAAACTAGTGATTAGTTTTTTCTATCTCTTTAAAGGATGTTGTTGGACTCTGGATTGGGATTGCATCTTATCTATAGATTGATCTGGGTAGTACTGACATTTTTACATTGCTAAGTTTTTCTATCCATGAGCAGAGTATATTTTTCCATTTTTGTTTTTTTCTTTTATGTCAGTGTTTTGTAGATTTCTCTGTAAATGTCTGTTGTTTCTATAGTTGGATATATTCCTAAGTTTTCATCTTTTGGGTGACTATTGCAATTGGTATTGCTTTAAAAATTTTTTCTCTTTCAGAGCTCTTTTTATTAGTACAAAGGAAACAAACTGATTTTGTATGTTGATCTTGTATCCTACCTCTTTGCTGATTCTTGCAATGAGTTCCCATAATTTTCTTGCTGAGTCTTAGGGATTTTCTAAGTACAGGATCATATCATCTGCAAGTAGAGAGAGTTTTACTCCTTCTTTACCAATTCGTTGTTGTTGTTAGGTGCCATTGAGTCGACAACAACTCATACCATCCCTATGCACAATGGAACAAAACACTGTGCGATTCTGTACCAACCTTATAATCGTTGCTAAGCCTGAGCTCATTGCTGCTGCCACTGTGCCAATCCATCTTGTTGGGGGTCTTCTTCTTTTTATCTGACCCTCCACTTTACCAACATGATATCCTTCTCCAGTGACTGGTCCCTCCTGACAATATGTCCAAAGTATGAGAGATGAAGTTTGGCCATCCTGGCTTCCAAGGAGCACTCTGGCTGTACTTCTTCCAATACAGATCTGTTTGTTCCTTTACGCAATCCATGGTACTTTTAATATTCTCCTCAAACACCATACCTCAAATGCATCAGTTCTTTTACGGTCTTCCTTATTCACTGTCCCACTTTCATATGCATATGAGGTTATTAAAAATACCCTGGCTTGCATCAGGTACACTATGGTCCTCAAACTGACATCTTTGCTCTTCGACACTTTGAAGAGGTCTTGTGCATCAGATTTGACTAATGCAATACATTGTTTGATTTCTTGACTGTTGTTTCCGTGAGTGTTGATGGTTGATCCAAGCAAAATGAAGCCTTTGAAAACTTCCATCTTTTCTTCTTTTATCTTGATGTTGTTTATTGGTCCATTGGTGAGAATTTTTGTCT
>NW_006408519.1:2128730-2153201 GCF_000296735.1 Chrysochloris asiatica
TTGTTGTTTTTTTAAATATGTTGTTGGATTCTCTTGGGTAGGATTTTGTTGAGAAGTTTTGCATCTGTGCTCATGAGAGATATTGGTCTATAATTTTATTTTTTCATGATGTCTTTACCTGATTTTGGTATCAGGGTTGTGCTTGTTTCATAAAATTAAATTGGGAGTTTTCCATCCTCTTCTGTATTCTGGAATAGTTTGAGTAGAACTGTTGTTGCTAAGTGCCCTCAAGTCGGTTCTGACTCATGACAACTCTGTATGTATAGAGTTTCCAAGGCTGTAAATCTTTTGTGGAAGCCAGAAGCATCCACTTTCTCTGTGGATGGGCTGGTGAACTTGAACTGCCATATTTGTATCCTATAGAGCTACTGCACTCCCTGACAAGTTTGAGTAGAGTTGGTGTCAGCTCTTCTGAGAAATTTTTATAGAATTCACCAGTAAAGCCATCTGGGCCTGGACTTTTTTCTGTTGGGAGTTTTTTAATGACTTGATCAATTTCTTCTTTTGTTATAGATCTGTTCAAGTTTTCAGCTTCAATCTATGTTAATTTAGGTAGGTTGTGTGTTTCTAGAAATTTGTCCATTTCTTCTAGATTTTAAAATTTGTGGGAGTAGAATTTTCCATAGTATTTTGATTTTGTATTTCCACTAGTTGTGTTGTGATGTCACCTATATAATTTCTTATTCATGTTATTTGCATCTTCGCTTTCTTCTCTTTTGTTAGATTTGCCATGGATTTGTCAAGTTTATTAAACCTTTTAAAGAAACAACTTCTTGTCTTGTTGATTCTATTGTTTTTCTGTTTCATTTACTTCTGCTCTAAACTTTATTATTTCTTTTCTTCTGGCAGAACTCTCATTTTTCTTGGGAACTTCTCCCACCACCTTGCTGTAATATGGATTCACAAGTTGGTTCAAGGAAGTGCTCATAGACTAGGAGAAAATGGAGTAGGAATGAGGGTGGGACAATTTTAAAGAGACTGAAGATCGCAATAATCTTAAAAAAAAATCTTCAGTATGGTATTAAGGAAGTTAAAATGCTGGGAAGTAGAATATTTTGATCAGAGTGCAATCTCTTAATTTAAAGTTTGGGAGATATAATAGTTCCAGGAGACTATAGAAGTTGATGCAGCCATGGAGTTGGCTACTGAAGTGATGTGAAGGTGAGGGTTACTGAAGGCGAGGAGGAAATAAAACAATAACCTAGATAGATACTTGCCTTGTAGTTGGCAGGAAATGGTGGGGAGAGGAAGTCGGAGTTAGGAAAATAAAATGGCAGAGGAGAAAGTGGAGTAACTGGATAAAAAGACCATGTTCAATACCACAGCCCATCTTTGGCTTCATCACCATGAGAATATGGTTCTAAGGAAAAGTTCTAAGGGGACTGTTTACTTTCTCTGGGCCTTGCTTCTTCTCCCCTTCGCCTTCCTCAGATGGTGACTGATACAGCAGTGAAGTTGTGTAGCTAGGACTGTGGAAAGGCTGGGGTTTAGGGATAAAAATTTAAGATACATCAGGAAAATAACACTCCAGCTTTATTTATATGAGATAGACATTTGTTTGGAAAAGTAAGACTAAATGAGATTTTTAAAAAGAGAACAAAAACCAAGCATCAGTAGTGTTCTGACTACACCATGGGGTTACTGACCACTGGATGCACCAATGGAGTACAAGCCTTTGGGTAGCTCTCCGCTGTGGTGGAGCAGCCCAGGCTTCGGCTAAGCTTTTCCAGTTATTTCTGGGAGCTTTGTGGGAGTATCTCTGAAAGCTCACCAACAGTGCTCTCCACTCCACCTGGAGCCCACCACTTTGCCCATTTCTTGATTCAGCTCACTTTACTGAGGTTCCTGGTCCTCTACCATAGAAGTCTCCTGAGGGTTTCCTGTTACTTTCTTTGAAGAGTTTCTAACCAATAACTTGACTCGCTCGCCAAGGGTACCATTTCTTGGAGCTTTTTGTGCTGGTGCTTGTGGGCTGTTAATAGTTTCCCTAGAGCAGCATTGCTCCTGAACATGCTTGCCAGGACTACTGGACCCTCCTCTAGGATGCCTCCGGGCATAGCCAGGATGGCTATTGATGAGCTGAAGGGCAGAAAATGGCTTGTGTTATGATTGCTGGATCTTGATATATCAATTTCAACTCATGAACTGCCCCCCAAAAGTTTCTTGACAAAGTGGGGAGATTATTTTCTGTCTTGTGTGTGATCCAAAAGTCAACTAAGGTCTCCTTGACCCTTGTGACATATGGGCTGGACCCCTGTGTGAATGCCCTAGGCATTATCTGAGATCTATGGGGAGTCTTAGTAGAGGCAAGCATTCCTCAGTCTCCTCTGGACCCAAGCTCCTGATATAGCAGTTAGTTTAGAACATTGGTCCCTTACCATCTCACATGTGCTATTTTTTGGTCCACATCAACTTGCTGTCAAGACCAGCAGTTAATTCTTTGCTTTTTCTCAAAAACAAAAACTCCCTTAATGTGTATAAATTAACTATGATATATACTAGATACTACTGAATATTTAGTAGCTCTGGTAGCATAGTGGTTACAAGTCAAATTATTATCTGTGTCTTGGCCACCGCCCACTTCAATGGCAGGGAATAGAAACTCATCCAAGTCCTGTTAGACAGGACCTAACAGCAGCCTGGACTGGCAACCTTCATCTACAATGTAAGCTCTCTCTGTCTGTATCACCTCATGCCCAATTCCTAGAAAACAGAACCTTTCTGACTGAGCTCTTGTTGGGGTCCTGTGTAGAACCGTGCACCCATGGTGGGAGACAGCGCGTGTCTGGGAACAATCCTGCCAGAATCCTTTACAACCTCTCCCTCCTTTGAGGTGGGGTGGGATTGAATTCTTAAAGGAGATCAAGTGTAGAAACAATGTAAAAAGCTCTATTAACAAAGTTCTGCAATGTGAGGCTGAATGAGTTGTTTTGGGAAAGGTTTAGCTAATGTGGTTTTGAGGTGCAATGGTATCGTGTGACCTCTAGAAATAGAAATTAGAATAATGATTGTCAACATGTGATCCCTAATACTCTTTGAGGATCCTCAAAATCCTTCCTTTTCCAACAATAAATCTCTCTAAGGCTGGATTTCCTTCTCTCAACTAAAACAACTTGTTGCAGCGGATCTGTGAAGGCAGAAGGAGATAGTTCAGGCTCTTTTGGAAAACAGACATTAGAGAGATTTGTAAAAATATAAAACAATGTCATTCTTCTCAAGCTCTTGTTTTTGTTTTGGAAAACAAATTTTCCATTAAAAAATGTTACATTAGCATGTGATGAGTTTACTCCTTTTATTGTAAGTGAATACATATTTTAGAAATTTTTGTTTTAGTTTTGAATGTGCTAAGTATGGACAGATAAAGCCCACATATGCTCATTGGGAGGTTCTTAATAATTTTTAAGACTGTAAAGCAGTCGTGTCCAAAAAGTTTGGGAATAACTAAATGAGAATAAGAGGATCAGCACCGGAGCCTCTTCATCCTCTTTTCTGTCTCCCTCTTTTTTTTAATATGACTGTATTTATTTGTCACACATAGAAATCTCTTTTATTTTTGACTGGACTCAGAGTTGGAGGTAGAAGCTCTCAGAGAGGACAGCCTCCGTCTCTTGTCAATTTGTTCCTGACGTTTTTCTTTGGCCTCCTTCATCCTCTTGGCCAAAAGCTTGGCACATCCTGCAGCCTCCTCCTTGTTTTTCTTAATGAGCTGTTTCTTCAGAGCAATATGCCAACGTTTGTGTTGCAGGACACGTGGAGTAACAAGACGCTGTTGCAGGACACGTGGAGTAACAAGACGCTGAATCTTGGGCGCTTTGGTCCTGGGTTTCTTGCCTTCTGTGTTCAGTGACTTTCTCACAGCATACTTGCGGACATCATCTTCTTTAGAGAAATTGAAAAGTTTGCGGATTCTGCGAGCTTTCTTGGGCCCCAGATGACGAGGCACAGTTGTGTCTGTCAGTCCTGAGATATCTTTCTCTCCTTTTTTTTTTACAATGACCAAGTTGAGAACACTGAAGTTGGCATCCACAATGCAACCCCGGACAGATTTGCGCTGTCTTTCTCCAGTTCTCCTTGGTCTGTAACAGGAATGACCCTTACCCAGAAGCAGGCGGACATGGCCATGGATCAAGACACCCTGCTTCATGGGAAAACCCTGCTTGTCATTCCCACCACTGATGCGGACAACAAGACCCTTCCACTAGTCACCCAGCGAGTCAGCAGCAACTTCTGTGGCCATTTGTTTCTCATAAAAGGTACGAAGCTTGCGTTCATCATCCACTTCCATCAATGAGTTTCTGGCAGCCAGTGGCTGGGAAGGAGATGTTCAGCTTCATGGTGAAGCATCTGATGGCCTCCGGCCTCTGCAGTGTCACATAAAAGAGCTCTCCCTCTTTTTGATGCATCCTGTCTCATAGCTTGAAGGGACTCGGAGATTAACGCCTTTCTGATTTCTAGCATTGGGAATCACACTCTACTCTCCTGCTGGATTCTGGGGGCAAATTAAGAAAGAGCCAGGGATCTGATTGTACCTCAGCTTATGGGTCCTTTCCCTAGAAAGCTGAGTCAAACAGAACATTAGATAAAGAGGCGATATTTGGTACATCACGCTTTCTTGTTAAAGACAAGCTCAGTTTAAGGTAGAAAATTCAGGTAAACAATTCTTTCCCTGCTCAGAGAACCCTGGTAGAAGGACTTGGAGCATTCCTCTGTGAGAATGTTTCTGAATACATCTTCTTTGATGTAAATTGACAAAGACAATTCATGCTCTTCTACAAAATAAGTGATCTGTGCCATGCGAGGAAAAGAATTCCTAGTAAGCAAGATTTCTTCCAGAGAAAGGAAAACATAAGTTGTCAAGGAGAGAACAAGTGGGTTTCAACCACTTAAGAAGCACTTAGGAAGCATTCCCAGTGGGCCCTTTAGTTACAAGTAACAGAAACAAGATAACTTAAAAACAGCAGAACTTTATTGGAAAGGTATGGAGGGGCTCACAGACCCTAAGGCAAAGGGAAAAACCAATCTGAACATGACAGAACAGGGTCAGTACCTGAGGCGTAGTCTCTTCAGGCATCACTGTAAGGATGAATCAGCTTTAATAAACTTCTAGCTATGTCTCTTTGCTGAAGACCAAATTCCCAGAAAAGAATCATATTGACCAGCTTTGGTTCTGTGCCTGAAGAGACTAGAAGAGGCTTGGGAAACGCAGTTGGTAGTACCTAACACCAAAGGGGTAGATGAGGGAGATGGTTACTTAACAAGAAGAAGATGCCATAGATGATGATGGGCAGACCAAACAGCAGATGGCCATTATAGGAGGACTTTCTCAATGGCAAACCTACTCAGACAGATGACTCTGAAACCCCGGGAACTTTTAGAGCCAAGGCTAGATGTGGGGTTAGCAATTTAGGACAAAGCTGATAGCATGCTGGAGAGCCAACTTTTAAAAGTGTTTTGTATACACAAACAGCTGAAGACGAACTGGGTAACTGGGACTTCCTAAAAATCAGGCACTAATGTACATCCAAGTCCTGGTGTGGTGCTGTGGGTTAATTGTTGTTGTTGTTAAGTGTCGTTGAGCTGGTTCTGACCCATAGTGACCCTGTGTAGGGCTTCTGAGGAGCAGTGGGTGAACTTGAACTGCCAAATAGCCCCTCTTTATCTAATGTTCTGTTTGAACCGCCGACCTTGCTGAACGGTTGTAAATCTTTACAGGAGCAGAATGCCTCATCTTTCTCCCACAGAACCGCTGGTAGTTTTGAATTGCTGACCTTGAGGTTGGCAGCCTGATTCATAACCACTATGGGACTGTAAAATAGTGCAACCACTGTGTAATCGGTATGGGGCTTACTCAGAAAGTTAGAAGTGGAACTATCGTATGACCCAGCAATCCCACTACTTGGTACATATCCTCAAGAAATAAGAGCTGTAACACGTAAGATATCTGCACACCCACATTAATCAGCACTATTCACAATAACAAATGATAGAGAGAGCCTAAATTCCCTTCAATAGAAGAATAGATAAACAAACATTGGCACATATACACATTGGAATACTGTGCAACATGGAAGAACAGTGGTGAATCTGTGAAACACCTCATAAGCTAGATGGGTCTGCTCTATTCCCATCTGGATACCAGATTAGGTAATTTAGTTACCTAATATTGCTATAAGAGAAATAACACAAGGAGATGGCTTTAACACACAGAAATTTTTCTCTCATAGTTTGTTGCTGTTATTGTTAGGTGCCAGCAAGTCAGTACCAATTCATAGTGACACTATGCACAACAGAACAAAACACTGCCTGATCCTGGCCAGCTTCACAATCATTGCTACATTTGTGCCCATCATGGCTGCCACTGTGCCAATCCATCCTGTTGGGCATCTTCTTTTTCTCCAACCCTCCATTTAACCAAACATGATATTGTTCTCCAGGGATGGGTCTCTCCTGCCAATATGTCCAAGTATGAGAGATGAAGTCTGTCCATTCTGGCTTCCAGGCAGCATTCAGGCTGTACTTCTTCCAACACAGATCTGTTTGTTCTTTTGGCAGCCCATGGCACTTTCAATATTCTCCTCCAACACCATAACTTAAATGCATCAATTCTTCTGCGGTCTTCCTTATTCATTGTCCAACTTTCACATGCATATGAGGTTATTGAAAATAGCATGGCTTGGATCAGACACACCTTAGTCCTCAAACTGACATCTTTGCTTTTCAACACTAGAAAGAGGTCATGTACAGCAGATTTGCCTAATGCAATTTGTCATTGGATTTCTTGACTGCTGCTTCCATAAGTGTGGGTAGTTTATCTGTGCAAATGAAGCCTTTAACTACTTCACTCTTTTCTCCATTTATATGAATATTATTTATTGGTCCAGTGGTGAGGATTTTTGTTTTCTTGAAATTGATATGCAACCCATACTGAAGGCTGTGATCTTTGATTTTCATCAGTAAGTATTTTAAGTTCTCTTTGCTGTCAGCAAGTAAGGTTGTATATCACATGTTGTTAATGAGTCTTCCTCCAATCCCAATGCCATGCTTATCTTCATATAATCCAACTTCTCGGATTATCTGCTCAGCACACAGATGGAATAAGTATGATGAAAGAATACAACCCTGTCGCACACCTTTTCTAATTTAAAATCATTCAGTGTTCCCATGATCTGTTCAAACAACTGCCTCTTGGTCTATGAGTACAATTAAGTGTTCAGAGTACTCATTCTCCGCAATGTTGTCCATAGCTTGTCATGATCCACACAATCAAAAGCCTTTGCATAGACAATAAAGCACAGTTAAACATCTTTCTGGTATTCTCTGCTTTCAGCCAAGATCCATCTGATGGCAGCAATGATCTCCCTTGTTCCTTGTCCTCTTCTGAATCTCGTTTGAACCTCTAGAAGTTCTCTGTCAATATATGGTTGCAGCCATTTTTGAATTATCTTTAGCAAAACATTGCTTGCATGAGATGTTAATGTTATGTTTTGATGATTTCTGCATTCACTTGGATCACCTCTCTTTGGAATGGGCACACATATGGATCTCTTCCAGTTAGTTGGCCAGAGAAAAAGAGGAAGACCCCCAACGAGATGGATTGGCCAAGTGGCAGCATTGATGGACTCAAGGGTGGCAACAGTAGTGAGGTTGGCCTGGGATCGACCGGACAGTGTTTCGTTGTGTTGTGCATAAGGTTGCTATGATTCAGCGCCGACTTGATGGCACCTTACAACAACAATAAGGAAGACCAGTTAATATTCAAATTTTCACATTAACCACTAAAGTCAGTGATGAATTCTACCAACTTCTTCAGTCTGAAATTGACCAAACATGTAATCAAGATGTACTGATTATTACTGATGATTGGAATACAAAGGTTGGAAACAAAGAGGAAAGATCCGTAGTTGGGAAATATGGCCTTCGTGATGGAAATGATGCTGGAAATTGCATGATGGAATTTTACAAGACCCATGACTTGTTCATTGCAAATACCTTTTTAAACAACATAAAAGGCAACTATACACCTGGATGGAGTCCTGGTGTGGTGCTGTGGGTTAATGCGCTGGACTGCAAAGGTCAGAAGTTCAAGCTCACCAGCCGCTCCTCGGAAACCCTACACAGGATTGCTATGGGTCAGAACTGACTTTATGGCACTTCACAACAACCACAACATACACATGGACATCACCAGATGGAATACGCAGTAATCAAACTGACTACATCTGTGGGAAGAGGCATTGGAAAAGCTCGATAACATCAGCCAGGGATAGATTGTAGAACATACCACCAATTGTTCATCTGCAAGTTCAGACTGAAACTGATGAAAATTAAAACAAGTCCATGAAAGCCAAAATATGGCCTTGAATATATCCCACCTCAATATAGAGACCACCTCAAGAACCAATTTTATGCTTAAGACACTAATAACCAAAGACCAGGACTCATGGTGTGGCACTCTAGCATCAGTACTGTGCTGCAAAACCCAAAGGTCAGAAGTTCAAATTCAACAGCCATTCTTTGGGAATACTATAAAGGGTCACTATGAGTCAGAACTGGCATGATGGCACTTAACAACAACAGAAAGCCAGAAGAATTGTGGGATGACATCAAGAATATCATATAGGAAGAAAGCAAAAGGTCATTAAAAAGACAAGAAAGAAAGAAAAGATCAAAATGGATGTTAGAATAGACTCTGAAACTTACTCTTGAATGTAGAGAAACTAATGTGAATGGAAGAGATGAGGAAGTAAAAGAGCTAAACAGAAAATTTCAAAAGGCAGCTTGAGAAGACAAAGTAAAACATTATAATGAAATGTGCAAAGACCTGGAGTTAGAAAAGCAAAAGGGAAGCGCATGCTCAATGTTTCTCAAGCTGAAAGAACTGAAGAAAAAATTCCATCTCGATTTGCTATATTGACGGTTTCTATGGGCAAAATATTGAATGATGCAGAAAGCATCCAAAGAAGATGGAAAAAATACACAGAGTCACTGTAACAAAAAGAAATGGTCAGTGTTTAGACATTTCAGGAGGTAACATGTGACCAAGAACCAATAGTACTAAAGGAAGAAATCCAAGCAACACTGAAGACATTGGCAAAATAACAAAACTCCAGGAATTGACAGAATACAAATTGAAATATTTCAAAAAACCAATGCAGCACTGGAAACATTCTCTTGTCCATGTCAAGAAATGTGGAAGACAGCTACATGGAGAGATCTGTGTCCATCCCAAAAAGAGGTGACTGAATGGAATGAGGAATCATAGAACAGTATCATTAATATTACATACAAGTAAATCTTTGCTCTACATAATTAAAAAATGTTTGCAAGAGTACAGGGAGCTGCCAGAAATTCAAGCCAGATTCAATAGAGGATGTAAAATAAGAGATATCATTGCTGATGTCAGATGTACCTTGGCTGAAAGCAGAGAATACCAGAAAGATGTTTACCTGTGTTTTATTGACTATGCAAAGGCTTTCAACTGTGTGGATAATGACAAGTTATGGGTAACGTTGCAAAGAATGGGTATTCCAGAACACTTACTGTGCTCATGAGGAATCTGTAAATAGACCAAGAGGCAGTCTTTCGAATAGAACAGAGGGAAACTGAATGATTTAAAATCAGGAAAGGTGTGCACCAGGGTTGTATTCTTTCACCATACTTATTCAGTCTGTATGCTGAGCAAGTAATCTGATAAACTGGATTATATGAAGAAGAATTTGGCATTAGGATTAGAGGAAGACTCATTAACAACCTGTGATGTGCAGACGATACAACCTTGCTTGCTGGAAGCAAAGAGGACTTAAAATACTTACTGATGAAGATCAAAGGCCTTCAGTATGGATTACACATCAATGTAAAAGAAAACAAAGATGCTCAGAACTGGACCAGTAAATAATAAAATGATAAATGGAGAAACTATTGAAGTCAAAGATTTCATTTTGCTTGAATCAACCATCAACACTCATGGAAGCAGCAGTCAAGAAATCAAATGACATATTGTATTAGACAAATCTGCTGCACAAGACCCCAAGTATTGAAGAGCAAAGATGTCAGTTTGAGAACTAAGGTGTGCCTAACCCAAGTCATGGTATTTTCAATAGCTTCATATGCATGTGAGTGTTGGGCAATAAATAATGATGACCATAGAAGAATCGATACATTTGAATTATGATGTTGGAAAAGAATATTAAAATTACCATGGACTGCCAGAAGAACAAAAAAATCTGTGTTGAAAGAAGTACACCCAAAATGCTCCTTACAAGCCAGGAGGGTGAGATTTCATCTCTTATCCTTAGGACATGTTATCAGGAGGGACCAGTCCCTAGGGAAGGACATCATACTTAGTGAAGTAGAGGATCATTGAAAAAGAGAAGGACCCTTAATGAGATGAATTGACACAGGAGCAGCAGCAGTGGGCTAAAACATAACAATAATTATAAAGAGGGTACAGGAAGGGACAGTGTTTTATTCTGTTGTGCATAGGGTCACTATGAGTCTGAACCCACCTACCAACAATAACAACACCAACAGCCTATGCTTATTCTTCTTACTTGGTTATCACATATAATTACATCATGGGGGATCATCACATAACTGCCAAACTATTGGGAATCATCGTCCACTCAGGCTGACAGTTATTTCTGGGGGGATATAATTCAATCCATGGCATCAGGCATAATGAATGGGAGTTTTTACAAACATAGTCTTGTGTGAAGAAAACCCCTATCTCCATATTTACAGCCCAAGGAAGATGCTTGTGCTTATGCATCAGTGGAGCTGTGATGTTTCCTGTGCATTTCAGTAGGTTCTAATGCATTTCAACATTGACTTTCAGGCATAAATAGATCACAGTCATCTGATCTCCAGAGGAAACACAACCTGGATTTATTCATTCACTCAAAATGATTTCAAGAATATGCTTCTTCGTCCAGCTGATATGAAACGAAGGGAGATGCTTGGAGACCATACCCACTTTATCTGGCTTCATGGGCTGGATGATCAGAACTCAACTTAGAGGAAGACAGAAGATGAAAAAAAGAGTAATCCACTACAGTTTGATGAACCTGACCTATGCTTGTTGATGAAGCTCGAAACAAATCTTTACAGTGAAGATCATTCCCACCCCCTTGGTACATAGGGTCGACAGGGATGGGCAACTTGGACATTGGCTACCCAAAACGAGGGGGCTACAAAGGGAGGAAGTGAGTAGCTTATAAGTTCTAGAGGGTGCGGGGAAATGTAGAATCTCCACGGAGTGTTTTCCAACCTCTCTAGATGGGGTTGATGAAAGGAGATGGGGATAAGACTCTTAGGGTTCAATTGTGAATGATTGCTATTAGGACTGACCAAGAGAGTTGGAAATGTAACAAAAGGAAGGGAGTGATTGACTTTGCAGTCCAGGAGCGGAGGTCCCTGGAACTATCAAGGGACAAAAGTGAAGTGTGGGACCCTATCCAGAGAAGCAGTGACGCCAGAGATAGAGGCAGAGACGATGATGTGGAGAACTGGAGCAGCTGGGGACTTTAGACCCAGAGAAGGAGAGGGGCTGTGTGCTGACGACTGGGCAGCAGGCTTGCAGGGTGTACCCTTTGGCTGTTTGATGATGCATGCAGGAAATTGTAATCATTGCAATGAAACGAAATAAGATCGGATGAATGTAAAGCTAATGTTCTCCCATGTAAACCATCACATAATTCACAATAAAAAACTTAAAGAAAAGATTTCTTGCAAGGGTTTTACATTTAATGACCACACCTCTCAGGATGCTATCTAGTACCACCCCTAGTTCTTCCCTTGACCCACCTAAATGTGTTATGAAAATACATTTCCAAGTGACTATAAAATATGATGATACCAAGCATAGAGCTTATAGTTGTATTCTTTAAGGACCTCATTACTGCAAAAAAAAATAAAAATAAAAAATTGTTTTCTGAAGGAAAAAAAAAGAATGTGCTTTCTGATGGGGAATGAAATCATTAGAAGGATTGGAGAATGGGAGAATGGTAGTTGAAATGCAGTTATTACTATCTTAATATTGTGCTGTGTGAACACAGATGTGTGCATTTGAATTCCTTACCCTGTGTATTTAACAATCTAAAACAGATTGCCTTCCTGCTTTAACCTTTGCTGACATTTGCTGAAGGATGAAATTCACAGTGACGTAAGAGTTCAGGAGTCCATTATTTGCAGCTAGAGAAATTTACATTACTCCTGCAATTAGCCCTCAGGAAATGTTCCTAAGAAGAGAGTCTAACCCTCAGAATTGGGTGGAATCCCTCTTGAAAGAATTCACCATGTGTCCATAGAAAAATATTGTTCAATGTCATATTTTGATTCATCCCACCTGAAGCAAGAGGCAATTCACCTATAAAAAAAAACCTTCAAGGAAATTTATTTTCCTTGCTAAGACACTTTATCTGCACAGAAATGGGGCATCTAGGTCAGGGCTGGAAAAAGTGAGCTGGTGGGGAATGCTAGGCTTGGTCTAATGATACACAAGGCCTTCAACTCTCCTCTTTTGTCATGTTATTCCTTTCCATGAATGATCTTGTGCATTCCTAGGGTTCTAACTACTGATGACATTGTGGCTCCTACATTTTCATCTCTAGCCCAGCTTTCTCTTGAGCTGTAGCCCTACTCAACTATAGGCTATTCCACAGTTCTATCTTAGGTTGTTTCTCTTTTTTTTCCAGTGGTTTTTACATCAGCCAATGTTGCCCAATTATGTCAAGCTAGAAAGTAGTCACTCATTCCAACCTCATTCTGTTGACTAGTTCTATTTAACTTACTAAGTCACTCAATAAGTAAATTTTAAGCACCTACTATATGTGTTAGGAGTTCTGGTGTGGCACTGTGGGTTAATGCGCCAGACTGCAAAGCTGTTTGAACTGCAAGGGTGGTGGTTCAAGCTCACTAGCTGCTCCTTGGAAACCCTATACAGGGTTGCTATGGATCAGAACCGACTCAATGGCACTTCACAACAACAACAACAATGTGTGTTAGATACCTAATGATGAGCAAAAATAGACAAGGTCCCTGCCCTCATGGAGCTTATGAATTATTTGGGGAAACAGACAAATAATGAATGTTATGAAAGTAATAATCACAGAGTTACAAGAATATTTTAGTCTCTGGGAGGGAAGACTTTCCAGAAGAAGAGTTCAAAGAGGCAATTTATGAGTTGAGTAAGGGAGTTAACTAAGCAAGGACATGTGGTGGGGAGTTAGCTTTTTAAGCAGCTAGAACAGTCAGTCTATGTAGGAGTCTTGAATGAAGTGAAACAGGTAAGACTCCATAGGAGGCCACTGTTGTTGGAGTATAATAAAATAACAATGATGGGAGATGAGACTAAAGAGGTAGGCACCCGATTCTTCAGCCTTATAAGAATTTTGGTCCTCTTCTAAGAAAACAGAAGATTTTGAAAGGTTTTAAATCAGGAAGTGGTGGTGAGGGAACCCAGACTTACATTTGAAAATCTCTCTGGCTGCAACGTGGAGAATGATGGTGCCTAAGTAAACATGAGGGGAAAGCCAATCCCATTGGCTTCTTCCTTGTCTTTCCTACATCCATTGTCCTCAGTCCAGATTTCCATTGTTTCTTTCCTTCCAGCAGGAGACCCCTAAGTATGGCTGTCTGGTTTACCCTTCAACTTCCCCTCAAGAGAAGGAAATGGCTGATTCTTTATTGTAATCAAATGAAGATCAAAGTCTAATCTACAAGTCTTTTCACAACTTGACTCTTATCTCCCTCTCCAGTGTTATTTCAAACCACTTCTCAAGTGTAGCTTTGTCTAGAAAAGCGGGATTTGAGAGTTGTAAAGCATGTTGAGAGGAAAGGACCAGAGGAATAGAAGTGCAATGAACCAGGGTTGAAGCGAAGTCCAATGTTCAACATATTGATGCAACTGAGAGCACAGGACAATGACAGGAGTCAAGGTTTCAAGCATTGGCCTTGAAACAACTTCAAGCAGTTGGCTACAATATTCAGCAAGCATTTGTGTAGCATATACGACTTGAGCCAATAGCCAGCACTTGGGAAGCAATTGAAGTTGGGATAAGGCACCTGGAGGCTTGGAACAATACCAGAAGTATAATTGCTGTAAGGTGGTGATGGAGGACAAGACCCTGATTATTGAGAGATCAGAATTTAAGAGGAGGAGTCTGTCATTGGAGTACTGAAATTCCAGAATAGCCAGGACCCCAACTAGTAAAGAATCAACAGGATTCTAACAAACTGTGAGCACGGAAGGTCAAAGACAAAGACTGGTTTGAGGAAGACTTGGGTAGGAGAATCATGGGATAGTTCTTTGTAGACTACCTACCTCACACCAGGATAAGTTCTAGATTATAATGGACAATTTTACACCTTAAGCCAGGGCTAGAGCTAGAACGGTATAGAGAAAGGAACCAGGCTGCTCCTTTCATCGCATATGAAGATAAAAAACAGTCACCGCCTGGGCTAGTCCTTGGTGTGTATATAAGTTAAAGGCATTCAAAGTTAGCCCCGTGAGCCCCAAAGAGCTGTGATTGCTTGGAGGACGTGTCCAACTTCAAGATGAATGAAATCTCAACATTAGTAGGGTTCTGAGAGTAGCTTTGTAACTTCAGGAAGGTCTCTGGAGACCTTGATTGTTTATAGTTCACATGGTAACCAAAAGACTGTGACATACTTAGAGGGTGGTGAGGTCATAGAACCCAAGCTTTAAAGTAAGTGAATCATGTGTGCTTCATTTAATTTTTTTTAAAACTTCTGAGAGGAGTTTAGAACAATTTTTTCCCCTGAGTGCCATTTCTCAAAGGTACTCACAGAACAATAAGGAGTGATTGTAATGGCTGCATTGAGTTGTCTTTTGGACAGCGTTAGAAGGGACATAAAGAAGGTGGACAGAGAACTGAGGCAATTGCGATGCATCGACGAACTTAGCTCACGATGCCTGTGCGACTTGTACATGCACCCATATTGCTGTTGTGACTTGCACCCATACCCATACTGCCTGTGCTATTCAAAGCGATCTCGATCTTGTGGCCTGTGTGATCTCTATCCATGCTGCCTGTGTGATTACAAGTTTTACTGTCTTCGACCATCTCTCAGAAGTTTGGAGAGGAAAGCCATTAGAGCCATAGAGGATGAAAAGAGAGAGCTTGCCAAGTAAAGGAACTTATTTTTAGATTTTTATAGTTTGTATATTAGCCTTGTAAGTTGGAATAAGGAAAACATTTTGACAATCAATACTTAAACAAAGATGAAAAGGGCTCAAGATAATGACTCTGGTGACTTAGCAAAGATTTAAGAAAAGAAGAGTAAATGGGTCCATGATGGGAATTGTAAGATTCTCAAAAGACACTGTAATGATGTCAATTGGCAAGGTTGTTGGTGGTTTATAGCAGGAATGCCAACATGATAAATAATGTGGCTTTAATGAGGGAAAGAAACAAGGGGTGTCATTAAAAAGCTATTGGAAGAGGCAAGCTAAACATTTTTTCTGGTTATGAGTAAAGTGAATTGAGAATATTTGGACTTACAGAAATGACTACAGGCAAAGTAATCATAATTGATCAAATCCTTAATGTTTGCCAGAGGCGTTATGAGCAGGGGAGAAAATGGAACAATAGAGACATTTCCTAGGCTTTGTAGGAAAACCTTTCTCCCATCCTCCAATTCCAGACAAAGACTTAAAACTCGTCTGGAGTAGCATCTATCACTCAGGCTTCCCAGTCAACTCTGGGCCAGGCAGCACTACTAAACAACTGAAGGTCAGAACTTTCAGAGCAGACTTGAGGATTTTCAATAAAGTAGGTAATTTACAAGCCATTAAAAAATGTTTGTTTTTTAAATCACATTTTCTCTTTTAGCTGGAGAAAATCTTCTAGCTTTCTACATATACCATTTAGGCTGTTACTGTTGATGGAAAAGGTGGTTGGAAGCACTGTTCCCAGGTTAAATTATGGTACATCCATGCTTTGGAATGATATGTAGATGTAAAAAGGATCCATAAAGCTTTTCACATAATGAAACACTGTTAAGTGAAAAAAGGAAGGTACAAAAACTGTATTTAATATGATATTGTTTTTTAAAGATGATCAGTGGATAGATAGATAATAGGTATTTAGATTGGTTGATAGATAACGATAGTCCTTCCCTTGATATCGGTGAAACAGTAACAGAGACATTTCATTCGAAAGGGCAGTAAGACAATTAATTGTCCAGGTCAGGAATGCCCCTTCCTCAGTAGTTTTGGGTGGGGTTCTCACTTATAAATTCATCTACTCTGTCTTTGATTAATTTCTATTAAATTACAGAAATCACTCACACTGTGAAGCAGGTCCAAGCTCACTCTCCCTGTGCTTCTGAATACCTGAATACTCTTTCATTGTTATTACTATTAAAATTTTAAAAACTGATGAAAATATCCACAAAACATATTGCCCACTCAGCAATTTTTACAGGCGCAGTTTATTGACAACGGTCACTGCTTCATATTGTACCACTGTTCTGTCTCTGCCCATATTGTTTCACTACTGTTGACTTACATTCTACGCCCCTTCGAGTTCTCATCTATGTCTTAGAGTAACTGTTGCCCATTGAATTTTACACAGTTCTTTAAGAGAGTGCAATGCTCAAGGCAAACATTCTTTACTAGACTGTCTGAATTTAGTCTAAAGATGATTTCATAGGAGAGTTTTGGTTCATGGATTAAATGTTGTTTCCAGGCAATAGATTTGAGGGTTCTTCCAGCGTCACTGTACTCAGTAAGACTGGCTACCAATCAGAATTTGAAATTCTTTTGCACATTTTGCCTTTCTCATGAACAAAATCTATCTATTGAGTCCTCGATCAAAATGTTCAGTAATGTTCACTATCCACTTATCTGGCTTCATGGCAAAGGAGATAAAAACTCGTGGAAGCATTGGGTGCTCTTGACCCACAACCTTTCAGAGTGTGTCTCTTGGCTGTGGTGAGGCACAGACGCTCCTGAGGAGGACACTTCTGCTTTAATCTCTGGGTTCTCTCCACCTTCTCCAGGAAGCCCACTTTCTTGGTGTGCAACTTCAAGTTTCCTCCTCAGTTTATTAAGTAGTAATGCTTTCTTTAGTTTGTGATGCTTTTCTGGTCAGGCTTTGCTGATTTTTTTTTTTTTTTCTGTGCCTGCAGCAGTTTATGAAGCTGGTGATGTCTTTACAATGATTCCCAGAGCTCTTAACTGATGACTTGGAGACAGGGGCAAGTTACCCATCTTTATCAATGTGGTGAAACCCATGTGAAACTGTTCACTTCGGATTAGAAAGTAAGCAAAAATAAGCCCACGTTTACCTTGTTGTTGTTGTGTGCCGTGGAGTCAGTTCCGACTCATAGAGACCCTATACAGGGTTTCTGAGGCTGTAAATCTTTATGGGAGCAGAAAGCCTCATCTTTCTCTCGCGGAACAGCTGGTAGTTTTGAACTGCTGACCTTGTGGTTTGCAGCCCAATTTGTAACCGTTACGCTACCAGAACTCCTTATGTTTACCTTGCTTACTGGTAAATTTGAGGAAATTTTGATTCTTGTCGGGAGATGCTGTGGGGTTGGGCTAGAAATATGACAGTCATACCTAGAAGTAAAATCTTTGATGTGATGCAAAGAAATGTTCAATTTCTTACTACAGCTTAGTAAATAAGCACAAGTAAGCCCATGCTTGCCTTGATTACTAGGTAATCCAACACTGCTCTGCGTCTCCTTTAGAAATGACTCCAGGCTTGTTCTCTTGTAACTCCTAAGAGCCATTTTTCATCCTTTTCACGCAACCCTCCTATGATCTATTTCTGACAGCTTGACATTTCACTATCCAGGAGGGCTTAATGTCACCTACAAACTCAAATATTCAGTTTCACTGAATATGGATAGAAATGTTGAACCCTGATCTCAGCCCCATCCCAAAGTGCTCCTATTGTTAATATTTTTCTTCCAGTCAAACGTATCTTTTTTCATCTGTAAGCTAGCTTCAGTTCCATGACTAACTGGACCCTGAAATATCATGTTGACCTATTTTTTTTTTTAAACAGTCTTGCTGTGAAACCTTGCCTGAGGGTTTTTGAATTTAGAAAGCATATCCACCTGGCCTTTTTTTCCTTAAAAGAATGCTAGTGGCTTGGGTAGGCATAGTATGCCAAGATGAGTGGTTGAGAGGGGTCTTTGCCCAACAGGAATGAGATGCTCCAACCATAACCCTACTGAGATGCTTTTCTAAGTCAAGCCACTATTCTGGGTCTGTGTCTTGGCTAACGATTTCTCAAATTTCCCCATACGTTTCTAGAGCACTCTTGAGTGCGTATCATCTATCAGATAATGTGTGTGTGTGGTGTTTATTTGTTTTTGACTGGGCACAGGAGTTCCATTCCATTTTCACTGGTATCTGAGCAGCTGGTTCAACAGACTTTTGCAGTGGGAACTCTGTTATCTTCCCTAGTAGTGACTCAAGTAAGCACTTTCATTCTTTAGCTTCTTTGATATTTTATAGTTTTCCCAAATTCTCTTTTGAGCCAATCACTAGTGGTTCTCCTGTTCCTCATTCCTATTCTGGAGATTGAAGTACTGAGGTCACTGAATTTAGTTTTCTTTGTAAAACTCATGCTACCAGTTCCATTTAAATTTGAACTTGATTCACTCCCACACTTTGTGGGCTTCCCTGTTCTATGTACAAAAGTGGAGGAAATGGCCCCTCTACAATCCTGCCTTTAGGAGCTTACTGAACCCTTTGTGCCCAGACGCCCGGCGCACGTCCTGTGGATAAATCTTCATTTGCAGCTACAACATTGGGGAGGTACAGGGCTCCATTTTGCAGCCTAGGCCTAATCCTGAGGCCAGGTTTCTGTCCACTTAACCTCCCCGTGGTTGGTCTAAATGTTACAGAGAAGTTCTCCTATAAGATCCCCCATAGAGACATCTTCAACTTTTAAGACTCTGCCTTTTCATTTCTTTTCCTATTCACCCCTTTGTGGTCTGCATATCAGGTTTTCATTGAATCCACTCTTACTCTGAGAGATGGATGCTTATTAACCCTGATGGTGAAGTCCTTCTGGGGGTGGGGGTGGGGGGCAGTGCCTTGACTGGGTCTTGCTGTTGTTAAGTGCTGTTGAGTCGGTTCTGACTCATAGTGACCCTGCATAGGGTTTCCGAGGAACCGCTGGTGAGTTTCAACCACTAACCTTGAGGTTCAAACTGACCTTGTGGTCCAGTACACTGTCTTGTAGTGCCACACTAGATCTCCTGCCTGGGTCTAGCCCCTCAGAAAAATCTCTTCATAACTCAACTCTCTGACCCAGGGGTCAGGGCACAGTTAAAAGTCCGTGGGGAGGCAGCCTGGGGACTCATGGCTGGGAAACGATGGCTGTCTCCCTGGGAAGAGTGCTGCTTGACTGCTCTTGGGTCTGTGTGTCCCCAGCTGAGCCCTAGGTCTCCTCTCATCACAGTCTCTTCCCATCTGCAGGTCTCAGCTCCAGTCACACCAACCCCCACCCCACCCCCCCTCAGCTACTGGGGCAGGGCCTGCTGCCCATGGAGACCCAGTGTGTTTCTATGATCTGGTGCATCCTTGTTTAATGATACAGAGCATGGGACTTGGTCACTTAAAGCCTCAGATTTAGGAAAATTCTATGTAAATTGGAGCCTCATATAGTGTGATAAAGCAGAGTTAAGTTTCTAGAGGGCGCCTTGTGGATGTAGTGTTTAAGCTCTCACTTGCTAACCAGAAGGTTGGCTCCAGTCACTCCACGGGAGAAAGATGTGACAGTCTGCTTCTATAAAAATTACAGCCTTGAAAACCCTATGAGGTATTTTACTCCATCCTATATGGTGCTGCTGGTTAATGCACTGGACTGCAAGGTTAGTTTGAACCGCAAGGTCAGCGGTTCAAGCTCACCAGCCACTCCTTGGAAACCTTATATGGGGTCACTATGAATCATAGTCGACTCAACAGCACTTAACAACAACAATATAAGGTCACTAAGGTGGAGGGTCAGAGAAAAAGAGAAAGACCCCTAGTGAGGTGGATTGACAAAGTGGTAGCATCAATGGGCTCAAGCGTGGCAACAATAGTGAGGTTGGCCCAGGACCAGGCAGTGTTTTGTTCTGCTGTGCATAATGTCGCTATGAGTTGGTACCGACTTGATGCCACCTAACAACAACATGGGTTATAATCAACTTGATGGCAATGGACAATGGGTACCCTTTATAGAGTGAAGTTTGTGTGCAGCAACATCACCTCTGGGTGATATTATTATACCAGTCATTTTACAGATGATAAATTCAAGAGAAACATTTTTAATTATTAAGAGGTGGCAGAGCCAAGACTCAAAGTCAGGTCTGCCTGAGTCTGGAATCCAGGTGATTAACCACCAGGTCAGTGGTTCTCAGAGTGGTTCTTGAACCAGCAGTAGCAACATCTGGACCATGGTTAGAAATACAAATTCTCAGGCTCCACCCCAGACCTACTGAATAAGAAACTCTACACTGAGATCCAGCCATCTGTGCTTTAACAAGGCCTCTGGGGGATCCAGATGCTCCCTCTTAGGTTACCCTGCTCCCTGCTGAGTGACAGTGTTCTCTGGGATCCTTCCAAAGGTCAGTCTGCCTGAATACCACTTTAGAATTGAGGGAAAAGAGGGATGACAGAAAAAGAGAGGGAGGAGAGAACAGAAAAGATGGGTTGGAAGGGATAAATGGAGGTTAAATGGGTCTTAATTCCAAGAAAAAAAAAAAATAGAAAATTCCATGTAAGATTAGAGGAAAGCACATCCCTATTTGCTCCTGGATCTAGCTAGGCAAATTTCATAACCTCCTGACTTTATTCATCACAAGACTGAAGGTGATTTGTTGTTGTTAGGTGGCAGAAAGTCGGTACCAACTCATAGTGACCCTATGCCCAACAGAACAAAACACTGCCCAGTCCTGTGCCAACCTCATAATCATTGCATGTTTGAGCACATTGCTGCTGCCAATGTGTCAATCCATCTAGTTGGGGGTCTTACCTCTTTTCCTCCAACCCTCCACTTTACCAAACATGATATCCTTCATCAATGACTGATCCCTCCTGACAATATGCCAGAAGTATGAGAGACGAAGTCTGGCCATCCTGACTTCCAAGGAGCATTCTGGCTGTACTTCTTCCAACACAGATTTATTCATTCTTTTGGCAATCCATGGTACTTTCAATATTCTCCTCCAACACCATAACTCAAATGCATCCATTCTTCTACGGTCTTCCTTATTCACTGTCCAACATTCACATGCATATGATGTTATTGAAAATACCATGGCTTGGGTCAGGTGCGCCTTACTCTTCAAATTGACATCTTTGTTCTTCAACACTTTAAAAAGGTCTTGTATAGCAGATTTACCTAATGCTAATTTCTTGACAACTGTTTCCATGAGTGTTGATGGTTGACCTAAGCAAAATGAAGTCTTTGACAACTTCAATCTTTTCTACATTTATATGGATGTTTATTGGTCCAGTGGTGAGGATTTTTGTCTTCTTTACATCGAGGTGCAATCTAGACCGAAGCCTGTTGTCTCTGATCTTTATCAGTAAGCATTTTAAGTCCTCTTCTCTTTCAGCAAGCAACGTTGTATCATATGGTTGTTAATGAGTCTTCCCCCAATCCTGTTGCAATGTTCTTCTTCGTGTACTCCAGTTTCTCAGATTATGGGCTCAGTATACAGATTGAATGAGTATGGTGAAAGTATACAACCCTGGCACACACCTTTCCTAATTTTAAACCATTCAGTGTTCCCTTGTTCTGTTTGAACAACTGTCTCTTATTCTATGTACAGGTTCATCATGGCACAATTAAGTGTTCCGGAATACTCATTCTCTGAAATGTTGTCCATAGTTTGTCATGATTCCCATAATCAAAAGCCTTTGCATAGTCAATATAGCAGAAATAAATATCTTTCTGGTATTTTCTGCTTTCAGCCAAGATCCATCTGATGTTAGCAATGATATCCCTCATTCCATGTCCTCTTCTGAGTCTGGCTTGAACCTCTGGCAGTTCTCTGTCAATGTATGCATGCAGTCCTTTTCGGATTATTGTTAGCAAAATTTTACTTGTATGAGATATTAATGATATTGTCCGATTAATGATATTGTATTCAGTTAGATCACTTCTCTTTGGAATGGGAACAAATATGGAACTCTTTCAATCAATTGGCATAGATGAATGAGTGCCTCCAGTGTTTCTGCAGTTTGTTGAAAGAGTTCACTTTGTGTTCCATCAATTCCTGGAGCCTTGTTCTTTGCAAAGGGGACTGAATAGATAAGTCAGTATGGCTGTGGTCACTGGGTTTAACTTTCAGGAGCTTGGTTGTCCATTCAGGTAAAATTCAGTTTCAACAAGGAGAAGAGGGGCAGACCCAAGCACAGCTGCTGCTAACTTTTCCTAGCTTTCCTGTAAAGAATCAAAGGAGCTGTTATGCACAACTTTACCATGGCTAATTTCCCTTTTACTCAAAATGTATGTGGGGCAATGAGGACATCAGTAGTCACAACTGGAGTCACAAGTCCAGAGTTGAGTCTGATGAGTAACATGTGGCTCCTGCAATTTCCCCTAAACCACACGTCCTCAGTGTGACCCAGGAAGAGAAACCTGACTTTGTAGGCAATTTTCTGAGTACACACAACTTGGAGGCCCCTGTGAAGCTGTGGCAAAGTCTTGTGGCATTGTAAGATAAACACTGGCCTGCTAACTGCAAGTTCAGCAGTTCAAACCCACCAGTCGATCCAAGGGAGAAAGATGAGGCTTAAAGATTTATAGCCTCAGATACTGGGATGGGGAATGTCCATCTAACCAGCCATATTGTTGTTGTTGTTATGTGCCATGGAGTCATTTCCGACTCATAGCGACCCTGTACAGGGTTTCCAAGGCTATAAATCTTTACGGGAGCAGAAAGCCTCATCTTTCACCTGTGGAACAGCTGGTAGTTTTGAATTGCTGACCCTGAGGTTCGCAGGCCAATTCGTAACCACTACGCTACCAGAACTCCTTCGCCAGCCATATAAGCCTCTTAAAATCATTTGGTCTGGCCCTGTCAAGGCAAGTGCCGTTCCAGCCATCACATTAGGGGTGAGTTAAATAAATGTTTGACCAAATATAGCAGGCTGATTTATAAATAGATAATTTCGTATGGCCCGGGAATGATGTTATCAATCTTGGCAGAAAAAAACGTTCCCCATCCTTGCTTTATAAGATCACTATGAGTCGAAATGCAGTCAATGGCGGTGAGGTTTTTGGTTTTGTATTTGCTGCTGCAGGTACCAAGACAGGCAAAGTGATTTAGGAAAAAGGAGGACCCAAGACAAATAAAATACATGAAATTGCACCCTGGGATCAGAAGCTGCTAAGAGGTGCTATATATTCTTGAGGATGTGAAAGTGGGAGCCAACCTTGTCTTAACGACCTGGCTCCCAGATGCAGCTCTTCTAGAGTGCAGGCAGGCTTGGTCTGGTGGAATCAACCATGGTAGTGAATCTTAGATGTCTTCTAGTCCTGCTTAGGGTGCTTGGCCCTCCTTTGTCCTTGGCATGGCCCATTTTCATGACAAGCCTGATGCTTCTCATCTTGTATGGAAAGATCTGAGTGAAAGAACGTCAACTTTTAGCCTATATACACACTATGAGAGCTTTTTTTCTTTTTTAAAAAATATTTTATTGTGTTTCTGATGAACTTTTGCACAGCAAAACAAGTTCCTATTTGACAATTTCTACACAAGTTGTTCAGTGACATTAGTTAAATTCTTCACAATGTATCAACAATCTCATTAATTGCCTCTTGGTTGTTCCATTTCCAGATCCTTCCCTTCTATCTTCTCATCTTTGCTTTAATTTTTGATCTCACATAAAAAATTTAAACTTTTTGTTGTGAGTTTGGTGAAGGTTTACAGAGCAGATTAGTTTTTCAGCCAACAATTCATTAACATTTCGTTTCATCTCATTGACTGCAATCCCCACAATGCAGCATCATTCACCCTACGTCTCCCTGGGGGTTCCGTTTCCATTCCTCCTTCTTTCCCAACCCTTTGTCCTTTGTCCTTGGGTAGATGTTGCCCTTTTGATCTCAAATGGCTGATTACTCTACAGTGTGTGAACCTTCCTAGTGTTAGTGTCTTATCTATTGTTTGGTTAGAAACCCTAGTGGCACTATGGATTAAGTGTTAGACTGCCAATGGAAAGCTCTGATGTTCAAATCCATAGCCGCTCCATAGGTGGGAGAAAGATGAGTCTGTCTGCTCCTGTAAAAAATATAAGCCAATGTAGCAGTTAAACTGTCCTATAGAGTCGGAATCAACTCAATGGCAACGGTTTTGTTGCTGTTAAGTGTGCAACCCTGTATAGGGTTTTTGAGACTTACAAATCTTTGTAGGGACAGAAAGCCTCATCTTTCTCCAATGGAGGAGCGGTTGGACTCAAACTGCTGACACTGTGGTTAGCAGTCCAGTGCTTAT
>NW_006408519.1:2154645-2162351 GCF_000296735.1 Chrysochloris asiatica
GTTTCCCCATGTCTCGTTTATTTATATTAATTCCTCAATTAATATGCCTCAGTTTATTTATATTAATTCCTTAATTAATTATGGCCCTGGCCAGGGTTTGGCTGAAAATTGAGTCCGGGGGTGAATTCATTTTCAGACCTGAAGGGTGGTGGCTAAGAGTCACAGTCTTGAGGTTCCATCAGACTGATATATGTTTTTGTTTTTTGTTTTTTTTTTTTAAATGAAGCTCTCCATATTCAAAATATCCTTGATTTTGTGCATCAACCTGTTATTTTGCTAGAAGGTGGCCTCAGAGAATAGTTTCAGTTCAAGTTTAGGAGTATATTAGGGCGATAGTCTCAGAGTTCTCCATTTTCAATGAATTCAGTAAGTCTGGACTTTTTAAGAATCTGAGCTCAGTTCCATAGGTTTCTCCTATTCTCTCTGGGCCAATCTATTGTGCCCATGATCAGAATAGTCACCCTTGGAGATTCTTCAAAGACGCAGCAGATGCTTCCTCTACTCCATGTCCCACTCTTGGCTTTGACTGTTCCTGCTATAAAGCTATGATCCTCCCAGAGAGAGGGCTGGTTTTCTTCTGCTCCTGTTAACTATTCCAGACCATCTGGGAGACAATGCTGGCTTGCCTGGTTGTCTCACAAAGACTTTAAAGAGAATCTACTCTCTTCCTTTCTCTGTAATATGACCAACAAATGTTCTGGCACACCCAGCACAATCAGGTAGCTGTGATCCAGGCCATGTTTGGGGCTGGGGTTAGGCCTGAGTCAATGGCTGCAGACAAGTTCTCTTAGCAGTTCAGTCTTACACTTGTCTTAGTCTCATCAGGATGTCTTAAAAAAAAAAAAAAAATTCACTCAAACCAGTGGCTTCTGAGGGGGATCTACTGGGCCAATGCAAGTCAAAGCAGAGAAGGTTTTGAAGATTTTTTGGGGATTCCCAAGGGAACTATTGATAGATTTTCCCCAAAACACAGGACAATCATGGGGTTTATTAAGAAGAAGTTTTCAGAAAACTGAAAACACATTGGTGGGAAAAAGGGCAGTAGAGTTGTCCAGAGGAATTTTTTTTTCCCCCAATACAACAATGTACCTACTCATTCTTTGAGGCTAGCAAGGGCTGTCCTTAGAGTGTTTCATTGGGAAATTTTACCCTTTCCCCAACAGTCATGATCTTGCTCTTCAGACTTCTTGTTCCCAAACTCAAAAAGCATTTAAGTTCAGCAATGCCATTTTGACGTATAAATCAGAGAGCGTAGAGTTCTTCAGGGAAGGATTGGTGGTGGTGGTGGTGTTAGGTGCCGTTGAGTCGGTTCAGGGAAGGATTACAGAAATGGGCATACAGCCTTCAGAAGTGTGCAGATCTAGATGCAGGATATGTTGAGAAACAATAGCTTCACTTTTTAAGTAAAGGTTTCTATGATTTTGTAGCAGTACTTTTTTACGTATCCTCATCATAAGTGGTGCTATAGAATGAGCACTGAACTGGTGACTGCTGGGTTGGCAGTACAGACCCACTCACAGTCGCCTCTGGAAACTGAGTAGGAGCAGACTCAATGGCACACAACAATATACAGACACATGTATGATGAGTTCACACACAAATACTAAAATGTTAAGTATGATTTGGATTAGGTGTACTTGGAAATCTCTTCTTGCTTCCCTATACTTTCTTAGTTTTCGACAAAAAAATCTTATAACTTACATTAAAAAAAAAGTAAATGAATAAAAAAAATCAGCATTAAAAGTAAGAATTGAGACTGCATCTCAAACCAATCACGTAATCCTAGAATCCAGACTCCTCCAATTAGAAGACATTTCAAAGTCATCCTTTCCAAACCCTTCCTTTGAAAACCAAGAGACAGATGCCAAATGATTCGTCAGGAGTATCTTTTAGAACCCATCTAGTTCTTTTTAAAAATGGTTTTAAATGACGAAAAATAAGCCCATTTTAGGATGTTATGATGTTTTTGGATTCCTGTTGTTGCTGTTAAGTGTTGTCGGGTTGGTTCCAACTCATAGTGATCCTGTGTAGGATTTCTGAAGCTGTAAATCTTTGCGGGAGCACAAAGCCTTATCGTTCTCTCACGGAGTGGCTGGTGGGGTCAAGCCACCGACCTGTGGTTTGCAGTCCAGTGATTATTCAGAAAAGTCAGAGAAAATGGACCCTGAGTAGTGCCAGACAATGCTGGGCTAATGCTAGGAGGCAACAACCAAGAACTCAGTCTACCTTATAGTTAGAACTTTAGCCTTGACTTACACAGGCCTGAATTATGATCTAGGCTCTACTGTTCACCACTTCTATCAATTCCACCTCTGTAAAATGATGACAATCATATCTCCATAACAAGGAGCTGTGGTAGCGTAGTGGTTATGAATTGGGCTGCGAACCTCAAGGTCAGCAGTTCGAAACTACCAGCTGTTTTGCTGGAGAAAGATGAGGCTTTCTGCTCCCGTAAAGATTTATAGCCTCGGAAACCCTGTACAGGGTCGCTATGAGTCGGAATCGGCTCCACGGCACACAACTACTAATACTACTATAACAGGTTTATTATGAAAATTACATAAAATCATGTTTTTTAATATGCTTAGAGCTGGCTATGCATATTGCAAAAATGAAAAGAACAAAAAATCCTATTACTACTGAAGGAGCCCTTGTGGCACAATAGTGAAGGCTCGGCTGCTAACCGAAATGTTGGCAAGTTCACCCACTGGCTGCTCCTTGGGAGAGTCTGCTTTGGCATAACTTACAATTGCCGTGGTGCTAATACCCCTATTATGGTCCATTTCAAGCCATCAACCTGAATTACTGAATGGAGACTTGGGAAGAGATGGAAACAATCAATGGCGTCACTAAGGGGGTATAGGAGGAGCAGTCCCCATCTGGTGACAATATAATGAAGGGTGACACTAACTATAATGACTGTTTATATAACTTTTGTGCAGTGTCTCAGCCAAAATTTATTATTTTAAATAAAAATATCCTTGTAGGGAATCCTGGTGTGGTGCTGTGGGATGAGTACTAGACTGCAAGGTCAGTTTGAATCACAAGGTTGGCAGTTCAAACTCACTAGCTGCTCCTTGGAAATCCTATACAGGGTAACTATGAGTCGGATGCAACTAGGCACTTAACAACAACAAGTTAGTTGTAACAACAAATATGTATAAAACAAACCCAGCTTATATGTGTCAATATACCCACAAGGCTGAAACTTCATGCTAATATCCTTTCTGAATGTCCTCATGTGCTCCAGTCAAAGCTGTCTTTGTCATCCAGTTACAATGATGGTTTGAGATACCCTGTGTTTGTCTGCACACACCAGAAGCACACAGTGTTGTTTCCATTGCTGCTGGAATTTTTATAGTCATTGATTTTGTCAAATGTTCTGGTGTGTTATAGCTACGTTATTGTGGGGATTAGTTTTTGTGAACATGTATCAACAGCTTTTTTGAGAATGAAGTAGTAATTAAAGGAAAAGAGGGAGGAAAGTAAAAAAAAAAAAAAAAAGAAAAAAGGCTTCCCCTCTCTGTTACTAAAGTTGTAATAATGTTGTAATTCAATGTAGAGTTTGCAGAACATTTTTATTCATATAATCTAAGAAATAATACAATTAAGCAATGTATAATTATGTTGATCACATATGATTAAAATGAATCATAAGCAATATGTAGGGTCTGGCATGGGAGGAAGGAGGTCCAATGGGGAGCCAACACATTCCATCTTGAGCAGCACGGCCCTTGGAAATAGGCTGGGTCCCTGCTGGTGCCAGCAGACAGCAGTCTAGCAGTCTCCGTGGAAGCAGCCTTGCCATCTGTTTAAGGAGCCTTTATGTGGTGTTCCAGCCCAGCACAGTCCTGGGGATCCTCAGGGCTGAATTTGGCCATCTTTAGTAGACAGCTTTTGAATGATACCTACTAATTGGTTGATTGCTTGGTTGGTTATGTGCCATGGAGCCAGTTCCAACTCATAGCTACCCTGTACAGGGTTTCCGAGGCTGTAAATCTTTATGGGAGCAGAAAGCCTCATCTTTCTCCCGCGGAAGAGCTGGTAGTTTCGAACTGCTGACCTTGCGGTTCCGCAGCCTGATTTGTAACCACTATGCTACCAGAGCTCCTTACCTACTAGTAGATGGCATCTTTCTTTAATGATGCTTTATGTCTCTACATGATAGGAGCCATAATAGTAATAATACCAGTAATAATAATATAATACTGATAATAACTAAATGGGACTTCCAATATGTCAAATACAGTAACTAGCCCTGGTAGTGTAGTTGAATTCAAGCTGGGCTGCTAACCGCAAGGTCAGGAGTTCGAATCTATCAGCTGCTTCATAGGAGAAAGATGATGCTTTCTGCTCTCGTAAAGATTTTGTTGTTGTTAAGTGCCATTAGTCCGTTCTGACTCATAGTGACCCTGTATAGGGTTTCCGAGAAGTGACTGGTAAGGTTTGAACTGATATAACCTTGTAGTTCAAACCGACCTTGCGGTTCAGTGCATTATCCTGCAGTACCACACCAGGACTCCCTCAGAAACCCCATACAGGCTTGCTATAAGTTAGAAACAACTCGATGGTACACAACTACCAACAGTGCTAAGTAAAATACATCATCTCATTGGTCCTCCCATTAGTCCTACGATTGTTGTTAAGAGCCATACAGTTGGTTTTGACTGATAGCGACCCTGTATTGGGTTTCAAAGGAGCAGTGCAAGGCTGGTGGTTCAAACCTACCAGCCGCTCCCCGGAAACCCTATACAGGGTTGCTATGAGTTGGAACTGAATAACAACAAGAAACCAAATTAATCTGGAGTCCTGGTATGTCACTATGGGATAAGCACTAGACCATGGGTCCAGTGCTTATCCACACCAGGATGATTAGGCACTGTCATTCCGTTATGCAGATGAGGAGGCTGAGGCAGCCAGAGGTTAAGAAACCTGCCCAAGGTTCCAAGGCTAACAAGATGTGGAGCTGGAATTTAAATATAAGGAAAGAATTTACATCAGGAGGGTGGGACTTAAGGCAGAATTCTCACTTTAATTCATTTCAGTTAAGTTTGACTTTTCACAATGGTTAGTTCGGATAGACTTTTGTTATTGAGAAAGATCATGATCTGCCTGAGTTCTGAGCTTCTTCTGCCAACCGGCTCCCATCTCCCCCCTAACTTCCAGACTGAGAAGAACAACCAATAGAATCCTGGCCTCCTCTTGCTGTAGCAGTAACATTCTAGGATCGGTGAACGTGTGCGGCTTTGAGCCTGATCAAGTAAAAGTTCGAGTGAAGGACGGCAAGGTGTGTGTGTCGGCCGAACGGGAGAACAGGTACGACTGCCTCGGATCGAAAAAGTACAGCTACATGAACATCTGCAAAGAGTTCAGCCTGCCCCCCTGTGTGGATGAGAAGGACGTAACGTACTCCTATGGGCTTGGCAGTTGCGTCAAGATCGAGTCTCCGTGCTACCCTTGTGGATCTCCCTGTAATCCCTGCAACCCCTGCAGCCCGTGCAGCCCGTGCAGCCCATGTGACCCCTGCAATCCCTGCTATCCCTGTGGAAGCCGATTTTCCTGTAGGAAGATGATTTTGTAAGGTGTGTGACTCCATAACCTAGTAGAAGTCAGTAGTGTTTCAGTCAGGCGGCTCTTCCAGTGTCTCTCCCCTCCCCATACCTATGTTGTTCCTGTACGTAGGAAACTGAATACAGAACTGCACATCTCTTGGTGTTGTGTGAAAATCTTTTGGTTCTACCGCTGCGGGAGCTCCACACAATTAGTGGGATTTCGGAGAAAGCATTTATGGGAACGGAAGTCGAAATGATGAGATCTCCCCTCCCCGTGTCCTCTTCCAGGACCCAATACATCCAAATTCCAGGGAAAAAAAAGGTTTTTGTTTGTTTGTTTGGTAGACATTGTTTTTGCACAGATTCAGTGTAATGGCCTAACTCAGAAATCAAATTGCTAAAACATCAATGGAGACTGGTTCGTATTGGAGGCGAACACTTCGAAGCCAACACTGTGGTAGGGAGGATTCTTAGTGAAGCATTCAACTGCTAAACAATAGGTTGTCAGTTAAAAGCCTTTCAACTGCTCTCCTGGAGAAAGACCTAGTGATCTGTTCACACTTAACAATTGTTGTTGTTAGTGTCTTCTAGTCGGTTCTGATTCATGCTGACCCTGTGTAGGATTTCCAAGGAGCAGTTGGTGAAATTGAACTGAAGACCTTGTGGTTCACACCAACCCTGTGGTCTAGTGCTTATCCCACAGCGACATACCAGGACTCCAGATTAATTTGGCTTGTTGTTGTTATTAAGTTCCACCTCATAGCAACCCTGTATAGGGTTTCCGAGGAGCGCCTGATAGGTTTGAACTTCCAACCTTGCGGTGTAAGCTGATCTTTGTGGTCCAGTGTGTTACTGTAGCAACACATCATGAAGATTGTTGTTATTGTTAAGTGCCTTTGAATTGGTTCCGACTCATAGCAACCTGTGCAAGGATTCCAAGGAGCGGCTGGTGAGTTTGAACCGTCAACCTTACGGTTAAAACCCACCTTGTAGTCCAGCGCCCCACCAGGACTCCTTGAACATTGCTGTTGTTGCTGATAAATGCCTTTCAGTTGATTCCAACTCATAGTGACCCTGTATAGGGTTTCTGAGGAGCAGTTGTTGAATTTGAACCACTGACCTTGCGATTCAAACCGACCTCTTGTGGTCCAGTGAATGATCCCACAGTGCCATACCAGGACTAGAAAACTCTCTAAGGCAATTCTGCTAGTATGGAGGCAGGCCATGAGATCTCAGAAAAAGTGTAAAGGAGAAGGAGATGACTGTGGGGAGGGGATCTGAATGAGGACACTGGCTGGTTTCAAACCTGACTGAGAGACATAAAACCCTCAAGTCTGCACAATTAGTCTTTTCATGAGTATCACCTATGTGGAGGTTAAAGTAGAGGTTCCTTAAGTTTCACATTGGAATTATTTGGAGAGCTTTGGAAGCCCATCTCCACAAATTCTACTGTGATACTGTGAGGTGCATTCTGGCTATCAAGAGTTTAAAAAGCTTTACAGGTGATTCAAAATGCAGTTAAAATTGAGAACTTCTGGAGGAGACTTTGACATCCTTCCAGATCTTTCCTTAAAGGCTTCCTTCAAGTTCAAAGGAGACTTGGTAGAGTACCAGTTACCCGCTGGGCTGCTAACTGAAAGGGTGGAGGTTTGAATCACCCAATGACTCCATGGGAGAGAGAATTGGCTATCTGCCCCCTTAAGAAAACCTATGGGAAACATTTCTACTCTGTCACATAGGGTAACTATGAGTTGGAATTCACTAAGAAAAACAGGGCTTCAAGTTCAAGGTTGAGGAATATTGATGGTGACATAAAATGAAAACTTTTTTTTGCTTTCAGTTGAGGGAAGTAATGACATCATTCTAACATAGTGGGTGAATAAAAAAAACATTGGACATTTAAAACATTTATTGGCTGCTGTTAGGTGCCATCCAAGTTGGTTCCAACTCATAGGGACCCTATACACAACTGAAGGAAACGCTGTTAGTGATTAGTAACTTTGTTGTTGCTGTTAAACAACTCATAGCATAGCTAGGTATAAATAAATAAGTTGTTGTTGTTGAGAGCCCCTCAGGGAAAACAAAAAGTTACCTACAAGGAGAATCAGTAAGAGTAAGCTCTGATTTCTCAGCAGAAACCATATAGGCAAGAAG
>NW_006408519.1:2163996-2174700 GCF_000296735.1 Chrysochloris asiatica
TTTGGCAATTGAGATGTAGCTATCTTCTAGGATGTGATTTGATTTGAAAAACCACAAAGAGGATTAAGGGTGGGATATGCCACCTTAATTCCACCACCACCCTGACCAGATTTACAGGAGATTCTCAAGGGTGTGGCATACAATACCTTTTATTTTATAAGAGATAAAAGGAGAAAGACGAGCAGAAAATGAGGGACCAACTACCATCAAGATAGAAGAACTGGAAGTGGAGCGCATCCTTTGGACCAGTGATGCCTGCGCTGTGAAGCTTATAAAATTGATGTCAAGATATATGGAGATCAGCAAGGAATTCAGGGTATATGGATGCTGAAAGGAGACAAGGAACTTTCCCCAGAGCTAACAAAGAGAAAGCCTTCCCCAAGAGCTGGCACTCTGAGTTTGGTCTTCTAGCCTCCTAATCTGTAAGAGAAAACTTCTGATTGTTAAAGCCATCCATCTGTGTTACAGCAGCATTAGATAACTAAGACAGATGGTATATGTAAAACTCTGAAAGAAAAAAATAGCCAAACAAGAATCATATACTCAGCAAAGCTGTCCTTCAAATATGATGGCGAAATTAGGACATTTTCAGAGAAACAGAAATTAAAGGAATGTGTAATAATCAGACCAACTTTACAAAAAATACCAAATAGTATTCTTTACACTGAGAACCAACAGCAGACAATAACCCAAGATTAACATACATGACAACACCACATAGAAATCAATCCAGATATACAGAAGTACCCAAAGTATAACAAATCTACAAGACTGAAAATAGGGAGCCAGAAATACCGACTTACAATGAAGTCAACTACAAAGCAAAAAGAGGGAATAATGTAGATACAGAACTTTGAAATGCCAAGGAAATTAAGTAGATTTTCAGATAAAACAGGCTGTTTAAAAATGGGAGGGGGGGATTTGATAAATTATAGGGCAACCTCAAAGAACATTAATATACTTTCACATCAAAATAAAAAGAGGAAAATCAGAAAGATTTAGTAAACATTAAAACAAGAACAATGAAGACAATGAAAAGAAAACCCACAAACAAAATGAATTCAGTGCAGAAATTTATGTTGAACAAAGAAACTAACGACTCCACAAAAAAAGGACACAGTAAAATGACAGCAATCAGTTCATTTGTTGTTGTTGTTAAGTGCCGTCGAGTCGGTTCCGACCCATAGCGACCCTGTACAGGGTTTCTGAGGGTGTAAATCCCTACGGGAGTAGAAAGCCTCATCTTTCTCCCACGGAGCGGCTGGTAGTTTCGAACCGCTGACCTTAAGGTTCGCAGCCCGATTCGTAACCCCTACGCTAATCAGTTCATACCTATTGATAATTACACTGAACATCAATGGATTAAATGCACCAGTTGAGACAAAGAGGGTAGCAGAATGAATAAGAAAATAGGATCCTTCCATATGCTGTCTGTAAGAGACATACTTTATACAGAAAGACAAAAATGGACTAAAAAAGGTTGGGAAAAATATATCAAGCTAACAGTACTAAACAAAGAGCAGGGGTGACAATATTAATAACTGATAAAGTAGACTTTAAGGCAAAAACCAGCATAAGGAACAAAGAAGGACTTTATCTCATGATGAAAGGGTCAACTGAACAACAGGACATAACCAAAATAAATATCTATTTTCCCAATGAAAGAATCTCAAAATACATAAATCAAACTCTAGTAGAACTGAAGAAAGTAATAGACAACTACAACAATAGTAGAAGATTTTAATGAAGGACAACTAGAAACGCAGCAAAGACAAAGAAGAACCAAACACAATCAATTAACTTGATCTCATAGACATATACAGAACACTCAACCAAATAACAGCACAATAGATATTCTTTTCCAGTGCACATGGAACATTATCCAGAATAGACCATATGTTAGGCCACAAAGAAAACCTTAATAAAATTTAAAACATCAAATTCTGCAAAGCATCTTTTCAGATCACAATGTTATTAGAAAACAACATTAGGAAGATCAAGGGGAAAAAATCAAACACATGGAAATTAAATAACACCATAAGAATATCAGAAAGATGTTTACCTGTGCTTTATTGACTACGCAAAGGCTTTCGATTGTGTGGATCATGACAGGCTATGGACAACATTACAAAGTATGAGTATTCTGGAACACTTAATTGTACTCATGAGGAATCTGTACATGGATCAACAGGCAGTTGTTCGAACAGAACATGGGAACAATGAATGGTTTAAAATTAAGAAAGGTGTGCGACAAGGTTGTATTCTTTCACCATACTTATTCAACCTGTATGCTGAGAAAATAATCTGAAAAGCTGGGCTCTATGAAGAAAAACATAGCATCAGGGTTAGAGGAAGACTCAATAATAACCTATGATATGTAGATAATATAATCTTGTTTGCTAAAAGTGAAGAGGACTTAAAACATTTACTGATGAAGATCAAAGAGCACAGCCTTCGGTATGGATTGCATCGCAATGTATAGAAAACAAAAATCCTCACCCCTGGACCAATAAACAGCATTCTTATCAATGGAGAAAAGATTGAAGTTGTCAAGGATTTCATTCTTCTTGGATCAAATATCAACACTCAAGGCAGCAGCAGTCAAGAAATCAAATGACATATTACATTAGGCAAATCTTCTGCACAAGACCTTTTTAAAGTGTTGAAGACCAAAGATGTCAGCTTGAGAACTAAGGTGTGTCTGACTCAAGCCATGGTATTTTCAGTAACCTCATGTGTATGTGAAAGCTGGACAATGAATAAGGAAGACCATAGAAGAATTGATGCATTTGAGTTATGGTGTTAGGGAGAATATTGAAAGTGCCATGGGCTGCCCACAGAACCAACAGATCTGTGTTGGGAGAAGTGCAGCCAGAGTGCTCCTTGGAGGCCAGGATGGCCAAACTTCATCTCTCATACTTGGGACATATTATCAAAAGGGACCAGTCTCTGGAGAAGGATATCATGTTCAGTAAGGTGCTTACGAATCGGGCTGCGAACCTTAAGGTCAGCGGTTCGAAACTACCAGCTGCTCCGCGGGAGAAAGATGAGGCTTTCTACTCCCGTAAAGATTTACACCCTTGGAAACCCTATACAGGGTCGCTATGGGTCGGAACCGACTTGATGGCACATAACAACAACAACAACAACAACAACAAGGTGGAGGATCAGAGAAAAAGAGGAAGACCCCAAATGAGATGGATTGGCCAAGTGGCTGCATCGATGGACTCAAACGTGGCAACAGTAATGAAGTTGGCCCAGGATCGGGCAGTGTTTTGTTCTGCTGTGCATAAGATCACTATGGGTCAGTACCGACTCGATGGCACCTAACAACAACAACAACATACTTAAAAGCTCCTGGGTAACAGAATGAATTAAAATGAAAATTAAAAATTCCTAGAATTGAATGAGGAATTCAATTAATGAGAAAACACAACATAACAAAACCTTTGGGACACAGCAAAAGCAGGACTAAGAGGGCAATTTAAGCAATAATTGCACACATCTAAAATGAAAAAAAGAACCAAAATCAATACTTTTTCCCAGCATCTCCAGCAATTTGAAAAAGAGCAGCAAAGTAAACTTCCAACCACCAGAAAAAAAGAAATAATATAGGTTATATAGAAATAAAAAAAACCAGAAAAACAATACAAAGAATCGATAAGACGAAAAATTGGTTCTTGGAAAGAATCAATAAAATCAACAAACCATTGTCAAATCTAACAAAAGAAAAGAAAGAACATACCAAATGCATTAATAAGAAATTATATGGGGCTGTTTGAGCCTTGGGGGAAGAAGGAGACGTCGCACGTGCTCGGTCCTATCTAAGGGACAATGCGGGTCCGCTGCCCATCGCTGCTTCTGGGGTTGGGTCCTGCCGCCCCAGAACCGATGGCCCTCTCCACCGGTCCTGGTATCCCAGCGATCTGAGACCACCCACCCCGTGGATCCTAGAACTGCCACTTACCATGGATCCTAGAGCCCTGGAGTGGATCCCGGAATGGATCCCGGAAAACCGCAAGCCCACACTGGAGGAGGCCAAGGGAACTCGGTCTGAACGAAGACACCTCAGTTGAGATAAAGGGGCTGTAGCAGGTAATCTGGGAACCCCCAACCAGGTGTGTCGCTGGGGGAAACCTGGTTTCGTCGCTGTCGGAAATGCCATGGCTCTTGCTTCCAGGTTGGTTTGGTTTCCTTCATCACCACAAGTTCTAACTGTCACGTGGACATCATGAAAAGGACTCAGATGCCCAGATGTCTTCATGTGTGTGGTGGTTTCTGTCAGGAGCATGTGGGGACACTGATTGGCATCAGGTGGTGGGTCCAGGGTGCCAGATGTCAGTGTGAATCTGCAGGTGTGGGGCTGCCTGTCAGGGCAGAATAGAATCCTCCCCAGGCCTGCAAGTACTCGACTTAAAGTGCTTCACCTTTTATAAATGGAAGAAATAACATGGAACAGCTAAGTTCTAGGCTTGGCTATTAGGAGCTTATACCATGTGTATATATACACAGGTTTGTTATATGCTGAAAACTCTAGAACAGACAATAATTATAAAAAACATAAAAAGTTCCCACAAACAGCCTGGGAGCCCAGCCAGCGGTTCCCGGAGAGAACAGACCTGATGATCTGCCCCCATCAAGATTGACAGACTCAGGAACCCTCTGTGGCCATTCTTTGTCCTTTAGGGTCACTGTGAGTCAGAATTGGGTTCCAGGGGTTTAAAGCTGACAGATGGAATCACATGCCACAGTTCCGTGATAGCTCGACTGGTGTTTGGCCAAACCACCAGGAACCACGGCCATGCCACGCTGACCATGGAATAGCTCTCACAGGTCATGGGCTCGGGCCAGGCCTGAGGCCGACTCCATGGTATTTAAGGAGCATGTCCAACATTAGCAGCATTCACTGTCAGGGTTGACATTTCCTTCCAAGTTTCAGAGTGAGTCCCACTGTGAGATTCTGTAGGATGCTGCAGGGGGCACAGTTCTGGGGTCTGAACAGGTACTGTTTGCAGCAAGCAGGTGCCCAAGTGTTAGCAAGTGAGGGCTGCCTAGGTTAATACATCATGTGAAGATATGATTTATACGGAGGGTAGAGCTGAGTATGTGTTGCTATTTCCGGAATAAAGAGTTTACAATCCTAAAAAAAAAAAAAAGAAATTATATGGGTAACATCACAATAGAACTAACATTATTAAAAAGTATAATAACACAACATTATAAAGAATCATACTCCAATGAATTTGACAATCCAGAAGAAATGGACACATTTCTAATAATACAAGATTTACCTAAACTAACACAGACTGAAATAGAAAACTTGAACAAACCTTTAACAAAAGAAGTAATTGATCAAGTCATTAAAAGACTACTAACTAAAAAAAGTCTGGGCCCAGTGGCTTTATTTGGTGAATTCTGCCAAATGTTTAGAGGGGAGCTGACAACAATTCTACTCAAAATATTCCAGAATATAGAAAAGTAAGGAAAACTCCCAAATTCATTTTATGAAGCAAGCATAACCCTAATACCAAAAGAAAATTATAGAACAATATCCCTCATGAGCATATGCAAAAATTGTCAACAAAATTCTAGCCAATAGAGTAAAACATATTGATAGATTATTCATACCACTCCTATTCAATCTTGTGCTAGAAGTCTTAGCCAGAGGTGTAAGGCAAGAAAAGGAAATTAAAAGCATCTGAATTGGCAAAGAAAAAGCAAAACTCTCTAATTTCAGATGATATGACCCTCTACATAGAAAATCCCAAAGACTCAGCAAGAAAATTATGGGGATTCATTGAAAGATTCAGCAAAGTGGCAGTGTACAAGAGCAACATCCCAAAATCAGTTGCATCCCTTTATGCTAATAAAGAGAACTTTGAAAAAGAACTCAGAAAAATAATATAATTTACAATAGTCACCAAAAGATGAAATACTTAGGAATAAATCTGACCAGAGAAACAAGACCTATACAAAGGAAACTACAAAACATTACCACAAGAAACCAAAAGAGATTTACAAATGGAAGAATACACGAATGTGAAATCTGAACACTACACAGTCTATAAATATAATGCAATCCCAATCCAGTTTTCAACATTTTCTAGAAAGATGGAAAAATCATCACTAACTTTATATGGAAAAGAAAGAAACTTTGGCTAGGCAACGTATTACTGAAAAAAGAAGAAGAAAGGAGGAGGTCTCTCATGTCCCGATCTCAAAGCCTACTACACAGACACATTAATCAAAACAGCCTGGAATTAGTACAAGGAAAGGCACATAGCTTGTCAGTGGAACAGAGTTGAGAATCCAGAAGTAAATCCATCCACCTACAGTCACCACCACCACCACAGTCAGTAGGTTTTTGACAAAGGGACAAAACACATTAAATGTGGAAGAGATACTCTCTTCAACAAATGGTGCTGGCAAAATTAGAAATTCTTTAGCAGAGGAATGTATTGTAACAAGACCCGCATCTCACACTATGCACAAAAACAAACTCATTGTGGGTGAATGAACTAAATGTAAAACCTAGAATTATAAAGATCAATTAAAAAATAGAGACAAACTTAGGAGTTTTGATAGTTGGCATAAATACACTATCAAACATAACTGACAACACTTTAATTTGTTGTTGTTGTTAAGTGCCATCGAGTAGGGTCCGACCCATAGCGACCCTGTACATAGCAGAAGACAAAATAAATGACTGGGATCTCCTACAAATCAGATACTTATGTACATCCAAAGATTTCACCAAAAGATTGAAAAGAGAACACACAACTGGGAAAAACTTTTTGGCAGTGATATATCAGATAAGGAACTTCTCTCTAAAGTTTATAGAACCTTTCAACACCTCAACAAGAAGAAAGCAAATAATCCAATAAAAAATGGTCAGAGGATGTGAACTGACACTTCACTAAAGAAGACATTCAGATGGCCAGCAAACAGGAAGAAATGCTCAAGATCATTAGCCATGATGCAAATCAAAACAATGGAATATCTTACTCCAACATTGATAACAACATTAAAAAAAAATCAGAAAACAACAAATGCTGATGAGGATGTGGAGAAACTAAGACCCTCTTACACTGCTGGTGGGACTATAAAATGGGGCAACCACTGTGGAAAATGGTATGGAGCATCCTCAAAGAGTTGGAAATAGAAATAGCGTACGACCCAGCAATCCCTCGATTTGGCATGTACCCTCAAGAACTAAGAGCTGCGAAAATGACTAGATTTATGCACACCCATAGTCACTGCAGCGCTATTTACAATAGCAAAAAGAAGAATGGTTCAACAAACTTTGTTCCATATGCAATGGAATACTCTGCAACATTGAAGAATAACGAATCTGTGAAACGTCTCATAGCGTAGATGAGTTGGGATAACATTGTGCTGAGTGAAACTAGTCAATCACAAAAGGACACATATTGCATGAGGCCACTGTTGTAAAAAGTTAAGAAAAGAATTTTCTTGATAAAAGAAACAATCTGTGATGGTTACCAGGGATAGGAAGGAAGAGGCAAATATTCACTGGGTATTTTCATTTGGGTGATGGGGAAGGCAATCTACAACAAGGAGGTTGGTAGAGAAAGATGAAGGTAGTGTAAGACACAGGGAGGAGTGCAAGAGTTAAAGTGAATAGAGGTGGATACTGTTAACGCGTAGTGGTTACGAATTGGGCTGCGAACCGTAAGGTCAGCGGTTCGAAACTACCAGCCACTCCGCGGGAGAAAGATGAGGCTTTCTACTCCCGTAAAGATTTACACCCTCAGAAACCCTGTACAGGGTCGCTATGGGTCGGAACCGACTCGACGGCACTTAACAACAACAACTGTTAACTGATGGTACATAGAGGGAACTGCAATCATTGTAATGACACGAAGTGTGGGATTTGCTTGAATCTGATGATCTAGTCTGGAAACCTTCATTCAATGCACAATAAAGTTTTTTTAAAAACACCTCCTAGTGAGTGAAAGCGTTAATTTGGGAATTATAATACTGGAACCAAGACTTCATTCATATTTACTTTATATGCTTGATTACAGAGTTATGACAGTTTGTAAATTTCATCATTTTTTAATAGGATTAATTTCAATCCTATTTCCTAACCTCCAGAAAACACTGCTTAAGCAAGGCATTCTTTCTGACCAAGCTAAGTAAACATTTTAAACAGGCACTTTTAAGAATTCTTTACCTAAGTCAGAAATCCTGACTCTTGCCCTCTTTGTTTTACAAATAGTTTAACATTGACAAAAAAGACTAAATTGCCTTTTCACCAAAACCAGACATTTGATGCAAATGGAATTTTAATTTCGGCCTGAAGTCTCACCCATTTTAATTGTGCTGCTGTTGTTAATTGCTGTCAAGTGACCCTGTATATGGTTTCTGAGGAGCAGCTGGTAAGCTTGAGCCACCCACCTGGAGGTTCAAACTGACTTTGCAGTCCAGTGCATTAACCCACAGCACCACACCAGGACTCCTTTAACTGTGCGGATACCTTGATTTAAATTCCCCATACAAAAAGGGCTGTTAAGTGTCACGTAAGAAATAGCTGGGACACTGATTTTGCCCTTTGCCTGAAGGTGTGTTTGAACTGCTGAGCTTGTGGTTCACAGCCCAGTGCTGATCCTACAACATCACATCAGGAGTCCCTATCCTATAGGGTCATTATCAAACAAAATCAATTTGACAGCAATGTTACTGTTTTTTCCTTTAAATTTTATTTTGTTGTTGAAAACATACACAGCAAACACCAATTCAACAATTTCCAAACTTAAAATTTAGTGACATTGATTACATTTTTTGACTTGTGTAACCAACTTTTCTGCATTTTTCCTCCCACATGAACATAAACTCAATGACTCCTAAGGTTTCTATCTAGTCTTTCCAGCTGTTGTTGTCAATTTGATCCCAAATAGATAGTCCTTAAAAGAGCATAATGCTCAACACAGAACTTTTTTACTAGTTAAGTAAAACTATTGTTCAGTTTTAAGAAAACTTCAGGGGATAGTTTTGGTTTAAGGTTTGAAGATGATCTCACGGTGATACTGTGAGCAAGTGTAAATTGTTACAGTTTGATGAAATGGACCTTTGCTTATGGATGCAGTTGCTCAAAATTCCAACCAAAATGGAAGGATTCTTCATATCAAGGATCAAGCTTGCCTCTCAGTACACTGGATTGATAGGGATGGGCACCTTAGACGTGGCTACCAAAAATGGAGGACTATAAAGGCACAAAGTGGCTGGTTACAAGATTCCAAGAGTGTGCTTAGTTTTTGAATGAGGTGGGTAAGGTACACGTTCCACTGAATAGTTTTCCTCTTTTCCAGATGGATCTGATGAAAGGGGATGGAGGAAGATGGTATTAGACTTTTATGATTCAAGTGTTTAAGTAATTGTTATCAGAACTAATTGTGACTGTTGCAAATGTAAATGTAGACGATGTGTAACTAGAAGAAGGGAGCAGTTCATCTTTCATTTCAGGAACAGAGGACCCTAGGACCAACAAGAGGGAAAAGAGCATGAGTGGAGCATGGGATCCTGACCAAAAAAGTGGAACCAGCACAGCCAGTGGCAGAGACAATGGCACAGAGAGATAAGACAGCTGAGCATTCTAGGTCCATGGACTGAGAAAGGCTGTGTGCAGGAGGCTGGCTTGCAAAATGTGCTCTTTGGACTTTTAAATGAATATGTATTTTTTGTTTTGTATGTGTACATTTAAAAGAAGAGAGAATAGAGTTACAATACTGTTAACTGTTGGTACATGAAGGGGATTGTAATCATTACAATGAGTACAAAAACAATGTTATCCCATGTAAACTACCACTCAATTCACAATAAAAACTTTAAAAGATAAAAAAGATTATTTCAGAGCAATAGTTTCAAGAGTTCATCTACTCTTCATGGCTCTAGAAAGTCTTGTCCTTGAGCATTTGAAAATCTGTTCTGCATTTTCCCTTTTTGGACTAGGATTCTTCTATGAAATCTTTGATCAAAATATTCAGTAGTGATAGTTGGGCACCATCCAGTTCTTCTGGTCTCATGCAAAGGAGGCAGTTGTTTATGGAGGCAATTAGCCACTCATTAATTTTTATGGCAATTGTCTGAAAAAAAATGTTACTCTGTTTTATGATTTATTTTTGTTTTTTAGCATAAAACAGCCATTTTATCATGCTCATGTGTTCAGTAGATTTTTAATTCAGACAAGGTGTTGGGGGATGTTCTGTCCCTGTCCATAATATCTGGAGTCTGCTAGGAAGACCCAGGTGGTTGGAATCCTCTGGAGACATCCTGGCTGGAATGATTCGAAGGCTGGGTTAAGCTGAGACTGTCATCTGCTTTATGACTTTAAGTGAAATGTCTTATAAAGGTATAGAAAACAGCATCCTTTATTACACACCAAAGGAACTGCTTTTATTACAAACAATACAACAACATGAAAAAAAAATCACAATATTCAGCAATAAAAATGTGTTTCCACTAATGGAACATTTGAAATTACTACAGCTTTCACAAATTACAGAAATATGGTCACCAGGAAATAAGTACAGTCAGAAACTCTTAAACAAGCTTGCTTCACCAGATTTTGTTTTTCATTTCATGTGTATGGTTATTAAAACCATTTCAACTAAAATGTGTCAAGGCTTAATGTTGCCTCTATAAATATAATGAGCATATGAGGAGGCTTCAAAAAGTTTGTGG
>NW_006408519.1:2174968-2176212 GCF_000296735.1 Chrysochloris asiatica
TGACAAAAAAAGGTGTTTGAGTCAAGCTGCCAGGCTTGGAGAAGTGTGTGAGGCAGGAAAGCATGAAGCCAGGATGTGTCTGGGCAAAACGACTTGAGGATAGATTAAGCAACTAACTTAAAAGAGGAAGTAGGTTTTCTCGAGTCAGCAGCGTAGTCATCTTCCTTAGAGTATCTTCAGTGGCAGGTACTTCCTAGCCCTCAGGCCCGCACCTGGAGCTCCTGAGGTGATTCCATCTCCCAGGAAGGGGGTTGGGTCCCAAAAGAGTGAGGCCATAGGGCTCTTTTGTGGAAGGCTTCACTCAGTCCTCAGGTGAACCCAGTGTGGATCTACTCTGAGCCAAGCAGAAATGACCAAGACAGAACCTTACCCTTTGAGGAGATGACAATCCTCCTCAGGAGGTAGACATATTCAGATAAAATTCCACTTTATCAAGGATTCCTGTTGAGCTACAACAAAGCAATGAGGGCACACAGAAAGCAGAGCTGCTAACCCCAAGGGGGGCTGGGGGCATTTAGAGCAGGACATGCTTGGTTGGGTACCTCCTGTGTCCTCATCGCCCCTTCAGAAGAGGAGAACTAGGGGAGTGACAAAGAAAGAACTTACTCCCCATTATTTGGGGACTTTAATGTCTCCTCGTGGGTTTGTCTAAGATGTTTTGAGACATCCTCTCATCCTTCCAGTCTCTTTTTGCTTCTTTACTTTCTTTCCTTCAGGGGCCAGGAAGGTGACAGCACATTCATCTGGAATTTTTGAAGGACTTTTTAATGAAGTGACTATTTACAGAGGTGTGGACAGCTTTATGTGAATAACAAGGACTGCACATAGCAACTACCAGCCACAGGAAGCTTCCATCACATGAGGCAGAGCTGGGGGTGGAACCTGGGAGGTGGGGGTGGAGATAGAGTTACTGGAGCCCAGTTGAAAAGGCTGGATCCCTGGATGGAGAAGGATGCTGCCGTTTCCAGAACTACCCAGCAGTTATACAGTGAGAAGAATAAATATTCCACCTCTCTTTCCTTCTACCCTCTACCCCCCTTATAGTGCACCCCACTGGCCAATTCCAATACGAAACCAGAAAGCAAGAGAGCTCCAGGGAAGTGGTTCAATGAGATTAGCCACCTAAGGCCCAGAGCAGGCCTCAGAAGAGAACACAGAATACTGCTGTAGAGTTAATGGAAAATAACCAGCACCTCCTCATGTCTTCCCTCCCTCCTTCCAGTTCTCCTTCCCTTCCCTTCCCT
>NW_006408519.1:2176377-2185158 GCF_000296735.1 Chrysochloris asiatica
AACAAGCCAGACCTGCTCCTCAACTTTGTGGTGCTTTTTGTCTATGAGGAAGATAAATTATGTAGTGCATTGATACAGGGCTAGAGGCCTGGGTGGACTGGAGGAAACAACCTGGGGGTCTGTTTTTCTTTTCCAAAGTTAAGCCACACAACCCATTGATCCTTGAGCTACAGTGTCTGAAGGAGCCCAATGAAAGTTCTTGTTCAGAACTGATGCTAGAAAGGCCAGGTCCTAGAAAGCCCTCTCAGTTACAGGCAAATGCGGCCCACTCCCAAGTCATTGGACGCTCATGTTCTCTGTTGGTTCTTCAGCATTTCCTATCCCTTTTGTTTAACCCTATGCCTCTCCCTTAATATACAATGGAAGAGAAAATCAGGAGAATATTTTTAAACTATGGATGGAAAAAAACAACAACATCCAAGCACGAGGGGAAACTCATAAGCTATACAGAAAGCATGTTGTTGTTGTTAAGTGTCGTTGAGTCAGTTCTGACCCATAGCGACCCTGCATAGGGTTTCCAAAGAGTGACTGGTGAGCTTGAACCACTAACCTCGTAGTTCAAACTGACTTTACAGTCCAGTACATTAACCCACAGTGCCACACCAGAAGTCCAACAGAAAACCTACATAAGTTCAATTATATTTCTAAAAATTATAAAGGCAAAAAAAAAACAAAAAACATGAAGTCAAAGGAGAAATAAACTAGGAAAAAATGATTGCAAATGAACAAAATGTATATCCTTAATTGACAATTTGAATAACAAAAGAAAAAATGTTTTAAAATGGGCACAAAAGCAATTCTATTAATATCATTAACATCACATGCAAGTAAGATTTTGCTGAAGATAATTCAAAAAAGGGTACAACAGGTAAACTGCCAGAAATTCAAGCTGGACGAGGAATGAGGGAGATCATTGCTGACATCAGATGGATTTTGGCTGAAAGCAGAGAATACCAGAAAATTGTTTGCTTGTGCTTTATTGACTATGCAAAGGCTTTTGACTGTGTGGATTTTGACTAATTATGGATAACATTGCAAAGAATGGGTATTCTAGAATGTTTAATTGAGCTTAGGAGGAACCTGTATGAGGGACAGTTGTGAGAACAGTACAAGGAGACATTGAATAGTTTTAAAACAGGAAAAGTGTACACCGGGATTGCACTGTTTCACCATACTTAGTTAATCTGTATGCTAACCAAATAATCCAAAAAGATGGATTATATGAAGAAGAGTGTGGCATCAGGGTTGGAGGAAGACTCATCAACAGCTTGCAATAATGCAGATGATGCAACCTTGCTGGGAGTGAAGAGGACTTAAAATGTATACTGATGAAGATCAAAGACCCCAGCCTTCAGTCTGGGTTGCACCTCAATGTACAGAAAATTTAAATCCTCACAGCTAGACCAATAAATGGCATCATGATAAACAGAGAAAAGATTGACTTGTAAAAGACTTTCTTTTGCTTGGATCCACAATCATCACTCATGGAAGTATCATTAAAAAAATCAAGGTATCACAAGAACACCCACACTTACAGATGACACCCAGTGACCGGGACTGGATGACTGGATAATCAGAGCTCAACCAGGAGAAGAAAGAAGAAGGGGGGAGAGGGGAAAGAAGATTGAGCTGATCCAAGCTGATGAACTTGACCTATGCATACGAATGCAGTGACACAAAAGAGGCGATAAATCCTTACAGCAAGAAACATTCCCAACCCCTCCACACACGGAGTAGACAGAGAGGGGCAACTTGGATATTGGATACCCAAATGGGGAGGGAGAGACTACAAAGGCAAAAGGTAACTGGCTTACAAGCTTTCAAGAGGGAACCTAGAGCTAGGGGGTATGGAGGAAGGCAGAATCACCAGTGAGTACTATCCAATTTGTCTAGGTGGAGCTGATGAAATGAAATACAGATGGGTAAGGTGTGATACTGTAGTGAATAATGGTTATCAAGGCGGATTGCGAGTGTTGGAAATGCAAGGGTAGATGTTTTGTAGCAAGGAAGAAAGTGATTATTTCTCCAGTATAGGAGTGGAGGTCTCTGGGACCACCAACAGATAAGAGCCAAGAATGGGACCCCACCCAGAGAACCGGGGATGCCTGAGATGGAGACAGAGACAATGACATGGAGGGATGAAGCGGCTGGGGACTTTGGATCCAGAGAGGGAAAGGAACTGTGGGCTGAAGACTGAGGGGGTAGTGGGGAGGATAGAACAAGGGCTTCTAGGATATGCCCTTTGGTCGGAAGATGATGCATGGAGGGGATTGGAACCATGGCAATGTAATGATATACGATGGAATGAATATATGGAACTGAGGTTCTCTCATGTAAACTATCATATAATTCACAATAAAACATTTTTTAAAAAGTGAATAGACCTAGATGGAGGATATGTCAAAAACAATACCTTCTTGAATGTAAAATTGATGATCTTGTCTGTAAACCTTTATTCAATTAACAATAAAAAGTAAAAAAATGAAAGAAAAAAAAAAAAGAAATCAAGCTATATGCATTAGGTAAATCTGCTGCACAAAACCTCTTTAAAGTGTTCAAGAACAAAGATATCAGTTTGAGGACTAAGGTGCATCTGACCTAAGTCATGGTATTTTCAACAGCCTCACATGCATGTGAAAATTGGACAGTGACTAAGGAAGACCCTAGAAGAACTGATGCATTTGAGTTACAGTGTTGGAGAAGAATATTGAAAATACCATAGACTGCCAGAAGAACAAGCAAATCTGTTGTAAGAAGTGCTGCTAGTGTGCTTCTTAGAAGCCAGGGTTATGAGACTGCATTTCTCATACTTTGGACATGTTATCAGGAGGGATCAATCCCTGGAGAAGGACATCATGCTAGGTAAAGTGAAGGTCATTGAAAAAGAGGAAGATCTTAATGAGATGGATTGGTACAGTGGCAGCAACAATGGGTTCAAGTGTAACAACCATGTGAGGATGGTACAGCACTGGACAGGGTTTCCTTCTGTTGTGCATAGTGTCACTATGAGTCGGAGTCAACTTGATAGCACCTAACAACAACAACATGTTAAAATTATACATGTACCCAAACAACACTGTGTATTTATAAAGCTATATGTACATTTAAGGATATATATTAAATCTGGCAGTGTTCATAGCAGGAAGGGGATAGGAAAGGGGTTCAAGAAGAACACATAAAAAGGGAGAGACTCTGAAGTGACCAATGATGGTAAAACGCAATATATTGAGGAGGCAGATCAGTTCAATTCTGCACCTGGACTTCAAAAAGGAAGAAAAGATTCAGACTAAAGAAATCCAGCACAGGGCTGGGCCTTGGTCATTTTTAAAAGCTTCAAAGGTGACTCTGAGAACCTGTGATCCATTCGGAACATAGGCAGTTCTGTAAATAACCCTCTAGTGTGTACAGGAAGCAGGGGCGTGGAGTTGAGATGGGTACCTACCATGGCAGCTGTTCAGACAGTGGCATTGTGGGTAATTCTCCTCCTGTCTTTTTAATGTTAGTTTTAGTGTAGTTCTATTGCATTTATGTTTCTTAATGCCATTGATGCTTTGTTTTTGAGTAGTTCAGAGTTTCTATGGAGAGTTCAGAGCCATGAGGGAACACTACAGTCACTTGAGGTTTTGAATTTCAGACAGAATAGGAGCAGGTGCCAAATTCAGCAAAATAAATGTCAAACTTCTTTGAAACAAGAATTAACACATTGAAACTGATGATGTGCCCTGTAAACTTTCACTCAATCCACAATAAAAACCTTAAAAAAAAAAAAAAAGAATTAACACATTAAGGTAAGAAGTCTTAACATTTGTCTTTATAATGTTTGTCCTCTTGACAACAGCAACTTGAAAGATTAGATAGGAAGTTTGTTAATGGTGTGTGTTTGGGGGGACAATTTGTAAAAATAGGTGAGAATAGTTATACAATTTGAAAAATGTAATTAATGTCACTGAATTGTATATGGAGAAATTGTTAAATTGGTATATGAAGGGATTCCAGAAAGTATATAGCAAAATGGAATTAAAAGATAATGGAATTTCCCCACAAACGTTTTGAAGCCCTTTGGTATCATCTGCTGCATATATTCTCAACGACAACCACAAATAAATTATATACATTAACTTAAAAAATGTTTGTCCATATATGTTTGGAGCTTACATCCAGGAAGAGAATTCAATATTTGCCATCTAAATAAATGATTACTTATAAGCAGAAAAATTAGTGTATTGAATAGGGACATGGTGTTAGGCTGGGCCCTCCATGAAACTGATGCAAAATAAGATTAAAAGTGTAAGTCATTTACTAGGAAAAACACCTGTGAGGGAAAACTGAGTTGGACCCAGAAGAGAATGGAAAGGTAGGCTTCAGAGCATTATGCTGGCCCGATTCTGGGTGAAGGAGGATAGGGAAAGGAGGGAATGCCTGAAATTGCAGTTTATCTCAGGAAAATTAGCAAGGCTGCCAGGGAGCTCTCAAGCCAAAGGCAACTGCAGAAGAGTCCAAGTCTCCAGAAATGGGCTTGCTTTAACACCTGGCCGTGGTCAGAGTCCATCATTGGCTGGAAGCAACCTGGGAGGCGTGGCCTCAGCGTGAACGTGCTGATGAAGTGCTGAAGCTGACACTGAGCCCCCTGCAGTTGGAAGTCTACGTGCCACTTTCTCCTGGTCACACAGAGACCCTGATTTGCCAAGTATTTGCAGATTAGGCCTAATAACATCCAGGCATTGTTGTTGCCGTGGAACCCTGGGGACCTCGCACAAGGAGACACCACGCACAACAGAACCAACCATTACCCTCCCCATGATCGTTTAGGGAAGGGACCTTTCCATAGGGTTTTTCACTGATTTTTTTTTTTTTTTAAAGGAAATTGTTAGGTCTTTCTTCCTAGTCCGTCTTAGTCTGGAAGTGCTTCTAAAAGCCGCTCAGCATCACGGCAACACGCAGACCTCCACTGACAAGGGTGGTCTGCACAGGAGCTGCGCCAGCTCGGAATCAAACCCATTTTGCCGAAATAAAGACGGAGAATCCTGCACTGAGCTACTACTGCCCTCTATGCTTAAACTATGGTAATGACACTAAGTGAAAGGGTTTTTCTTTGTGTGTGTGTGTGTGTTTTTCCCCTCCTCCAAGGACTTGGCCTGAAATGTTCATGCAACTTCTTTTTTTTTTTTTTTGTCAATGACAGCTTGGCAAGATTTTTCTAATGGGTTTGAAATGCCGACTTTGCAGTTAGCAATCTAGTACGTATCCTACAGCATTGCCCCAGGACCCAGTTATCCCTTGTTGTGAAGTGCAGTCGAGTTGGTACAGGGTTTGCAGGTTGCTCCACAAGGAGCTCTGGTAGCATAGTTGTTACAAGTCGGGCTGTCAACCGCAAGGTCAGCAGTTCGAAACTACCAGCGGTTCCGTGGGAGAAAGATGAGGCGTTATGTTCCCGTAAAGATTTACAGCCTCGGAAATCCTGTACAGGGTCGCTATGAGTCGGAACCGACTTCACGGTACTTTACAACAACAACAACAACGAGTAGAACGGACTCCACGGCACACTACCATCATAGGGTTTTGGATGAGCGGCTGGTAAGTTTGAATTGCGGACCTTGTGGTTCAAACCGACCTTGCTTATCCTACAGCACCACGCCGGCCTGGTAATTGATTGGGATACGTATTTGTATTTGGTTCTCCCTGAATTTCACACCCTGTGTTCCTTGCCTTAAGGGAGGTTTATGTACCTGTCTTTCTGGCTTATATTTGTCTGATGTTTGAGTTGATTAGGGGAGAAGAGGAGAGAGACCGACTCTTTAGAGGCAGAATATGGAGGAGCAGATTCCTGCAGTTGGTGGGCTCCTCAAGCAGTTAGGGATCCTATTTTTCACAATGTCCAGAGATTATAACAGGTCTGCAGAAGACCCCAGAGGCCCTCTTAAGGACATCAGTAACGACCATCATGCATGGGAGATGAAGGCCTTTCTTCATTACCGACATCGTATTGACCTCCCATATACAACATTAGGGAGAGGACCGGAAGCCCCAGTAATGACTAGCATGGACCTACTGTCGGCTTGGCAGGGTGGAAGCCATTGAGTTGATTCCAATGCATAGCAATCCCACGTGACTGAGTAGAACGGAACTGCCCCATAGGGTTTTCTTGGCTATAATCTTTATGGAAACAGATTGGCAAGTCTTTCTCCCACAGACTTATGGGTAGTTTCAAACCACCAACCTTTTAGCAGTCAAACATTCAACCTTTGTGCCACTAGAGTTTCTTGAAGTTCAATGCCAGTACTCTCCTCCTAGGGTTGTACAAGGCACCTGGGAGCGTACCGGGGTATGAAATCTTTGGGCCCACAGCCACTGTTATGCAGCTCTGCCTCCACGTGAAGCTACAACTGAAGTGGTCACCTTTGTCAGGTGACTTCCCCAAGCCAGTGAGGCTCTTCAGATGGTGGTTGCCCACTGGAAGCATCTTCTCCCTTTCTGCCCACTCACCAAGACATGTATTTCCTAGTCCTTAACTCTTAAACCTTCAACATTTGCATTTGTTAGGGTAGCACTAGCTGTTATAATAATCAAATCATTAATGGCTTGATAAACAATGGTCTAATACAAGTATTCCTTTCTGGGATGAAGGCACCTTTTATCTTGTTGTCCCAACTGGAAAGGTTTTCTAATGTAATAATGAATGAGATTTTACTCTATGCCAGGCTCTGAGTGAGGCAGCTTGGAGTTCCTAGGGCCTTGGAACCCAGCAGCCTGTGTGTGGAGAAAGTAGAGAAATGCATGCTGTTGTTAAGTGTCATAGAGTCAGTTCAGACTCATAGTGACCCCGTATAGGGTTTTTGAGAACTCTGCAGTTCAAACTAACCTTTCGGTCCAGTGTCTCACAATTGTTGTTAAGCTCAAGTCCATTTCTGTCGTCAATGTGCCAGTCCAACTTGTTGGGAGTCTTCCTCATTTTCACTGACTCTCCACTTCATTGTTGTTGTTGTTATTAAGTGCTGTCAAGTCAGTTCCTACTCATAATGACCCTGTGTTGGGCTTCTAAGGAATGGCTGGAGGGTTTGAACCATTAAGCTTGCAGTCAGCAGTCAGTCCATTGCTTATCCTATAGCGCCACACCAGGACTCCCCTTTACCAAGCATAATGTTCTTCTACAGGGACTGATCCCACTCGATTACATGTCCTAGTATGAGAGAAAAAGTTTGCCATTCTTGATTAAGGAGAATTCTGGCTATACTACCTACATCCAACAGATTTGTTTGTTCTTCTGGAAGTTCATAGCACTTTTAATATTCTTCTCCCACACCATAATTCAAATGTATCAATTCTTCTAGGGTCTTCCTTATTCTTTGTCCAACCTTCACATGCACACGAGGTTATTGAAAATACCATGGCTTGAGTCAGATGCATCTTAATCCACAAACTGATATCTTTGCTCTTGAACACTTGTGCAACAGGTTTGCCTAATGCAATATGTTGTCTGATTTCTTGACTGCTGCTTCCATGAGTGTTGATTATAGATTCAAGCAAAATGACAATTTCAAATTAAGAAAGGTGTGTAACAGGGTTGTATTCTTTTACCATACTTATTCAACCTGTATGCTGAGCAAATAATCCGAGAAGCTGGGTTATACGAAGAAAACCATGGCATCAAAATTGGAGGAAGACTCATTAACAACCTGCGATATGCAGATGATACAACCTTGCTTGTTGAAAGTGAAGAGGACTTAAAACATTTACTGATGAAGATCAAACACAGATTGAATAAGTATAATGAAAGAATACAGCCCTGACACACACCTTTCCTGATTTTAAGTCATACAGTATCCCCTTGTTCTGTTCAAACAACAGTCTCTTGGTCTGTGTACACTTTCCTCAGGAGTATAATTATGTATTCTGGAATTCCCATTGTTTACAATGTTATTCATAGTTTGTCATGATTGACATAGTTGAAAACCTTTGCATAGTCAATAAAGCACAAGCAAACATATTTCTGGTATTCTCTGCTTTCAGCCTAGATTCATCTGATATCAGCAATGATATCCCTAGTTCCACATCCTCTTCTGAATATACTTGGATTTCTGGTATTTCTCTGTCCATATACTGTTGCAGCATTAAAAAATTTTTTTTTATTTTAGCAAAATTTTATTTGCATGTGATATTAATGATACTGTTTGATGATTCCTGTACTTCACTGGGTCATTTCTCTCTGGAATGGGCACAGTTATGAATCTCTTCCAACTGGATGGCCACGTAGTTGTCTTTCAAATTTCATGGTATAGATGAGTGAGAGGCTTCAGGACTGTGTTTATTGAAAGATTTCAATTTGTATTTTGTCTATCTTGGAACCTTGTTTATTTATTTATTTTGCCAATACCTCAGTGCAGTTTGGACTTCTTCCTTCAATACTATTGGTTCTTGATCGAATGCTATCTCTTGAAATGGCTGAACATCAGTGACTCTGTGTATACTTTTCATCTTGTTTTGATGCTTTCTCTATCATTCCATTTTTGCCCATGGAATCCTTCAATATTTCAAGTCAAGGCTTGAATTTTTACTTCCATTCTTTCAGCTTGAGAAATTCTGAGTGTGCTCTTCCTTTTGGTTTTCTAATTCCAGGTTTTTGTACAGTTCATTATAATACTTGACATTGTCTTCTCTAGCTGCCCTTTGAAATTTTCTGTTCAACTCTTTTACATCATTATTTCTTCCATTCACTTTAGCATCTCTACCCTGGAGAGTAAGCTTCAGGGTCTCTTCTAACATCCATTTTTGTCTTTTCTTCTT
>NW_006408519.1:2186631-2196360 GCF_000296735.1 Chrysochloris asiatica
TTCATAATGTTTTCATCTTATGACACTGTAGCTGACACTGTTCTGCGGTTATCCATAAGATTTTCAATGGCTAAACATTCAGAAACAGTCCACCTCTTCTTCCTAGTCTCTTAGTGTAGAAGCTCAGCTGAAACCTGTCTACAATGAGTGACCCTGCTGGTGTTTAAAATACTGGCGGCATAGTTCCCAGCATCAAAGTAACATGCAAGCCACCACAGTACGATATACTGACAGATGAGTGGTGGCTACTACTGTGGTAAGTAGCCATTATGGTGGCGCTCACACTGGGTTCCTGTTAGTGGTGATGGTATAAGTGGAAACTGTGGTTGAATGGCATGATGGGCATAATTAATATCACAACTGCACATGTGAAGCTTATTGGAATGTCACATGTTTTGTTATACATACATATTTATCACAACTTTAAAAATAGCCCCCAGTGGTCCCTATCTTCTGGTATTCATCACAAGGGGACTTCAGAAAACTTGTGGGAAAATTCCATTATCTTTTTATTCTAATTTTCTATGAACTTTTGAAGGCCCCTGATATACATTTGTAACTTCCTTCCTTTGCGTGTGGGCTGGGTCTAGTGAGTCACACCTAAGGAGTAGAATGCTGCGACCATGATGGGATGCCATTCTGAGATTTGGTTACTCAGTCTGTGACTTCTCTTGCTCACCATCATGCTTCCTCACTTGCTCTGAGGAAAGCCATTTGCCATGCTGTGAGCTGCCCTATGGAGAGGCCCATGTGGCAGAGAATTCTGGCCAGCGGTCACTGGGGACCTATGGCCTGCCAACAGACATATGAGGGAGTTTAGAAGTGTATCTGCATGCAATGGGACCTTGAGGTGACCACAGCTCCTGCTGTTACCTGAATAGCACTAAGAGATACTGGGCCAGAGACAAGCTGTGCCTGAACTACTGGCCCACAGGAACTATGAGAAAACAAATGCTTACTGTTCTAAGTCACTAAGATGTGGGGTTATTTGCTAAGCAGCAGTGTTGTTGCTGTTGGTAGATGTCAGTTCCCACTTATAGCAACCAGATGTACAATGGAATGAAATACTGCCCAGTCCTGTGTCATCCTCACGATTGTTCTTATGCTTGAGTCCACTGTTGAAGCCATTGTATTGATCCATCTCATTGAGTTATAGTTGTTGTTGTTGTTGTTAGGTGCAATACAGTTGGTACCGACTCATAGTGACCTTATGCACAGCAGAAAGAAATATTACCCGGTCCTGGGCCACGCTTGAGCCCATTGATGCTGCCACTTGGCCAATCCATCTCGCTGGGGATCTTCTTCTTTTTCTCTGACCCTCCACCTTACCAAACATGATATCTTTCTCCAGTGACTGGTCCCTCCTGACACTATGTCCCAAGTATGAGAGATGAAGTTTGGCCATCCTGGCCTCCAAGGAGCACTCTAGCTGTACTTCTTCCAACTAGATCTATTGGTTCTTTTGGCAGCCCATGGCACTTTCAATATTCTCCTCCAACACCAGAACTCAAAAACATCAATTCTTCTACGGTGTTCCTTATTCACTGTCCAGCTTTCACATGCATATGAGGTTACTGAAAATACCATGGCTTGGGTCAGGCGCACCTTAGTCTTCAAGCTGACATCTTTGCTTCAACACTTTAAAAAGGTCTTGTGCAGAAGATTTGCCTAATGCAATACATTGTTTGATTTCTTGACTGTTGCTTCCATGAGTGTTGATAGTTGATCCAAGAAGAATGAAGTCCTTGACAATTTCAATCTTTTCTCTATTGATAAGAATGTTGTGTATTGGTCCAGTGGTGAGGATTTTTGTTTTCTTGACATTGAGATGCAATCCACACCAAAGGCTGTACTCTTTGATCTTCATCAGTAAATATTTTAAGTCCTCTTCACTTTCAGTAAGCAAGGTTGTATTATCTACATATCACAGGTTGTTAATGAGTCTTCCTCCAATCATGATGCCATATTTTTCTCCATATAACCCATATATCTGGCCAACTGATTGGAAGAGATCTGTATTTGTGCCCACTCCAAAGAGAGGTGACCCAGCAGAATGCGGAAATCATCACAATCTCTTTGATATCCCATGTGAGTAAAGTTTTGCTAAAGGAAATACATAAATGGCTGCAAACATACACTGACAGAGAACTTCCAGAGGTTCAAGCTAGATTCAGAAGAGAAACACCGTGGAATGAAGGATATCATTGCTGACATCAGATGGATCTTGGCTGAAAGCAGAGAATATCGGAAAGATGTTTACCTGTGCTTTATTGACTATGCAAAGACTCTTGATTGTGTGATCATGACAAGCTATGGACAACATTGCGAAATATGAGTATTCCTGAACACTTAATTGTGCTCATGAGGAATCTGTACATGGACCAAGAGGCAGTTGTTCAAACAGAACATGGGAACAACTAATGGTTTAAAATTAAGAAAGGCATGCAACAGGGTTATATTCTTTATTCAACCTGTATGCTGAGCAAATAATCTCATTGAGAGTCTTCCTCTTTTTCACTCATGCTCTGCTTTACCAAGCATAATGTCCTTCTCTAGGAGTTAGTCCTTCTTCATGCCATGTGCATAGTGTGTGACATAAACTCTTGTCATCCTCACTTTTAGGAAATATTCTAGTTGTACTTCTTCCAACACAGATTTGTTAATTCTTCTGATAGTCCATGGCATATTTTATATTCTTTGCCAATACCATAATTCAAAAGCATCATTTCTTCTTTAGTCTGTCCAGTTTTTGCATAAAGATCGAAAGTCTTAAGGTCAGGCATACCTTAGATCTCAAGGTGACATCCTTGCTTTTAACACTTTAAAAAGGTCTTTTGGCAGCAATAGATAATGACACATCCACCTTTCTAAGAGGCCATGAAAGAGTCTCTGTCCACAGCCCTCCTCTAGGTATCTCTGAGAAAGCTGGGATTCCCTGAGCCATTGAAGAGACTGGAATGAGGGGTTTTTTTGGAGAATGATATCAGTGTGCTGAGCTGTGCCACCACCCTGCCCCCACCCCTGACTCCCACTTTTTGGAGAGAAGGAGTTCTTCCATTTCTTCTCAAGTCAGTGAAAAAAGCTTCACAAGAGCATCAAGAGACTATGAAGTATGTTCCCGGAGTTTGGAGGAACAGTAGCTGAACCTGACCCCACTTGGGGAACTCTAAAAGTAAGAGACTGTCAAAGAATGACTCTACCTGGCAGCAGAGCTAGGAGAGCATGTGTCTCAGGATCAGGTGTAGAACCCATGGAGAAGAGCTGGACTTGGCAGGGCTGGGACTTCCAAAGGAGCCTGGCGAAGTCCTGTATGGGAGGCTATGGTGCAGTGAAATATTTAATGTCTCTACTAGCCATAGTCTTTAAAAACTCCCACCAAACAACTTTTTCCTAATAAGTAAGAATATTGAAAGTACCATGGACTGCGAGAACAAACACGTCTATGTTGGAAGAAGTAGAGTCAGAATGCTCCTTAGAAGCCGGGATGGCCAGACTTTCTCTCTCATGCTTCAGACACATTACTAGGAGGAACCAGTCCCTGGAGAAGGGTATCATGCTTGGTAAGGTGGTGGGTCAATGAAACAGAGGAAGACATCCTCAATGAGATGGATTGGCATAGTGGCAGCAGCAATGGGTTCAAGTGTCACAACAATTGTGAGGATGACACAGGACAGGCAGAGTTTCCTTTCGTTGTGCATAGAGTCCTTATAAATTGGAAACAACAAGGGTAAGAGAAGGTGAGGGCAGATTGTGATAGATTATATGACTCAGTTATAATTGTTAATAGGGCTAGTTGTGATTATAAAAATTTAGACCTCAAATGTAGGTATGGAGTCCTGGTGTGGCACTGTGGGTTAATGCACCAGACTGAAAAGCCATTTGAACTGCAAGGTCGACAGTTCAAGCTCACCAGCTGCTCCTTGGAAACCCTATACAAGGTCACTATGGATCGGAATCGATTCAATGGTACTTCACAACAACACCAACAATGTGGGTATAAAATGAGCTATCTCAGAACCATCTGACTATCATCAAAGAAGAAGAGCCAAGAGTGGAGCATATCCTTTGGACCCCAAGTTTTCTGCACATTGAACCTCCTAAACCCAGGGACAGAAAATTGTGACCCCAGAGGAATGGCAGTGGAGAAGCAGAGTGCAAGACAGAACATGGGGCTTCCCAGCCACGGAACAAGTAAAGCTGAGTGACTTTGGGCGGGAGGCTTGCTTGCAGACTGGGGTGCCTCCAGGCATTTAAGTGGGACCCACGGAGCTAGAGCTGAGTGCCTTCAGGCTGCAGTTTATGGTGGAACAATGTGTTCTGTGGGCATTTATCAGCAACCCTCAAAGAGCTTTGTAACATTGGCCAGGCAGAAAGAGAGTGGCCTACCTGTGGGCACAGCTGAGGACCGGCTGTCCTGACTGGAAGCATTGTGCTCTGAACATCTCTGTCCTCAACTGTGATCTGTTAACTTCCCTAATATACCCTATTACTGGGAGTATGACCTCTGTGTCCTTTGTGGCCACTGCAATGAATTATTGAGCTTGACTGAGTAGCATGTGCTGTGGGAAGGATAATTTAGTGTCATTTTTTTTCAGGGGCACTACTGAAAGTCAGAGCACTCAGGCTGCGAACCTTAAGGTCAGCGGTTCGACACTACCAGCCGCTCCGCGGGAGAAAGATGAGGCTTTCTACTCCCATAAAGATTTACACCCTTGGAAACCCTGTACAGGGTTGCTATGGGTCGGAACCGACTCGATGGCACTTAACAACAACAACAACTGAAAGTCAGAGCACTGGGGAATTGTACGCCAGTGTGTCTTACACTCTGTTGCTAGCTACCATTGAATCAATTCTGACTCCTGATCTTATGGACAATACAGTGAGATGTCCCCTGGTCCTGCATCATCCTCATGGTCATCATAGAGTCCATTTGTGAGGTTACTAAGTTAACTCATCTCACTCAGGGTCTCCTTGCCCTTACTGGCCCTCAACCTCAGCAAACACGATGTCCTCTTCCAGTGGTTGATCCCTCCTGATGACATGTCCAAAGCAAACAAGTAAGACAGTGCTCTGTTGGGATCTCTAAGGTTTTCATTGGCTAATTTTTGGAACCATAACCAGGCCTTTCTTCCTAGTGTGTCTTAGTCTGTAGTCCACTGAAACTGTCCACCATGGGTAGCTTGGTAGTGTTTGAAATACTGGTGGCATAGCTTCCAGCATCACAACATGCAAGTTGCCACAGCACAACAAACTGACAGACAGATGACAGTCCTGAAATTTGACTATTCTTCAGATTACTAGGGGATCACATTAAAATGTGGATTCTGATTCAATAGGTCAGTGTGAGCCTAAGAGTCTTCATTTCTCCCAGATAAAGCTGATGCTGGTCCATGGACCATACTGTGACTTTCAACAATGTAAGCAGAAAGCTGGAGGAGGCATCACCCAAGTAGGACAAATGTCCTCAGTGATGGGAGGCACTGAAGTACTCACCTCAGTGCCCCTGAGAGAATGAGTCAAGAATGTGTCTGCCCATGTTCTGTCCACCACGGGCTAGTTGACAGCCCTACTGTAGTGCTTAAGTAAAACCCTTTGTGTGTATTCCCTATCTCTCTCCTCCCTGTATAGCCAGAAATAGCAGCTTTGGGTGGGAGGAGAAGTAACCACATTTCTTTTCTTCATTCTGTGTCTAAAGTAGGCCCAAGCTGAAGAGGAGAGAGGACTTAAACTGGACTGGACTTTTCATTTCCTGAGATAAGCTAGAAATTTATGAAATCTACCTGGCCCTCAGGGATTGACAGTTAACTCCAAGTACATTAGTTTTTTGCTTCATGACCAACCCTGCTAGTAAACTTCAAAACAACCACCACCTCAGGCAGCCATCAAACTTATGAAAAAGTGTTCTTGATCAGTAGCCATTAGAGAGATGCAAATCAGAACAACAATGAGATAGTATCTCACACCAACATTAACAGTGAAGTTCAAAAACACAGAAAACAGTAAATGCTGGTAAGGGTGTGGAGAGACTGGGCTCCTCCTACATTGCTGGTGGGACTGTAAAATGGTTCAACCACTCTGGAAAATGATATGGTGCTTCCTCTGAAAGATGGAAGTAGAAATACCTATGTCTCAGCAACCCCACAACTTGGAATAGATCCACAAGAAATATAAGTCAGGTACAAATAGATATATGGACAGCAATGTTCATCACAGCACTATTCACAACAGCAAAAAGATGGAGACAGCCTAAGTGCCCATCAATGGAAGAAGGGATAAGCATACTTTGGTACATACACACAGTGGAATACTACACAACACTGAAGAATAATGAATCTGCAAAACACATATGAACCTAGAAGACTTATGCTAAGTGAAATTAGTCAATCAAAAAAGGACAAATATTGTATGAGACCATAATTATAAACACTTAAGAAAAAGTTTGCATACTAAAAGAAACAGTCTTTGAATTGTTACTGGGCTGGGAGGAAGGGAGAATAATTCACTGGCTAGAGGGTAGCTTGGGTGATGGGAGGGCAACATACATGAAGCAGGAGGGTGGCAGAAGGTGGGCTAGAGGGGATAAAGGTAAAAAAAAAAAAGAGAGAGAGAGAAAAACCAATTCAGGCTCAGGCTCAGTAAGGTTATGTGACTTCCAAGGAACACACAATTCCCAAACTCAAGTGCTAGTCTTTGACCTCAAGTGCATACTCAATTCTGCACACAATCGAATGCTTGGATCTGTCATGTTACAAAGGAAATGGAGGGGGCACTAAGAAAAGAGGGACAGTGCCACTATATATGAACCCTAGACATGGAGGAAGAGGAAGAGGATTTGCATGTTGTCTGGTAACAGACTCCTCAAATTACATGGCTACAGATCACATGGCATTCCTCCACTTAACCAACATCTGTGGTTATCCATATTGTTGTAGTTAAGTGCAATCCCATCAGTATTGTTAAATGGAATAGAATCTCAATATCCTTTGAATTTACAGACTGGAGTGCATAACAAGTGTTAAAATCCTTCCTTCCTCGAGTCCCCTAAAATCATTTTCATTTTATGGTGAACATCCCAGAATGCAAGAAGGCATGGGATTTGTTTGGTGAGGGGGAACTGATTATAGTGTGATATATTGAGTGAAGGGAAATTTGCCCAAACAAGCTTCACCCTCCTCTCACTGCACCCCACTCAAGGGGCTCAACTCAAGTGCTCTAGGTTTGTGGTCCATCTGGACACTTCAAGCCAGGCAGGCACATCAGTTGTATGTTTGTTCCTCAAGAAAAGCTGTCTCCTGTTACTTCACAGCACAGTAGCTCACTAGGGAGTGAGATTACCAAGGTGGCTATTCCCAGGGGAGTTGGGGTTAACACGGAAACCAGGTTGAAGTTGAGGAAACACGATCAACTCCTGCTTCTGTCAAGGATGCTCTGTCTTCTGAGAAAATATCACAGACTTGTTAACACTTGCCTTTGAAGGTCTGACACTTTGAGGGACTAGTGATGAGCAGTTAACTCCCTCTTGTGGACTGAGGTGGCTTTTGTTTTTCAATCTTCAGCAAGTCTGCCATTCCCTTACTCTGGGAAGAATCCCAGTTCCTGTGGTGGAAAATATGAACGCATGACTCAGACTTGCCAATTAAAGTGTCCCATCTCCTGGAAACTCCAACTAAGCCAATGAATGGACACATGCCTCAAACAGGACCAATCAGAAACTTTTCCTGGAAATAGGAAAGCTGGTAGAAAGAAATGCTCTCATTCCCTTGGGGTTGCTAAGCTGGTGCTGTGGGAAGCAATAGTCTCTGCCATGAGCAGAGGGCAGTCTCCAGAAAGGAGGGGGAGTGGACAGGGGACACAAAAAGAAAGGCAGAGACTAGCAGGATGGAGAGGAAAGTGAAGAGAGTTCTGATGGGCTCGATTCTGATTTTGATTTGGTGAGCTACCCTGGAATTTCTCCCAGTTAAATGAGCCAATAATGAATCAAGTTTGCCTATGAGTTAATAATTGTTCAAGCAGATAATGAATACATGTGGGGAGGGGTATTACAATAACCTAATTTATCTAATTTTGTATATGTTTGAAATTTCCCTTAATAAAAATGTGTGCTATCTAGTTTCAACTCTGACATCTAGAAAGTCTAGAAGTCATCACTCCCATCTATATGACAAGAAAGAAAAAAAAAACAAAACTGGACGAACTGAAAATCTATGACTTTGCTGGAGCCCGAGGAGCTGAGGCTGCAGGGCAAACCACCATCGTGCAATCTGGAGAGACAGGCGGCGCATCTTGAGAAACACAGCTGAGATATGTTTTCCAAGAGCCCAAGTTACTGGAGTCATAAACTAGTTGTTGTTGTTAGATGCCATCATGTCTGCTCTGACTCAGAGCAACGCTATATACAACAGAATAAAACTCACTCTCCAGTCTTGCACCATCCTCACAATTTGTTATGTTGGAGCCCAATGTTGCAGCCACTGGGTCAAACCATCTCGCTGGGGTCTTCTTCTTTTTCGCTTACCCTCTACTTTGCCAAACATGGTGTCCTTCTCCAGGGACTGGTTCCTCCTGATAACATGGTCAGAATGTGCTAAGGAGAATTCTGGTTGTACTTGTTCCAACACAGATTTGTGTGTTCTTCTCGCAATCCATCCGTGGCACTTTCAATAACCTTCACCAGCACCATAATTCAAATGCATCGATTCTTTTTCAGTCTTCCATAGTCATTGTCCAGATTTCACATACATATGAACTGATTGAAAATATCATGACTTAAGTCAGGGGCATCTTGATCCACAAGGGGACTTTATTCTTTAAAACTTCAAAGATGTCTTTTGCAGAAGATTTGCCTGAGGCAACACATCACCTGATTTTTTGTCTGCTGCTTCCATGAGCATTGACCGTGGATCCAAGTAAAACGAAATTCTTGACAGCTTCAATGTTTTCTCTGTTTATCATGGTATTGGTCCAGTTGTGAGGATTTTTGTTTTCTTTACATTGAATTGTAATTCATAATGAAGGCTAGAGTCTTTGTTCTTCATCAGCAATTGCTTCAAGTACTCTTCTGCTTTCAGCAAGCCAGATTGTATCATCTACATCTCGCAGATATGAGTCATCATCCACTCCTGATGCCACATTCTTCTTCATAGAATCCAGCTTCTCTGATTATTTGCTCAGCATACAAATGGAATAAGTATGGTGAAAGGATACAACCCTAATGCCTACCTTTCCTAATTTTAAACCACACACAGTATCCCATTCTGTTAGAATGACTGTGCCTTTTGGTCTATGTACAGGTTCCTCATGAGCACAATTTAGTGTTCTGGAATTCCCTCTCTCTTATAATGAAGTGTGCTAAGACCTGGCATGTGCTTCTATCATGGAGGGCAGCTGCTAAACGATGTGCGAGAGCTGCGCAGACCTGGTGGAGGTGTTAAATGAAACCCAGACCACGGAGCAGAGAGGTGAGAGGTATCTGGAGACCAGGTCGATGGGGAGACGCTGCCTTGCGGGAAGAGACTGCAGGGGCCTGCCAGGTTGTTCTACTTACTCCGGATGCGAGAGCGCCATCCTAGCCTAACCGTTGGATCTTGGCTTTGAGGCCAGGTCGACCAACTTAAGAGACCCACAAGCGGAGCCCAAAGCGTTTCACCACAACCCAGTCGCCCCTGCTGTGCTTCTGCCTCTTGATTGACATCTGAGAATGGAAATCCCGCCTTTGAGCTGGACTTAAGG
>NW_006408519.1:2225494-2276212 GCF_000296735.1 Chrysochloris asiatica
ATCATGTGATCTCCGGCATCATTTCTAACACATAGGTCATATTTTTCAACCACTGATCCTTCCTTTTTGGTTCCAACCTTTGCATTCCAATCACCAGTAATGATCAATACATCTTAATTGCATGTTTGATTCATTTCAGACTGAAGAAGTTGGTAGAAGTATTCAATTTCATCATCACTGGCTTGAATGTTGGTGCATAAATTTGAAAAATAGTGGTACTAACTGGTCTTCCGTGTAGGCGTATAGATATCTTCCTATCAGAGACAGCATTGTGCTTCATAACAGATCTTGATATGTTCTTTTTGATGATGAATGTGACACCATTTCTCTTCAATTTGTCATTCCCAGCCTAGCAAACCAGGTAATTGTCAGATTCAAAATGGCCAATACCAGTCCATTTCAGCTCACTAATACCTAGGATATAGATGTTTATGCATTCCATTTCATTTTTTACAATTTGCAATATTCCTAAATTCATACTTCATACATTCCATGCTCCAATTATTAATGGATGTTTACAGCTCTTTCTCTTCATTTTGAGTTGTGCCCCATCAGCAAATGAAGGGGCTTTACTCAGTTCACATCATTAAGTCAACTCTATGAGGAGGCAGCTCTTCCCCAGTTTCATTCTGAGTGTCTTCCAACTTGAGGGCTCATCTTCAGGTACTATATCTGACAGTGTTCCAGTGCTATTCAGAAGATTTTCAGTGACTAAATATTTGGAAGTAGTCTGTCTTCATCTGGGAATTCATCTGAAACTTGTCACATTGTGGGTGACCCTGATGGTACTTAAAATACCCATAGCATAGCTTCCAGAATCATAGCAACACACAAGCCACCACAGTATGACAAACTGACGGACAAATTTGACTGGCCAACTCATAGCAACCCTGCATAGGGTTTCCAAGGCTGTAAATCTTTATGGGAGCAGAAAGCCTCATCTTTCTCCCACAGAACAGCTGGTAGTTTCGAACTGCCTGATTTATCATTCCACGGGAAAAAGATGAGGTTTTCTGCTCCCGTAAAGATTTATAGCCTCGGAAACCCTGTACAGGGTCACTATGAGTCGGAACCGACTCCACAGCACATAACCTTACCATGCTCCTGGAGATGGAAAATAATACATATGACTAAAAAGCAAAAGCTGAAAAACTGGCAAATAGCAGTTGGGGAACTTTTTGGTTTTACTAGTAAAAATAATTTAAAAAATGTATATATATATATATATATATATTGCTTTTTCCCAGAGAAAGATGACAGGTTATGTGCTCTCAGGTTCTGATGTGATCTACTTAGGGGCCCTGTATAGGGTTCCCTAGTGAGGAGTGGCTGGTGAGTTTGAACTGTCGACCTTGAGACTCAAACCGACCTTGGGGTCCAGTGCCCCACACAGCACCACACCAGGACTCCAGGGGGCGTCTAGTTTCTAAAAACTAGACTTCCACAAGTCTGCAGAATGATTTTGCTATTTCTGAGGTAGGTAGAAGAGAGAACACAGTTAATCGTCAAAACTGAGTTGAGGCAGGTATTCAATTTTCATTCCATTTCTCATTTTGGTTCTTAGACCGTGTGACAGATACAATAAAATAGACAGGGAGTGAGAGCAACCATTCCATGCTGGTCTTTCCTTTGTAAAGTACTTCTAGAACAAACAGTATTATATTGCAGCCTGATGAGATTACCGGCTCCTTAAGAGCACATTATTGGAGGAATTTATTCATATAGATCCCACAACTGAAAGCTCATAACGAATGGGTACTGAACGTGCTGCCGTGGGAGGTTTCTTATTTGCTTTCTAGGAGATTACTTTTGATTCAGATCGACCTGGAAACGCATGTAAAACAGGAAAATATGGCTTACATTAATGTCTTTTAAAAATGTTTTATTTTAGCTTCGAAAGGGACGGGCGCAGTGGGGATCCTGGGAGCTGTCTTTCACAAGCACCTTATTCTGCTCGAAAAGAGGGCTTTCGCTACCCCCTAGTGGCTCGCTCTCTCCCTCTTTGCTTCCCTCCCTCTCGGTGCCAGGTAGCACTGCGCCCTGGCGCTGGGCCAAATGACTGCTGGCGCAGAGCGGGAATCTAGAAGAGGGAAAGGAAAATTACTCCCACAGGGGTTGCCAGCCTCTTCCCCCTCCTGCTGTCTGTGCGGGGGCAGGATTACTGGCAACCGCGGCGGGAGGAGGCCCCTCCTGACTGGGCCAGCGCTGCCAGGCAGCGCCCTGGAGGCTGGGTCATTGGGGAGGTGAGGGAGGGAGGGCTGAACATAGACAAGGGAAGCCAGTGTGGAAGCCACTCCTGCCGAGTAGAAGGTGGGGAGAAAGCAGAGGCCCCAAAGCAGCTCTCAGTTCACTGCACCTCATGGGCGTTCAGCAGTGTGAAGTCCCCCTGGGTTGCCCGCAAGCTCTCCAATTGAGAACCTGTACCTGCTGCCTTTGTGGTGGGGGTACGAGGGGTTGGGAAGGCCCTAAGAGGAGAGAACACTTCTGTCTTGTGTCTGCTTCCTGGGGAACTCTGTCTCCTGTCATAGACTCCACCTCAGGGGAATGGCTAGGATTATCTGCAGCTGGACTTGATATGTTTTGAATGCTGAGATGGGCAGTGTTTGTCTAGCTAGCCATACCATCTCTTCAGTCTGTTGTTAGATTCTGTCTGTTGCTGTTGTTGTTAACTGCTGTCGAGTCAGGTCTGACCCATAACGACCCTGTATAGGGTTTCTGAGGAGTGGCAGTTGAGTCCACTCATAGCAACCCCCTGTGACAAAGAACTGCCCCATCAAGTCTTCTAGAAGTCCTGGTGTGGTGTTGTAGGAAAACTGCACGAACTGCTAACTGTAAGATAGGCCATTCAAACCCACCAGCCACTTCCCAGAAACCTTATACAGGGTCAGTATGAGTTGGAATCAACTCAAAGGTACTGAATGAACAACAACAACCTTTACAAACACAAGATCTTATGAAGTCTCAGGACTCCTTTCATAGATAAAGGCATTGAAATGCAGAACCCCCTTTCTTGCTCTGCCAGTGAGCTATGTTGGGTATAGAGGGAGCAACTGGGGAGGAGAATGGACTAGTGCCAGGGTTTGGGGCCTCTAGAGTAACGTTTGTCCAGTAGAATTTACTGCCATGATGGAAGGGTTCTATACCAACACCATCTAATACAGTAGTCAATGGTCACATGTGGTGGCCATTGAAGTGTGGTGATGTGACTGAGGAACCAAATTTTAAATCTTATTTAATTTTAATTGATTTAAAATGCCACTTATGGCTATTGGCTACTGTATTGGACAGTGCTGTTTTAGAGAGACAATGTGACAGGAACACATTGTAACCCTAGAGCTATTTATTAAAAGGCAGTGCCAAGATGAGACCAGAAAGAGTTCAGGATTGGACTGCTGAATAACTGTGCAAGTTTTGAGGAGAATGTAAGCAACAACTGTGCTGGACTAGATGATGTGTTCATTCATGCATCAATCCAGCCTAGTCACCTCTTCCACCCCACCTTGTTCACTATGTTAGATTTTGATTTATTGGATGATGTGGTTGGCTTCACTACTAGACAGGAAGTTGGAGGGCTAAGATGATGCCTTTGTTGTCCACTAATCAGGAACATGGGCATGGAACTGCTATATGAATAGGAAATAATCATCGTGAATTTTGCCTCATTAGACTGTTATTACTGTTGTCTGTTTGGGGGAAACATCAATTTTGCCTGTATGGCCCCGCTACATCCGAGCCTTCTGCAGTTCTACCCATTGGGGAAGAACCACTACCCATTCCTGAACCACCTGATCAACAAGAATTAGCAACCAACATCAGAAAAACCCATCCTGAACTATTTTACACCATCAGTGAACAAGAGCTTCATATATACTTATAGTTTCCATCATATTCACTGGAAGGCAGGCAGTGACTGTCTAAAACACACCAGTACACACTCATCAATTAATGTAAACACAGCAGTATCTGAATCCATGTTGTTTCATGCCCGGGTCAGAGGTTCTTAAAAATCTTTATTCTGATTTTGGAGCAGGCTGAAGGAAAAGTAAAGAACACTAGAAAAGTAACGGAAGAACTGAGGGGAGGAACATTCACAGGAAACAAACTGAACCAGTCCAAGATGAAACCCTTCCACTGGTCCAGTCCTTGCACATCGCTGCCTACTATGTGGTTCTACATGCTTGCCTTCCCACACACCTCACCAAGCAGGACACAAACTCAGTGGAGAGTCTAACTGGACTTTTGTGACTGTTCTTTTGATAGCTTATCAGTGAGGAAGATGGCATAGACTTTAGATTTATGTCCAAAGATATGAACTGGGGCCCCCAACAACTCTCCTTGGTCCCACACTTAAAAGTTATACTTCTTGGTTTTTGTGGTTCAGTGTTTTTTGTTGTTAAGTGCCATCGAATTGGTTCCAATGGATAGTGACACTATGTACAATAGAACAGAACATGGCCTGGTTCTGTGCCATCCTCACAACTGCTGCTATACTTGAGCCCAGTGAACTGTACCAATTCATCTAGTGAGGGTCTTCCTGATTTTCCCTGACACTTGACTTTACCAAGCATGATGTCCTTCTCCTGGAACTAATCCCTACTGATAATTAGCGATTATTTAGGGGAAGAAAAAGGTTAGGTTGTCTTGTAGATGGTGGGTGGTCTTGGTAGTGACAGGAAGGATGATACAGAAAGATAATGGGAGGAATGTTGATAAGGAGAAAATCTCAAGAGGCTGGTAGGAAATTTTCTTCTACAGGAAATAAAAATGCCTCCATGGGAAAAATAAAGAGCTATGATTGAAATGAGCTAAACTATTTCACTTCAATAAATATACCACCTTCCTTCGTGACATTGTGGGGCATGGCGAAAAAACAAATAGTTGCCATCCAATCAACCCTGCCTCATGGTGATCGACCCCATGGATCTCAGTGTAGTGCTGAGTGTCCCAGAGTTTACAGTGGCTGATTTTTCAGAAGTAGGTCCCCAGATTTTTCTTCTGAGGTCCCTCTGGGTGGACTGAAACTGGGCAACAGGCCCCTTACCCACTTGCACCACCCAGAGGAGCGTCACAGTGGGTGGCATTATCAACTTGAGTACTAATGACTCACTGACTTTTTTGTTGAAAGTGACTGGAAAGTCTTTTTGCCATTAATTCCTTAAATTTTGGTTTCTTCTTTTTTTAAACATTTTTTTATTGTGAATTGAGTGAATAATTCCTTGAATTTTAAAACTGATCACCCTCACTCCCTAAGCACTGTTGCAAGGATAGAACTCCATTTTTATCTTCCTGGTTCTGGCTAGCTTATTTTTTCCCAACTAGTGAGGTACTGTAGGATAGTTGTTGTTAAATGCCATCAAGTTGGTTCTGACACATAGTGACCCTGTACCGGGGTTCCTGGACTGGTAATTGTAAGGTCAGCAGTTCTAAGTAAGAGCTGGCTGGTGTAGCTGCAGCAAAGTCTTCACGAATCTCCTTTTCTTTTTTCAGTGTCCCTTATGCTGGATTGTTAAGTGTTTTTTGTTGTTGAGTGCCATCGAATTACCTTAAAATGGTGGGCAACTTCAGCTGCAGACCAGTCTTTGGTATATATCAGGCAATTGTACTATTTCTTAAAGCGCCATGGCTTTCTTGGGAGCTACCACTACCAACCACTCTATGGGGATCACATTAGAAGGTCCTGAACAAAATGTGAGAAAATGTAAAACAAAATTCAAATTCATAAAAATCGTCCAGAGTTACTGGTCTCAAAGAGACTTGGAGAACACATGAGACTGTAGTCCCTAGACACCCTTCAAACCTGTAACTGTACCCATCCCTGGGACTCCCCTTTTGGACAAACAATAGATAAACCTATAAAGTGAACAATAGTACCCAGGAGGATTGTGTTCCTCAGAACAATCATCCATATGAGACCAAAAGGGCAGCATTTGCCCCAAAACAAAGCTCAAAAGCCAGGAAGGGGCAGCAAAGAACAAATGGAAATGGGAAACCTAGGGAGGAAGCGGAAAGACTGCTGTTACAGTGAAGGAATTGCAACTAATGTTACAATGCAGACATACAAAGTATAAATTATTGAGTGGAAAAGCAATTTGCTCTGTAAACTTTTGCCCAAACCACCAGAGAGGGAGAGAGAGAGAATGCTGTTTTTCAAGTTGTCTCAAAAGTATTGACTACTTTGCAATCAAAACAAGTAAAAATTGTTTTTTAAAAAACAGAAGAATTATAATATAGTTTAGGTACAGTAAATTATGGCTTTTTCTGTGTGGCGCTATGGGTTAATGCGTCAGACTGCAAAGCCATTTGAACTGCAAAGTCACCAGTTCAAGCTCACCAGCTACTCCTCAAAAACCCTCTACAGGGTCGCTATGGGTCGGAATTGACTCGACGGCAATTAACAACAACAACAACAACTATAGTCTTTGTAAGTTCCACCAAATAATTAGATGGGACTGTATAAATAGGGGGGTACATGATTGAAACTTGGGATTTGGTCAGTTTTGCCATTCCACAAGGTTAAAAATAAGCCATCTCAGAAGCAGGAATGATGACCCCTGGACCATCAAGACAAGAGCCTTTGGATCTTGATATCTCCTTGCAGAGGGGTAGTGTCCACAGACATAGCAACAAAGGCATTCACATGGAGAGACGTAGCAGCAGGCTTCCTGGCCCTCACAACAAGTAAAGCTGAGTGCCTTTGGGCAGGAGGCTGCCTTTCAGAATTGGGCATTCATCAACAGAGCTAAAGGAGCTTGTAACAGTTGCCAGAGCAGGACAGAGGCCAAGGGGCCGTATGCCTGCAGCATGGCCGAGAAGAGGCATGCCTGAGCAGAGAACTGCTGCATCCTGAGGTGTTTTTGATTCTGAATTGCACCCTGTTCACTTCTTTAATAAACCCTCAATAATCTTGAGAATTGTCTGTGAGTTCTATATGGCCATTGAACCCAGATTACAGAACCCAGATGTGAAACAGAGAGTTCTATGGGAGGGACGGTTGGTATCAGAATAAGGTAAAGGAGGTTGGAGGACAGAGTCATGTCTGACCTCTGCCTCATTAGGATCAGCCTTGGACTGATTTGCAATTTGATTCTCTTTGCCCCTTGTGAAGCTGGAGAAGGTTAGGCACAGCCCCCACTCCATTTTTGCAATAAATAGCTATTGGTGTTGATCTAGACCCATAAGATAAGAGACCTTAGCATTTGTGGAGAAGGAGTTGATTTCTCTTTCTAGCTAAAGATGTAATCAGATATTGACTGCTATTGTTGTTATTAAGTGTCTGGAAGGTTCTGACTCAAACAACCATGTATAGTGTTTCCAAGGAGTAGCTGGTGTGTTTGAACTGCTAAACTTGTGGTTCGCAGTCCAGTGCTGATCTTACAGCGCCACACCAGTAATGCTAAAGCAGAGGCATTGTTTTGGTTTTTTTAAAACAAATTTTGTTCATTTGCATAAAAGTTAAATCTTTTCAGTGAAAAGGAAAAAATAACTTGGATGTTCTGGTTCATGGAATATGAATGTCAACTACAGATTTAAGTTAGTAGCCCTAGAAAATGCCAAGGTAAAATAAAGCCATTTGTTGAATAGTGCACTCACAGGAATAACTTTCGACACCCCAAAACAAAAATTTTTAAAAATCTGTACCATCTAAAAATGTATTTTTAAACAAAAGTAAAAGCTAAAATAAAATTCAGGTTTGATAAATTGACTTTAAAAATTTAAAAACACAAAAAATCACAAGCAGGTAATAAAATATAAGGGCCCTCTAAATATTTATTTTTAAGTTCTAAATGAATTTGGTTGTGGACATTGTATGTTGTTGTTGTTGTTAAGTTCTGTCAGGTCAGTTCTGACTCATAGCGACCCTGGAAAGGGTTTCCATGGTATGATCCTACAGGGTAGCACCAGGACTGCACACATTGTGTTGATGTTGTTAAGTGCTGCCGAGTCAATTCTGACCCATAGCGACCCTGTATAGGGTTTCCAAGGAGCAGCTGGTGAGCTTGAACCTCCGACCTTGCAGTTCAAATGGCTTTGCAGTCTGGCGCATTAACCCACAGCGCCACACGTGGTAGACATTGTGTAGATGATGGTAAATCTACTTTTATTTTATAAACATATACTTGTAGTTTTATTACATTAATATGATCCTGTGATCATCTCTACTCATTATAAAATGAATCATAAAAATAAATTTAAAGATATAAACATTACTTCTCAAAACATTTGTTTCTGTGTGACACATTCTTTCCAATTTGCCCTTGCATCATTTTCTTATTTTTTAGTCACTAGAGGAAACTGCTTAAAAACAGGATTAATGATCGACAAACAAGATCGCTATGGAAGTGATTTCAAGGTTACAAAACAATTTTGAACTCACGTGGGGACTAAACTGCTGAGACACTCTTCAAAACAAAGACATAAGTTTCAGGAGAGAACTCCCTAGTGAGACAAAGGTGCAGGAGGAATAGTATCAAGGCCTGCCTTCAATACAAATCTTTCATGGTTTTCTAGGAAATAAAGCACTTGCTGACATTTATGGATGAATTACCATGTACCAGGAATTGCATAGGGCATTTTACAAACTTTATTTCATTTGAACCTCACACACGCCATGGTCCCCATTGTACAAGTGGGAATTGACTCATAACAACTCTATAGGATACAGTAGAACTGGCCCCGAGGCCTGCCAAGGTTGTAAATCTTTAAGGAAACAGACGGATAGATCTTTCTCTCAAGAACTGGCTGGTGAGTTCAAATCGCCAGCTTTTTAGTTAGCAGCTGAGTGCTTAACCACAGCGCCACCAGAGCTCCTCCACCTTTATTTAGTTCCCAAATATTTTCATCCCATCAACAAGTAAATCCCATATCCATTAAGCAGTCTTCCCATACTCCTCTCCCCCATAGCTTGGCAACCACTAATCTGCTTCAGTTTCTATGAATTTGTCAATTTTGGAGATTGCATATAAATGTAATTTATACAATATGTGAATGTTTATATTTGGCTTCTTTCACTTAGCATAGCGTGTTCAAGATTCATCCATGTTGTAGCATGTATTAGTACTTCATTTTGTTTTATGGCTGAATAATATTCCATTGTGTATGTGTGTGTGTGTGTGTGTGTGTGAAGGATCTCTGGTAGCGTAGTGGTTACGAATCGGGCTGCAAACCTCAAGGTCAGCAGTTCGAAACTACCAGCTGCTCCGTGGAAGAAAGATAAGGCTTTATGCTCCCGTAAAGATTTACAGCCTCGGAATCCCTGTATAGGGTCGCTATGAGTCAGAACCGACTCCATGGCACACAACCACCACTAACCAGAGAGAAAGTGTCCTGGTGTGGCGCTGTGGGTTAATGTGTTGGTCTACAAGATTAGTTTGAACCACAAGGTTTGTAGTTCAAGCTCACTAGTCACTCCTTGGAAACCCTGTACAGGGTCACTATGGGTCAGAATTGACTCCATGGTACTAATAACAACAAATCTCCTGACTAGAGAATAAATTTCTGGTTGTTAAAACCATTCACTTGTGATATTTCTGTTACAGCAGTAACAGATAACTAAGATACCAGGCATGTTCAAGGGATTTAAAAATGAAATAACAAGATTTCTGCTCTCAAAGAGTGTATAGGCTGCGAGGGAAGCCAGGTATATAAACAAACAACTGGAGTGAAGTGCTAACTGATTCTGGTAAACAAAACCTGTTCAGATTCCCAGGGCAGAAACAGAGAGAAATGATCACGTCTACTCTGAGGGAAGGAAGTTAGGACCTCTCCGTTAAGAACAGGTCACTTGAACTAAATCTTGGCAAAAAGAAGATGGCACTGTCTTTAATAGTGTGCTGTGACTCCTTGTATAAATAAGTTCACTTTGTGTCCTTCTAGAGTCATTGATAATACTTCTAACCTCTGGCCACCTGTAGTCATCAGGGCTCTAAGTAGAACAGAGAAAAATCCAGCTCAGCTTCAGAGTAGGTTGTTACTAGTGCACTTAACCAAAGATCCAGAGGGAGGTGTTCAGGGTTCTTAGTCCGTGCTGTCTCTGTCTCTCTGCCCTTGGATCTGCTTTCCCTGGGTTGACATCATTTTAACAGGCAACTCCCACTTGGAAGTAGAATGGTCACCAGCCATTCCCAGTTCACATTCCAGTCCCTCAGGCACCCTGTGGGAAGAGGGCTTCTTTTCACAAGTGTTCCCATAAACATCCCTGCATTAATTGGACCCATTCCTGTGTATCTAGCTTACACAGCCTGGCAAAGCTTGGTTTACATGATTTCCCACAGTGGAAAGAAGGGGGTACTAGAGATGACTGTGTGGATTTGGCTACTCAAACTGTGTGCAGTGAGGGTGAGGAAAAAGTGGTTCCCAGAGGAAAATCAGATGCTTTTAGTTTTAAAAGATTACATGAATGCAGAGCAAGCAAAAACAACGAATGCATGCTATACTCCCAATTTGAAAAATGAGTGTCATTACATACAAGCATGAACTAGAAGTACATGTGTGTAAATTTATCGTTACTCTTGGGAGGGTGGAGAAGGCAGCTTCCTTTAATGGAAAAGCAGTGAGTGACCATCTTGGTATACAATAATAGCTGAGTGTCATCAAGAGAAATGTGAGGATGCTTTAGGAAGCCACACTGGAAGTTAGAGTTTATCAGGATCTGTTATACTTTAGAATCTATAAGATATAATGTTAGACACTAATCAGACCATCTGGTTTCGTTTTTAATATCTGCTCCAAACATCCAAAACATCAAGATGAGGTCCAAAGGCTCTTTCTATTGAATTGCTGTGAATTGCTGTGATTGGTCATACAAGTTACACCATTCTTTTGTGACCAGTGGTACGAAGGGTGAGGGCTTTGGCAGATTTTCAAGAGGGTGCTTTTGACTTACACTTAAGTAAGAGTATTATCAGTTGCCATCAAATCATTCGTGACTCATGGAGACAAACTCCTTAGGGTTTTCTTGACTGTAATTTTAATGAAAGGAAATCTTAGATCTTTCTTCCCTGGTGCCTGTGGGTGGGTTTGAACCACCAACCTTTAGGTTCATATTTGTGCATAAAGCATTTGCACCACTCAGAGACATAAATATACCTTGTACAGTGTTTCTGAGGTTGTAAATCTGTTGTTGTTGTTAAGTACTGTTGAGTCAGTTCCCACCCATAGCGACTGGTGAGTTTAATTACATTGATTGTATTTCTAATAGAGAACAATCCTTGCATCCCTGGGATCTCACTCAGTCATGATGTATTATGGATATGTTGTTGAATTCTGTTGGCTAGGATTTCGTTGAGATTTTTGCATCTGTGTTCATGAGGTACATTGTTTTATAATTTTCTTTTTTAGTGATATTCTCATCTGGTTTGGGTATTAGGGTTATGCTTGCTTCATAAAGTATATTTGGAAGTTGTCCATCCTTTTCTATGTTCTGAAGTAATTTGAGTAGAATTGGCACCAGCTCTTCTATGAATGTTTGGTAAAATCCACCAGTAAAACCATAGGGGCCTCGACACTTTTTTTTGTTGGGAATTTTTTAACGGCATGATCAATTTCTTCATTTGTTATAGGTCTGTTCAAGTTTTCTACTTCACTCTGTGTTAGTTTAGGTAGTCATGTTTTTCTAAAAAAAACTACCCATTTCTTCTAGATTTTCAAATGTATTAGAGTACAACTCTTCATAGTATTCTGTTATTATCCTTTTTATTTCCATTGGTTCTTTTGTGATATCACCCATATTGTTTTTTGTGTTTGTTATTTGCATCTTCTCCCACTTTTCTTTTGTTAGATTTGTCAATAGTTTGTCAATTTTATTAATCCTTTCAAAGAATCAACTTCTTGCCTACCATCTTCTTTTGATGCTTCCTGTACCGTTAATATTTTGCCCATAAAATCCTTTAGTATTGAAACCAGAAGCTTGAATTTTTTTTTCTTCATTTTTTTCATCTTGAAACTGCTGAGCATGCTCTTTCCTTTTGTTTTTCTAACTCCAGGTATTTGCTCATTTCATTATATTACTTGACTGTGTTTTCTCAAGCTGCCCTTTAAAAAGATCTGTTCAGCTCTTTTATTTCAGCATTTCTTCCATTTGCAGAGTCTCTATTGACATTCATTTTAGTCTTTTCTTTCTTTCCTGTCTTCTAAATGACTTTTTTCTTACTTTATGTATGGTGTTTTTGATGTCATCTCACAACCCTCTGATTTTCAGTCACTAGTATGGTCTATAAATTTAGGTGAGATATACTCAAGGCCATTTTTGGCTCTCTGTACTTATTATTAATGGGTGTTTGCAGCTGTTTCTTTTCATTTTAAGCCATGTCCCATGGCTCACTACTTGACTGATCAGGAAACTAAGTGTTTTAGAAATTAGGGAACTTGTCCAAGGCCACACAATAAGTAATGGGGCCTTAGGGCAGCCCAGGCAGACTGAGGGCAGAACCCAAACGTTAATGCACTCTGACATGTCTTTCTGTTATTTCTCAATGATTGTATTCCATACCAGTGCAATTTTTCCCAGGCCAAAACAAAACTAAAACATTCTAGAATGTGGAAGCTTCACAGTTGTGTTTCTCTCCCATCTTTTCTAGGGTCCTTCCAAAGATCATTCATTTTTTAGGAGTATCAGAAAAACTCTTAAAAATAACTGAAATTGAATCCTTGTAAAACCTTGTCCCAGACACAATAAAAATCAGATCCAAATTTATTTTGAATACAAGTCTCAAGAACCTCATCATCTATTTCTTCCAGACTTAAAAAAAGACTCTGGCTATTTTCTATTTAAATAATTGTTCTCATTTAGATATGGAATTAAATTTTTTTGTGGAAAATTGAGCCTGGTTTTCTATTTTATGCATATTAATAACCTTCCTAATCTGGATTTTTTTTCTTAAATGGATTTGAGGATGGTTTAGGTTAATCACAATTGTTTTCTGAGTCTGAAAAGAGATATGCTTAAGATTCTAGAATGGAGTAGAAATTGCAAAATTACCCAGTCTCACAACTTGCCATAAACCAGAACAGAAAATCATCAAGGAGCAAAATGTCCAGGGAAAAAACCCCACAACAACAATAAAACAAAACAAACTGCAGGTACTGACTGCCAGCTGCAGCCAGTTACAAAGTGCAGGGAAATCCAGCTCCAGGGAGCTCCTGAGCCAGGCCAAACATCTCAGCTCACTGGGTGCTGAGCATCAGCACCCCCAAGGAGAGAGGAGGTGATGGCTGGCAAAGGAGCCCTTCTGAAGGAAAATGGGTTTCACCAATGAGAAAGCACTTCTGTAACTCCCCACCTCCTCATTCAGCAGGACTCACCCATCCTTCCTGCTCCAAAGCTGACTCCCCAGGTGGTAGTCTCAACAGCTGTATCTCTCCTGGGTCTTCCTAAAACGGTTAGAGGCCAGAGCAGCGTTTCTTCATGCCCAGGTGGATGACCCCTTCACATTAACACTGAGATGCTTGTTGATGTCCAAATTCTTCCTCCCCAACGCAGCCGGAATGAACCAGAATGCTCAGAAATCAGCACTTTTAACAAGCTCTCCAGGGTTTTAGAGATAAACTAAAAGGCAAGGATCACTAGAATGTGTTGTTGCTGTTTGGTGCAATCAAATTGATTCCGACTCATAGGGATCCCATGTGACATTGTAAAACCTACAGGGTTTTCTGGGCTGTAATCTTGACAGAAGCAGCTTGTTAAGTCTTTCTTCTCTGGAGCCACTTGGTGGGTTCAAACTGTCAAACTTTTGGTTGGCTGCTGAGTACTTAGCCATTGTGCCACCAAGTAGGAATGGTGCGTTGTCCACTGTTGACTTCTTGGGTCTGGCTCAGGATCTATCACTGGTAGTTCTCAGTAATGATTTAATAGATGGATGGGTGGATAGAGAGCTGATTGGAGGGAGGGATAGATGGATAGAGAGAAGGGTGATGGGTGCCAAAGCCTACTTCACCACGAAGTGTTCCAGTAGAGCAATGGTTAAATGCGTAGCTGTTAACTGAAATGTTGGCATTTTAAACTCCACCGGCTCCAGGGACCAAAAGGCCTGACAAGCTGCTCTTGTAGAGATTTACAGCCTAGGAAACCTCTGTGGCAATTCTACTTTGCTGTGAGTTAGAATCGACTTGGTGGCACACAGTAACAACAGCTTCACCATCATCCAGGGGAAGGTGGGAGGTTAGCTCAATGAAGAAGGGGGTCCTGGAGAGGTCAGATCTGCCTAGCCCTGGGGAAGCCCCCCTGTACTTTCCTGTTTGGGGCCTGCATTTCACCACTCCCTCCTTTCATCTCCCTTTGCCCTGCACTATGGCTTTGCCACATTTAAGCAATCCCTCCACCCTGCTTTCCCAGCACTGGCCTAAAGCCCAGGAAGGCCACCTTGTAAGTAAGAAACTGTTCTCTCCAACAAACTGTCAGAACAACCAAGTTTGGCTCTCAGGGCTGGAATTTGACAAAGATGGAAATCAACGTCAGACTCTTGCAGACAACCCGACACCCCATGCCAGGGGTGTGGTGCTGAGGTTAGCCCCAAGAGACGCCCCAGGAGACCTTTGTGGCTTCACTGGACTAGACCACACAAAGTCACCATCTGTCCTTCCCAGAAGAAACTGCTCACTCTTCCTGGATTGGCTCTCATCTGCTGTTAAAGCAAGACAGCCTATGCCACTCCCTTTCAGGTTCCCTGAACTTCCCGATTTCCCACACAAAATCTTACTTATGCAGTCCCCTCGACCTCAAGGTTCTGAGCCTTCCCAAGTGTTATGGATTGAACTGTGGACCCCCCAAAAATGTGTCAACCTGACTAGGCCATACTTCTCAGAATTACGTAATCATTCTCCATTTGTGATCTGATGTAATTATCCTTTATGTTGTAAATCCTAATGCCGATGCTGTTAAAGGGAATCCTGGCGTGGTACTATAGGATAAGCACTGGACTGCTAACCATAAAGTTGGTGGTTCAAACCCACCTATCGCTCCTTGGAAACGCTACACAGGGTTGGTTTAAATTAAAACAGACTCAACTACACTTAACAACAACAACAACATGATGTTAATGAGACAGGATCAGTGCAGTTAAGTTAATGAGGCAGGATGCAATCTACAGGATTTGCTTAAATTTTGAGTCAATCTCTTCTGAGATATAAAAATAATTAAACAAGCAAGCAGAGATCAGGGGACCTCAGTACCACCACAAAAAAGAACCAAGAGCAGATCCTTTGGACTCAGGGTTCCTGTGCTATGAACCTCCTCCACCCAGGAGAAGACTGGGTGCCAGTCTTCTCTAAGGGATGCCAGGCCCACAGATTTGAGAGAAGACAAGGACCTTTTTCCACAGCCAAGAGAGTGAAGTCTTACCCTAGGGCTGCTACCATGGATTTGGCCTTCGAGCATCCTGAACAGTGAGAGAATAAATTTCTGTTGGTGAAAGCCAGCCATGTAGTATTTCTGTGCTCTTGTTAAGCGCTGACTCATAGCGATGCTGTGTAGGGTTTCTGAGGAGCGACTGGTAAATTTGAAACTCTGACCTTGAGGTTGAAACTGACCTTGCGGTCCAGTGCATCATCCTACGGGGCCACACCAGGACTCCATTTCTGTTATAGCAGCACTGTATAACTAAGATACCAGCCAATGACGCTATCTGATGTGATCATACTGCCTCACACTTGCAGAGAGAAGCTCACTTTCATGGTACTTTCATTTCTGTATCTCTGTTATCTCATTTGTTCTCCTGACAACTTTGCAAGGGAGTACAGGGGTGTCATTCACCTCTCTGCCTCACAAAAAGGCTAAGCAGGTGTTCAAGGTTGCATGCTTCCTGAGTGGCTGAACTAGGCCAGAAACAAGGTCCTCTGAGCCATTGTCTTTGCTTTGGCTGTACCTGACAGTGTGGGAGCACTGGCATCACTAAAGGGCCATAGGGAGGCAGACTGTACCCGGTGAAGCTGCCAGAGGGGTGACACAAAACAACTGTCTATAAAATTTGAGTGCAGTGTTTCTGCAAAAATTTATTTTTAATAAAAATATCCCTGTAATCAGTTATAACAACAAAAACATTTTTCGAAAGCCCAGATAACATGTGTCACTAAAACTCTATGATAATTTACTTTTTGAACTTTCTAATATGCTTTGGGAGTCCTGGTGTGGCACTGTAGGATAAAGCACTGGAACACAAGGTTGGTGGTTCAAACCCACCAACTGCTGCTTGGAAACCCTATACAGGGTCACTATGAGTTGGAACTGACTTAACAGCACTTTACAACAACAATAATGTACTATGGAGTTCTGGCATGGTGCATAGGCTAAGAACTGGACGGCTAACCACAAGGTCAGTGATTCAAACCCAACAGATGCTCCTTGGAAACTCTATACAGGGTCCTTATGAGTCAGAAGCAACTCAACGGCACTCAACAACAACAACAGCAACAATAATGCACTCTGGGACTTCCTGCAAGATGGCAGACTAGGCAGAAGCACTACATGGACCGTCTACAACAAAGACATGACAGACCAAATGAAACAGACCCAGATGAAAGTCCTGAACACTGAACTTCAGAGGAAAGGTTAGAGAAGTAGATTGAGTGCTTGCTGGGAGGAGAAGCTGAGCAGTGAGAGCTAGAGAGGGAGACTGGTGAATGGACTGTCACAGGTGGTACCACCATCTTGAACTTTTGTGAGCAGTTGTACAACAGAAGGTGGCCAGGCAGAGCAGATTCACAAAGGCAATGGGAAAGGTATGATTCCTTTTTCCCCTCAGACTCCCTGGTGACCAGAGGTGTGGCCAGCTCCCACCCTCATTCACCCCTAGTGCAGACCCTGCTCTCCAGGAGTTTGGAGTCAAATGGTTGTGAGTCACGTTAATGTGAAGTGGGGGCCAGCTGTGTGGTTTTGGTGCCTGGATTCACCGGGCTTGGCTCCAGACCTACAGAATCCACAGAGCCACTACCAGACTAGCATTAGTCTAGCAGAAACCCTCATAACCAGTCACCCAGCCCCCAGCTGCCCTATGATTTTGACACTGAAACCAACTCCATCAGGAGCCTCCAGGAAATATTTCCAGATTGAGTGCCCTGAACGTAGAGAACACGGAAGCCAATAGAAACTGCATGTAGGGCCTGAAGCTCTGCTCTCACACCCCTCCTGAGCCAACCTCCTGAGTTCCTTGGTTGGCAGGAGCTCCCCAGAATTTTTCCTCTTTGGGTCTAGCAGCTGCACTGGTTCTTTTGTTTTTGTTTTTCCTTTCATTTATTATTATTATTATTATTATTTGTTTATTCTTTCGTCTTCTTTCCATTCCCCTTGAATTTTATTCTATCTCTGCCTTTGCTTTTCCTTATTTTCTCCTGTGTCTCATTCCCCGTATTCAGCCATGGGTTGCCAAAAGAACCAACAGATCTGTGTTGGAAGAAGTGCAGCCAGAGTGTTCCTTGGAGGCCAGGATGGCCAAACTTCGTCTCTCATACTTCAGACACATTGTCAGGAGGGACCAGTCGCTGGAGAAGAATATCATGTTTGGTAAGGTGGAGGGTCAGAGAAAAAGAGGAAGACCCCCAATGAGATAGATTGACAAAGTGGCAGCATCAATGGGCTCAAGCATGACAACAATAGTGAAGTTGGCCCAGGATCACTCAGTGTTTCGTTCTGCTGTGCATAAGGTCGCTATGAGCTGGTACCGACTCGATGGTTTCTAACAACAACAATGGCTAATGATCGCCAATATTTCTTCATGGCTGTTGACCTCCCAAATGTCTTCTTTGGTGAAGTGTCTGTTCATGTCCTCTGCCAATTTTTTTATTGGGTTGTTGTTCTTTTTCTTGTAGAGGTATTGTAGTTTTCTATAAACTTTAGACAGTAATCCCTTGTCTGATATGCCCCTGCAAAAAAGTTTTTTCCCAATCTATGGGCCCTCTATTTACTCTTTTGGTGAAATCTTTTGATGTACAGAAGTATCTAATTTTTAGGGGTCCCAGTGATGTGTTTTGTCTTCTATGGCTTGTGTGTTTTTAGTTATGTTTGTCAGAGTTTTTATGCCATGTATCAGAGACCCTAAGTTTGCTCCTATTTTCCTATTGATGATCTTTAGAGTTTTAGATTTTACATTTATATCTTTAATCTACATTGAGTTGTTTTTTTATGTGTTGTGAGATATGGATCTTGTTTCCTTTTTTTTTTGAAAATGGATTTCCAGTTTTGCCAGCAACATTTATTGAAGAGACTATTTCTTCCCCATTGGCCCTTTGTTAAAAATCAGCTGACTCTATGTGGATGGATTTACTATGGTTCTCAATTCTTTTCCATTAATCTATATATCCAGTAGTTTCCAGAGTGGTGATGTAGGATAAGCACTGGACTACAAGGTCAGTTTGAACCACCTCAGAAACCCTATACATGGTTGCTGTGGTTGGAACTAACTCAACAGCACTTAACAAGAACAATTTTGTCAAATTTTCTGGTGTTTTAGCTAAAAGGAGATAAATACACCTTAAAATGCTTTCATTACAGAGAAGTAGAAAATAATGCCCACTTTCCCAGGCTTTCTTGCTGCTAGCCTTACTTTGAATGGGAAGCTAGTGTGAGAAGATGCAGGGATCTCAAGGCCTCTGTTGGGTGAGAGTGAGGCAGGAGCACCATCAGATCCCATCAGAGCTCTGCTGTTCAACAGCTGGAAGTATCAGCTCCAGGTCTGTGACCAGGGGCAGCCGCACAGTGTCTTCATCAGACACTTTGAAACTTGGGTCTTAACTTTTATTTTCCTGGATAGTGATGAGCTACCCAGGATGGCTTCATAAACCCCCAACCTCTGCCTTTTTTTTTTTTCCTTCTTCTTCTTAAAATAGCCAGACTTCATTTCTGGTATTTGTAAACAAAAAGCCCTGACAAAAATATTTAGGTAGTTTTGAATATTTACCATTTTAAATACCAACATTTCTTTTTTTTTTAAGACATGATATTGCAATATCAATTCAATTTTAAGACTCAGTGGCACATAACAGCAAAAACAATTAAAGTCAGAATCTTGAGATAAGATCATCCTGGATTAAGGTGGGCCCTAGTGATGTGGTGTTGTAGGATAAGCACTGAACTGCAAGGTCAGTTTCAAGCATAAGATCGGCAGTTCAAACTCACCAGTCACTCCTCCGAAACCCTCTATAGTGTTGCTATGAGTCAGAACTGGCTCAATGCCACTTAACAAATCCAATAAAGTGACCTTATAAGGCACAGAGAAAGATAGATAGGAGAGAAAGCCATGTAATACAGAAGCAGAGATGGGAACTGTCTACAAGCCAAGGAAAGTCAAGGATTGCTTGCAGTCAGCTGAAACTAGGAGGAAGGCCTGGAACAGATTCCCCTTCAGAGACTTCAGAAGGAACCAACCCTGCTGATATCTTGATCTTAGACTTAGGGACTCCAGAACTGAGAGAATAAATTTTTATTGGTCTAAGTCACTCTGTTTGTGGTCATTTGTTATGATTGTCCTAGGAGACTAATCTATCCTAAAACCTTCCATGCAGTCTTTTCTGTTCTTTCACTTTGTGGCTGGCTGGAATGGAAATGATCCCAGTGGTGACCACAAGGACCAAGGGAGCCACAAGTTGGAATGAGCCTCGATCCTGAATCTCTGCTCTGAGGAACGTTGTTGAGGGAGAAGTTCCTCAACATTGGTTACAGTCGATTTCTATTTTCTGCTTATGATACAATCTAATTTACATTAAATAGTGCCTCTCTCCCTAGCCTGCACAACAGTCTTACAGAATAGATAATTTCTACTCTCTCACTTGAGAAACTGACCATCTGTGAAAAAAAAAAAAAAATTATATTTTCAGAATTGTGAATCTGAAAACTAGAGTCCCTCTCACAAGCAAAACAAAACACTTAAGGGTGGGTCTTGCCTCACTCAGCCAACATCTTGGCAAATGGCCTTAAAAAGTTCCTAACTAGATGAAACTTCCCATAAGGATGCTGGGTTATCCTGACAACAGAGCAGTTGGTTTCTCCGCAGAGAAAGTGATCCAGCAGTAATCCAACCCTGCTCAGTATGGGAGGAGATTGCATGAAAGCTTGAGGCTCTAGGGCCATTTTGGAAACCGTGCTCCATCCCAATTATGTGACTATTTGGAATTTGACCTTCCTTCTCACATGGACATCATAACCATTTCTGTAAATGGCAGCTATTTCTCTTTTAATGATTGATTTGAGTTTTAACAACACAATACCTACCAGTGGTATTAGAGTAGCCTTCATAGAATTTCTTTTATGTTTTAAATCTAAATCTAAACCCCAGGAAGCAGGTCAGATGAGTGCTTTGATTCCTATTTTATAGGAATGCTTTGTTCAGGATTATAGCCTATCAGTATAGGGTTGATCCAATCACATAGGTCCCACAACTCCAGAAGTTTCATTTGCAAAACCACACTGTTTTACTTTGTCTAGTTTTTTTTTTTTTTTTGTGGTTGTTAAGTTGGTTCCAACCCATAGTGACCCTGTATAGGATTTTCAAGGAGCAGCTGGTGAGCTTGAACCACTGACCTTGTTTAAACTGACTTTGCAGTCCAGCACATTAGCCCACAGTGCCACACCTGGACTCCTTGTTTAGTTGTAATCAACACTCAATGTATTAGTAAACATTCAATGTATGTATTTATCTTTTCAATGAAACTGTGCAAACTAGGAGGATACCTTTTCAAAACCATTATTCAAGATTTAGATAACCTAATCAGAGAAACAGAAAGTGACTTCTACCAAAGTCTACCACTGGTCCATCCTTTTTCACTTTATATAATTTCTTAACTTCTCATTTTCATGCCAAAATCTCATCTAGGATTTTCCAAATCTAGGCTAGTCTTCCATGGGCCATTGGAGAATTAAAAATTAAGCGATCCTAGGAAATATATATTTTTAAAAGATTTAATACCATCTTTTTGTATCTTCAAGTATTTTCTACCTTTTAGTGCCCTACTGTTAAGAAGCTCTGGTAGCATAGTGGTTTTGAATCGGGCTGCTAACCTCAGGGTCTACAGTTCGAAACTACCAGCTGTTCCGTGGGAGAAAGATGAGGCTTTCTGCTCCCGTAAAGATTTACAGCCTCAGAAACCCTGTTCAGGGTTGCTATTTGTTGGAACCGACTCCAAGGCACATAACAACAACAGTGCCCCACTATTAAGGTAGTCAATCGAGGTCAAGCTGGGATCTTGACATCCATTGAATAGATAACTGAATTTCTAAATTTCTGTTAAGATCAGAATGCTAATTGGCAGGAAAAGCTTAAAACAACAAACGGCTCCATTGAGTTTTATCTCTTCCTGTGGAACAACAAAGCCAAAGATAAGATTGTTGTGCTTCTTTGGGGCTCTATCTGTAAAAAAGGAGACCACATTATCTGGGTAGACCTGGCACAGGTTGTATTTCCTGGGGGAAAGATCTTGTCACTCATGTTGACCCTTGTTCCCCTGGGATTCTGATTCTGGGGATGCTTGAATATCATTTTAGCCCATGTTTCATAGAACATCTAATATGGGTCTCTTTATCACAAATTAGGAATTATGTGAATTAGGTCGGAGAATATCCTCAAGCCAGGGTCATTACAAAGAGATCAAAGGGAATTTAGTAAACTGACCAACTCAGTCATATCCTGGATGTTTCTGTTGTAATTCTGCCCAATGTTTCACTTCATATCCGAAGATGAGAGTCCAGGCTTTAGCCATGTTCAGCAAATGGCTGTGACTTTATACTCTGTGCCTTGCTTTCCATTAGCTTGGCCTTATTGCAATATGATTTACTGTAAATGGGTCACCCAAATAATTTGATATATAGGTAGGAAGTGTGGGAACACTGGGAATCAAAATTCTCTAATTATCCCAGCTCTAAGTGGCTTTCCTTTACCCATATGGGTTGCCACCCTAAGCAGGGATTCTAGTCTACTCACTGTCATGTGTATGTTCCCAAACATAGGTGCTATGGCAGTTCCAACAAATGTAGACAATTGGGTTTTCCAAGAGTTTTGGTTTCTAGAATCATTTTAGAGTTTGCAAGGAATTTTATGAGCCAAATAGGGCAGGTGTGTTTCGCTCCATTTTAAAAGGTGGATGCTGAGACCCAGAGTGATAAAGCAACTTTCCCAAGAAATAAACTAGTATCTAGTCCTGGAGCCAGGACTAGAACCCCGGTCTTTTCATCTGGCCAGTGCTCAGCCCCTGACACCTGCTCCAGGGCACAGCGAGCTACATAGGGAATTTGAAGTGGTGCTATTTGAGAATTAATTTTAAATTGTTTCTCTTCTTACACTGGTCTTAAATTGGCCAAAAAAATGGCAGACACCAAAACAAATCAGCGAGACAGCTCTCAAAGAAAGACCGCCCTTTAGGTGGCTGTTGGTGTCATCTCTCAAAAGATTTCTCCTAGCTCCTATGCTTTGCTGACTGACCAGTGTCCTGGAAGAAAATCTCCCCTGCTTCATGCTCAGTGCTCTTCCAAGAGAAAAGGCAGGAGAGAGCTGAGGTGATATTTTTTCAGTCATACAGATTTTAGGAATTAGATCCACATGAAGGGTGTTGGTGAGCCTTGTGTATGTTCATGTTGTTCCAATGTCTTCTCTGTCCTGTTAAAAAGGAACTCACAGGAACTTAAATACCACGAAAAATCTGCATTTGGCAGGTGAAGTATATGGTCCTTCAAGAACCGACAAAGAATAATGGGAATCAGAAAAAGAAGCCTAGCTTTTCATAGGCTTTGTCTGCATCCTGCATGTTATGTAACAATGTACTAATTATACTCCCTCCCTAAAATCCTGATGTGGTGCTGCAAGATAGTGCATGGGACCGCAAGGTCGGTTTGAACAGTAAGGTCGGCAGTTCAAACTCACAGCCACTCTTCAGAAACCCTATAGAGGGTCACTATGAGTTGGAACCAACTTGACGGCACTTAACAACAACGAAATCTTACAGACTCTACTTGGCTTGATTTTCTGTTTGACAATATTTGTTGAGGCTCTACTACTTGGCAAGAACTGTGCTAGACTCTGATCATACAGCAGTGAGTCAAATCTATAGATTCCTTGCCCTCGGGGACTGACAGCGAGACACAATAAAGCAGAATACCTCCAAATGCAAAAAAGATGGTATCTAATCTTTTTTAAAACTTCCTCAAGGAAAAAAAGACAGACACCAAGCAATTTCAGTAAAATGATATGATTATTGTAATATTAGAAATGTCCAGTAAAAGGGCAAGGGAAACATTCCTAGCAGAAGAAATAGCATGTGTGAAGGCTCAGAGATGGCAGCAATATAGAGTAAGGTGAAAATGGGGTGGGAGGCTGGTAGAAGCTAAAGGTGCAGGGCCTTCTAGACCTGCTCAGTTCACTATGGCAGCCACTCATCACGTAGGGCCACTGAGCACTAAATGCCCGAGAGGAGATGTACTGCAAGTATATATTACAAACAAGCAAACAAATAAACTCGTTGTCAAGCAGATTTTGACTCATAGTGACCCAATTGCCCCATAGGGTTTCCAAGACTGTAATCACTACAGAGAAGAGTGCTGGTGGAGCTGTTGTTAAGTGCTTAACTATTCACTGACAGATCAGTCATTCAAACGCACTAGTCAGAGGAGAAAGCAGTGAAAGTTGACAGCTTTGGTAGACCTGTGGGGCAGTTCTACTGTGCCCTATAGGCTTACTTTGAGTCCGATTTCACAACCAACACTCATAAAAACAGCAGTCAAGAAATCAAACGACATAGTGTTTTAGGCAAATCTGCTGCAAAAGACCTCTTTAAAGTGTTCAAGAGCAAAGATGTCAGTTTGAGGACTAAGGTGCGCCTGACCCAAGCCATGGTATTTTCAATTGCTTTACATGCATGTGAAAGTTGAATAATGAATAAGGAAAACTATAGAAGACTATGGTCTATGATGTTGGAGAAGAATATTAAAAGTATCACGGACTACCAGAAGATGAAACAAATCTGTCTTGAAGGAAGTGCAGGCAGAATGCTGCATCGAAGTCAGGAGGGTAAGACTTCATTCTCATACTGCAAACATGTTATCAGGAGGGACCTGTTTCAGAAGAAGCACATCATGCTTGGTAAAGTGGAGGGTCAGTGAAAAAGAAGACTTCCAAAGAGATGGATCGATCCAGTGGCAGCAGCAATGGGATCAGATGTAATAATTGTGAGCATGGCTCAGGCCTGAGCTGTGCTTCCCTCATAGGGTTATGAGTTGGAACTGACTCGACAACACCTAACAACAACAAATGCGTAAGAATCAACTCAGTGGCAATGGAGTTTTTAATCTTTATAGAAGCAGATTGCTACAGCTTTCTCCAGCACAATGGCTGGTGAGTTCAAATTGCTGACCTTTTGGCTAGCAGTCAAGTGCTTAACTATTGAGCCACCTGGGCTCTTTAAGTATATGTAAGTATTACATACTAGATTTCTAAGATAGTGCACAAAAGATGTAATATATCTCATTAACAATTTTATATCAATTATTTGTTAAAATGATATTTCGGATACATTGGGTTAGATAATAATATTTAAATTAAATTTTTTTAAAAAAATTAATTTTGTTTTTAAAAACTTTAATGTGGGTGCTAGAAAATTTCAAGTTGTATAATAAACTCACATATATTTCTGTTAGATCGCATTCTTCTAGACCACGTTTAAGCAATCTGGACTCTATCTGGAGAGTATTGGGAAGGTTTTGATGTATTTTAAAGGAGGAAGTGATATGATCCGATTTGCATTTTGAGAAGACTGGGTGGTAGGAAAATGGGACAAGAAGTGGATTAGATGGAGTGGTAGGGAGAGCAGAGAGAAGTCAAACTGCTAACGATAGGCTGAAATTGCCATCTTTCTCAGTCAAAAATAGCTGAGTATGGGAAAAACCAATAAGGGCCAAAGTTGGAACTGAGCCACAAAACAGAATTAATTGCATGATAACTCAAAAAAAAAAAAGGCTAGTGTAAATATCCATGAGTTCATAATGACATGAATAAATGAATAAATAAACGGAGAAGCAACAATTCTTTCTTATAGAAATAAATATAGGAAGAATGAGGGAAATAGGGAATCTACATTAGCACATCGCAGTAACACCCATTGATGGTGAAATGAGTGAACAAACGTTTAAGCCAAACAGGTGATTTGCATAGTCTTACAGCATCTCCCTCTAAACATTTAATGATCATGAAGGGAAAAATACAACCCTTACAGTGGAGATTTCAGGCAACCATCCCCTTAGCCAAATGATCATGGTAAACACCATCATCTATTCCCTGACATGAGGCACTGAGAAGGGACCTCCCCAAGAACGCACAACCTCCTTCTAACCATGAAAAAACCTCAGACAAACCCAAATCTAGGGACACTCTACAACATCTTTGAGCAGGACTCTTCAAAAGGAAGACAAAGACTGAGATGGGAAGCGACTATGATGACATGGGAACCAAACTGCAGTTGTGAGACTGGATGGGCTCCTAGAATAGAACACAAATTGAAACGTGTAGAAAACCAGGTAAAATGCAAATATGTGCTTTACTTACTAGTTTCGTTGTTGCTGTTGTTAGTTGCCGTGGAGTGATGCTGACTCATGGCAATCCCCATGTGGGTACAGAACTGCCCCAGAGGATTTCACAGCTGTGACCTGAAGGGTAGATCACCAGGCCTTTTCCCAAGTCACCATCTTTTGGCAAGAGGTCCAGCACTTAACCATTTGTACCACCCAGAGACTCCTGAATACTGTACCAGGTTAATTCCTTCCATTTGATAAATGTTCTGTTGTTGCTTTAGTTAGGTGCCATCTAGTAGGTTGTGACTCAGTGACCCTGTGAGTTACATGTTGTAAGGGAAAGTGGGGTGAAGAGTATATAGGGACTATTTTTGGAACTTTAACTACAAACATATCTAAAATTTTAACTGTTGAGACCGTTGGGTATCAGCAATATGTTTTAACTCAATATAACCCAGCTAAGAAACAACTTGCTGAAGTGCTAATACTACAGTAACATCCTGTTAACATGCTGCAACTCTGTCTCAGGTGGAGTCCTGAGGTGCTGTAGGATAAACACTGGACTGCTAACCACAAGGTCAGCAGTTCAAACACACCAGTCACTCCTCAGAAACCCTGCTAAGTTGGAACCGTTGGCCCTGTCAGTACAGGGGACTAGGCTTTGGGGCAAGCAGAGACTCCTTCAGCCACCTTCTCCTGTCCCCACTTTGGAAGGCCTGCCACCAAGAGAAAGTGTTGTGGGGGGGGGGGGGAGGGTTCAGGATGGTGCACGTTCCCAACGCCCAAGGAGCACAGCAGCAACGTGCCCTTCTCCAGCAGCTGTTAGGTGGTGCTAGGTTTCCAAGATAAGAGGTAGCAACAGGTGCATGGATGGCAAGCCACTGATTCTAAACTGGTGCCAAGTGAGGACATAGCCACTTACCAGTGCTTCCCAGCGAGCCAGACTCTAGGTCAAGGGTGAAGTCTGTACGTTGAAGATGTTGTCCTGACCAGATTTCAGAGCAAAGTAAAATGTAGCACTTACAGCTCCTATTTCTTTCAAGAGTGACTAGCAAATCTTTCTCTTCAGAAATGGGTTAGCTTTCATGCAGCTTAAGTACCAATGTTTCTTACATTTAAGGCATCACTTAAGGATCTGAGTCAATTTAACTTCTAGAGGTGAGCAATTTACTCTTGGTGTAATGGGTCAGGCTTCTTTTCATTTGCCACAGCAGTCTCATTGGCTGTAATTACTCACTGTGGTGTTCCCTTTAACTTAAGATACTTAACAAGGCATTGCTGAGAGTCAGCGCTATAAAGATCAACCCCAAATCATCAAAATGGAAAATTATGTTAAAAAATTTAAATGTATTGGCTTCTTAGAACTTCAGGCTCTCATATTATCCTAATAGATAGATACATGTTAGGTACATTCCTGATGTTATGAATTTGAATGAGGCCCTCAGAAAAATGCAGAAACTAAGTCACTGGATGATCAATGCCAAGGTCAGAGTGAGTTTTCAACAAATGCAAGCAACCAATTATATATATACCAAAGGAAATTCTTTATTGTAAACAAGATATAAAGTACAACAAAAGAAATATTGTGCAAACTGTAAGAGTCACAAGGATTTTTTTTTTAAGTGGAAATTCTTTTTTGTTTTCCAAGGGTCCAAGTTTTGATGTCAGAAAATCTAAACCTGATATACAGAAAAACATTAAATGGGACAATATAGTGACATTTTTCACTATATATTTTACTCTTGTTTTATCATTCACTAAATAGCAGAACAACAGAAATACTGTTAACAAAAGTGAATGTCCTAATAATTTTCGACCCACCTAGTTCCACATCGCTCCCAAACTCCTATAAATTAATAAGACAACCTTTCTGTTTGTGAATAATGGTCATAAACTTTCTACTCAGAACACATTATATATCCTTACAACATAAGGATACTTTACCAATGACATAAGCCATCTTTTTCAAGGAGTTATCTAACATTCTTGATATTCCTTCTTTACAATATGTATTTTCATCTTCAGATTTTCTTCCTAAACAAAGTGCAATGCATCTTAAGAGTCTACGGAAAACACGTTGATATACAATTTTCAAATACACACAGGAAACTGCAGGCAAACTAAAGTTCAAAGCATAATAATATGCCTAGATATAGTAATTTGTTAAACTTTCAAAAGAAAAAAAAAAAAAGAAAAAAGATGTAGCTACATCTTAAAGCAATTAAATTAATGAGGATTCCAATTCTTTGGGCCCTCGTTAGCAATATACAGCCATTCAATTCCAAGTATCAGTAATAGTGAAGAAATGCTAATTCTAGATATAGTTAACAACTATGTCCACAAAGCTGACTGGAAAGACTAGGAATAGGAAACAAGATAACTCTAGGAAAAGATGACAGTATTAGTAATACAAGCCAATTTTACATTTCCGTCTCTGTACCGTAACGGTGACTTCCAGTCTCTACATTCTTGAAACCAGTGCTTTAGAAGCAATCACATTGAAAAGTTGGTCTCAAGTATTAACAGCAAAAGTAAAGTAACAAATTGTGCACACAAATTAAAAACCTGTGCTACCTGTGTTGACTTCATCTGAAACCTTCAAAAAATATTCGAAAGAATAAAAGCTTTCTCATCTCTCTTATGTGATAAGAAATGAAACCTGCCATTCTGTGACCTGTCTGTAGCCTCAGCACATCTGTCATCTAACTCAGGCTGGGCCTGTGCCCTGGGCTGGGGGGCTTCTGCGTTCAGCCCGCACCAGAGGGCCACAGACTTGCAGTGGAAGAATTTTTAATATCGCCACTGGCTTCTGGCTGTGACCAGAGTTAGTTTTGATCCGTCATCTTCTGACCCGTCACTGCGTGGGAGCAGGGGTTGGAGGTAAAGCAATGTCATTTAACTTGCTCACTTCCATTTGCCAGTTTGGTAGCTTCTTAGCTGACAGATGGCGCCGTGCATGCTTGGTCAAATGGTCACTCCTCATGAACCGCCGATCACACATGGGACAGGCGAATTTCTTCTCACCCGTGTGGGTTCGCCTGTGTCGGGAGAGTTCATCAGAACGGGCAAACCTCCTTTCACAACCTTTCCAGCTACAGCTAAAAGGCTTTTCTCCTAAAACAAAGAAATTCATATCATTGTTAGTGGACATTGTCACTGCAAATTTATGTACTCAATTACATCTAAAGGCACAGGAATAGATGTTACTTAAAATAAAGGCTACTTAATTAAGAAACTGTCAAATGAGTATCATGCATTTTTCAGTTTTCTCAACTTTGACCCTATCATATGATAAAAATATTTTCTTAATTAAAATAAAAAAAAGCTTTCTGATTTCAACATAAAAGATACTATATGTTCAAGTTTCTAAGGTACTTCTTTATTAAAGTAACCCATCAGGCATCAACAGTATCATCATTTGAGAGATCAATGGACTTTGCACTGGTAATCATCCACTGAACTGGCTCAGAAGGAAAATTCCCCCTTAAGATGCCTGGTTTACACTTGTGATCAGAAGCTACAAGAATTCTTTACTTTAGTGTCTAAAACTTATGTAAGAATCAATTGATACCTGTATGCGTTCTCATGTGGGCCTTCAAATGAGAACTCTTAAAGTACGTCTTGCCACATCCTGGGTGACTGCAGATGTGACTTCTTATTCTCAATGAGTCAATCTGAGGAGTGACTTTCGCTGCTGTAGGGGAAAAGCCTGGAGCAGGGGCAATGGGAGAAAGTCTGGTGCCATTTGGGCTCACCACTGGAGGCTTTGGATTCGGGACAACAGGCTGGGGAACAACAAACATGACAGCACCTTTGGGCACCTGAGTGCCCATGAATACAACAGGCGGGCAAACTGGTGGCTGACTGGGTGGAGTGCTGGGAACGACTGTTGTCACAACAGGATTATTGGCAGGGAGGGGAACCATCTGGCAGATGACTGGCATAGGTGGCACGCCCCCTGGTGAGACTGTGGATGGAGACACCAACACAGACTTATGTTGTGGAGACACAGGAGCAGGCTGAGATCTACAAATGACAGTCTCTGAGGAAGGCACAGAAAAGTCATAAAGTGTAGCACGTGCTTTCTCATCAACATCTGCCACTGTGCTTCGTTCACATTTGGATCTGCTTGGTGACACAGTGGCACATGGTACGTTTTTTCTTGTGGCCTCAACATTTAGGTGGGTTCTTCTTCTTTGGAAAGAATTGTCCTGATAGTTGAGGATGCTGGCTGCTTTCACCGGGCAGGACCTGTGGTTACACAGCTGGGCATCAGCTGTATGACGGATCACACTTGTTGCCTGAGCCTTCGGTAGTTTGGGGGCTGATACTGGAGTCTTCTCTTCCTCTTTGAAAGGGGGAGCCATGTGAGTCTTGGAAGTATCAGAGAATGCTTTGAAGTGTCCAGTAGATGGCGCTGGTGCCATCAGACTTGACACTTGAGAGGGTTCAAAGTCAGAAGGACTGTAAGGAGGAGTCAAACACTGAAGAAAAGAGAAATATACAGGCATCAGCATGAGAAACTTAAGTCATGTGAATTACTAGAGGTTCTATCATTTGCTTTTGTCATCTTAAAAACAATGAATACTTACAAATGCTGGGATTGTGTGGAAATCGGGTGTTCCAGGAAGCAGATTCTCTTCCTCTGACATATCTGACCCTGGTGTCACAGGTCTGTTTTCAATGTATTTCTTAAAATCAGACTTCCAACTGCAGCTCATTGACATAAGGGCTTCCACAGCTTCAAAATCACCCTTCTCTGCAGTTTTGTTCCAAGAATACATGTTCTCTTTGGACCTTTCAGAAATCATTTCCATTCTGTCCTCCTACAAAACAAACCGTAAAGCTTATGAGCCTATTTTCTCATTCCATGACAAGGAGGAATGAGTTTTCTTTTTTAATTGACAATCTGCACTTTTCAAATCAATATTTTAAAAGACAACCCTCCCCCCCGCCCATCACCGCTACTCTGATATTTTTAAAGTGACAAATATTCAGCTATATTCGTCAGGTTACCCAGACTTATGCACTGGCATCGAAATCATCCTCATTTTCAGGCTTGAACACAGATATCCTTATCAGAATAGAGTGCAAACACCTTAGTCTTAAAATCAATGACCAAGTGTATCAACACATGGAACTAGCATTAGAGATCATTGGTTTAGAAGGAAGAGATGCTTTTATATTGTCCCTAGAGTAGCTAGCTCCCTGCAGCTGAGGGACCAAATGACTAGAGAAAGTTCTGGGAGAAAAAAAAAGAGAATTTTTTTTTTCCAATGCTACAAGCCTGATGAGTTATTAATTTCTAATAGAAATACAGTCCAAAACTTTCTTATCAAGGCCAAGTTGTTTAAGAGACAGAGTTCCCACCTTCTGACATGGGTTTGACCTTTGAAAAGTCATTTTGCACTCTGGGATAAAAACCAACAGGATAAATTAACCTCAGGGTCTCTAAAATTAAAGTCACGTTAGATTATTTACAGTCTGAAATCATTTGATCATTCCATTATCAAGGCTAAACAGAAGTCAAATGAAGATTGTGGGGCCATCTCAAAGCTTTATTTATACGCAAGCTTCAACTTATTTGGGTTTGCTCCCTTTAACTGGATCTATTTAACACAAAGGGTTGTTATGCATCATTATGACTAGATCATGCAGGAATACCAAAAACCTAGATAATCAGAAGATGTAATTTTCCACTAATAATTTTCAAAAACCCTGACTGTAAAAATGAACTCTCCAAGACTCAAAACAGAAGCTGCTTTATTTATTTGATTACAAAATTAAAGGCATATGCTTTATAATTATTCGTACAGCTGCTCTATCAATTATTTAATGCTAGAGTTTACATTCCATTTTTTTTTTAAGGCACTATCCTTCCCCATTTTCTACTTTAAATAATTGCTGAGATTTTGATCAACGTAGGGCTGTACAAACATATCGAAAGAAAACATTCTTTACATTAGAAAATATTACTCTCAACGTTTATTTTTTAAAAATGCACCATGCTTTTGTGCAGAAATTCTAAGATAACGAGCCACGGCTGTAGAAAAATCACTAACAATGCAATTGCATAATCGCGCAGGTCTTTATGTAAGAGCCGATGGACAGCGCATGTATGTGTAAAAGCCTCCTCGAGACGCCCAGGCAAAGAAAGGAAAAAAAGAGAAAGGCAGGCAGCAGGGGAGTGTGAGCAGGAAGGGAAACCAGGAGGGGAGGAAAGGGAGTGGGGCGCGAGGCAGGAAAGGGAAGCGGAGGCGCGGGCGGAGGCGGGCGGCGGGGGAGATCCTAGTTGGCGGGGAGAGATGGATGGGGCCGCCCTAACCTCAAAGAGGCTCGCGGGTGAGTCACTGGGAACATTCCTCGCCACTCGCACGTCCCCGCGCGCCAGCCATTGGCCAGCCAGACAGGAGACCCGCGCCCCGATTGGCTGGCCCGCGAAGGGCGAGGGCGAGGGAGGAGGGGGCGAGGCATGTGAACAAAGCGTGATCCGCGGCTGCTCCCGGCGGCGCTGGAAACGTGAACTGGGAATTGCCGCGCCGTCACCTTTCACCTACTTCCTGAGCCCGCGGGCCCCCGCCCTCGCGCCGGCCCGGGGGAGGGGCCGCGGCCGCCGCCGCCAACCGCCCGGCCGTGCGCGCCGGAGCCGCGGGGAGGGGCGGGGCCGCCCTGCTCCGGGAGACGCCCGCCCCTTCTAGCTCCCGGCGAGCCGCCGTTCCCTTAGGAACCGACAGCAGGGCCGGGCCTCGCTCCCGCTCCCGCTCCTGGCGGAGGCCGGGGCTGGGTCACTCAGGGACGAGAAGCTCCCCCGGCGCACCCGCTCCCGGCCCGCCCCCGGCCTCAGCTGCCGGAGGAGGAACTGGGTCCCCGCGGAAACCCGGCCCCCGCCCCTCAACCCCCGGGGGCCCGGCCGAGCCCTCGGCGCTTCCCGCCCACGCCGCCCGCGGGACCTCAGCCCACCCCGTCTCTCCCTCCCCGCAGCTTCCGGCAGCTCAGGCCCCAGCCGCGCGTCCCCAAGGGTTCCCAGACGTGCGCCCCCGCTGCGGCCCCCGCGTCTCGCAGCCCCGGTTCCCCCTCCCATCCTCCAGCCCCCAGGCGGCCACCTGCCTCGCCAGGGATGGGGAGTCCCCTCCCCAAGTCTGAGGGAGGCCACTCCCCGTCTCCCCTAGGCGGGCCCGCGTGCCGTCCCGCGCGCCCCCGCCGGCGCCTCCATCCCGACTCTGTTCAGCAGCTCCCGTCCAGCGGGTTCCATGCAGACCCCTAGCTAGGCAGCCCTTGGAAACGCTGCCCCTCATAGGCTCGCCAGCAATCCCCTCCCACCCTGGTCCCCATTCCAGATGCAGCTTGAGGCACCTTTCACCTGTGCCAGAGGCAGAGTGCTCTCCTTCCGTCCCCACGCTCCCCTTTCACACCTTCCCATTCTCGCTGCCAGGGCAGCAGCCCCCTCCCCACTGGTCTAATACGCCACTCTTCTTCCCCCGCACCTGGCCCCTGGGTCCCCTCACTACACCTGGAGCAGGACCTCTCTCCACTAGGTTCCAGATCTGGGTCCGCATTTGCTGACCCGTTTCCCAGCACACACGGCCTCAGCAATTCACAGTGTGCAGTCAAGAACCCCTTTTCCTCCTCACGACTCCGCTGCAACCCCGTTCTCAGGCGTGGCTGATATCAGGGACTCAAGGTTCGCGTCCTTGCTGGCCCTCCAGACCCGGCGGGGCAGGGGCATCCCCAGGTGACTTACCGCAGCCTGCTGGAGAGAGGCACCAAAGTTGAGCATGGTTGGCTGCCTGGTAGCTGGCGGCAAGCTGACTGGCTGCTAGGCTGCTTGGCTGCCTGGCCACAGACGTGCGCCCAGAGACTCTCGACGTCGCTCCCGCCGCCGCCGCGCTCCGCGCCGTCTGCCCCCTCCCCATTCAGGTAGCCGCTCTGCCTGCCCGCGCCGCGGGCGGGGGCGGGGGCGGAGCCTGCGGCAGGCCAATCAGCGGCAAAGGTGTGTGAAGCGCCGGCCAATGAGCTCGCGGGGCCACGCGTGATCAGCGGCTGCCCGGCAGCGTGAAGTCTGTGTCAGTGAAGCGTGTACACAATCACCAGCAGCATGTTCCCTCGGCCCGACGGGGGGGAACTCTCGCCGCCACCCGATTCAGTGACATCCCCAACCCTCGCCCACCCACCCCGTTCCCCGCTCGTTCCCTCACCCGGCCTCGTGGTGCGGCGCCGCGGGCGGAGGCCGAGCGGGGAGGCACGGCGGTGGCGCGTCCGGCTTCGCTGAGGGCCGGCCCCACGTGGGGGGTGCGGAGAGATGCCAGCTCCGCCCCGGCCCTCGGCGCCCGCCCCACCCCTGCCAGCCCGGAGGTGGGCGGGACGCCGGGCGGGCGACAGAGGCGGTGGCTGCAACCCTAGGGGCCCTGGCCAACACATTTGCATTTGGAAGCGGCATCCCGCGCATCTGGCTAGAAAGCCAAGCTAGCTGACCCACCAAGTTGCATATGCCACACTTGCTGGGTCTCGGCTGGTGCAACCTTGGATGTGCGCCCCGTGGCGGGAGGCGCCCATGTCATTGGGGCGCGGCACCTGCTCCTGAGCCGCGGGTGCACACCCAGCCCAGCCTTCTTCCCGGGCAGCTAATAGGATGGTGAGGGACTGCAGGAAGCATCAGAAATTGGACCCATGAGATGGTGGAGACCCATAGACTCGAGATTTTTTTTTTTTTTTTTTCACATTTCTCTGTCTTCGACGCTGGGCTGCGGGATCCAATTTTGAGCTTGTAGATAGAAGTTTGCATTGCTATCTACAAACTGTTTCAAAGGTAGATCTACCTCTCTTCCGGCCAACGCATGAGGAAAAGCCCTGCCTATAAACCTCCTCTGTGTGTGTGTGTGTGTGTGTGTGTGTGTGTGTGTGTGTGTGTGTGTGTGTGTGTGTGTGAAGAGGAGGGGCCGGGGAGTATTCTAGTTCGCCTGGCGCCAGGGTACAATCTGATGGGGTTGCTGCAGGGATGCCTGCCAGGTGAAAGACACAGCCCACTCAGAGGCAGCCTAGACTTCTGCAACGAATCCCGCTTGCGCGGTTCCGCGGCTGTGCTCCGAGCTGGGGCCTGATGATCCGGAGCTCATGACCCATCTTTGGTTCCGTATTTGCCCCCTTTTAGTGTCTGTTCACAGCAGCTGATATTGGAGAGTGGGTAACGGTAACGGAGCTTAAAGCAAGCCAAAATTTTTTTCACCTCCTTGGGGCAAGCTGAATACCAGACAAAAATTACTTCTCCTCGAGGGAGCTGTCTCACTTCTCTGTGTACCTGAATAGATAATGCAAGTACTTTTTCTCTCGCAATAACCACATGGTGAGCTTAGAAAGGGAAGGAATGTTTTGAGAGACTGTTAACACAGGCATCTGATGATTCTTTCTAGTCTATCTAAAGGTCTGGGCTAGACAACTATACAAGTGATAATAGTATTATGCCAGGGGGGAAATTGACTAAATGGCCTCCTGTCAATGCCTCTTCTAATCAGCTGGAGGGCTGCCAGCACAGCTCTTCCTGCCTCCCACCTCCCTGCATCCCGCCTGTCTGCAGGGATGTCCTTCCCCGCAGGCTTCCTTCCGCCCAGGCTGTCCCATCCTGTTGATCTGAGACTGAGGGGCCAGAGCAGCTGGCCCTCAGCACCTGCTGCAGCGGAGGAAGCTCCCATCTGTGTCCAGCCACCAGGCCTGCCTGACTTCCTGTCAGAGGGCTGCCCACCTCGAGTCACCACAGTCCCTCCAGGTTTGAACCCAGTCCCTTCCTCAGGAATGTGGAGCCTTGTTGGCATGCCGTCGCCCCAGCACACCAAGAAGCAGTAAGCGATGGCTTCTGGGAGTAATTCAAAACAGGAAAGAAAAAAGAGGTAAGAGGAACAGACTGTGGTGGCACAATTCTCAGAGGTTCAGAGAAAGATGGTCCTCAGACTCAACATAATGCAAACTAAAATAGTTCTTTCAAAGCCTTCCCATAAGGGGGCCCTGGTGTAGCACTGTAGGATGAGTACTGGACTGCTAACCACAAGGTCAGTGGTTCAAACCCACCAAGGTCACTATGAGTTGGAACCAACTCGTCCCACTTACCAACAACAACCTCTTCCAGGATGGGCTCCTCTTCTGCCTCTTCTATCCAGCCTTCACCTTCCCCCTCAAAGTCCTGAGTCCATTGGTCCCCAAGCCCCAGAACTTTTGCCTGAGAAATGTCTCATCTTCCACATCTACTTCTTAAAAATGTTGATCTAGCTCCAGCTGGGATTTAAAAAAAAAAAAAAAAAAAAGTGCAGTCCCTCCAGCCCAAAGGCCATTCCCACCTCCAGCTCATTTTCAGTACTCAAACTCCACACTGTCACCTGAGTTACTTACTAAAAGTCATGATCCCATTGTGTCACTCCCTGCATAAAAATTGTCCATGGCTCCCTGTCACCTAGGAGATTAAAGGGCATTCCATTCAGAGCTTTGAAGTTGCGAATATGTTTGTGCTTACCTAAAGTAAAAGCAAGTTCCCTGAGTAATTAGATTTTTCTTTAGTATATAGTTACTTGGAATCCTGGAGTCGCACTGTGAGCTAAAAACTGGACTGCTAACTGCAAGGTCGGCAGTTCAAACCCATAGGATTTCCAAGGAACTGCTGGTGGGTTTAAACAACAAAGTTGTTGTTGTTAAGTGCCTTCGAGTGGGTTCCGACCCATAGCGACCCTGTACAGGGTTTCCAAGGGTGTAAATCTTTACGGGAGTAGAAAGCCTCATCTTTCTCCCGCGGAGCGGCTGGTAGTTTCGAACCGCTGACCTTAAGGTTCGCAGCCCGATTTGTAACCACTATGCTACCAGAGCGCAGCAGAGGTAAAGTCTCTCCATTTTCGCTTGCAAGGAGTAACCCGGCTGCCCTTCTTCCAAAACAGATTTGTTCATTTTTCTGGCAGTCCATGGTACTTTCAATATTCTTTAACACCACCACAATTCAAATGCATCAATTCTTCTACTGTCTTCCTTATTCATTGTCTAACTGTCACATGCATATTAGTTGTTGTTGTTGTGGTGGTGGTGATGTGCTGTGCAGTCGGTTCTGACTCATAAGAGACCCTGTATAGGCTTTCTGTGTCTGTAAATCTTTAGGGGAGCAGAAAGCCTCAGCTTCCTCCTTCAGAACCGCTGATTTTCCAATGATTAACAGCGCAACTCACAACCACTACCATACCAGAGCTCCTTGTTGTTGGCCATTCTGTCTCATATACACAACAGAAGGAAACACTGTGGTCCTGAGCCATCCTCACAATTGTTATGTTTGAGCCCACTGTTGCTACTACTGTGTCAGTTTTTCTCATTGGGGTTCTTCCTCTTTCTTGCTGACCCTCCATTTTACCAAGCATGATTGGTCCCTCCTTATAACATATCAGTAGTATGAGAGACAAAGTTTTGCCATCATGGCTTCTAAGGAGCATTCTGACTGTACTGTATCTTCTGACACATTTGTTTGTTCTTTTAGTATTTTTATTTTAATAGTCTTCTCCAACACCGTAATTCAAATACATCAATTCTTCTACAGTCTTTCTTATTCATTGTCCAATCTTCACATGCATATGAGGTGATTGAAAATATCATAGCGTGGGTCAGGCCATTGAAAATAGCATGATTTGGATCAGGCACACCTTAGTCCTCAAACTAATTTCTTTGATCTTTAGCACTTTAAAGAGGTCTTTTGCAGCAGATCTGGCTAATGTGATGCATCATTTGATCTCTTGCTGCTGCTTCCTTGAGTGTTGATTGTAGACCTGAGCAAAATACAAATGCATGGATTCTTCTACAGGCTTCCTTATTCATTGTTCAAATTTCATATGCATATGAGGTGATTAAAAATATCAGGTCTTGAGTCAGGTGCACCTTAGTCCTCAAACTGACAGCTTTGCTCTTTAACATTTCAAAGATTTGCCTAATGCAATATGTCCTTCGACTTCTTGACTGTGAGCCAAGCAAAGTGAAGTCTTTAATAACTTCAATCTTTTCTCTATTTATCATGATGTATTTGTTGGTGAGGATTTTTGTTTTCTTTACATCCAGGGGCAATCCCTACTGGAGGCTGTAGTCTTTGATCTTTATCAGTATTTTAAGCACTCTTCGTTTTCAGGAAGCAAATTTGTATCATCTACATATCACAGGTTATTAACGAGTCTTCCTCCAATCCTGATGCTATGTTCTTCTTCATATAATTGAGCTTCTTGGATTATCTGCTCAGAATACAGATTGAACAAATGTAAAAAAATACAATCCTGGCACACACCTTTCCTGATTTTAAACCAGTCAGTATCTCCTTGTTCTGATCTATGTACAAGTTCCTCATGAGCACAATTAAGTGTTCTGGATATCCATTCTTCACAATGTTATCCATACTTTGTTGTGATTCACACAGTCAAAAGTCTTTGCTGTCACTAAAGCACAAGTAAGCATCTCTCTGGTATTCTCTACTTTTAGCCAAGACCGAGCTGACATCAGCAATAATATCCCCAGTTCCATGTGCTCTTCTGAATCCAGTTTGGATTTCTGGCATTAACACTGATAGCAGCTGTTTTTTAATCATCTTCAGCAAAATTTTACTTGTAAGTGATATTAATGCTATTGTTTGATGATTTCTGAAATCAGTTGGGTCACTTCTTTTTGGAATAGGCACAAATATGGATCCCTTCTAATCAGTTGGCCATATAACTGTCTTCCAAATTTCTTGACATAGATGAGTGAGTATCACCAATGCTTCATCAGTTGGTTGAAAGATTTCAGTTTGTATTCCATCAGTTCCTGGAGCCTTGTTTTTCACCAGTGCTATCAGTGCAACTTGAACTTCTTCCTGCAGTACCACTGGTTCTTGATCATATTCTACCTCTTGAAATGATTAAACATTGACTGTTTCTTTTTCGTACAGTGATTCCGTGTATTCCTCCATCTTTATTTGATAGTTTTTTCATCGTTCTTTTGTCCAAAGAATCCTTCTATATTATAAGTTGAGGTTTGAATTTTTTCTTCAGTTCTTTCAGTTTGAGAAATGCTGATCATGTTCTTCCCTTTTGATTTTCTAACTCCAGGTCTTTGAATATTTCATTAAAATACTTAAATTTATCTTTTCATGTTGCCCTTTGCAATTTTCTGTTCAACACTTTTACCTCCTCATTTCTTCCATTTGCTTTTGCTTCTCTGTGCTCAAGAGCAAGTTTCAGAGTCTCTTCTGACATCTACTTTTGGTCTTTTCTTTCTTTCCATCTTTTAAATGACCTTTTGCTTTCTTCCTGTGTGATATTCTTAATGTCATCCCACAGCTCTTTTAGTCTTTGGTCACTTGTGTCTAATGTATCACATTTGTTTGTCAGATGGTTTCCAAATTCAGGTGGAATATATTCAAGGTCAAAATTTGGCTTTTGTGGACTTGTTTTAATTTTCTTCAGCTTCAGCCAGAACTTGCATATAAGCAATTGATGATGTGTTCCACAGTCTGTCCCTGGCCTTGTTTCGGTTAAGGATATTGAGCTTTATCACCGTATCTTTCCACAGATGTACTCTGTTTCTTTCCTGTGTATTCCATCTGCTGAAGTCCACCTGTGTAGTCACCTTTTATGTTTTTAAAAAGGTATTTGCAATGAAAAAGTCATTGATCTTGGAAAATTCGATCATGTGTTCTCCAGCATTGTTTCTATTACCAAGGCCATAGTTTCCAACTACTGATCTCGTGTTCCAATCACCAGTAATTATCACTGAATCTTGATTGTGTATTTAATTAATTTCAGACTGAAAATGTTGGTAGAATTCTTCAATTTCATAATCACTGGCTTTAGTGGTTGGTGCATAAATTTGAAATAATAGGAGTATTAGCTGGTCTTTCTTGTAGGAGTATGGATATTATTCTCTCACAGGTAGCATTGTACTTCAAGATAGAGCTTGAAATGTGGCACCATTCCTCTTTAATTTGTTGTTCCTGACATAGTAAACCATATGATTACCTGATTCAGAATGGCCAATACCAGTCCATTTCAGCTAATTCCTAGGATATCTATCTTTATGTGCTACATTCATTTTTGGCAATTTCCAATTTTCCTAGATTCATACTTCATACATTCCTTGTTCCATTTATTAATGTGTGTTTGCAGCTGTTTGTCCTCATTTTGAGTTTTAGTCCTACTTCATTCTTGCTATTATGGTCATCTCTGCTTTGAGAAGGCAACTCTTCCCCAGCTGTATTTTGAGTGTCTTCCAACCTGAGGGACTGGTCTTTTGGTATGATATGTAATAATGTTCTGCTGCTTTTTCAGTGGCTAAACTTTCAGAAGTAGTCTGTCTCTTTCTTAGTCTGGAGGTTTCACTACAACCTGTCTACCACAGATGAACCTACTGGTATTTACAATCCTGGTGGCATGGCTTCCAACATCACAGCAACATGCAAGTTATCACAATATGACACACTGACAGAACTAAACAATCTGTTGCTCAACATATAGATTGAATAACTATGGTGAAAGGATACAACCCCTAGGCACACTTTTCCTGATTCTAAACCATTCAACATCCACTTGTTCTGTTATAACAACTGCCTCTTAGTCTTAGTACAGGTTCTTCATGAGCACAATGAAGTGTTCTGGAATACCCATTCTTTACGATGTTATTCATAGTATGTCATGATCTACACAGTCAAAAGACATAAATAGTCGATAAAGTACAAATAAACATCTTTTTGGTATTCTCTGGTTTCTGCCAAGAACCATCAGACATCAGCAATGATATCCCTAGTTCCATGTCTTCGTCTGAATCCAGCCTGAATGTCTGTTTATGTACAACCAAATAACCTCATGGGCTTTGGTTCTGAGATTTGGGTCATGGTTTCATGGGGCATACCAGTTAATAGGCCTCATAATATGTTTTGTTCTTCTGTGACTAGAGTCTTAAAAGCTTGCAAACAGCCATCCAAGGCACAGTAATTTTTCTCTGTTCTTCTGAAGCAATAGAAGGAGATACAGGAATAGGAGGAAGATATAGATTGTGTGACTAATTGCCTCCTTTGTCATGAGACCAGAAAAACGAGATGGTGCCTAACTACCACTACTGAACATTTTGATCAAAGACTCTATAGAAGAATTCTGATCAAAAAGGGGGAGATGAAAATCAGAATTTCAAATTCTCCAGACTTCCTGGAGTCAAGGAGGTTGTATGAACCCCTGAAACTATTTCTCTGAGATAATCTGTAAACCTCAAACCAAAAATATCCCCTGAAGTATTTTTAAAACCAAACAACGATTTAGCTTCACTAGTATAAAATGCTTTCTAACCTGAGATGTACAGTGAATAAGGAAGACTGTAGAAGAATTGATGCTTTTGAGTTATGGTGTTGGAGGAGAATATTGAAAGTGCCATGGGCTGCCAAAAGAACAAACAGAAGTGTAGCCAGAGTGCTCCTTGGAGGCCAGGATGGCCAAACTTCATCTCTCATACTTCAGACATATTGTCAGGAGGGACCAGTCGCTGGAGAAGGATATCATGTTTGGTAAGGTGGAGGGTCAGAGAAAAAGAAGAAGACCCCCAGCGAGACGGATTGGCAAAGTGGCAGCATCAGTAGGCTCAAGCATGGCAACAGTTCTGAGGTTGGCCCAGGAACAGGCAGTGTTTCATTCTGTTGTGCATAGGGTCACTATGAGTCAGTACCGACTCGATGGCACCTAACAACAGCCTGAGATGTAGGGAGTTACTGATAGGTTTTCAACTTATTCTGGGCCAATATGGATAATGGATCAGGGTAGGAGTCTAATACTACTTAACCAGCTTTTGTAGTAATCCAGGCAGGAAAGATGATGTTGGCCTAAACCAAGGAAATGAGGAGGGTGGAGTAGCAACATGAAGAGCCAGCAGGGTTTGGTGATTGGTTGCATGTTGGCATGAGGGCATGCGGAAGGGGGAGGTGTTGAGGAGGATCACCAAATTCTTGAGTCAGTTTACTAGATAGACAAGGCACCTGAAGGGACCTCAGGGAGGGAGTAGATTTTGGTGAACAAGAAGAGAATGGCCAGTTTGGTTCAGAGCATGTCAAGATGAAGTTACCTGTAGGACATCCAAATATAGATGTCCAGGGGGAAGTTGGGATCTGAGGCAGGAGAGAAAGCTCTGGGCTAAAGGTGAATGGAATTCATCAGGTATAGATGACAGTTGAAGCCAGTGGAGTGGGTAATTTCCCAGGGGGAGTGTGGAGCCGGAGAAAAGAAAACTAAGGGTGGGCCTCTGAGGAACCCTGCTTCTTAACAGCAGGCACCGGAAGACAGAGTCGGGGAAAGAGCAGGCCTGTGATGAGATATTGACAGAGGTGGTACAGTGAGGACTCCTTCCACAAAGGCCACTCTCAAGCTTTTCTGGCCTAGTGTGATGTAAAGTAGAGACTGCAGACAACCCAGAGCTGATTCAGAAAGTGAAAGTGACAGGCAGATTAGAAAAAAAAAAAACGGATCCCTTCTGACTGATTGATATTATTAGTAACTTTCATTATACCAATTACCAAGATTTTTGTTATTAAGTGCCAGTTAGTTAGTTGGTTCAGACTCATAGCGACCCTGTACATGTTTCTCAAGGGGTGTCTGGTGGGTTTGAACTTCTGACTTTTCAACTACCAGTCAGTGTTTATTTTTAAACTCATTACATTTTTTGTTTCCTTTTATTCTTGAATTCTGCAGGTCAGTGTGGTAGATTGCTTCTAGAGATGGCCATAACTCTCCCTTCCACTCCACATAATCTTTTCCAATGTGACTTTGTCACGCCCACATCCCATGACTTGCTTTGACCAATAGAATAAGGTTGTGGTGGTGGTGCTTTGTGACTTCTGGGGTAGGTCTTAAGGAGCTTTGAAGTTTCTAGGGTTTTTTACCCACTTGCAAATAGCCACCAGACAGATCTACTGACCAAGAGAACAGAGGCCACGTGGACTGGGATCAAGGCCATAACCAACAGCTGGGACCACGATCCAGACATATGAGTGGGACCATCCCAGACCCTCCAGTCTCTCAAGCAAGCCCAGCTCATACCTGGTGGATCAGAGATAAGCTGTCACTACTCATCTACAGTGCCGAATCATGAGCAAACTGAAGAACAACCCAGACAACTCTTCCTGCCTCCTCACCATTTCATAGCACCCTAACTCCAGCACCTGTATCCCTTCCTAAAAGCTTCCCAGGTTTGGGGGTTGTTTGATATATCTCAATAGATAACTAAAACTTTGGGGGGTGTGTTTCAGTCTGGTGTTGACACCCACAGCTTTCAAAACCCTCATTTTATGAGTACTTTTAAAAAAGAATCTAAAACACCTGGGAGAAAACTTCAGGAAGGGGAACTGAGACAAATGATAAAGCAGAAAAAGGAGCAAAATAGAGGAGAGTAAGAAAAAAAAAAATTTTTTTAAAATGTGAAGCGGCATTTGTGGAAATCTGTAAGAAAAATATCCACCTCCACTACTAAGAGCGCTACGGACCCCTCTGAGATGGAATAAATATGTCCCTGGAAGGGAGGGAGGGTGGCCACTGAGCACTGCTTGGTACAGGCTGGGGCTCTCATCGCCATGAAGCCCATTGTATACACTTTGCATCAGGAGTTTTGGAAAAAGAAATGTCTCCACTCTTTCTTCTGCTCTGTATTATCTCCCCTAAGAGGTGAGAACATAGTTAATGGTTAAAAGGTGCTGCAAGGTTACAACTAGCAGTGAAATATTGCTGTTTGACATTTTAAATTTTACTGTTATGTTTTTTAAACAACGTAAGTAATACATGTTCATAATAAAAATAAAATTTAAATACAAAAGGAATGAAACAGTGAAATTTCCCTGTAATCTTACTACCTAGAATTAGTCAACATTACTATGATGTATATAGCTCAGATTCTTTGTTTTTCTCCACACCACCTCCTTCTCTCCCTTTAAAACAAGATATGCTATTTTGTTTCCAGATGAACCCTGGTGGTAGAGTGGATAAGTGTTTGGCTACTAGCCAGATGGTCAAGCCATTCAAACCTACCTAACAGTTCCCAGGAGAAAGATACAACATTGAAAAAAGATGTTCCCATAAAGATTTGCAGCCTTGGAAACCCTGTGTCTACTCTACTTAGTTTACTCTGCCCTAGAGGGATGCTTTGAATTGAACTCAACTTAATGCTAATAGGTTTGGTTTCTTTTGTATTTTTTCCTGCTTTTGTGTCCTTAATCTCTCTGGGGTTCTTTCTGCACATCAGTAAATATAAAGACAGACTTCATATAGTTTACTTAGATTTATGAACTCCCATTTTCTTTGGATAGTCTGAGTTACTAACCTGTACCCCTTCAGATTCAAGATCCATTTCTAAAACTGAACACCTTGCTACTTGGTGGACTACAGTAGAGTATAACATGAAACTGTAAGAAGGTGAATAACAAGGGAAAGCTGTGGTTGATGGTCCCTATCTAACACATGGCATGTTTAATTGAAATCTTCTGAACGATGAAATCTAGAAAAATGGGAAGGGTCATGTGTGTTTTCCCTTGGAGCTCAGTCTATGCAATGGGATGCATTTTTCTCAGAAAACCCTTAGTTTTGCTCCTGAAGACAAATACGTGGGCCCTTTTCATTTAATGTGTTATGTTGCCAATAATTACAGATAAAAAAAAAAAAAAAAAATGGGTGGGGACAATGAAGCCAAACAAACTGGAGGAGTCCTACTGCTAGCTGGAATCTTGCAGATGACCAGAATCGGAATCTTGCAGATGCCACAGAAAAGTACTGCAAGTTCCAACCAAAGACTCTGAATGCTTTCTCCGAATAAAACCCAATGCTATCCAGTTGATTCCAACTCATAGCAACTCTACAAGGCAGAGTAAAACTGTTCCCTAGGCTTCCCAAGATTGTAAATTGAATGAAAGTTTAGTGAGCAGATCATCAGTTGTATTTTCAACAAATCATATACTTTGTTTTGTTACAAATTTTGCAACCCCTTCCATGTAATTACAGTATTTATTCATTTTAACTCTTACATTCCTCCCTCTGCTTTCTGCTGTCTTCATCTTTCCTCTGCTAGATTCCCTCTTGTATATTGCCTTTCCCATCACCATCACCCAAGATAACATGTGTCTACCCTCTGTTGTTGTTAAATGCTGTCAAGTCAATTCCAACTCATAGCAACCCTGTATAGGATTTCTGAGGAGCATCTGGTGGGTTTGAACCTCTGACTTTGTGGTTCAAACAGACCTTGTGGCCTAGTGCTTATCCTACATCAGGTCCCTCTAGCCCATGAATAATTTTCCATTCCTTCCCATCCCTGGTAACCATCATAGAATGCTTTTATCAATAAAACACCTTTTCTTAACTTTTCCAATAGTGGTCTCATACAATATTTGTCCTTTTGTGACTAATTTCACTAAGCATGTTATGAGGAGTTTTGAAAATTCATCACTATTCTTCAACATTGCATAGTAGTTCATTGTATGTTTGTACCAAAGTTTGTTTGACCATCCTTCTGTTGATAGGCATTTAGGCTGTCTCCATCTTCTTGCTATTGTTCATAATGCTGCAACGAACATGGGTGTGCATGTATCTATTTGTGACACAACTCTTATTTTTTGAGGATCTATATTAAGTAGAGGAATTACTGGATCTTATGGTATTTCTATTTAGGAATGTTTGAGAAAGCACCATACCATATCCCAACAGTGAGTGGTTGTACCATTTTACAGTCCCAGGAGCAATGTAGAGGGTCCCAGTCTCTCCACACCCTGCCAGCATTTGTTGTTTTCTGTGTTTTGAACTTTGATATTAATGCTGGGGTAAGATATTATCTCATTGTTGTTTTGATTTGCATCTCTCTAATGGATAATGATCAAGAGCATTTCTTCATATGTTTTTTGGCTGCTTGAATGTCTTCTTTGGTGAAGTTTCTGTTCTCTCTGCCCACTTTTTAATTGGATTATTTGTCTTCTTGTTGAAGTGTTCTACACATTTTAAAGAGCAGTTCCTTGTCTTATATGTCACTGCCAAAAACTTTCCAAGTCTGTGGATTTTTACTCTTTTGGTGAAATCTTCTGATGTACATAAATATCTAATTTTAGGAGGTTTCATTTGGTGTGGTACTTGCTATGGGATAAAGCACTGGACCACAAGGTCAGTTTTGAACCTCAAGGTCAGTGATTCAAATTCACCCTATACAGGGTCTCCATGAGCCAGAACCAACTCGAAGGCACTTAACAACAACAACATCATCTATTTTGTCTTCTGTCATGTGCTTTCCATTATGTTTGATAGTCTATTTATGCCATGTATCAGAGCACTTAAGTTTGTCCCTATTTCTTCATTGATGACCTTTATAGTTCTAGGTTTTACGTTTAGTTCTTTAATCCACATTGAGTTCATTTTTGTATGTGATATGGATCTTATTTCATTCTTCTACAAATTGAATTCCAGTTTTGCCAGCACCATTTGTTGAAGAAACTATCTCTTCTATCTAATGCATTTTGGCTTTTTTGTAGAAGATCAAATGACTATTGTTGTTGTTAAGTGCCATCAAGTTGATTTCAACTCAGTGACCTTGTATAGGGCTTCCAAGAAGTGGCTGGTGGATTTGAATTGCCAGTCTTGCTATTCAAACTGACCTTGCAGTCCAATGCTTATCCTACAGCACTCCCAACTGACCATAGGTGGATGGATTTACTTCGGAGTTCTCAATTCTGTTCCATTGATCTGTGTGTCTTTCATAGTACCAGTATCAGGCTATTTTGACTACTGTGGCTGTATAGCAGGTTTGGGGATTGGGAAGTGAGAGTCCTCCTTCTTGGTTCTTCTTCTTTAGTAATGTTTTGCTTATTTAAGTTCTCTTTCCTTTCTATATGTCAGTGGTTGGTTTTTTGATATCTTTAAAGAATGATATTAGATTCTGGATTGAGATTGCATTATAGCTATATATTCCTTTGAGTTGTGTTGACATTTTCACAATGTTAAGTCTTTCTATCCATAAGCATGATATATTCTTCCATTTTTGGTAGGTCTCTTCAATTTTTTTTATAGTAATGTTTTATAGCTTTCCTTGTATAGGTCTTTTGTTTCTCTAGTTAGATTTATTCCTAAGTATTCCACCACCAGCTCCTTCCTCCTCAGAAACCCAATACAGGGTCACTATGAGTCAGAACCAATTTGACAGCATTTAACAACAACAACAATTTGATCTTTTGGATGCTATTGTAAATGGCATTGTTTTCCTGATTTGCTTTTCAGAGCTCTCTTTATTAGCCTAAAGGGATCCAACTGATTTTTGTATGTTGATGTTGCATCCTACCGTTTTGCTGAATCTTTCAATGAGTTCCAATAAATTTCTTGCTGAGTCTTTGGGATTTTCTATGTATTGGATTATATCATCTACAAATAGACTTTTACTTCTTTGTCAATTTGGATGCCTTTAGTTTCCATTTCTTGTATTACCATTCTGGTTAAGGCTTCCAGTGCAATGTTAAATAGGAAGCTGATAAAGGGCATCTCTGTTTGCAAAGGAAATTAATTGTAAATCTTTATGGAAGCAGACAGTCATAACTTTTTCCAGAAAGAAGCTGATGGGTTCAAACACCAACCTTTTAGTTAGCAGCCAAATACTTTAAGCACTTTGCCAACAGGGATCCTTTTTTCCAGAATGCTATTCTTAAAATAATAAAAGAAAATTCTTTAAGATTACTAAGGAAATACTCATCCTGATTTGCAATGATCAAAATATTAAAAGAAATAGTAATTTAATATTATTTAAAAAGCATTAAATAACAAGATCTAGTATGGGTCTAATTATGAACGTAATGTTGAAGATTTTGAGATATGCAGCAGTTGTAGTATGGAAATATCTGTGATTTCTACTAGTGACAAAGTCAAGGCTACTGTGGTTTGTAGCTATAAGAATGGCATGGGGATGGCATTTGGCTATCACCTGCTTCATAAAGGGAAGGATAATCAAATGCAAAATCAGCCCACGGCCAATTCTTAGGAGGTGGAAGTCAGACATACCTCTACCTTCCAACCTTCTTTCACAATTCTGACAACTGTCCCTCCCATGACACTCTACTTCTCTACTAGGTTCCATATATGTTGCAACATCCACACAGAACTCACAGATAATACTGATGATTATGAGATTTATTAGAGAAATTAACAAATTACAATTCAGGATCAGGTATGCTCAGAATACAATTCTTTTAGTCAGGCACACATCTCTTTCTGGTCTTTGGCCACTCAGCCATGTGTTAGTTTGTAACACTTTACTCAGGAAAGTGCTGCCAGTAATCATTCAGAGGGCATGCCATCCTGCCATAAGTCTAAACCCAAAGGCGCTTAACTCCATGGGTCAACAAACCTAGCTTCCCTGATTAAATGCCTGAAGGCACCCCAATCCAAAAGCGCATCTCCTGCCTATAGACACTCCGCTTCACTTGCTCCATGAGTCAGGGAACCCACTGCTCTGTCTCATGCCCTGGCTCTTGGTTCTGCTTCTTCTTTGGTGTCACATTGTTTTGTCCCTGGATAAAGGGGGATCAATGTGCAAGGATCTAGGGGCCCATAGAACACACTCGACTCCCCGCTTTTCTTTTTTGATAATGGTGCGATTCCTCCCAACTCTTCTGCTGCTGAGATGGCTCATTTTATACCCACGGGATGGCAGAAGTGACCTAGCCCATATTCGATTTCCAGGTTTTTACAATCACAATTAACCCTGTTAACAATTACAGCAGAACCATATAACCCTTTTAGTGTCTTCTTCCATATTTTCTTACCAAGACCCATCAAGAAAAGCATTGTTTGGTGGGAGTTACAAAAGCTATGGCTGGAAGAGCTATATTAAATATAGCACTGCACTGCATTACCTATCTTTATAATGAAGGAAATGCTAAAGTTTTTTAAAGACAAGTGAAAATAAAGACGTTAATGGGTTTTTTCCTAACCAAGTTCCAGACCTTTGAATTCTCTCCACAGATATCTTAACTCTCCCTTTTAACTTGCTTTTAAATAGAAAATGGGAGGGATTCACTAGTATCTCTGTCCACCCCACCTTCAGGGACGGGCCCTGGTGGTGTAACATTTAAGCGCTCAGCTGCTTGGTGGTTAGCTGCTGTGCAAGAGGAAGACCTGGCCGATCTGCTCCCTTAATAAACACAGCCTAGAAAACTCCATGGGGCAGTTCTACTCTGTCACATGAGTCAAGATTGACTTGATGGCACTCAACAACAATCTAACTCACAACTGCAGTGACACTGGAGAGAGAAGGATCCAGATGAAACAGTAATGAGTACTTCTTGGTCTCAAGCAAACAACTCACACAAACATCTCTGAGGAACTCAAGGCTAGGAGGCCCCACTTCTAATTGGCTCAGCAATGAGTCCCCCCTGGCTGTTTTCCTTTTTGGAGTGAGGAAAAGTGGAGCATGGGAAGAAGAGGATGTGAATGAACATGACCTTGGGATACAACTGCAGAATCTGGAGCTCTGTTCAGGAACCTTTCCTGGGGACTCGTGGCCTAGTCACTTTAACCTGTCCGGCTTCCGTTCCTCTTGTAATGTGGGAGTGGTCATAATAACTATGCCCTAGGGGATCAGCGGGGTTGGCAAGAGTGTGCATACAACAAGCTACGGGAAACTGTGGCAATAGCGAAAGTAATGCTTCTCAAACTTGAATGCATATTGAATCTCTTGGGAAATGTTAAAGGTAGATTTGCTTTTCATAGATTTAATAGATCTATGATGAGCCGCAAGATTCTGCATTTCTAACAAACAACAACTACGCTGGTACCTAAGCTGTTGGTCTGAGGACTACACTTTAAGAATTGTTGTTAAGTGCCATCGAGTCGGTTTCAACTCATAGCGGCCCTGTATAGGGTTTCCGAGGACAGGCTGGTGGGTTTGAATCGCCACCTTGCGGTCCATTGCTTATCCTATAGCGCCACACCAGGAGCAAAGGCCTAAATTACTCAGTACTCACGTACCTGTTTATAGTGCTGTGGTGGCGTAGATGTCGTGAGTCCACAAGTATTTCACTCTTTCACATACTAGCAGGGTCACCCATGTCGGACAGATTCCAGTGGAGCTTCCAAACAAAATAGACGAGGAAACAAAGCCTGGGGATCTACTTATGAAAATGAGGCAAGGAAAAGCCTACGGGTCACAACGGAACATTGTAAAACTCACTTGCTTTAAACATGTCATCAAGAGGGAGCCAGTGCTGGAGAAGGATAGCATGCTGGGGGAAGTAGAGGACCAATGAGGGTAAGGGAGGCCCTTGGTGGGATGGATTGTCACAGTAATTGCAATGGCTGGCTTGAATATGCTGGCGATCATGAGAATACCTGTTATTTTTCTGTCGTCATGGGGGAGAAAAAGAAAAATAAGTAAAATAAGAGCCGGTGTGGCCGTGTTAGAAAAGCACTGTACTGCTAACTGGCAAGATCAGTGGTTCAAACTCACCAGCTGCTCACAGAAACCCTATACAGGGTTGCTATGAGTTGGAACAGGCACATAGCAACAACAAAGAACCTTTCATGAGATGATGGTGAAGCACTTCAAAACTGAGTTTTTTAACTCAAATTTCTTCACCGGAAACTCCCCTCCTCTCCCACCTCGCCAAAAATTATAAAAGCAAAACAAACCCCCAGGAGCCCTGGTGGTGCAGTGGTTAAAGCTCTTGGCTGTTAACCAATCGGTAGGTGGTTTGAACCCACCAGCCACTCAGAAGGAGAAATATGTGACAGCTTGCTTCTATAAATTATAGATTACAACCTTGTACACCCTGGGGCAGTTCAACTCTGTCCTGTTGTTGTTAAATGCCATCAAGTCAGTTCTGATCCACAGCAACCCTGTATAGGGTTTCCTAGGAGCAGCTGGTGAGTTTGAACCATCAACCTTGCAGTCCAAACAGATGTTGCAGTCCAGCACATTAACCCACAGTGCCACACCAGGACCCTATTAGTCAGAATGAACTCCAAGGCAATAGGTAAAACAAAGCTCCCAAGCTCCACTTCTATCACATGTATAAGGGCCTTTGCAACAGAGCCTTACATGACCTAACTCAGTTACCCCTCATTTTGTTGTCAGGTGCCATCGAGTTGGAACCGACTCATAGCGACCCCATGCACAGCAGAACGAAACAATGTCTGATCCTGGGTCAACCTCACTACTGCTGCCACACTTGACGCCATCAATGATGCCACCTGGCCGATCCATCTCGTTGGGGGTCTTCCTCT
>NW_006408519.1:2279502-2282943 GCF_000296735.1 Chrysochloris asiatica
TCCTTAGGAATCATTTTATGAACTTTTCTCCCCTAACACAAACTATATAGTATGGCCACCTATATAGTCAGGTAGCTCTGCTCTCCATAATTGATGCATTTGAGTTATGGTGTTGGAAGAGAATATTGAAAGTACCATGAGCTGCCACACGAACCAACAGATCTGTGTTGGAAGAAGTGTAGCCAGAGTGCTCCTTGGAGGCCAGGACGGCCAGACTTTGTCTCTCATACTTTGGACATATTGTCAGGAGGGACCAGTCACTGGAGAAGGATATTGTATTTGGTAAGGTGGAGGGCCAGAGGAAAAGAGGAAGACCCCCAGAGAGATGGATCGGCAAAGTGGCAGCATCAATGGGCTCAAGCGTGGCAACAATTGTGAGGTTGGCCCAGGACTGGGCAGTGTTTCGTTCTGTTGTGCATAGGGTCGCTATGAGTCAGTACCGACTCAATGGCACCTAACAACAACAACAACAATTGCTGTCCATTATATATAAGCTCATTGAGGGCCAGGGACTTATTTGCCTGTGCATCTATTGATCAGCACAGAACTAACCACACAGAGGCCTCTTTGTAATCATGTTTGAGAAATGAATCGTTGCAGCCCCTGTCCCTAAACTCGATGGTGGAGCAACTGGAGTTGATTCTGACTCATGACAACTCCATGTGTGTCAGGGAAGAACTGCATTCTGTAGGGTAAATGTCAACGAGCAACCTGATCTCTAACTAGCTTCTACATATCATTCAACATTTTAATTGGCAGTACTCTCAAAGTGCCTTGTATTGTGGTCTTAGAATAGGCCACAAGAGTAATAAAGGACAACTAAGGAAAATGATGCTCAGTGTCCTGAGGCATCAAGTACTAGCTCTTTGTTCTTTTCCTTCCAGAAACTTTGAAATGTATGCTCCAGAAAAGATTAGAAACTAAGAGTTTGGATATCATTAAAGTGCTCAGCTCTTGGATTCTCATAGTGCTATCTGGCAAACAGAGAAACTTTGTAGGGGAAAGTCTGTGCAGGAAAACATTGGGTAGTCATCACAGGGGTCGCCCATCTCCCACCTTTTTGCTTCTTTCTCCTGTGTTTCCATATTTCAGAACTATGAAAGCCTAATGCCTGAAAAGGTAGTTGTCAGTGGGCGAAAGGAGGCTGCATGGGCTAGGACCAGGTAGATGTGGTGAGGGAACATGAAACCACTGAACACAGCAGGCACCAAGTTCCCAAGTCTGATGACAGCTCGAAAGATGGTGGACTTCAAAGTGGCTGCACCAAGGAACAAGCACCACCGCAGTAGCAGTGATATACTCGTTGTTGTTAAGTGCCATTGAGTCAATTCTGACCCATAGTGACCCTGTATAGGGTTTCCAAGGAGCAGCTGGTAAGCTTGAACCGCCGACCTTGCAGTTCAATTGGCTTTGCAGTCTGGCGCATTAACCCACAGCACCATACCAGGACTCAATATTTAAGTTTAAGTATCCTGCATGTTGCTCTTGCTAAGTGCTATTGAGTTGGTTCTGACTCAATAGAGTCAATAGAGAAACCCTATAGAGGGTTTCTGCAAAATGGCTGGTGGGTTTCAACAGTGGACCTTGTGGTTAGCAGTCCAGTGTTTATCCTACAGCACCCCACCAAGACTCCAAAATATCCTGCATAGGTTTAGATTTTAGGTTCTTTCATGGAGCACCTGGACTCCTGGTGTGGTACTGTAGGATCAGCACTGGACTATGAACCACAAGGTCGGTGGTTCAAAACCACCAAGTGCTCTTCGGAAACCTCATACAGAGTCGCTATGAGTCAGAACTGACTTCAACAGCACTTAACAACATCCTGGAGCACCAGGAAGCAAAAGCTACCATTCCCGAGTCCCAGCAGAAGACAAATGGCTTTTGGAGCTGAAAAGTGCCACTGTAGGGCTGATGGAACCTTGAAATCAGCCCTAGACCAACCCGTTTCACCATCTAATTACTCTCGTCTTTTTGTGAGAGAGGTTTTTTCTTTGGCTTAGTTGGGTGTGTAAAATGCATGCTGAACCCGGTCTGAGAAAGGTAGCGATGAAAAAGCGAATGAAAAGATTACCTTTCCTGACAAGTATGGTATGATCCCACTTACATAAAATGTCTATAATTGACAATGTATAGAGACAAGAGTTTATTAGTGATTGTCAGTCGGGGGGAGGGGAGAATAGGGAATTTTTATTTTAAGGCTAACAAGTTTCTGTTTGGGGTGATGTAAAACTTAGAAATGGATAGTGATGATACTGGTAATGGATTGCACAATATGGTGAATAGAGTTAATGCCACTGAATTGTACACTTCAAGATGGTTAAAATACACATTTTGTTACATGTATTTTATCACAATTAAAAATAAATAAGTAGCCTTTCCTTTTGAGAAAAGTGACCAGTAAAAGAAAAGTCTGTTCCAGAATCCTTTACAAAAAGGGCTTTGTTGCAGAAAAAGGATGGGAAGAAAAGTAGAAAGATATAAAGAATGGAAGCTGATACAGATCCTTTTGCAAGAGTTAAAAACTGGAAAAATCAGTGGATCTCAACCTTAACTACATATATAATCACCTGGGGGCTCTTAAAAAGACAAATGTAACTGCACCCAAGACCAATTAAATCAGCATCTCTGAAGGTAACTTTGAAGGCTCCCCTTTGAAGGTGATTCCAGTGTACAGCCAAGGCTGATCACCCTGTTCCCTTTTAAGAAACTTGGGACCTGATTCCAGTCTAGTCGTTCCTAACCAGTGTGGCCTGTTGTTGTTAGGTGTCATCTAATTGGTTCCAATTCATAGCAACCCTGTGCACAGCAGAACAAAACACTGCCTGGTCCTTTGCCACCTTCATAATTGTTGTTACACTTGACTCCGTTGCTGTTAGCACTGTGCTAACCCACTTCCTCGGGGGTCTTCCTCTTTTTCATTGATCCTCCACTTTACCAAATAGCTCCTCCTCCAGGGACTGAGCCCTCCTGATGAGGTGTCTGATGGCTTCTAAGGCACATTCTGGCTTGGTGGTGGTATGCTGTGCAATTGGTTCCCACTCATAACGATACTGCATAGGGTTTCTGAGGCTATAAATCTTTGGTGCTGGTGGGGATGGTAGTGTGCCATGGTTGTTGTTGTTATGTGCTGTGGAGTCGGTACCGACTCATAGAGACACTATGCACAACAGAACAAAACACTGTACAGTCCTGGGCCAACCTCATAATTGTTGCCATGCTTGAGCCTATTGATTGATGCTGCCACTTTGCCAGTCCATCTCACTGGGGGTCTTCCTCTTTTTCTCTGACCCTCCACCTTACCAAACATGACATATTTCTCCAGTGACTGGTCCCTCCTGATAATATGTCTGAAGTATGAGAGACGAAGTTTGGGCATCCTGGCCTCCAAGGAGCACTCTGGCTGCATTTCTTCCAACACAGATCTGTTGGTTCTTTTGGCAG
>NW_006408519.1:2283533-2287089 GCF_000296735.1 Chrysochloris asiatica
AATACAACCCTGTCGCACACCTTTCTTAATTTTAAACCATTCAGTGTTCCCATGTTCTGTTTGAACAACTGCCTCTTGGTCCAGGTACAGATTCCTCACGAGCACAATTAAGTGTTCCGGAATACTCATATTGTTGTCCATAGCTTAGGGGTAGTCATTTATTCTCTTTCTGTTTAGTTTCCTTACCTATAAAATGAGGGGATTGTCTTGAAAATTTATTTAGCCAAAAGCAATTTAATTCTGACCCCATAGACCATTTTCTAAAATGGCTCCTTACCTCTGAAATTCTAAGAATTCATTCAAATGGTGATTGTAAGTCTAGTTGAGATTTGAACTCCAACATAGTATATGATTTGAAAGTTGTTTTCTAGTTCACCCTCACTCCACAAATCTTTCCAGCAAAAGTCCAATAAAAGAACCTGGTAACTTTCTAGGCAGGAGCCCTGGTGGTACAATGGTTAAAGTGCTCGGCTACTAACTGAAAGGTCAGCAGTTCAAACCCACCAGTGGTTCTGAGGAAGAAAAGACCTAGAGATCTGCTTCTGTAAAAATGGCAGCCGAGGAAACCTTATGGGTCAGTTCTACTTTGTCTGATAGAGTCACTATAAGCTACAATTGACTAGATAGCATACAAAAACATCTAGAACATTTTCTAGTGGGAGCAAATATCTTTTTCTCCCCATTTCTCATGATTTTAAGGAAAAGGGAGTGAGTCTTGTTTTTGTCTCTTACTGTTAGTTTACTGAAGAATTGGGCAACTGGTGAGAAGAGGTCTCCTGTACTTCCTCTCCCTTCTGTGTCTTTTTCCACATTGAGGATAATTGCTACTAGGCAAGGACACTTACATGAATCCACTTAAAAAGAGAATCTCTGTTTTGTAATCAATAGGGGGGAAATATGTTTGCTTAGGTTTAACCAAACTTATAATTTCAACTATGAACTAATTCTTAAAGAATGAATTATGCATTACTTTTCATGTCATATGTTTCCTGAAAAAAGTACATATTATAACACATCCTTCATTTTACTTTAAAAGCCCTTATCATAGAAAAGATAGGATCTGTTTTGTTTTTACAAAATAAGTTTATTGATTTCCCAAAAAGTCTCACTGGATCCTTTGATATTTAAATCATTCTCTTTTGAAGGACCTATTTGGCACGAGTTAATATGACCATTATTCAAATATGTGCACCAACCACTAAAGACAAAGATGACGAAACTGAAGAATTCTACTAACTTCTTCAGTCTGAAATTGATCAAACGTGCAATCAAGATGCATTGGTAATTACTGGTGACTGGAATACAAAAGTTGAAAACAAAGAGTGGGGATTGGTAATTAGAAAATATGACCTTGTTGATAGAAAAGACACTGGAGATCGTATGGGAGAATTTTGCAAGAACAATGACCTATTCATTGCAAATACCATTTTCAACAGCATAAATGGTGGCTATACACCTGGACCTCTCCAGACAGAACAAACAGGAATCCAATTGACTACATCAGTGGGAAGTCATGGTGGAAAATCTTTATATCCTTGTCAAAACACGGCCAGGGCAGACTGTGGAACAGACCATCAATTGCTCATCTGCAAGTTCAGGCTGAACCTGAAGAAAATGAAAACAAAACAAGTCCATGGGAACCAAAATATGACCTTAAGTATATCCCACCTGAATTTAGAGACCATCTTAAGAACAGTTTTAGTGCATTAGACAATAATAACCAGAGAACAGAAGAGTTGTGGGATGACATCAAGAACATCATACATGAAGAAAACAAAAGGTCATTAAAAAGACAGGAAAGAAAGAAAAAACAAAATGTATGTCAGAGAGACTCTGAAACTTGTTCTCCAATGTTGAGAAGCTGAAGACAGTAGGAGAAATAATGAAGCAAAAGAACTGAACAGAAAATTACAAAAGGCAAGTTAGAAGACAAAGTATTAAAATGAAATCAGCAGAGAAAGATCTAGAGTTAGAAAATCAAAGGGAAGAACATGCTCAATATTTCTCAAGCTGAAAAAAGCTGAAGAAAACATTTAAACATTGGGCTACAAAATTGAAAGATTCTATGGTCAAAATTCTATGGGGGTGTTGTGGCTCTGTAGGATAAGCACTGTACTGTGAACCACAAGGTCAGCGGTTCAAGTCCTCCAGCCACTCATTGGGAGAAAGATGAGGCTTTTTGCTCCCACAAAGATTTACAGCCTTGGAAATCCTATGTTGTTGTTGTGTGCTGTCCAGTCAGTTCCAACTCATAACGACCCCATGTAGGGTTTCCAAGGAGCAGTTGGTGGGTTTGCACCTCCAACCTTGTGGTTAGCAGTCCAGTGCTTTCCTACAGCACCACACCAGGGTCACTATGAGTTGGAACCGAATTGATGGCGCTTAACAACAACAACATGAGCAAGATATTGACTGACACAGGAAGCATCAGAAGAAGATGGAAGGAGTATGGAGTCACTGTACCATAAAGAATTGGTCGATGTGCAACCATTTCTAGAATAGAAATGGTTACTCACTCAACTATGCCAAGACATTTTGCAGATTTTCTGTGCCAACCGACTGGAAGATACCTATATTTATGCCCATTGCCAAAAAGAAAGGTGATCCTACAGAATGTGGAAACCACTGAAAAATATCATTAATATCATAGGCAAGTAAAATTTTGCTGAAGATAATTAAAAAATGGTTGCAGCAGTACATTAACAGTGAGCTGCCAGAAATCCAAGCCAGATTCAGAAAAGATTGCGGAACTAGGAATACCATTGCTGATGTCAGATGGATCGTGGCTGAAAGCAGAGAATACCAGAGGATGTTTACTTATGTTTTGTTAACTTTGTAATGTTTACTTGTGTCTTATTGACTGTGTGGATCATAACAAACTATAGATAACATTGCAAAGAATGGGAATTCCAGAACACTTAATGTGAAGATGTGCTCATGAGGAACCTGTACATAGCCCAAGAGCCAGTTTTTTTTTTTAACAGAACATGGGGATACTGAATGGTTGCATTTTTCCACCATACTTACTCAATCTATATGCTGAGCAAATAATCTAAGAAACTGGATTATATGAAGAACATGACATCAGGATTGGAGGAAGACTCATTAACAACCTGTGATATGTAGATGACACAACCTTGCTTGCTGAAAGTGAAGAGGACTTGAAGTACTTGTTGATGAAGATTAAAACATATAGCTAAAGTATACAGTATGGATTTCACCTCAATATAAAGAAAACAAAAGTCTTCACGACTGGACCAATAAACAGCATCGTGATAAACGATGAAAATATTCAAGTTGTATAATACTTCATTTTGCTTTTATCCACAAGCAACACTTATGGACTCAGCAATCAAGAAATTAAATGACATACTGCATTAGACAAGTCTCCTGCTAAGACTTCTTTAAAGTATTAAAGAGCAACCCAATATATCCAGACTACACTCCCAGCTAAGGTTACTCAAGGTATAAGTAGATTTGTGTTATCTTTCAGTAACCCAGAAATTGATTGGAACTTAATCCAACAGCATTTTAGGAGGTTGTGGAACAATATACA
>NW_006408519.1:2288505-2296358 GCF_000296735.1 Chrysochloris asiatica
AAAAAAAGTATTAAAGAGCAAAGATGTCACTTTGAGGATAAAGGTGTGCCTGACCCAAGCCATGATAGTTTCAATCATGTCATATGCATGTGAAAGTTGGACAATGACTAAGGAAGACCACAGAAGAATCTATTCATTTGAATTATGATGTTGGCAAAGAATATTGAAAGTAACATGGACTGCCAGAAGAACAAACAAATCTGTCTTGGAAGAAGTACAGAATACTCCTTGAAAACAAAGATGGATAGACTTTGTCTCTTGTACTTTGGACATGTTGCCAGGAATGATCAGTCCCTGGAGAAGAACATAATGATTGGTATAAGTGGTGGTTGTTGTTGTTATGTGCCGTGGAGTCAGTTCCGACTCATAGCGACCCTGTACAGGGTTTCCGAGGCTGTAATCTTTACGGGAGCAGAACGCCTCATCTTTCTCCCACGGAACAGCTGGTAGTTTCGAACTGTTGGCCTTGAGGTTCGCAGCCCGATTTGTAACCACTACGCTACGAGGAAGACCCTTAATGAAATGGATTGACATAGTGACGGCAATAATAAAAATATGAAAACAACTGTGAGGCTGGCACAGGAGCAGGCTGTGGTTCAGTCTACTGTGTATAAAGTAGCTATGAGTAAGAACGGACCCCATAGCACCTGACAAACAACAATAACAAACAATGTGGCACCAAGGAATCTGTGGCACAGTTGGCAAGTGCTCAGTGCTAACTGAGAGATTGGCAGCTTAAACCTACCCATTGGTTCCTTTGGGAAAAGACAGTCAGTCTGCTTCTGTAGAGATAAAAGCCAAGAAAGCCCTGTTAGACAAATCTACTCTGTCATGTGGGGTCACTATGAGTTGGAATTGACTTGATGGCACCCCACATGTGGCACTAAGAAGTTTCCGGGTAATACAAAAAGTTCACGCAGTCAGCTGCTAATCAGAAGGTTAGAGATCCAAATCCACTCAGAGGTGCCTTTGATGAAAGGCCTTGTGACCTCCCGCAGAATAATCAGACACTGAAATTCCTATGGATCACTCGCCCATCAATTTGTCATACTGTGGTGGCTTGAGTGTTGCTGTGATGCTGGAAGCTATGCCACCGGTGCTTTAAATACCAGCTGGTTTCACCTGAACTTCCAGGCTGAGAAAGACTAGGAAGAAGGAGAGGAGGACTATTTCTGAGTGTTTAGCCACTGAAAACCTTATAAATAGCAGTGGAACACCACCATATAGTACTACAATACTGAATATTGAAACATTATGAAAAGCACCAGATTATCATCAGATATAGTGCTGGAAGATGAGTCCCTCAGGTTGGAAGACACTCAAAATATGACTAGGGAAGAGATGCCTCCTCAAAGTACAGTTGACTGTGATGACACAAATGGAGTAAAGTTTTGGGATCTTCATTAGCTGATGGGGCACAACTCACAATGGGGAGAAACAGCTGTAAACATCCATTAATAATCTGAACATGGAATGTACAAAGTTTAAATCTAGGAAAAATAACAGTTGTCAAAAATGAAGTGGAATGCATGAAGATCAATATTATTGTTGTTGTGTGCCGTTGGGTCGGTTCTGACTCATAGCAACCTTATAGGGTCTCTGAGGAGTGGATGGTGAGTTTGAACTGCCGACCTGTGGTTCAAACTGACCTTACAGTCAAGTGCTTATCCTATAGCACCACACCAGTACTCTAGGCATTAATGAGCTGAAATGGAATGGTATTGGCCATTTTGAATGTGAAAATCATATAGTTTATTATGCTGGGAATGATAAATTGAAGAGGAATGATGTCACATTTGTCATTAAAAAGAACATTTCAATTCTGTAAATGTAAATGTAAAAATATCAACTGAACACTTCACTCTCCATTGTAGTCCTCTGTGGCTATGTCACTGACTCTGAGCTCAGGAATCCCCAGATCTTGGCACACTGCTGGCCAACCAGGTCTCCACCTGGGTTCACAGGTGTCTATTGAACGTGGTAGGGCTTAGCTGACAGCTTCATTGCTGTTTTTTCCTCACTTCCCCTTATCGGTGACCAACGTGGTCACCAGTCAGACCACATGCCTGCTCGTGTGTTCCCCTTGAGTCTTAGCCTTGGAAGGGGGTTTGACTTGAGGAGACCAGACCACTTGCTTTGATGTCTCCTGGCTGAGTAACTTGCTTGTTCTTGTAGTAGTTAGTCGAACTGCAGTTACTGTTTTTGATTTTTCCTGTCGGTCTTTCTTTCAAGAAGTATCTTCTATTCTTCTAGCTGCTCCAGGCTGGTCTGCTTGTCCTTTCAAGTGGAGATTTCCCACCTCAGAAGATTCTGGATGGGGTTCAGGATTCTACCTATGGTCTTATGCAATGCAAAGGCTCTGCAGGGAACCTCCTTCACTGGACAATTTGTAGTCCCATTTTAGGTATTCCAAACAGTTGTAGGCAAAAGACGGACTTACAAGTTTTCTATGGTGATATTTCTGGCTATTCCTTTCTCTCCTCATCAAGTGTCTATTTTACAATGATTTGCAAGGGAAACCCAATATTCAAAAGACAGCCAGGCATCTTAACATTACTTCCCCCCTTTTACCCATTCAAACCATGCCTCAATCCCTGTATCCCACAGCCCTGTTGTTCCAAGGTTGTACATACATCATTATTTACCTCTGTCCCACTTAGCCCATGCAAACCTGCCTAACTGTTCTCCCATCTGCCTTGTTCTTCCATTCCCCTTCCCCTTCTTGTGTATCGCCCCCCTCCCCAGCATCCAAACTATCTTGTGTCTATTCCCTACCCTGTGCTCCACCTTCCCCTCCCTCCCCTCACCCCACTTCCCACATCCTGGTAACCAACAAAGAACACCCCCCATTTTAGTATGGGTTCTTTTTCTTAGTCTTTTACAATAGTGGTCCTATGCAGTATTTCTCCTTTTGTGACTAATTTCACTCAACATAATGTCCTCAAATTTCATCCATGTTATGCAATGGCTTACAGCTTCCTTGTTGTTCTTCAAGGTAGCATAATATTCCATAGTGTTTATGTACTACAGTTTTTTATCCATTCTTCAATTGATGGGCACTTAGGCTGTCTCCATCTTTTTTGCTATTGTAAATAGTGCTGCTATGAACATTGGTGTACAGATATCTACTCGTGTTATGGCTCATATTTCTTGTGGGTAAATACCAAGTAGAGGAATTGCTGGATCATAAGGCATTTCTATTTCCAACCTTCTGAGGAAGTGCCATATTGCTTTCCAGGGTGATTAGACCATTTGCAATCCTACCGGCAATGCAGGAGCATCCCAATCTCTCCTCATCCTCACCAGCATTTATTGTCCTCTACTTTTTTAAAATCTTTGCTGTTATTGCTGGTGTGAGATGATAACTCATTGTTGTTTTGATCAAGATCTATCTTGAAGTATAATAGTGTCTATGATAATATCCATATGCCTGTAAGACATACCAATTAATACCACTAGTATTCAAATTTACGCACCAACTACTAAAGCCAGTAAGGATGAAACTGAAGAATTCCACCAACTTCTTCAGTCAGAAACTAATCAAACATGTAATCAAGGTGCATTAATAATTATTGGTGATTGGAATTAGAAGATTGGAAACAAAGAGGAAGGATCAATAGTTGGAAAATATGGCCTTGGTGATAGGAATGATGTTGGAAATTGCATGATAGAATTTTGCAAGACCAGTGACTTCTTTATTGGAAGTACCTTTTTTAGACAACATAAAAGACAACTATACACATGGACCTCATCAGATGCAATACACATAAATCAAACGGAATCCATCTGTGGGAAGAAACAGTGGGAAAACTCAGTATCATCAGCCAAAACAAGGCTGGAGCAGACTGTGAAACACACCATCAATTGCTCATATGCAAGTTCAGGCTGAAGCTGAAGAAAATTGAAACAAATCCGTGAGAGCCAAAATATGACCTTAAACATATCCTACCTGAATTTAGAGGTCATCTCAAGAAGAGATTTGATGCATTAGACACTAATGACTGAAAACCAGAAGAGTTGTAGGATGACATCAAGAACATCATACAGGAGGAAAGCAAAAGGTCATTAAGACAAGACTGAAGGAAAAGACCAAAATGGATGTCAAAAGTGACTCTGAAACTTGCTCTACAGCATAGAGATGTTAAATCAAATGAGAAGGCAAAATCCAGTTTTATAATGAAATGTGCCAACACCTGAAGTTAGAAAACCAAAAGGGAAGAACATGCTCAGCATTTCTCAAGCTGAAAGAACTGCAGAACAAATTGAAGCCTTGACTTGTAATATTGAAGGAATCTATGGGCAAAATATTGAACGATGCAGAAAGCATTAAAAGAAGATGGAAAAAATGCGCAAAGTCATTGTACCATTTTTGTTCAACTATATCAAGAGATAGCATATGATCAAGAGCCAATGCTACTGAAGGAAGAAGTCCAAAGTGTACTGAAGTCATTGGCAAAGAGCAAGGGAATTGATGGAATACAAACAGAAATCTTTCAACAAACTGATGCAACACTGGAGGCACTCACTCATCTATGCCAAGAAATTTGGAAGACAGCTATCTGGCCAACTGATTGAAAAACCATACTTATGTCCATCAAAGACAGGTGACCCAACAGAATGTACAAATCATTGGACAATATCATTAGTATCACATACAATTAAAATTTTCCTAAAGATAATACAGCGGCAACAGTACAGGGATAGACAACTGCCAGAGGTTCAAGCCTGATTCAGACGAGAACGTGGAACAAAGGATATCATTGCTGACATCAGATGGATCTTGGCTGAAAGCAGAGAATACGAGAAAGATGTTTACTTATGCTTTATTGACTATGCAAAGGCTTTTTACTGTGTACATCATGACAAGCTATGGATAACATTAAAAAGAATTGGCATGCCAGAGCACTTAACTGTGCTCATAAGGAACCTGTACGTAGGCCAAGCGGCAATCATCCAAACAGAACAAGAGGCCACTGAATGGTTTAACATCAGGAAAGGTGTGTGCAGGGTTGTATTCTTTCAGCGTACTTATTCAATCTGTATGCTGAGCAAACAATCAGAGAAACTGGATTATATGACGAAGAACATGGCATCAGGATCAGATTTATTAACAACCTGTGATATGCAGATGATACAACCTTGCTTGCTAAAAGCGACGAGGACTTAAAATACTTACCAATGAAGATCAACGACTCCAGATTTCAGTATGGGTTGTGCTTCATTTTAAATAAAACAAAAATCCTCACCACTGGACCAATAAATAGCATCATGATAAATGGAGAAAAGCTTTTGAAGTTATCAAAAACTTCATTTTGCTTGGCTCCACTATCAACACTCATGGAAGCAGCAGTCAAGACATCCAATGATGTATTGCATTAGGCAAATCAACTGCACAAGACCTCTTTAAAGTGTTCAAGAGCAAAGACATCAGTTTAAAGACTATGCATATGAAAGTTGGTCAATGAATAAGGAAGATTGTGTAAGAATTGATACATTTGAGTTATAGTGTTGAAGAAGAGTATTAAAATGACCATGGAGTGCCAGAAGAACAAACAAATCTGTGTTAGAAGTACAGCCAGAATGCTTCTCAGAAGCCAGGATGGACATGTTGTCAGGAATGACCAGTCCCTGCAGAAAGACACATTGCTTGGTAAATCAGCGAAAAAGAGGAAAACCCCCAACAAGATGGATTGGCACAGTGGCAACAGCAATGGGATCAAGTGTAACAAATATTGTGAGGTTGTCACAGGACTGGGAAGTGTTTCGTTCCATTGTGCACAAGGTCATTATGAGTTGGAACCAACTCAAGAACACCTAACAACAACAACATGGATCATAGGATCACCAAGAAGTGGTACTGGTGCTGGACTAGTCATTTTATTAGTAGGGAACAGTTTCTAAGTGAAAATTCTCACTGCTCAGATTTCTAACTAAAGGAATTTGAATAATGAACACTTCAGTAATTCTATGTGTGGTACTGTACTACTGGACTACTAACCACAGGGTTGAGTGTTCAAACCCACTAGCTACCCTTGGAAACCCTATATATGGTGGGCTCAAGAGTAACAACGATTGTGAGGATGGCGCAGGACCAGACAGTGTTTCTTTCTGTTGTGCACCTAACAACAACAACAACATGACTCGGAACCAACTCTTTGGCACTTAACAACAGGTCGTTATAAATTTAAAAAATCAAACCCATTGCCTTTGAGTCTGACTTACAGAAACTGTATGGGAAAGAATGAAACTGCCCATAGGATTTCCAAGGCTTTCATCTTTATGGAAGCAGACTGTCACATAGTCCTTCCTCAGAGCAGCTGGCATGTTTGAGCTGCTAACCTTTTAATTTGCAACAGAGTTCTCAAACACAGACCACCAGGGACCCTTCAGATGTAAATGTATGTCTCCAAATACTTAATCGTGCTCTTGCCATTGGCTGCCATTCTGTTGGCACCCAACTCATCGAGTTGCATGCACAATTGAATAAAATGTTGTCCAGTCCTGCTCCGTCCCCATGACTGGTGAGGATCTGAAGGTCATGATCCATAGGATTTCCATTGACTGACTTTCTCCAGGTCGTTCCTCCTAGTCTGGTTTAGTCTGGAAGCTCAGCATCATAGAAGCAGGCAAACCTCCATGAACAGACAAGTGGTGGCTATGCATGATGTGCAATGGCCAGGAATCAAATCTGGGTCTCTCACATGGAAGGTCCACTGAGCCAGCGCTGCTCCCACTTACCCCATGGGCCCCATGTGTCCAGAAGCGAGGTCAATGTACCCTGTTTACTAGCAAACACTATCAAAGTGTTTACTAGTAAACACAAGTTACTCCTCTTTGTACTTGAATGTGACATTATGTAACTATTTCCTGAATCAGGGAAAATAGACATGTTAACCATATTTTAATTTTTAAACTCAGGATTCTGCTATTCCCAAGCCAGCAGTTTTCTTCGATCCCTAGTCATTTCTCTAGCAGTCTAATGACTGTGTTCCCAGCTCATTTGTATGTATAACAGCAATAAGAACCTTAAACATTTATATAGTTATGTAGCAGTCAAGGCTCCGTACTAAGCACATTGCAGTTATACTGCTTTGTTTAATATCCACAGCAACCCTATGAGGTACATACTATCTCCATTTTATAAATGAGTTCATGGGCACTGATCTATTTTATTACCTCCTGTTGAGATAACTGCAAGTGTTTAGTAACAGGTCCTCACATGAAGAAATGTTTTCTCCTTAGCCCAGTTGGAAAAGGCATTTCCATAGCCTTGGCAGGATTAACCATAAATATAGCTTTCCACCCAATCATCCATCACAGAATCTTGGAGCTGGGTTAGCCCTTCTCTGGCATCAGCTCCAACCCTCCCCAGTGTCTTTGAAGGCAATCCCTCAGCTCCCTGCCTCAACTGTTGAATGCCCAGATGCTTACTACTTCTACAGGCACCTCTTTTTATTTTAAAATAAATTGTTCAAAAGGTCCTCGGGTGACCCAAACAGTTTGTGCTAGACTACTAACCTGGTGGTGCAATGGTTAAGCACTTGGCTGCTAACCAAAAGGTTAGTGGTTCAAACCCACCCAGCTGCTCTGTGACAGAAAGACTTGGTGATCTGCTTCCATAAAGATTACAACCTAAAAAATACTATGTTGTTGCTATTGTTGTTGTTGTTGTCAGGTGCTATTGAGTCGGAACCAACTCATAGCGACCCCATGCACAGCAGAACGAAACAATGTCCGATCCTGGGCCAACCTCCCTACCGCTGCCACACTTGACACCATCAATGATGCCACCTGGCTGATCCATCTCGTTGGGGGTCTTCCTCTTTTTCTCTGACCCTCCACCTTACCCAGCA
>NW_006408519.1:2297934-2343190 GCF_000296735.1 Chrysochloris asiatica
AAACTACCAGCTGTTCCATGGGAGAAAGATGAGGCTTTCTGCTCCTGTAAAGATTTACAGCCTCAGAAACCCTGTACAGGGTCGCTATGAGTTGGAACCAACTCCACGGCACATAATGACAACAGCACCACAGAAGAAAGATTACAGCCAAGAAAACCCTGTGGAGTAATTCTACTCTGTAACCCATGGGGTCACCAGGAATTGAATTGAATGAATGACAATGGAAATCATTGTTCAAGAACTGCTCCTCTTGCCAAGAAAGTCTTCCTCCCTGTAGCTCCCTGCCCCACCTACCCTAGGTCTGCCATTATGGGTTTACTATCCCAAACAGACAAAAGTCTTCTTGTGATGCCCTTCAGATATTTGAGGACAGTTATCACCGGAACTGAGATAAGAATCTTTCTGCTGTGTGGTTATACATCTTAATGATTTTTTTCTCCTGCAGGCTGTAAACCTAGGACCAGAGCTTTTTTTTGAGTTAAGCATCAATTAGTCAAATAAATGAGGACTGATTAAATAAAGATTAAACACAGACCAATAAATCACTTATAAAACATTTGCATACTTTTTTAAAACAAAGAGCCCATTTGTTGTTTTCCCCCACTGCCCCCAGAAGCCTGTGTAACAGGGGTGGTTAACTACTAACAACAAAGTGGTAATGAGAGGTCATGGGTGTACCTCTTCCAGATCGGGACCCAAGTAACTTCACAAGACTGCTTACAGCTAGAGATTCAGTCATTTCTGACAATTGGTCCTTTTTTATTTTTGGCAAAAATACATATAACAAAATATTTGTCATTTCAACATTTATTTACATTTACAACTCAGTAACATAAGGAGCTCTGGTAGCGTAGTGGTTACGAGTCGGGCTGCCAACCTCAAGGTCAGCAGTTCGAAACTACCAGTGATTCTGCGGGAGAAAGATGAGGCGCTCTGCTCTGTGCAGGGTCACTATGAGTTGGAACTGACGCCACGGTACTTAACAACAACAACATTAGTTAATTTCATTCTGTTTTTTTAGTGTTGGCATTTCATTATTGCAGTATCTTTTTTTAAAGTTTTTATTGTGAATTGAGTGAAATTCACTCAATTGAGGGCAGATCATTAGTTTTACATTCAACAAATCATGTATTTTGTTTCATTACAATGATTATAATCCTTACCATGTACCATCAGTTAACAGTATTTCTCTCTATTCATTTTAGTTCTTTTTTTTTATTTTTTATAACAATTTACACCACCAAAGGGCACATTCTGCAAGTCTGCCTCCTGGCCACCAGCTCTCAGTCCCTCTCTTTCCAAGACTCTAGAGTCCTCAGCTGCTCCCTGTCTCCATGTCCCCATCTCTGCCTCCATCTCTGGTGTCGCTGCTTCTCTGGATAAGGTCTCACATTCTGCTTGTGCTCTTCTCCTTGATGGTCCTAGGGTCCTTTGTTTCTGGACTGTAAGATTAACCACTCCCCCATTTTGCTACAAAACCTATCTTTGCAATTGTGACAGTTGCAATTAGTCATGATAACAATTACTCACTATTGAATCATAAGAATCTTATCCCCATCTCTTTTTACCAGACCCATCTAGACAAGATGAAATCTATTCAGTGGGGACTCTATCTTCCCAGGCACACAATTAAACTAAACTCCCTCTTGAAGCCTGGTAAGCCAGTCACTTTGTGCCTTTATAGGCCCCTCGTTTTAGGTAGCCAATGTCTAAGTTGCCCGTCTTTATCTACCCTGTATACAGAGGGGATAGGCTTGATACTTGATGTGGAGACTCCTTCCCTCTCTTTGGTATTTTGAGCTACTACCTCCATGAGTATAGGTCAAGTTAATCAAATTGTAGCAATTTACCCTCATTTCCTTTATCAAAAATTGTTTTATACTTTAATTTTTTTGTATAACTATTGCCACTGTATGTTTCCAAACTTCTCAATCATCCTTCACAGAAGCTCAGAGTCCCATTAAGCAGCCCTTCCTCATTCCCTTCCAAATGTCCCTGGGAACCACTAATGGACTTTGGTCTCTGCATTTTCCTAGTCTAGATATTTCATTTAAATAGGATCAACAATATTTGTCCTTGGTAACTATTAGATTTCCCTCCCCCACCCTTTGAGATTGTAAAATGGTGCAGCCACTTTGGGAAACAGTTTGGTGCTTCCCGACTTCTTTTCAAAGCACAGGATCTCTTAAAGAAGGACTTAAGTTTCAGAAGCCACCATCTGGGCTGGCTGACTTCCCTTTTAGGAGTATGAGGAGTTTGAAGAAGAGGCCGTTCTGGAATTTTATTTCCCTGGAGCATTGACCGGACAATAGACAGTGTAAGAAGTAAGGTACTAATCTTTTTCTTTTTTTAAAGTTTTATTGTGAATTGAGTGATAGTTTACAGGGCATGTCATCAGTTTTACACTCAACAAATCATATTTTGTTTCATTGCACTGATTACAATCCCTTCCATGCACCATAGGTTAATAATATACTTCTATTCCTTTTTTGTTTTTTTAAATGTACACAAAATACACAGAAAATATATATTTGTTTTAATGTCCAAACAGCACATTTTGCAAGCCAGGCTCCTGCCCACAGGCACACAGCCTTTCTCACTCCATGGGCCTACTATCCTCAGCTGCTCTCTCGCTTTGTGCCTTCACCTCTGCTTCCATCGCTGCTGTACCAATTTTCTCGTAGGATCCCATTCTCCACTCATGCTCTTCCCTCTTGATGGTCATAGGGTCCTCTGTTCCTGGAATGAAAGATCCCCCCTCTTCGTTTCACATTTTCTACATTTATAATTGTGACAATCACAATTAGTCATGATAACAAATACTCACTATTGAATAAAATAAATCCTATATCCATCCTCCCCTATCCCTTTTCACCAGACCCATCTGGATAAGAAGAAAACTATTCAGTGGGAATATACCTTACCTACCTCATTCTGAAACTAAGCACACTCATGAAAGCCTGTAAGCCTTTATAGCTCCCAGTTTTGATTGTCAATGTCTAAGTTGCCTATTGAAATCAACCCAGTGTACTGAGAGGTCAAGCTTGATCTTTTATCTGAAGAATTCTTCCCTTTCAGTTGGAATTTTGAGCAACTCCATACATAAGCAAAGGTCCAGACCATCGAATTGTAGCAATTTGCGCTTACTTCCTATATCAAACTTCTTTATCTTCATCTAGTAGAGTTATGATTAGCAAGCCATCCAAGCTAGGTCAAATGTGTACCATCTATAAGTGTGGTAGCTCTAGTACAAGGCTCCCTGCTTCAGACTAACTGATAACTTCACTCTCAATTCTAGCCCCTGGTGGCTAGGTCAGTGTCCATGGGCTTGGGAGTTCACAAGGTTCCCTAAACTTCAGACCAGCCAGCCCTTCCTCTTTTTTCTCTCATTTCAAGGTCATTGGGTTATCTTTGAACCATAGAAAAACTCAGCCCATGTCTTCATTGCTGCATTTCCCCCATTTCCACTTATAAGTAGACCAGGGTGGTCACAAGGGATCTTACAAGCCTGCTCATGTGTTCCCTTTGAGTTTCAGTCTTAGAAGGGGTTTACCCTGATGGGCTGACTTATCTTGCCTTGATGGCTCCAAGGCAAACAGCTTGCTTGATCTTGAATAGACTAACAGCCTGCTTTTTTTTTTTTTTTTTCCTGCTGGTCTTTCTTTCAAGAAATACCTTCTCTTCCTCTAGCTATTCTGGGTTGGTCTACTTGTCCTTTCAAGTGGGAATGTCCCACTTGAAGGTTCTGGGTGGGGCTCAGGATTCCACCTAAGGCCTCTTACTCCACAAAGGCTTAACAAGAAGCCTATTTCTCTGGACAAATTCTAGTACCCCTTTTAGCTAATCCAATCAGCAATGGGTTGAAGATGGGCTTATGTGCTTTCTGTAATCATATTCCCCAATATTCCTTTCTGTCCCACTTAAATGACTATTTTACAAGAGTAGGCAGGTAAACCAATATCCACTAGACAGTCCATCACCTTAACATTTTTTCTCATCCTTTACCCCTCAGACTCTGTCTTGATCCCTATATTAAGAAGCCCTGTTGTCCCAAGGTTGAATACACATCACTATTTACCTTTATCTCATTTAGCCCTTGCAAACCTTCCTAAGTCTTCCCCTATCTTCCATGTTCATTTACCCTCTCCCCTCCTTGTGTATTTCCTTCTCCCTCCTTGTATATTGCCCTCCCCATCACCTGAGCTATTGTGTGTCTATCCCCTAACTTGTGACTTACTGTCCCTTCCATCCCATCATCAAACATCAAATATCAAACATCAAAGAATGTTTCTTTTAGTGTGGAAATCTTTTCTTAAGCTTTAACAATGGTTTTATGCAACATTCATCCTTTTGTGACTAATTTCATTCAGCATAATTGTCCTCAAGATTCATCCATATTTTGAGGTGTTTTGCAGCTTCATCGTTATTCTTCAAGATAACATAGTATTCCATTGTGTATATGTACCAAAGTTTGTTTATTGATTCTTCCACTGATGGGCACTTAGTCTGTCTCCATCTTTTTGCTATTGTAAATAGTGTTGCTATGAACATTGGTGTGATATCTACTTGTGCCCTTGCTCATATTTCTTATAGATATATACCAAATAGAGGAATTGCTGGATCATAAGGTATTTCTATTTCCACCTTTCTGAGAAAGTGACATACTGTTTTCTAGAGTGATTGAACCATTTTGCATTCCCATCAGCAATGTAGGAGGGTCCCAATCTCTCCACACCCTTGCCAGCATATTTTGCCCTGTAGTTTTTTGAACTTTGTTGTTATTGCTGGTGTGAGATGATATCTTGTTCTTGTTTTGATTTGCATCTCCCAGATTGTCAAGGACTTCATTCTTCTTGGATGAACTATCAACACTCATGGAAGCAGCAGTCAAGAAATCAAACGAGATATTATATTGCATTGGGCAAATCTGCTGCACAAGACCTTTTTAAAGTGTTGAAGAGCAAAGATGTCAGCTTGAAGACTAAGGTGCACCTGACCCAAGCCACGGTATTTTCAATAACCTCATATGCATGCAAAAGCTGAACAGTAAATAAGAAAGACCATAGAAGAATTGATGCTTTTGAGTTACGGTGTTAAAGGAGAATATTGAAAGTGCCATGGTCTGCCAAAAGAACCAACAGATCTGTTTTGAAAGAAATGCAGCCAGAGTGCTCCTTAGAGGCCAGGATACCATACTTTGTCTCTCATACTTCAGACATATTGTCAGGAGGGACCAGTTGCTAGAGAAGGATATCATGTTTGGTAAGGTGGAGGGTCAGAGAAAAAGAGGAAGACCCCCAGCGAGATGGATTGGTCAAGCGGCAGCATCAATGGACTCAAGCGTGGCAACAGTAGGGATGTTGGCCCATGACTGGGCAGTGTTTTGTTCTGCTGTGCATAAGGTCGCTGTGAGTTGGTACCAACTTGGTGGCACCAAACAACAACAGTGGCTAATGATCATGACTATTTCTTCATATGTTAGATGGCTACTTGAATGTCTTCCTTGGTGAAGTGTCTGTTAATATCCTGTGCCCATTTTTTAATTGAGTTATTTGTCTTTTTCTTGTAGAGGTGTTGTAGTTTTCTATAGATTTTAGAGATTAGTCCCTTGTCTGATATGTTGTTGCAAAAAAATTTTTCCCAATATGTGGGCTCCTTTTACTCTTTTGGTAAAATCTTCTGATGCTCATAAGTTTTTAATTTTTAGTATGTCCGAATCATCTATTTTGTATTCTATTGTTTGTGCATTTATTGCAATGTTTGATAGTCTATGTATGCCATGAGTTAGAGCCCTTAATTTTGTCCCTATTTTTTCATTGATGATCTTTAGAGTTCTGGGGCTTACATTTAGGTGTTTAATCCATGTTGAGTTAGTTTTTGTGTATGGTGTTTCATTCTTTTGCAAATCAATTTCCAGTTTTGCAGCACTGCTTGTTGAAGAGACTATCTCTTCCCCATTTAATGTATTTTGGCCCTTTGTCAACTATCAGTTGGCTGTATGTGGATGGATTAACTTCTGGGTTCTCAATTTTATTCCATTGATCTATGTGTCTTTCAATGTATCAACACCAGGTTGTTTTGATCACTGAGGTCATGTAGTAAATTTTGAAATCAGGGATTAAGAGGCCTCCAACTTTATTCTTCTTAAGTAGTGCTTTGCCTATCTGAGGATTCTTTCCCTTCCATATAAATTTGTGATAGTGTCTTCCATGTCTTTAAAGAATGTTATTGAAATTGCATTATATCTGTAGATTGCTTTGGGTAGTATTGACATTTTCACAATGTTTAGTCTTCATATCTACAAGCATAGTATACTCTTCCATTTTGGTAAATCTCTTTTGGATTCTTATAGTTGTGTTTTGTAGTTTTCTTTTCATAGGTCTTTTGTTACTCTGGTTAGGTTTATTCCTAAATAATTCATCCTTTGGGTGGCCATTGTAAATGGTATTGTTTTCCTAATTTCCTTTTTGGAGCTGTCTTTAGTAGTATAGAGGAATCTAACTGATTTTTGTATGCTGATCTTGTATCCTGACACTTCTAATGAGTTCCAGTAATTTTTTTGCTGAGTCTTTGGGTTTTCTATGTACAGATCATATCATCAGCAAATAGAGAAAGTTTTACTTCTTCTTTGCCAATTTGGATATCTTTAATGTTCCTTTCTTGCCTTATATTTCTGGCTAAGACTGCCAACATACTATTGAATTGGAACGGTGATAAAGGGCATCCTTGTCTGGCTCCTGCTCACAAAGGGAATGTTTTCAGTTTCTCTCCTTTGAGAGTGATGTTGGCTGTTGGTTTTGTATGTATGTTCTTAATTCTGTTGAGGAATTTCCCTTCAATTCCTACTTGGTTGAGTATTTTAAATCAGGAATGGGTGTTGGAATTTGTCAAATGCCTTTTCTACATCAATCGATATGATCGTGTGGTACTGTTCCTTTTTCAAATGTATATGGTTGACTACATTGATTTTTTTTGTAATATTAACCATCCTTACATTCCTGGTATGAATCCCATTTGGTCATGATGTATTATTTTTTGATATGCTGTTGAATTCTATTGGCTAGAATTTTGTTGAGAATTTTTGCATCTATGTTCATAAAGGATATCCGACTATAATTTTCTTTTTTAGTGATGTTCCTCCCTGTTTTTGGTATGAGGATTTTGCTTGTTTCATAAAATGTATTAGGAGGGTTTTCATCCTTTTATATATTCTAGAATAGTTTGAATAGAATTGGTGACGGCTTTCCTCTGAATGTTTGGTAAAATTCACCAATGAAGCTATCTAGGCCTGGACTTTTTTTATGGCCTGATCAATTTCTTCTTTGGTTAAAGGTCTATTCAAGTTTTCTACTTCACTCTATAAGTTAAAGTATGTTGTGTTTTTCTAAAAATGTATCCATTTCCTCTAGATTTTCAATTTTGTTGGAGTACAACTCTTCTTAGTAGTCTGTTATTATCCTTTTTCTTTCCATTGGTTCTATTGTGATGTTACCCATGTGGTTTCTTATGCACGTTATTTGTGATTCCTCCCTCTTTTTTTTTTTTTTTTTTTTGGTTAGATTTGCCAATGATTTGTCAATTTTATTAATCCTTTTAAAGAACCAATGTATTGTCTTGTTGATTCTTTCTATAGTTTTTCTGTTTTTGGTCTAATTTATTTCTGTTTAATCTTTATTATTTCTTTTCTTCTGGTGACTATAGATTTACTTTGCTGGTCTTTTTCTAACTGTTGGGGTGGTAATCTTTTTCATTTTCATTTTTTTTTTTTTTAAGTGGACAGATCTTTTCAAGGTTGGGAACTCAGCTACTCTCTCATTATTTACCTCAGAAAGGAATCAGCTTGTGAGAGCAACATAGAAGATGTCACCTTCCTCTCCTTGTGAGGAAAAAGAAGGCCTACTGAGGTTGCCCCTGTGAGCCCACAGCTTCAGACCTTTTGAAAGTCACATTTCCCTTCCCTCTGTGGAGCCCACCGAAACTTCCCACTCACCCCCAGCTGTGGTAGGAAGACTGGGGTTTGCTCAGAGAGGATTCAGAAATGAGTCAAAGAAGAGAAGTGGGAAGAGTTGTGGCTTGTGTTGGACAGAAAGCAACAGCAAGACTGTCATTACCCCCACATCAAGTTTTTAACCTCCACTCTTGGGTCCTAAATGGGAGCTGTCTCTCTTGGGCTCAGCACTGCCTGCAGAATCTCCTGAGTGCTAGTAAAGCTTCTGCAATAGTCATTCAATCCTTTGATGCTACTTGTGTCTTTGGCAGAGGTCAGAAAAGGAAAATAAGAAACTAGGTGTGTTGCTAAAAAAGTTAATCACTCCCCTCCTTACTACAAAATGTCTACCTTTTTGTAGCATGTGATAACTATGCCAAACACAACTGTACCAGGTCCTGGGTTAAAAGACTCTGTGAAGATTATCTTCCTTAGTCTCATTCCATCTCCCCATGGCATAGGAGGGAATTGACTCATGACACCCTGTGTGTATCAGAATAGAACCATGCTCCATAGGGGGTTTTTGTTTTATTAATGTTTTATTGTGAATTATGTGATAGTTTACATGGGAGAACATTAGTTTTACATTCATCCTATTGTATATCGTTTCATTGCCATGGTTACAATCCCCTCCATGCATCGTCAACCAACCAACCAAAGGGTATATACACTGTAAGCCTGCCCCTGGTTGTCAGCACACAGCCCCTCTCCCTCTCTGGATCTAGAGTTCCCAGCTGCCCTACCTCTCCATGTCATCGTCTCTGCTTCCATCTCTGGTGTCATTGCTTTTCTGGGTAGGGTCCTGCTCTCTGCTCTTCTCCCTTGATGGTCACAGGGACTTTCGCTCCTAGACTGCAAAGTTAATCACTCCTCTCCTTGCTACAAAAAGTCTGCCTTTGCATTTCCAACCCTCACAATGAGTCCTGATAATAATTATTCACTATTGTATCACAAGAGACCTATCCGCATTTCCTTTCATCAGACCTGCCTAGACAGATTGGATACTACTCAGTGGAGATTCTACCTTCCTCCACACCCTCTGGATCTAGATTTCCTCTTGAAATCTTGTAAGCCAGTCACTTCTTGCCTTTGTAGCCCCCTCATTTTGGGTAGTCAATGTCCAAGTTGCCCGTCCCTGTCTACTCTGTGTATGGAGGGGGTGGGAATGATCCTTTTGGTAAGGATTTGTTCCCTCTTTTGAGCTACTGCATCCATTGGTGTAAGTCAACTTCATCACATTGTATCAGATCACTCTTTTTTCCCCTCTTCTTTCTTCTTCTAGTTGAGCTCTGATCATCCAGTTATTGAAGCCAGGTCAAGTGGGTATTATCTGCAAGTGTGGGTGTTCTTGTGCATATGCCCTCTCTTATCATCTGGATGCTTCACTCTGTGGCTATGTCACTGACTCTGACCCAAGAGTCCCCAGGTCATGCCACACTGCTGGACAACCAGGTCTCCACCCGGGTTCACAGGAGTCTATTGAACATTGTAGGGGTTAGCTCACAGCTTCATTGCTGTTTTTCCCTCACTTCCCCTTGTTGGTGACAAACGTGGTCACCAATCAGAGCATGTATTCCCACTGAGTATTAGTCTTGGAAGGGGGTTTGCTCTGAGGGGACCTGCCCATAGGGTTTTCAGTGGCTGATTTTTTGGAAGTAGATCACCAAATCTTGCTTCTAAGGTGCCACAGTGTGTACATGACCCTCCAACATCTTGGTTAACAGCTGGGCACTGTCTTATGCTATATTTTCTAGAAAAGCAATACCAGTGGAACATATATGTATATATAAAGAGAAGTTTATATCAAGGAAATGGCTCACACAGTTATAGAGATGGGAAAGTCCCAAGTCAGGGTCAAATGAACCAAAATCAGCAGGTCAGATGGCAGGCAGGCAAGCAGGCAGGTAAGTCTTGAAGGTCTGGCAGGTAAGAAGGCAAGCAGCTGATGACTCCTGTAAAAATGGTACGGAGGTCATGTCTGACTTCCTGTCTTCAAAATAGGAAAGGAGAATCAAATTCAAAATCAGTTCAAGGTCAATTCCTATGAGGTGGAGGTCAGACACGCTTCCACCCTACAACTTTTATTCTCACACCAGCCATGCCTCTCGCAGTACTATTTCACATCTGGGTTCAAGAATCCATTGCAAAGGCCACACAGAAATTATAACAATATTCCCAATTATAGGGTCCATTAGGGATGTGGACAGGGTACAATTCAGGATCAGAAACAACTCTGGATGCAGCAGTTTTTCAATCAGGAGTGTCTCTGGTCTGCTGTACTGCAGGCCTTTCATCTGTGTATCCCTTAGCCTCTGTCCTGCTTGGGCAAGTGTTAGAAAGCTCTTTCAGCCAATCTATTAATGCACAAAGGGCACATTCTATAAGCCAGCTTCCTGCCCGTAGGCACTCAGCTTCACTCAGTCCGTGGGCCAGGAAGCCCAAAGCTGCTCTGTCTCTATAGCCCCATCTCTGAGTTTTTCCAGGTAGGGATCTCACATTCTGCTTATAATTTTTCTTCCTTTCTTTTTCCCCTCCATGGTTCTTCTTTCTTGATGGTTCTGGAATCGTCTGTTCCTGAGATGGCTCCTTTTAAACCTAGCAGGATGGCAAAACTAACCAATCCCAACATTAGGGTCCTGTACATCATATATGCATGGTCCCACCAATCATTGATGGGAGTTAAGAAGACTTTGGATCCTGGTGTGGTGCTGCCGGATAAGCACTGGACTGCTAACAACACGGTCAGAGGTTCAAACCCAACGACTGTTCCTCAAATACCCTATACAGGGTGCCTGTAGGTTGGAACCAACTTGACAGCACTTAACAACACAAGACTTTGATAGAAAAGCCATGTAAGTAAAGTCACAGTACCACAACTCCCTTGAAGTATTTATTTCCCAGTCTGTCAATCTTGTTAGATTATTTGTTTCTTTTAGAGCTAGGTTTCTGTCCAATTCATTTCTGTAGTAATGTAAGTGCCATCTAGTCAGACCCTGTATAGGGTTTCCAAGGAGTGGCTGGTGGGTCTGAACCACCGACCTTATGGTTAGCCATTCAATGCTGATCCTCTAGGCTGTCATTTTCTCCTAGTTTCATTCACTTAGTCACTTACACTAGTTTAATGGTTTGTACTCAGAAAATATTTGTTAAGTTTGTTAATTCATTCACCAAATATTTGTAGAGTGCTGATTATGTGCTAGATGTGGTTCTAGCTAGCTACCAGTACTGTGAGCAGGGTGAGACAAGTCAGGTGCCTGGGGGGCAAAATTAAAGGAGGCACTCACTCTCAGGTGCCGGTCCAGCATTTTCATAGTACTGAGAGTGAGTGCCTCCTTAAAGTTCAGTCACTGAGCAATGTGTGACTAATTGCTTCCATGAACAGCTGTCTCCTCTGCCAGGAAACCAGAAGAACTGAACTGTGCCCAGCTAGCACTACTGAATGTTTTGATAAAAGGTTCTATGAAAGAATCCTGGTCAAAAAGGGGAAAATATAGAATATTCTCACAGTCATAGTTTAATTTAGTTAGGAAACAAACTTTTGTTTAATTAGTTAAAGAATGGCTGCCTTGAGCATCTGCTCCTTTAAAGAACTGTCTCTATGGACAGAGCGAAATACTGTTAACTGATGGTACATGGAGGGGATTATAATCAATGTAATGAAACAAGGTATATGATTTGTTGAATGTAAAACTGATGATATGCCCTGTAAACTTTCACTCAATCCACAATAAAAACCTTAAATTAAAAAAAAAAAGAGCTGTCTCTAAGAAATAATATTGACAACAACAACTCGGAACATTAGGGAAGGAACATAGGGGACGTGAGGACATGTTAATGGTAGAGGAGTAATTCAGCAAAGGAGGGTGATCACACAACATGGGTGAATCTGGAGGACATTATGCTGAGAGAACTAGATAATTCACAAAGGACAGAGATTGTATGAGACCACTATTATTTAAAAAAGAGAAAAAAAGAAGGTCGGGATGGTTGCACAACTTGAAAAACATAATGTCATTGAAATGTACATATACAAATTGTTCAGTTGGTGTTTTGCTGTGCACATTTTCAACAATAAAATAAATTGTTAAAACAAAACAACCATATTAACACCAATGTGCCTTGGTTGCCTCACCTTCTTCTTGGCCCCAGTAGGACCTGAGGACACAGCTGTGGATAAAAACAGATAGAACTAAAGGTTCTAGGTAAAAATCTTACCCCTCACAGGATCTTTGTAGGAATATGTATGTTGCCCTTCCTTAAACCTTTTTCATGTGTGTGCGATCTACTTTCACAGCTAGATTGTGAAAGTCATCTCATTTTTGTCTCTCTTCATCCTCTTCCTGCTCCAAGGGTTCTGTTGAGTACAGTGTTTTCCAGAATTTTGTCCCTGCCATCTGTATAGGAATCCTTGGTGGTCCTTGTTTAAAATGCATGTTTCTGAGTTCCAATGAACCTATTTTGTCATGTTCTTTGGAGGTGGGACTCAAGAGTCTGCATCTTCTACAAATTCCTTCGGTGTTTTTTTCCCAAAGTTTGGCTCCCAAGTTGAACCACACTAAAGTCTGAGGGCCCTGGCTCACTGATTTGTTCAATATTGCTAAAACTGACCAATACTAGAAGAAGACAGTGGGAAGAAGGACATTCTTCTGTCCTCCAGTTCCTCAGGAAAGTATAGGAAGAGGACTGACTAGAAAGGTGCATGCTAGCTTTGATTCCACTATTGAGGGGGCTGCAGAAAGATCTGGCCTTGACTTTCACCTGAACTGGACCACTCCAGGCCCTGTCCCCACCTCCTCTGAGGCTTTTTAGGTTTCCTGCCCTACCACCAAGAAGCTTGAGGCTGGCACAGTGAATAGCTTTGGCTGTTGAGTCCAAAGTTTCCATGGTGCTGCATGGGAGGTAGGTGGGTAGGTGGGAGGCTACGGTATGGTTCTGAGAGTGACATGGCAAGCAAGGTAATTGGAAGAGTCTGGTCCTCCCTGACCTCTAAGGCAGGTACCTGTCATTTTCACTTGCTTCATATAGTGCTCTACATGGATGCCCACACACTTTGGAGTGTCACAGACATACTGATTAGTAATGATCATCTGAATGAGATAACGTCTCTTCGTGTGTTAACCCAGTTTTCAGGGTGGAGCATACCTTCGGCTTTCCCAACTCCTTAGCCCCTTGGCAGCCTCAGCATGATATTCCTCTTGGTGTCCAACCACACCCAGCTCCCTGAGAGGACAGTCCATGAGGGGATCAGGGAGACAGGGACCCAAATTTTAGTTAAGCAGGAGGTCACCATCCAGGTGACTGACAGGTGACTTTCAAGAGCAGACCATTAAAATTGAACTGAATGTTTACCTATTTATTTGCTTGTAAGGTTATGCACAATAATTCTCAAACTTTCACGTGTATGAGTGCCATTGGACAACCAACTCCATGCACAGCAGAATGAAATGCTGCCCTGTCCTGCACCACCCCCTTGTTCAGTCATGGATTGGGCCATTATGATCCATAGGATTTTCATTCATTGACTGATTTTGTTTTTTCAGAAGTAGGTAGCCAGGCCTTTCTTCCTGGTCTGTTTCAGTCTGTAAGTTCCACTGAAACCTGTTCAACATTGTAGCAACACATTATCGTCCACTGACAGGCAAGAGGTGAATTGGACAGAGATCAAACCCTGGTCTCCTGTGTTGCAGGTGAGAATTCTACCACAGAACAGGGGTCCAGACCCTACCTAGAATCTTGAGAGATGAAGCCTAGATATTTGTGTTCTCGAGAAGCTACCCAAGTAATTCAGATACACACTGACCTGAGAACCACTGGTGCTTCAAGTGCAGTATTTCTGCAGTGTTTGCTCCTTTACTGCAGCTAGGGATTTCACTACTGCCACCCCACCCCACCCCAGCACTTTCTTCAAACGTGGTGGTTTGCATTCTGTCAATTTTGCTAAGAAGGAACATTTCCCAGGGCCCTGTTCCTGATTGGGTCTGGGCTAGAGGTGTCCAAACGAGGAATGTGTGTAAGATGTAGAGGGTGAAGTTGGTCAGAGTTAGGGTTGGGCAGACACAGAGGTACCAGTGGTTTGCAGCTAGTCTTCACTCTTCTTGCCCTCTTCCTGATGCAGACAGTGGGTCCAACAGCAGCCCCAGGCCATCTTCCAGCACCTTGGTGGGGATCCATGAGGGGGGAGCCACCCAGGGGTTATTGTTAAGTTCTGTGGTTCTGACTCACAGCAACCTTGAGTTTCCAGTGAGTTGCTGTGGGTTTGAACCGCCAACCTTGCAGATCAAACAGACCTGGCCTCTTCAAGGTCCCGCCACAGTGGCTGCAAGCTCAGGTGTCTCATTGCCTGTGTAGTCTCCTCCTACCTCAGGTCCTTCATTGCCTTCAACTGCAGGCTTCTCCCACAGTCTGTAAGGTCTAATTCTCATAATAAGCATTTTCTTTCTTTTTTAATGTTTTATTGTGAATTGAGTGAAGCTTTACAGACATCATCAATTTGTTTCAAATGCAATTTGTTTCATCTCAATGATTATCTTTGCTCCTTGTAACAACATTTATCCTACTTCCTCCCTGTGGTTCTCCATTTACATCTTGTATTTCACAAATGAACAAAGAAAAAAGGTTTTGATGCACACATGTTGTTGTTGTTATGTGCCGTGGAGTCAGTTCTGACTCATAGTGACCCTGCAAAGGGTTTCCGAGGCTGTAAATCTATACGGGAGCAGAAAGCCTCATCTTTCTCACACAGAACTGCTGACCTTGTGGTTTGCAGCCCGATTCATAACCACTACGTTAAAAACAAAAACTATATTCACTTAAATGCTCTAAGGGCACATTCTTCCAGCCAGCCTCCTGCCTGCAGGCACACAGCCTTACTCAGTCTATGGGCCTAGAGCCTGCAGCTGCTCTGTCTCTCCATGCCACCACTCTGTCACTATCTCTACTATTGCAACTTTTCTAGGGATCTCACACTCCACTCATGCTCTTCCTTCTTGATGGTCCTGGAATCGTCTGATCCTGAAATGAAAGATTAACTACTCCCCCATCCTTTTAGTTACACATCTTCTATAATTACAACTGTGACAATCACAATGAATCCTGCTAACAATTACTCACAGTTGAATCATAAAATCCTATCACCATCACCCCCTACCCGCTTTCATCAGATTCATCTGCAAAAGAGGAAAACTATTTAGTGGGCATTCTGCCTTACCCCCCTCATTCTGAAACTAAACACTAATGAAAGCTTGTAAGCCAGCCACTTCATGCCTTTATAGCACCCTCCCACCTCCATTTTTGATAAATTGCCTGTTTCTACCAACCCAATACACTGAGGAAACAAGCTTGTTCCTTGCTATGAAGAATCCTTTCATTTTCCAGTTGGAATTTTGAACAACTGCATCCATAAGCAAAAGTCCAGTTCATCAAATTGTGGCAATTTACACTTACTCGTAGTATTAAACATCTCTATCTTCATCTGGTTGAATTCTGGTTAACTAGCCATCCAAACTTGGTCAAATGGGTACTAGTTACACCTTTGGGAGTTCACACATGTCTTCCTGCACTTCGAACTGACTGGTTGCTTTACTCTCAGCCCTAGCCACTAGGGGCTAGGCCAGTGTCCATGAGCTCAAGAGTTCACACATCTCCCTAAACTTCAGACCACCCAGCCCTTCCTCTTCTCTCTATCATCTCAAGGTCAACGGGTGTCAATAGAACATGGCCAAACTCAGCCCATGTCTAAATTTCTGCATTTCCCTCACTTCCACTCACAAGTAGATCCAGGTGGTCACCAGTGAGCATACTAGACAGTTAGTGGGTTCCCTTTAAGCTTCAATACTAGAAGGGAGTTTTCCTTGATGGGTTGACTTTCCTTGCTTTGATGCCTCCAAAGCAAACAGCTTGCTTGAAGTTCAAATGGCCAAATAGTCTGCCTTTTTCTGCAGGTCTTTCTTTCAATAAGAATCTTCTGTTCTCCCAGCAATTCTGGGTTGATCTGCATGTCTTTTCAAGTGGAAGTGTCCCAACTCTGAAGGTTCTGGGTAAGACTCAGGATTCTACCTAAGGCCCCATACTCTACAAAGGGTTAATAAGAAGTCTATTTCCCAGGGCAAATTCTAACACCCCTTTTAGTAGATCCAGTTATAACCTGAAGATAGGCTTATTGACTTTTTTTCTATTACATTTATTTCTATCACCCATCACAGAGCTAATATGTATCAATTCTTCAGACAGTGAATTATTCTCCCCTCCTTTCCACCCCTGGTAACATTCAAAGAATGTTTCTTTTAGTATGGTAATCTTTTCTTAAGCTTTTACAATAATGATCTCAGATAATATTTGTCTTTTTGTGATTGACTAATTTCACACAGCATAATGTCCTCCAGGTTCATCCATGTGATGAGATATTTTGCAGATTCATCATTATTCTTCAACAGTGCACAGTATTCCATTGTGTGTATGTACCAAAGTTTATTTATCCGTTCCTCCATTGATGGGCACTTAGGCTGTCTCTGTCTTTTTGCTATTGTGAATAGCACTGTGATAAACATTGGTGTGCATATTTTTACTCATGTCCTGGCCCATGTTTCTTGGGATATATACCAAGTAGAGGGATTGCTGGGTCATAAAGTATTTTTATTTCCAACTTTTTGAGGAGGTGCCATACTGTTTTCCAGAGTGACTGAACTATTTTACAGTCCCACCAGCAATGTAGGAGGGTCCCAGTCTCGCCACACCTTCACCAGCATTTGTTTTCAGTTTTTTTAAAACTTCACTGTTAGTGCTGGTATGAGATGATATCTCATTGTTGTTTTGATTTGTATCTCTCTAATGGCTGCTCCTCAGAAACCCTACACAGGGTCGCTATGAGTTGGAACTGACTCAGCAGCACTTAACAACAACAACAACAACAATGGCTAATGATCACGATCATTTCTTCATATGTTTATTGGTTGCCTGAATGTCTTTCTTGGTGAAGTGTCTTTTCATGGCCTGTGCCCATTTTTTAATTGGGTTGTTTGTCTTTTTCTTGTAGAGGTGTTGTAGTTTTCTACAAATTTTTAGATATTAGTCCCTTGTCATTGCAAAAAGTTTTTTCCTAGTTAAATGCTTTTGGTGAAATCTTTTTGATACAATCAAAAAGTAGTCCTAGTCATCTATTTTTTCTTCTACTGTTTGTGTGTTTTGTGCAATGTTTGATAGTATATGTTTGCCATGTTTTAGAGCCCCTAAAGTTTGTCCTTATTTTTTCATTGATGATCTTTATAGTCCTAGATTTTACATTTGGATCTTTAATCCATGCTAAATTTGTTTTTGTACATAATGTGATAAATGGGTCTTGTTTTATTCTTATGCAAATAGATTTCCAGTTTTGCCAGCACCATTTGTTGAAGAGACTCTCTCTTCTCCATTTCATATGTTTTAGCCTTTGCCAAAGATCAGTTGACTGTATGTGGATGGATTTATTTCTGGGGTTTCAAGTCTGTCCCATTGATTTATGTATCTCTCATTGTACCAGTCCAGGCTGTTTTGACCACAGTCACTGTGTAGTCAATTTTGAGCTCAGGAAGTGAGAAGCCTGCAATGTAGTTCTTCTTTAACCGTACTTTGCTTATCTGAAGTCTCTTTGTTTTCCATTTGAAGTTCAATATCATTTTCCCAATCTCTTTAAAGAATGTTCTTGGAATCTGGATTGGGATTGCATTATATCTGCAGATTTTACAATGTTAAGTCTTCCTATCTATGAGCATGGTATGGTCTTCCATTTTTGTAAATCTCTTGGTTTCTTGTAGTAATGTTTTGTAGTTTTCTTAGTATAGGTCTTTTGTTTCTCTGGTTTAAATTTATTCCTAAATATTTAATCCTTTGGGTGGTTATTGTAAATGGTATTGTTTTCCTAATTTCTTTTTCAAAGCTGTCTTAATTAGTCTAGAGGAATCCAAATTGACTTTTTTATATTGATCTTGTACCCTGCCACTTTGTGAAGCTTCCAATGAGTTCCAGTAGGTTTTTTGCTGAGTTTTTGAGATTTTCTATGTATAGGATCATATCATGAGCAAATAGAGAGAATTTTACTTCTTCTTTGCCAATTTGTATGCCTTTAAATTGCCTCATAGTGCTAAGACTTCCAACACAGTATTGAATAGGAGCAATGATAAAGGGCATTTTTGTTGGATTCCTGTTCCCAAAGGGGATGCTTTCAGTTTCTCTCCATTAAGGATAATGCTGGCTGCTGCATTTGTATATATGCTCTTAATTATGTTGAAGAATTTCTCTTCAATTCCTACTTTGTTGAGTGTTTTTATCAAGAATGGAGGCTGAATTTTGTCAAATGAATTTTCTGCATCAATTGATATGACCATGTGGTTCTTTTCATTTTTTATTTATATGGTGGATTCATTGATTGTTTTTCTAATATTGAACCATCTTTGCATTCCTGTGTGAATCCTACTTGGTCACTATGTATTATTATTTCTTATATGTTGTTGAATTCTATTGACTAGGATTTTGTTGAGAATTATGGCATCTGTGGTCCTGAAGAACATTGGTTTATAGTTTTCTTTTTCAGTGATGCTCTTCCCTGGTTTTGGCATGAAGGTTATGCTCTCTTCATAAAATGTATTTGGGAGTTTTCCATCTTTTTCTATGTTTTGTAATAGTTTTAATAAAAATGGTGTAAACTCTTCTCTGAATATTTGGTAAAGTTCACAGTAAAGCTATCTGGACCTGGACTTCTTTTTGTTGAAGAAAATTTTAATTTAATGACATTTTCTTCTTTTGTTATAGGCCTGTTCAGATTTTCTACTTCACTTTGTGTTAGTTTAGGTAGATTGCATTTTTCTAAATATCTATCCATTTCTTCCAGATTTTCTAATTTTTTGGAGTACAAGTCTTCATAGCATTCTGTTATTATCCTTTTTACTTCTGTTGGTTGTGCTCTCATGCTACCTGTATCATTTCTTATGCATGTTATTTGTGTCTTCTCCTTCTTTTCTTTGTCAGTAGTTTGTCAATTTTATTAATCCTTGCAAAGAACCAGCTTCTTGTATTGTTGATTCTTCCTATAGTTTTTCTGTTTTCTAATTCATTTATTTCTGCTCTAATCGTTATTATTTCTTTTTTTCCTGATGACTATAGGCTCACTTTGCTGGTCTTTTTCTAATTGTTGGAAGTGTTGTGTTAATGTGTTGATTTTGGCTCTTTCTTCTTTCTGGATATGTGCAATTATTGTTATAAACTGCCCTGTAAGCACTGCTTTTGCTGTGGTTCAAAGGGTTTGGTATGTTGTATTTTCATTCTCATTTGCTTCAAGAAATGTTTTCATTTCATTTTTCATTGATTCTGTTACCCAGTGGCTCTTAAGCAGGATGTTATGTTCCCATGTATTTGATTTTTGTTTCCTTTATCTTCCTGTTGTTGATTTCTATGTTTACAGCATTGTGATCTGAGAAGACAGTTTGTAGTATTTTGACATTTTAAAATTTATTGAGACTTGCTTTGTGGACTAACGTATGGTCTATTATGGAGAATGTTCCATGTGTACTAGAAAAGAATGTGTTTTGTGCTGTTAATTGGGCTGAGTGTTCTGTATAACCCTATGAGGTCAAGTTGATTGGTTGTGGTGTTTAGTTCCTCTGTGTCTTTGAGCTTCTGTCTGGTTGTTCTGTCCTATTTTGACAGCGGTGTGTTAAAATTTTTTACTATTATTGTAGAGTCAGCTATTTCTTTCTTCCATTTTATTAGAGCTTGATTTATATATTTTCAGGCTTTTTCATTGGGAGCATAGGTTATTTATTATTATTATGTCATCTTGTTCAATTGACTCTTTAATCACGAGATAACATCCTTCCTGTCTCTTATGCTGGTTTTGTTTAAAGTTTATTTTATCAGAAATTAATATTGCCACTCCTGTTCATTTTTTATTGCCATTAATTTGATGAATTTTTTTCCATCCTTTAACTTTTAATCTATGTTTGTCTTTGAATATAAGGCGTGTCTCTTGTAGACAACATTTTGAAGAAAACTGTTTTCCTATCCATTCTGCTACTCTCTGTTTCTTGGCTGGTGCATTTAACTCACTAACGTTCAGTGTAATTATCAATAGGTATGAATAGATTGTTGTCATTTTGCTGTGTATTTTTTTGTGGTGCTGCTGGTTTCATTTTCATTACATTTTCTCCTGTGCTGAGTTCTTATTTTAGTGCTTTTTCTTGTCAATTTATTCATAGTTTTAAAGTTTACAAAATCTTCATGGATTTTCCTTTTCTTGATTTGATATGAAGGTATATTACGTTTCTCTGAGGTTACCCTGTAATTGATTAATGTCTTCCCTAAAATAAAGCAGTCTGTTTTATCTTGAAATCTATTTGACTTCCTCACCATCTAGTATTTTGTAACTACACTTTCCCCTCTGTTTGCTCCATAGTTTTCTTCATTATAGATTATTAACTCTGCTTTCCTATCTTTAGTTTGTAATTTTGTTTTACTCTGGATGCTTCTATGTTTGCATTGAATTCTAGGAGGTGCTACCATGTAAGTTCACCTTCCATCTGTCAGTTTGTCATTCTATGGTGGCTTGTGTGTTGCTGTGATTCTGGAAGCTTCCAGACAAAGATAGACTAGGAAGAAGAAGAGTCATGGCTTACAACCTCTGACTGGCTCTGATTGCCTGGAAAGTGGGAGATTTCCTGGGGGTTGTATGCTGGTCAGAAAAATAAACATATATACATATATGTAAATTACACCTTTGTCTCCATGAGTCACAGGTAGGTTTCTACAATGCAAATATGTTTGCTCATCTCTAAAGCCATTCATGAACTCTCAAGATGGCTGTGGTAGGTCCCGTCGAGTGCTACTGCTCCTCAGTCAACTCCTCTCTCACTGTGTCTGTTCAACTCTTTCTCCCAGTAAGCACTCGATCCACTTTTCTATCCCTTCCTCTGAAACTCAGTATTACAGGACTGTCCTCTGTGTCTGTCTCATCCAGTTTTCCATATCCTTGCTACAGAGAGCCTGCACAGCCTTTCTGCCTAGTCCTCCATCTTTTTTCTGGTCCTATAATAAGCTTTTTTGAAAAAAAGAAATCTTTTTTTTTTTTTTTTTTTTCATACACCAATTCAACCATTTCTGCCATGTACAATTCAGTGACATTGATGGCATTCTTCAAGGTATGTGACCACTCTTACCCTCCTTTCTCCTCTCCACTGACTGGATGGCACTTAACAACAAGCACCATAAACGTACCGCCCCTTAAGCTTCCTACCTAACTTTCTGAGTTGCTGTTATTGATTTTATTCCATGTTGATAGTTCTTTTAAAAGTACAGTGCTTAACAAGCAGAATGTGGAACCATATCCAGAGAAGCAACAACATGAGAGATGGAGGCAGAGATGAGGACATGGAGAGAGACAGCAGCTGAGGACTCTAGACTCATGGAAAGAGAAGGACTGAGTGCTGGTGGCCAGGAGGCAAGCTTGCAGAATGTGCTCTTTGGTTGTTTAAATTTTTATATATTCCTGAGTGTTTTTGTGTACATCTCCTCAAAAAACAAAATAATTAAAAAAACAAAACAAAACAAAAACGGAATAGAAGCAAATACTGTTGAATGATGATGCACGGAGGGGATTATAATCATTGCAATGAAACAATGAGTGTAAAACTGATGTTCTGCCATGTAAACTATCATTCAATTCACAATAAAAACTTAAAAAAAGTAGTACAGTGCTCAAGACAGACAACCTCTACTAATTAAGCTAAACTCTGGGTTTACTCAAAGACAACTACAGAGGACAAATTTGGTTTAAAATTTAAGGCTTAAATATGACCTCAGGGTAATAGTTTTGGGAGTTTATCCAGCTTCAGTGGTTCCAGAAAGTTTGGATGCTATGAAAATATGAAATTGTGTTCCTCATTTCTCCCCTTTTCACCAGGATTCTTCTACAGAATCTTCTATCAAAACCTTCAAAATGGTTGCCAGGCACTCCCCAGTTCTGGGCTTATGGCAAAGGAGGCAATTGGTTCTGCTTCTCTGACTCAACCTGGAATGATGAATTAGGAAGCACTTCCATATCCAAAATAAAGAAATTATTTTGGGAATTAGCCTTCCACTTAGATCCAAAGGGATACCAAGATCTGATCACCAGGAAGGCAGTCCTGTCATCCATGATCATTGGGTAAATGAAAAAATCAGGTTCTCCTAGGTTCTTTACCCTGGACAAGTTAGAAAAAGATGTCCCCTTTGGTAAAATTAGTAAAAACCATCTTTCCCTTTCCTTTGGCTTTCTCCCTAATCTGCTGTCCTTGTACAGTCCACAACCTGCACAACTCTATGTAACATCCTGGGGTATCTCTTCTGCCCCTTACTGAAAAGGGGTCCTGAGTCCAACCTCTGCTGTCCTCACATCATCAAGTATAGACAGATCACCAAACAGCCCCACCAAAACATTCCAGGAAAGGATGAGAATTCTTTGGCTCATTGTACAATTGTATCTGTCTGAAATACCAAGGGCAGTTTCCCTTCCTGACCACCCTGTAAACAAGCTCTAGAAAATTTTGTGCTTGCCTGATCATAACAGTTACTGTTGAGGCAACTTCATATCTGTCAGAGCAGAACTGTGCTCCACAGGGTTTTCAATGGCTCATATTCTGAAAGTAGATCTCCAAGTGTTTTTTCTGAAGCACCTCTGGGTAGGTTTGAACTGCCAACTTTTTGGCTATCAGCTGAGCCTTAACTGTTTGCCCCAACCCAGTTGTCTTCCCCTATCATAAAACAAAATAAATTTAGCAATGCTTCTGAACAAAGTAGAACTTCCTCACAGGGTTTTCAAGGCTGTAAATATTTACAGAAACAGATTGCCACATTTTCTTCTGTGGAGTGGTTGATGGGGTTGAACATCCAACCTTTCAGAACTGCCGGCCTTTCAGTTAGCAGCCAAATGCCTAGCCACTGTGCTACCAGGACCTCTATCATTGTTGTTGTTGTTAAGTGCTTTCGAGTCAGTTCCAACCCATAGCAACCTCTGGTGAGCTTGAAACGCTGACCTTGCAGTTCAAACGGCTTTGCAGTCTGGCACATTAACCCACAGCACCACAGCAGAACTCCATCGTAGCTCTCACTAAATTGTAGAGTTACTGTTTATTTGATGTCTGTTGTACCCACTAGACAATGAGCACCTAGGGAAAGGGTCACTGATGTGGTCACCTTTGGATCCCCAGTGTCCAGCACAGCATCTGGCACAGAGAGCCTACAGTCAATATTTGTAGAGTGAGTCATGTAGAGGTCACATCTGGTTCTGAAGCTTGGACTTCTTCATCAGGCTGTGGCTTCAGTTGAATGGGTCTGAAACCAGGGACCAGATCTTTGCCTCCCTTGGAAGCTGAGGTCCTGAGTCCACTCTGTGAGAGAGATGGCTGTGGACAGGCCACTGATGGTCATCATGAGCCTGACTCTCAGCGTTGGCTGATCGCAGGCTATGGATATCAGGGTTGGTAAATATGTGACCTCAGAGCCCTTCATTCTCCAGTGCCCATGACTGCTCGTCTATTATGGTACTTAAGCCTTCTGAAGATAACACTTCCGGTGGTTGTTGTTGTTAAGTATTGTTGAGTGGGTTCTGACTCATAGTGACCTTGTCTGTATAGGGTTTCTAAGAGTGGCTGGTGGGTTTGAACCCCCGACCTTGCGGATAGCAGTCTAGTATTTATCCTCCAGCCACTAGGTAGCCACCACCAATTGCTCGGAGCTGCCATGTTGTGGGAATCTGTTCTTCACCTTTGGGCAGCCTCGAGCACTGTTTTATTGTCACCTGGGCCAGTTGACTCACCTGTGTTTTTATTTATGGGAGGTTGTTTGAGCAAAGAACACCAAGTAGAGCAGAAATTGAGTATGAAATAAATGGCATCACGTTCATCCAACTTCAATAACCATTAGCCAACCACACACACACAAAAAAAAAATTTAAAAAAAAGTCACCCTTGAATATTGCACTCTTTTTAATGATTGTCTATATGAGACCAGATAAACAAATGTGACTCTAAAGCATGGAATCTTAAGTTAACTGGAGTGAAACATCTCAAACAGGAAAAGGAGAGTATTGGCATAATGTGAAGAATGTAGCCATTGACACTGAACATGATGTGTAGAAATTGTTGAATGGGAGTGTTTTAGTTCATGAAAAAAAATGTCCTATCAAATGGAAAAGGCAAAAAGAGAGCTTTGTTTGTATGATGTGGTGCCAACAACATGGGGTTGGAGATGAACCTAGGTAAGGGCACCCTGTCCAGTCCCTTTGGGACTGATTCCTGGCAGAGAACATCAACTCTCCCACCCCCAGTCCTGCAGCTGTCCAGGCTGCTTTCTCTTGAATCCAGCAAGGCTGTTGGGAGTCTCCAGGTCCCGCCCCTCTCGTTGCATTTGCTTTAGCACAGAGTTTGGCATCTGGTAGCAGTGACTCTAACCCCTGGCATGCAGTGAGGTGGGGAGGGGAGGGGTGTTATGGTGCAATGGAAGGAGGAGCATGGGAGGCAACCATTTGTCTTCTTGCTCTGGGACAAGTCAACAATTCTGAACCTCATTTCCTCACCTGTTCAAGGTGGGGGAGAATAATGACTGCATATATTTGTTGGAGTGTTGGAGAGCAACAAATAAAATAGAAAAGACTACTGTGAAAGTGCTTTAAATAAGTGTAAAGTTGGCATGGTGGGGTCATCTAACCTCCTCTAACTTCACAAGGGGTAGAAGAATTAAGATCAGTAGCCCAAGGCTGATTCCTATGAGGTGGAAGGTCAGCCTCCTTTCTCCATTTTTTTTACCAACTCCCTTCTTTCTATGACACCCTACTTCTCTGCTTTGTTTGGTAATTCTTCACAACAGAATTCATAGACCACACTCACTATTATGGGATTTATTCAGGTTACAGGTAACAACTCAGGCTCAGGAACTCTCAGGCTACAGTTCTTCAATCAGGAAGTCTCTTCCCAGCTGTGCCCACAGGCAAACTTCTCTCTGGCCCTTGGCCTGCTCTTTGCCCTTATTGGGTGAGTGTTATAAAGCTCTTTTAGCTCTGTTCGTGAATGTATTGAGGTACTCCACTCATCCAGTAAGTCTATACAAGAAAGCACTCAGTTCTCTTGCTCCAGGGATCAGGGATCCTAATTCTGCTTCCCATTGCCCAGAGACTTCCCGCTCCACCCATCAGCCTCCTGCCCGAAGGTACTCAGCTCTCCCTCCACGGGTCAGCATACCCTCTGCACCTGCGCCTCCAGCTAGTCTCCAGATTCTGCTGCCTCTGTTGCCACCATTGCTCTGATGCTGTGCTGCACCATTTCTGACATTACAGGTCTCTCTTTCTGTCTCCAGGTAGTATATGAATACTAACCTCTATACCTGTGGACCTAATCCCATTTAGGAATCTAATTTTTTTTGTTATGTTGCTGATTGCAAGAACAGTGTAGGGTGTGTCATAAACACAATCACTTCTAAGTTACAGAAGAATGGCTAAGGCATAGAAGCATAGAGAAAGTGGGGCTAGGGAGCATAGGACTGCAGAAGCTGAGACAAGGACCTTACTCTGTCATCAGTGCTCTGAGTTTAGCCTTCTAGCCTCCTACATTGTCAGAAAATAGATTTCTGTTCTTTAAAGCCATCCCCTGGTGATATTTCTGTTAAAGCAGCAGTAGGCAACTAAACAATCTGACATTCTACCTTTGTCACTTGCAAAAACAACAATTTTGTTTCACTTCAAACTGTGATTCACCTAAGTATTTTGTACTGGATTGGGAGTGCTCATCAGACTTCACGTTGATGTTGTTGTTAAGAGCTGTGGAGTCGATTCCAACCCATAGTGACTCTGCATAGGGTTTCCGAGGCCTGGCTGGTGGGTTTGAACAGCTAACTTTGTTGGCAGTCCAGTGCTTATCCTATAGTACCACACTAGGACTTCAAGATGAGGTGAAGTATAGGAAATACATATTCAGATCTTACTGAAAGAAGGGACTGAAAATTACTACTGAAAATTACCACTCTGTAATTTTTTTCCCCATCACATAGAACAAAGCTTTTCATTCAGAAGGCATTTGAAAATTTTTCTTCACTGGAGTTTGTTGTTGTTGTTAAGTGCCTTCAAGCTGGTTCCAACTCATAGTGGCCCTGTATAAGGTTTCCAAGGAGTGCCTGGTGAGCTTGAACCAATGACCTTGCAGTTCAAACCGACCTTGCAGTGAAGCGCATTAACCCACAGCACCACACCAGGACTCCTGACTAGAGTTTAGGTGAACGATTTGCATGTCAGGTCGTTTTTATTATTGTAAATGCACTTTGTTGTTGTTAAGTTAGCTCCTTGGAATTCTGAAGAATGATGTTATGTAGGCACACGGGATGCAGGTCCTCTCCCAGTAGCAACAGGTGCAAGAAACACACAGTCCCCATAATCCATCCAAAGCCACCATCCACTATCCTGTCAGAGGAGCCTTAATAGATACTGTCGGGGGTGAAAGGCCAAAAGGCATAGCTGGTAGCCATCTGTATGGTCACGGGATTCTAAGTGTCCACACACCCAGGAGCCTTGAACATTTATCCACCTCGTGTTCTGGAGCAGGTGGTGGTGGATAAACATTTAAAAGCTGGACTCAGGACTTGGCAGAGTCTTCCTTTCAACTATGCACACAAGACAGAAAGCTCTGGAAAACTGAACTCTTGATAAATGTCATACTTGGGTAAGTTTGATAAACTCTGGCTCTGAGTGTCCATCTAGTCTCATGAAAGAATTGCCTAAAAGCTTATTGCTTACTGGTTGGCTACTGCCAGCGGTGGGCAGTCTTTGTTGGTGGGTAGAATCTGGCAGCTCAGACAGCACACCGCAGCTTCTGAGGCAAGTCTGGGCAGGAGTGAGCAGACCTGCCGCCAAGAATAAGATAAGCCCAGGATAGCCCTGGAGGCTGTCCTGACTGCCAGCTGAACCTTCTCCAGAACACTGGTGACCCCTGCAAGGACAGGGGACACCAGGAGCAAGCAAGCCTGGGATTCAGCATGCTTCTCCATTCCTTTCCACAAAACTCCTAGAGAGCAGAGATGGCTCTTCCCAAAGCACCAATGACCCAAGGACATTTATTCACACGCATCTCAGTGTAACCACCCCTATTATGAGAGCTCTACTGCTGCAGTGCGCTGTCAAGCAGCTTCCGACACATGTTGTTAAATGCTGTCTAGTCCGTCCCTACTCATAGCAACCCTACACAACAGAACGAAACACTGCCCCATTCTGCACCATCCTCACAATCCTTGTTAAGCTTCAGCCCATTGTTGCTGCCACTGTGCCCATCCATCTCATTGGGGGTTTTCTTTTTTGACAACCCTCCACTTTAACTTTTATGATATCCTTCTCCAAGGCCTGGTCCCTTCTGATATTATGTCTAAAGTAAGAGAGACAAAGTCTCACCATCCTGGCTTCTAATGAGCATTCTGACTGTACTTCTTCCAACGCTGATCTGTTTGTTCTTCTGACAGTCTATGGTACTTTTACTATTCTTCTTCAACACCATAACTCAAATGCATCAATTCTTCTACAGTCTTCCTTATTCACTGTCCAACTTTCATATGCATATGAAACTGTTGAAAATACCATGGCTTGGGTCAGATGCACCTTAGTCCTCAAACTGATATCTTTGCTCTTGAACACTTTAAAGCAGTCTTATGCAACCAATTTGCCTAATGCAATATGTACTTTGATATCTTGACTACTTCTTCCATGAGTGTTGATAGTGGGCCCAAGCAAACTGAAGTCTTTGACAACTTCAATCTTTTTCTCCATTTCTCATGATGTTATTTATTGGTCCAGAGGTTAGGATTTTTGTCCAACTCATAGCCATCCTATATAGGGTTTCCGAGGCTGTAAATCTTAATGGGAGCAGAAAGCCTTATCATTCTCCCACAGAGTGGGTAGTGGATTCAAATTGCTAGCCTTGGAGTTAGAAGCCCAATGGGAAACCCACTACACTATCAGGACTCCTTTGTCAGAGCTCTAGACATAGGGCCCCTCAGTAAAAGAAGATTCAGACCATGGATATAGCATTTCTTTAGTGATTGTCATCTAGATGCATTTTTTGTTGTTGTTTTGTTTTAACATTGGTCAATGAGTAAAAGGTTAGTGGAAATTTGACAAACTGGAAAAAATGTTTGTAAACTCAGATTCTTTGGAACTTACCTAAAAGACTTGGTGAGGCAATAGGGCTACTACCATTTCCCCAGAGAAAAGGTTAATTAGACTTTTGGAGCCACAACATTTTCCAGCATTTGTTATTGTAATATCACTGCCCTTCAGACTTGAAAATATCATAACTGTGTTGACTGTACCATGTGTTGTAACCCTTCCCAAAAGGCACCCAGAGATCTTTACTCTTCCTCCCATGGAATATGCTCTTGGAAGAGCTTGACACTGTGACCAGGGCAGCTTGATTTATGTATAATTGAATTAAGTCACTAATTGTAAAAGTGAATGAAAACAAATTCATTCTGACTTCTGTTTCTGAAGAAATAGAAACATTCTTCTTTGGTATGGCCATCAGACATCTTAACAAGGTTCATAAGTGAAGCTTCATTTCTTTACATTGTATGTTAAAGCCACCAGTGTTTTAAGGGCAGGAACCAGGTCTGATTCATCTCCTTCCTCAGTATTTTAGGGTATGATAAACATTTGTTGAATTACTGCATTCTTAGCATAATTTCTAGCTTTTACTTTCTTAAACTATTATTGTAATAACAAGCATGAAAATCAGCAGCAATGGATGGCAGAAGCCAAATGAAATGATATCTTTAGTGTGCCAAGATAGAATATCTGCCCAACTAGAATTTGATACTCAGTGAAAATACTTTACAAGAACTTGAGCAAATCCAGACACTTTTGGACAAACAAGAAGTAGGAGACTTTGCTCCCAGTGGACCCTCACTAGATGAAATTCTAGAAGATATACTTTAGGCAAAAGGAAAAAAATCCTAAATTGAAGTCTGAAAATCAAGAGAAATAGAAGGAAAGTAAGTGGCGCTGTAGGATAGGCACTCAGCAAGGCCAGTTTGAGCTGCAAGGTTGGTGGTTCAAACTTACCAGCTGCTCCTTGGAAACTCTGTATGGGGTCTCTATGAGTCGGAATGAGCTCCACAGCACTTAACAACAACAAATGTCAACAAACTTTGACTGTATGAAACAATGGTAATAATGACTCATCAGGTTGTTTAAAAAGATGAACTATGACAATAAAGTAAAAGAAGGAAAGGAGACATAGTAGTTTAAATGATGGTCCCCCCAAAGTTACATTCACATCTTAATACCTCGACTCTATGAATATTACCTAATTTGGGAAAATGGTCATTGCAGATGTAATGAAATTAAGGACATTGAGAAGAACTCATTCTAGATCATTCATGTATTCTTTTTTTAATGTATTAAAAAAAAATTATATTTAGAATTAGCCAGCTGGACTCTGTTTAGATGATCCCAATTTTGTTGGCAACATCCAAAGCTTCTTAGTCAGGAGCCAGTGGAACATATGCCTTCTTTTCTCCATCAGGCCCGATCAAAGTGTTGACCTTGGCTACATCAATGTCATAGAGCTTTTTCACAGCCTGTTTGACCTGGTGCCTGTTGGCCTTGACATCCACAATGAACACAAGTGTGTTATTATTTTCAATCTTCTTCATGGCTGACTCAGTAGTCAGAGAGAACTTGATGATGGCATAGTGGTCAAGCTTGTTTCTCCTGGGGGCACTCTTCTGAGGATATTTGGGCTGCCTCCGGAGCCTCAGAGTCTTGGACCACCGGAAGGTGGGTGACTTGTGGATTTTCTTTTTTTGTGTGGCTGTGGACGCCTTTCAGCACGGCCTTCTTGGCCTTCAATGCCTTTGCTTTGGCTTCAGCTTTGGGAGGGGCAGGGGCTTCCTTCTTCGCCTTCGACGCCATCTTCGTAAAAAGTCATTCATGTATTCTTACAACAGAGTTCTTATATGACAAGTCTTCTTATAACAGACAGAAGAGGATAATACATACAGAAAAAGCCACATGAAGATGGAGGCAGAGTGGGGTTGTGCAGCCATAGTTCAAGGAATACCTAGAGTTCCAGATGTTAGAAGAGGCAAGGAAGGATTCTCTTCATTTCAGACTTCTGGTCTCCAGAACTGGGAGAGAATAAATTCCTGCGGTTGCTAGCCACCAAGTTTGTGCTAATTTGTTAGGACAGACACAGGAAACAAATACAAGGGGAACAACGGAGTTCTACTGTTTTAAGGTCTTCAGTGAGCTGTCCCTCTTTCTCTGCAGTCTTATCTTTTGCCACCTTCACATTTTTTCTTGTGCACTACCCATTCCCATTGCTGGCCAGTCAATTCCAACTCATAGCAACTCTATAGAACAGGGTAGAACTTCCCCATAGGATTTCCAAGGCTGTGATCTGTACAGAAGCAAACTGCTATATCTTTCACCCATGGAACATATGGTGAGTTTGAATTTCTGACCTTTTGGTTAGCAGCCAAGTGATCACAGCTTCTTCTTCTTATGTACCACACTGACCTTCTTTTGGGGGCTCCAAAATTTCAAGGATATGGGTGTGTGAGAGCGAGTGTGTGTGTGGATGTGTGTCAGGTGGTATATGAACATGAGTGTATATGTTCTTCTGGCCTTTGCACATGCTAAGACACATGTGCACATCCTAGACATTCTTTGCCACCGTTCTTTATAGACATTTTCAAATGTCTCTACTATTTGTCATTCTTCAGGGGTGGATGCTCCCATGTGTTGTCTCAGTTGGCCATCCCTCATTGCCCTGGGGATCTCTGAGGCATTCTGAGACATTTCATAAAAACTTTAAGGAGGCCCTGCTTATAGAAGTGTGCTTCGGGGGAAGCTTTGCTTTTGCCTTTGCCACTTCCGATTATTTCATTTGTTGTAGGAAAGATTTCAAGTTAGCTTTTTTGGCTCAGGTTTACATAAAATATGAATAGTGTGAATACAGAGCCTATTCAGGTTCTAGGGTCTGATTTTCTGAGCGACTCTATCTCTACCCATGGTTCAAGTCTGTTATGCTGTTTCTGAGACACATTCCTGGACTTATTGCCACTTCCAATCAAGGTGGCTCCTTCTTAGTTCCCAGTTTCCTGTGAGGATTCCAGCTCATCAACTCTGCAGAGACCTTTAGTCTCTCTCTTTCTCTTTTAAAATGCTGTGTACATTATTGTATTTTTGGTAAAAATATGCACAATAAAATGTTTTCTTCAACAAGTGGTGTTGTAAAAACTGGAAATCCATTTACAAAAGAATGAAACAAGACCCATATCACACACCAAATAAAAAAGCAAACTCAACCTGGATTAAAAATCTCACCATAAAACCAGGAATTATAAAGATCATCAGTGAAAACATACAAACTGAAAACATACAAACAGCAGAAGGTAAAATAGATGGCTGGACCTCCTAAAAATCAGACATTTAAATGTACCAAAGAGTCCTGCAGGGTAAGCTGCTAACCACAAGGTCAGAGGTTCAAACCCACCAGTTAGTCCTCGGAAATCCTATACAGGGTCGCTATGAGTCAGAACTGACTTGACAGCACTTGACAACAACAACATGTGCATCAAAATAGTTTACCACAAGAGTTAAAAAGAGAATCCACAGACGGGAAAAAGTGTTTGGCAATGACATATCAGACAGAGGACTACTCTCCAAAATTTATAGAACACTTGAACACCTCAACAAGAAGACAAATAATCCAATTAAAATGTGGGGAGAGGACATGAACAGACACTTCACCAAAGAAGACATTCAGACAGCCAACAAACATCTGAAGAAAGGCTCGGGATCAGTCATTGTTGTTGCTGTTGTTGTTAAGTGCCCTCTAGTTAGTTCTGACTTATAGCCACATGGATAGGGTTTCCAAGAAGCAGCTGGTAGGCTTGAACTTCCAACCTTGACGTTAGCTGTCCAGATGCAAATCATCTGATCTCACCATTAACAGTAAAGTTTAAAAAACAGAAAACAACAAATGCTGGTGAGGGTGTGGAGAGACTGGAGCCCTCTTACGTGTTGGTTGGACTGTAAAATGGTGCAACTACTGTGGAAAATGATCCGATGCTTTGTCCAAAAGGTGGAAATAGAAATATCATATGACACAGCAATCCCTGTACTTGGTACATATCCTCAAGAAATAAGAACCATGATACGAATAGATGTCGGTACATCCATGTTCGTTGTAGCACTATTCACAATAGCAAAAAGATGGAGACAGTCTAAATGTCTATCAGCAGAAGACTTGTTAAACTTTGCTACATACGCACAATAGCGTATAACACAACTTGAAGAATAACAATGAATCAGTGAAACCCTTCATAACGTAGATGAACCTCAACCAGGTTGAGTTTATTATGAAGAGTGAAATTAGTCAATTGCAAAAGGACAAATATTGGAAAAAAATCAAGAAAAGGTTTTCATGCTAAAAGAAACATTTTATGATAGTTACTGGGGGTGGAAGGGAAGGGAGAATTATTGACTGGCTAGAGGGTTAACACAAGTTAACTTGGGTGACAGGAAGACACTATACAACAAGAAGGATGTTGGCAGAAGAAAGATGAAGTGAGGGGAAGACACAGGGAGGAATGCAAGAGTTAAAAGGAACAGAGAGAAATACTGTTAACTGATGGAACATGGATGGAATTGCAGTCATGGAAATGGAGCAAAATATGTAATCTGTGAAATGTAAAACTGACGATCTACTCTGTAAAACTTCACTTAATTCACAATGAAAAGTTTTTTGTTTTTAAAAAAAGCTCACGAATGAACACCTAAGGTGTAACTATCTGTCTTTCTCTGTCCAAAGGAAAGAAGAGTAAAGAAAATGGAAGACACCTGGAAACAATGAGTTCAACAGACTAATGGAACATGTGAAAACAAAACAACAACAAAAACATGTTCTTATTCAACAATGTCTGCACAGAATGTTCAGTGGGATTGGTTATGTTCCTTGCATTGTGCCAGCTTCTTATTATTTCTAATCTAGTGGTTTCACTCCCATTAACTTAGTTTCACTGTCCTCCCCACAAAAGCTTCTCATCCCTGCTTTAGAATAACTGTGGCCGTTTGGTCTCATATAGATTGTATTTTAAAGTTTGCAGTACTCAAAGGTGATGCTCTTTACTTTTTGAGCTAACCTGCTATTTAGGGACCTGCAGTAGGAGAGAACGCCTACCCTGCAAACAGATACTGTACTCTGCCCCCTTGGGCCTCTCAACTTTAACCTCTGCTCACCATTCTGGTTTTAAGTTCCCTTTTCACTTCTGAAACCTGGGTGTTTTCATTTCTTCCTTTTGGAGTCAGATATATATCAATATTTTGTTATAGTTTACTCAAAAATCTCTGTTTTTTAAGCAGAAGGGGGATTCCTTTATCTACTTATTTTGTCATATTAACTCAAAGCCTTTCCCTCCTCTCCTTCTGAGAACTCATACTTTGTAAGGCCTCAGGCTCTCTTTCCTTGGAGAAGTATTCCTTTGTCCCCATCCCCACTGTATTCCCTCATCATACACTTCACGTTGTCCTTGTTCTATTACAGACAGAAATTCACTGGCTTAGGATATGGCCTGGGGAACCAAGCTATCTGGATCTCTAGCTACTTGATTCTGAGTAAATCACATAACCTCCCTTTGATATGAGCATAATCCTGGCATGGTGCTGGAGGATCAGCACTGGACTGAGAACCATAAGGTTGGCAGTTTAAACCTACCCACTGCTCCTCAGAAACCCTATACGGGGTTTCTATGAGTTGAAACCAATTTGACAGCACTTACCAACAACAACTATAGCACCTGGAGTTCTGGTATGGCACTGTAGGGTAAGCATTGGCCTGCTAACAACAAGGTGAGTAGTTCAGACCCACCAGCCACTCCTCAGGAACCCTATATGTGGTCACTATGAGTTGGAACTAACTTGACAGCACTCAACAACAACAACAATAGCAACTACCACAAAAGCTCTTGGAAGAACTAAATGAATCAAAGTATCAAGTGCTTAGAACAGAGCCTGGTATGCAGTAAGTGCTCAATAGAGGTCGCCTGTCACAATTTACCTGCATCTGGCACAGAATATATATCCAATACTTACTGGTTTAATGACTAGATGGGCATGACTCTACATCTGGCTATAACTGACTGAACCAAGAAAGAGCGTCCAAACTCAGCAGTCCCATTCTCAGGAATATGGAATTGGAACCCAGAATGCCAGCTTCCATGAGACTGCAAAAGTTATGTTCCACTTGTCATGCTGAGTGAGTTGCTCTACAATTGAGGGGAGGCGGGGAGGAGGGTAATTAAGGTTTTGTGCCAACTTATCTTGGGCAGAATTCTCAGTGGTTTAGCAGTTAAGATGTAGTTTTCACCTCCATGATGAGATCCCATCTGATATAATCACCCCCATGATGTGATCAGAGATCTGATGCAATTATTTTATGTGTTGTAAACCCTCACTTGTAATGAGGCCAGATACAATCTACAAGATTAGCTTGTATCTCAAGTGAATTTCTTTTGAGATATGAAAGGAGAAAGAAGTAAGCAGAGAGGTAGGAGCATGCTACCACCAAAAAAAGGAGCCAGGAGTAGAGTGTGTCCTTTGGACCTGGGGTTCTTGCACTGTGAAGCCCCTAGGTCCAGGAAAAGATTAATGCCAAGATGTCTGGAGATCTCCAAGGAATACAAGGCCTACAGATGTTGAAAGGCCAGAAAGACCTTTCTCCAGAGCCAACAAAGAGAAAGCCTTCTCTTAAAGCTTCCCCTTAGAGTCGGCACTCTGAATTTGGACTTCTAGCCTCCTAACCTGTGAAAGAATAAATGTCTAGTTGTTCAAGCCATCCACTTGTGGTATTTTTGTTAGAGTAGCACTAGAGAACGAAGACAGCTGGTTTTTATGGTCTGCAAAGAAGGAAAGAGGAAGTTTGTACTATTCTGAACAGAGTACTGATCTTGTACTCTCTGAGCTTTAGTTCTTTATCTTGAAAGCCAGGATCAGATTGCACATGCTTGGTACCTTCTAGGACTTTGGTGAAAATCAATTTAGATCATGCATGTGAAGGCACCATGGAAATCAAGACCTAGAAGGTGTGATACTGGTCTGAAATCTGCCTTGTAACTGCCACCCAAGCCACTTCTGTTGCACCTCTGAAGCTGTACTTGGGCATCTAATGTGTAGTTTCTAAACGTTCTCCTATTAAAAAGAAGTGCAAAGTCATTGGAAAAGGAGGACGTATTTGGTTGTAAACAACCACTTGCTACTCATGGAGACTAGATCTTATAGTCTGTGGAAACTCTCCTAAATATGCCCTCTGGTGCAGAGCTGTTCTGCCAGATAAACTGGTAATTGAATAGGTGTTAAAGACATGAAGATCAGACAATGTTATGTAACTGAAAGTTGGGTTTCAAAGGAAATCCAAGGAAAGATTGAATCACCCTGGTAACTCCTTGGGCCAAGAGAAAAAGGGGAGTCCTGATGTGGTGCTGTGGGTTAATGCACCAGACTGCAAAGCTGTTGGAATTGCAAGGTCGACGGTTCAAGCTCACTAGCTGCTCCTTGAAAATCCTATACAGGGTTGCTATGGGTCAGAACTGACTCAACAACACTTAACAACAACAATAAAATATATAGTTCTAACTCATGGCAACCCTGTATAGGGTTTCTGAGGCTAAATATCTTTTCAGGAACATAAAGTTTCATCTTTCTTCTGAGGAGCAGCTGATGGGCTCAAAATGCTGACCTTGTGATTCACAGTCCAGTGCTTATACTACAGATCCACCAAGTTCCTCCCCCCACCATATATTTGGTGATGGTAGTGGTTGTGTACCATGGAGTTAGTTCCAACTTATAGGAACCCTGTATAGGGTTTCCGAGACTATAAATCTTTATAGGAACAGAAAGCCTCATCTATCTTCAGTGGAAAGGTTGATAGTTTCAAACTGCTGACCTTGACATTAGCAGCCTGACTCGTAACCACTATGCTACCAGAGCTCCTTGCCTCTCTCTCTCTCTCTCTCTCTCTCTCTCTCTCTCTCTATGCTGTTGCTGTTGTTGAGTGCCATCAAGTCAGTTCCAACTCATAGCGACCCTGTATAGGGTTTCCAAGGAGCAGCTGGTGAGTGAACAACTGTGAGTTTGAACGGCTGACCTTGTGATTCAAACGACCTTTAGTGAGCGGGCTTCGAAAAATTTGTGGAAAATGGAATGAAAAGATAATGTACTTTTAAAAGTCCCTATAATTATGTATGTATGTGTATATGTGTACAAACAAAAACTATACAGGGAATCTACAGACTAGAATGTTAATGTGTTAATGATGGTAACTTCTGGCTGGCGGAAGAAGAGGGACTTGATAATCTCGTCTCATCATGCTTTTTCTCATTTTGATGTGAAGGTATATTAGTTTTCTTTGAGGTTACCCTGCAATTTATTAAATGCCCCCCTGTTTAAAAAAGTTTACTTTGTCTTGAAATATACTTGACTTCCTTGCTATGTGGAAGTTCTGTATCTACACTATTCCCTTTTTCCACTTTGTAGTTGACTTAATTATAAATTGATATCCCTGGTTCTGTATTTTCAGTTGTATATGTTTACTTTACTTTAAATACTTCTATATTTGGATTGAGTTCTGGGTAGTGTTGTCATGTATGGTAAGCTCAGGTTGTTTGCTGTTGTTGGTTCTCAATCCAAAGAATGCCCATCAGCATTTTTTAAAGTTGGTGTGATCACTAGAAATTCTTTTAATTTAAGTTTATCAGAAAACGTCCTAAGTTTGCTGTCATATTTGAGGGGTCATTTTGATGAGTATATGATTCTTGGTTGGCAATATTTTTACTTCAGAGTTTTGTATATATGTTATCCCATTGCCTTCTTGCCTGCATGGTTTCTGCTGAGAAATCAGAGCTTAAGTCTTATTGGTTCTCCTCTGTAAGTTCTCCTCTGTTTTTCCCGAGCTGCTCTTAGGATTCTTTCCTTGTCTCTGGTTTTGGAATGTTTGATTATGATATGTCTTAGTAGTTTGTTTTTAGGATCTATCCTGTTTGGGATTCATTCAGCTTCTTATATGCTTATCTTCTTGTCTTTCATGATGTCGGGAAGTTTTCTTCCAACAATTCTTTGACAATTTTCTCTATGCTTTTTATTGTCTCTTCCTGCTTTGGAATTCTTATCATCCGTAAGTTATTCCTCTTCGTGGTGTCCCACATAGCTTTTAGGCTTTCTTTGGATTTTTTATCCTTTCTTCTGATTGCTCTAGCATACTAGTATTGTGAGATTTGTCTTCAAACTCAATAATTCAGGCTTCCATTAGTTTTAATCTACTCCTTTGCCTTTCCAATGTAATATCCATTTCTGAAATCTTTGTATTAGCCTTGATTTTCAATTGCAGGTCTTGTATTGTTCCAAAATTTGCATTTATTTTGTCTGCTTATTCTTGTAGTGTTTTCCTGAATTTTCCAAAAGTTTTTCTCTGTGTTCTCCTTGCTTTCCTCAATCTTTCTATTAGTCCTTCATGTTGTTGTTATTAGGTGCCATCGAGTTGGTATTGACTCATAGCAACCTTATGCACAGCAGAACGAAACACTGCCCAATCCTGGGCCAACCTCACTATCCTTGCCACACTTGAGCCCATTGAACCTGCCACTTTGCCAATCCATCTCGCTGGGGGTCTTCCTCTTTTTCTCTGACCCTCCACCTTACCAAAGATGTTATACTTCTCCAGCGACTGGTCCCTCCTGACAATATGTCCCAAGTATGAAAGAAGAAGTTTGGCCATCCTGGCCTCCAAGGAGCACTCTGGCTGCCCTTCTTCCAACACAGATCTGTTGGTTCTTTTGGCTGCCCATGGCACTTTCAATATTTTCCTTCAACACCATAACTCAAAAGCATCAATTCTTCTACAATCTTCCTTATTCACTGTCCAGCTTTTGCATGCATATGAGGTTATTGAAAATACCATGGCTTGGTATTTTAGTCCTCAAGCTGACTTTAGTCCTCAAGCTGACATCTTTGTTCTTCAACACTTTAAAAATATCCTGTGCAGCAGATTTGCCTAATGCAATACGTCATTTGATTTCTTGAGTGTTGATAGTTGACCCAAGAGGAATGAAGTCCTTGACAACTTCAATCTTTTCTCCGTTGATAAGAATGTTTTTTATTGGTCCAGTGGTGAGGATTTTTATTTTCTTTATAGGTACCTAAATATCATTCTTTTGAATTTTCTTTTCAATTAGTTTCCTTATGTCTTATTCTTCAGAAATGTTTTTGGCTCTTCACAAACATCATTTGTTTGAGCCATTCTCTCTTGTTTCTTCATGAGCTAAAATTGTCTCTGAGGCACTGTGGTGTTGCTGTACTTGTATTTAACTGATGATTGTGTGTTAAAGTGCTCTTAGGTTCTCACCAACTGTCTCCTGTGGAATTAGTTAGAGAATGGACATGTATACACTGGTTTCCATTTGTCATTTGTGTACTTTAGCTTAGGGTGGTAGGTTAGACTGGTGTTGGCTGCATTCTATTGTTGATCAGGTGGTACAGGAGCTGGTATTGTCTCTTGCCCAGTGGGTGGGGCTTCAGAGGGTATGGTTGTGACTGGGCTTATTGTGCACATTGCTGTCTCCTGTCCAGTGTGAAAGGAAAAACCACACACACCCCACTCCACACACATACCAGGAAACAAAAAACAACCAACAATGAAAAGAGAAAATAATGAAGGAGAACAAAATAAATAACAACAGGCAGCAACCAGAATAAAAGCATATAATAACTACAAAGAGAAGAGAGGTATAGGAAAGTGGAGCTATAGAAGAGAAAAATAAGAGATAAAGTAAAAGGAAGAAACTAAGTAAATAAATAGTACACAAAAAATACAGATATAGGGAAGTTGAATAAAAGAGTTGAGAGTATTAAAGAAAGATCAAAAGAGGGGAAGAAAGAAGGAGAGGGAAAAGAGAAACAGGAAAAAAAAGTAAAAAAAAGCAGAGATTGAAAGGATAAAATTCAAGGGAATGGAAAGAGAAGAAGGAGAAAAAGAATGAACAAAAACAACTAACGAAAAAAAGCAAATAGCCAGTGCAGCTGGTGGACCCAGAGAGGAGAACAGTTGGTGGGGCTCTTGCCAGCCAAGGAGCTCATGAACTGGGTACCAGAGGAATGTGACAGCTAAGTTCTTGGCCCTAGGTATGTATGGTTCCTATAGGCCTAGGTGTTATCTATGTTCAGGACACTCAATCTGGAAGTAGTTGTGGAGGCCTTTGACGGAGCTGGTGTCAGTGTATTAGGACCCCAGGTAGAGTAGCTGATTATGAGAGTTTCTGTTAGACTAATGCTGGTCTGGTGGCTCTGTGGATTCTGTAGGTCTGGAGCCAAACCTGCCTGAATCCAGGCACCAAAGCAAGCAGCCAGTCTCTTCCTCACTCTGGCATGGCTTACAACCACCAGGTTCCAAACTCCCAGAGAGCAGAGTCCACACTGGGGGTGGATGAGGGTGGGAGCTGGCCACACCTCTGGCCACCAGGTGAGTGTGGGGAAAAAGAAGGAATCGCACCTTTCCCATTGCTCTGGGAACCTGCTCTGCTAGGCTACCTTTTGTCACCAAAGCTGCTCACAAAAGTTCAAGATGGTCAAACTGCATCTGGCTGGTTGTTCACCAATCTCCCTCTCTCGCTGTCCCTGCTCAGCTTCTCTCCAAACAAGCATTTAATCCATTTCTTTAACTTTTTCCCTGAAGTCCAGGGTTCCAGGATTTTCATCTGTATCTGTTTCATTTGGTCTCTCGTATCTTTGTTGCAGAGGGTCCGGGTAGTATGTCTACCTAGACCACCATCTTGCCAAGAGTCTGATTTTTGACTTAAGTTATTGCTTATTTAGTGGGGCCTCTGCTGAACTGATAGAAACTTGTTCTTATTGTTAAGTGCCAAGAAGTCAGTTCCAACTCATAGTGGCCCTGTATAGGATTGAATTGCTAATCTTGTGAATTGCAGTCCAGTGCTTATCCTACAGTGCCACACCAGGACTCCAATAGAGACTAGTTGTTACTGTTAAGTGTCATCAAGTCAGTTCCTACTCATAGTGACTGGGTCTTGTGGTTAGCAGTCCAGTGTTTATCCCTCAGTGCCACAGCAGGACTCCAGAGCTCTTAGAACTCTCATTATTCTAAAGTCCATGCTCTTAATGTCTAAATTACACCATTCTGCCTTGGAGACCTTGCTTGGTTCCTTCTAGTTTTATTGTCTGTCCATTTGAGCAGAAATATGTCATGGCTGTGCTAAGCAGCATTGCTGAGGGACTGATACCACTTGAAGAGACTGAGCTCCTGTGGTTGAAATGGGAAGCTCTCCCTACCTGGATATCCAGTGTCTCTTCCACCTTCCAGTTCATTTCCAAAGTCCCTGGTAAGTGAGCTGTGTCAGCAAAAGGCTGTCCCCTGCAGATGTACCTCCTGAAAAGCAAAGAGAAATTATGAGCTATCAGGAGGCACTGGGCACCTTGCCTGAAAACAGAGAGATGACTCAGAAACTGTGGAAGGGAAAGTAAACTGAGAAGTCAAAAACACTTCAAAGGCAAATAGCCCTCTCACCCTCTTAGTAGAAACATCTTTCTGTAGTAGGCATAAAGTAAAGGATTTCTCAGGTTAAGTCAACTTCAGAAGAGAGTTTGTTGTTAGCGAGCATAAAAACCTAGAGTCTGTGGGGAACCACCAATTACTGTCTCCATCTTCCCCAAGCCTACCTGCAGCCTGGAGGCCAGACCTTGTCGAGGCTGGGTTTTGCTGATGTCATTACAAAGAAGTGGAAAATCCAAACATGGGGAGTATGACAGTTGACCGTTTGTGAACCACGGTTGGCCAGATGTGAAGCAGATGTAGAGCAGATGGAAACAGTCAAGATCACATCTCAGTGTGGCCTCTGACCAGTTCTGCCATTAAAGTCACTGGGCCACGTCTTTCCAGTTAAGTTTTGGATATCCACAAACTCAGTTTGCTTACTGCCCTAAGCCCTGATAAGCTTTTCTTGTTTTGTCCTCCCCCTTCATCTCTCAGTCTTAGAATCGCTGTTTGAAGATCAGTGCTGCTGTCTAGCAGAATTGCTTTACTGTTTAGATGAAGTGAAAGATTATGTCATATCTCTTGACTCCCAGCAGAGAGCTTTTCCACTCTTCCACCTGCTTTCCCTTCCTCAGACTTCTTCGACCTTCCTTTCCCTTCTCTGCCCCTTCTTCTACCAATTCTCAGTCCTTTCATCAATCACAGCATGACACTGAGGTATGTGTGATCAATCATATTCCATACTTTTCAAAATAAGAATTTTATTCCCTTGCTCTTTTTGTCTTTTTAAAAATGTATCGGCTCTTGTTTTAAAACGTAAGCAAGTTAGTCATTCTTCAGTGGGAAAAACAATTCTTCAAATTAAAATCCTTTACAAAGCAAAACCAAAATACCTTAAAGTTCTAAAATTACCATATTGTTCAATACGAACATCTTAATGGAAATCCCATTAAAGCTTAATGGGCACTTCCAATAAGATGGCAGTCTAGGCAGATACACTACATGGACCCTCTACAACAAGATACAAGAGACCAAATGAAACAGACACAGATGAAAATCCTAGAACCTTGAACTTCTGAGGAAAGGTTAGAGAAGTGGATTGAGTGCTTTCTGGGAGGAGAAGCTGAACAGGGACGGTAAGAGAGGGAGATTGGTGAACAGCAGGCCAGATGCAGTTCAAACATCTTGAACTTTTGTGAGCAGCTTTGGTGACAGGAGGTAGCCTAGCAGAGCAGATTCCCAGGGCAATAGGAAAAGTGTGATTCCTTCTTTTTCCCCACACTTCCTGGTGAAACCATTCAGGCAAGAAGGCGATGTGATGACATACATAAAACTCTGAGTGAAAAAAATTGCCAACCAAGAATCAGATACCCAGGAAAGCTTTCCCTCAAATATGATGGTGAAATTAGGACATGTCCTGATAAACAGAAATGAAAGGAATTTGTAATGACCAGACCAATTTTATAAAAAATGCTAAAGGGTGTTCTTTGGATTGAGAAACAACAACATTAGACAACAACCTGAGCTCAGTGCACATGACAACATTACCTAGAACTCAATCCAGATATGTTGTTGTTGTTAAGTGCTGTCAAGTCAGTTCTGACTCATAGCGACCCTGTATGGGGTTTCCAAAAAGTAGCTGGTAAGCTTGAACCATCGACCGCATGGTTCAAACTTACTGTGTAGACCAGCACATTAACCCACAGCACCACACCAGGATTCCAGATATAGAAGTATTTAAAGTAAAACAAACTAACAAGACTGAAAATAGGGAGCCAAAAATATCAATTTATAATGAAGTCTACCACAAAACAAAAAGTGGGAATAGAGTAGATGCAGAACTTCCAAATGGCAAGGATGTCAAGATAAAACAGATTGCTTAAAGCAGGGAAAAAATTAATAAGTTACAGGACAACTTCAAAGGAAATTCATACACCTGCACATCAAAATAAAAATAGAGGACAATCAGAAAGATTAAGTAAAAATTAATACAACAGAAATGAAAAGAAAAAGAAAACCCTCAAAGACAAAGATGAAAATCCTAGAACCCAGAACTTCAGAGGAAAGGTTAAAGAAATGGACCAAGTGCTTGCTTGGAGGAGAAGCTAGGGGAGGAATGGTGAGAGAGAAAGACTGGCTGGTGAACAGCTGGCCAGACACAGTGCAACCATCTTGTCAGCAGCTTTGTCAACAGAAGGAGACCGGGCAGAGCAGATCCACACAGGCGACAGGAAAGGTGGGATTCCTTCTTGTTCCTCATGCTCCCTTGGCCATCAGAGGTGTGATCAGCTTCCACCCTCATCCATACCCAGCACACACCCTGCTCTCCAGGAGCCCAGAGCTACATGGTTGGGAGCCACCTCAGTGTGAGGCATGGTTGGTTGTGCCTCTTTAGTGCCTGCATTCAGTTGGACTCCACTCCAGACCTACAGAACCTGCAGAGTCACCAACCACCATTTAACCACTCATCCTGTCCTCAGCTGCCCTGCGGCCCTAACAGACACTGAAACCAGCTCTATCAAGGGTCTCTACAAACTACTTCCCAATTGAGTGCCCTGAACATAGATAACACCAAGGAACTCTACTTAAGGCCAGAACTCTGGTGTCATATCCCTCCCACAGCCACCTTATGAGCTTCAAGTCTAACAACTGCACTGTTTTTTGAGTTTTGTTTTTTTCCTTTTATTGTTTCATTGTTTTTGTTTGTTTATTCTTTCCCCTCTTTTTCACTTTCTGTTCTGGTGAATTTTAACCTTTCTCTCTCATTCTTCTTGGATCAACTATCAACACTCCCGGTAGCAGCAGTCAAAAAATAAAATGACGTATTGGATTAGGCAAATCAGCTGCATAAGATCTTTTTAAAGTGTTGAAGAGCAAAGATGTCAGCTTGAGGACTAAGGGGCACCTGACCCAAGCTATGGTATTTTCAAAAACCTCATATGCATGCGAAAGCTGGACAGTGAATAGGAAGACCGTAGACAAATTGATGCTTTTGAGTTATGGTGTTGGAGGAGAATATTGAAAGAATCATGGTTGCCAAAAGAACCAATAGATCTGTTTTGGAAGAAGTACAGCCAGAGTGCTCCTTGGAGGCCAAGATGGCCAAACTTAGTCTCTCTTATTTCGGACAAAGTGTCAGGAGGGACCAGTTGCTGGAGAAGGATATCATGTTTGGTAGGGTGGAAGGGTCAGAGAAGAAGAAGAAGACCCCCAACAAGATGGATTGGCCAAGTGGCAGCATCAATGGACTCAAGTGTGGCAAAAGTAGTGAGGTTGGCCCAGGATCGGGAAGTGTTTCATTCTGCTGTGCATAAGGTCGCTATGAGTCGATACTGACTTGATGGCACCTAACAACAAATAAACTTCCTTTTGTTTATCTGTCTTTCTTCATTTTCTCATTTCCCATCTTCTTTTTTCCCCCTCTCTTGGTCTTTCTTTACTACTCTCAAATCTCTGTCTCTTTTCATCTTCCCTCTCCCTGGTTTTTCTATGTGTTTTTTTTATTTCTTCCTTTTATTTTCTCTCTTTTCTCTTCTATACCTCCATGTCCCTGTCCCTCTTTTGTATTTATAGTTATTATATTCTTTTTTTTCTGGTTCCTGCTTACTTTAATGTCTTTTTTCTCTTCCTATTGTTGGTTCCTTATTGGTATATTCTATTTTGTTGTCTTGTGTGTGTGTGTGGGGGGGAGGTGGGAGAGGTTTGCTCCTTCCATCTGACAGGAGATAGCACCCGTGCCCATATAGCCCAGCCACAACCATACCTCTACAGCTCCACCCACTTGGCAAAAGCCAACACCAGCCCCTATACCAACTGATTAATGATAGACAGCAGCCAGAACCAGTCAAACCCATACTAAACTGAGGTGTACAAACAGCAAATGAAACAGTATACATGCTTCCATTATCTAACTGCATCCACAGGAGACAGTGGTAAGAGTCTAAGAACATATCAACTTACAATCATCAATTGACTACAAATATTATAACCCCACAATGCCCTGGAGACAATAGACCATTTTAGCTCACACAAGAAACAAGAGCTAATGGTTCAAACAAATGACCAAGATGTACAACCAGAAAAGATACCTGAGGAAGAAAAGGTAATGGAGCTAACTGAAAAAGAATTCAAAAGAATGATATTTAGTTACCATCAAAGCACTGACAGAAAGATAGAGGAAAGCAAAGAGAATACAGAAAAAATTTTTAGAAGAATTCAGGAAAACACTACAAGAACAAATAGATGCAATAAATGCCAAAATTGAAGCAATACAAAAAAGCAATTAGAAATCCAGAAGATTAATACTAAGATCTCAGAAATGGACAATACATTGAAAGAGCAAAAAAATAGATTTAAAGCAACAGAAACCCAAATTCATGAACTTGAGGATAAATCTCTCAATACTAGTGTTCTAGAACAATCAGAAAAAGAATAGAAAAATCTGTAGAAAGCCAAAGAGTTACATGGGACACCATGAAAAGGAACAACTTTCAGGAGATCAGAATTCCGGAACAGACGAGACAACTGTGCTCATGAGGAACCTGTACATAAAACAAGAGGCAGCTGTTCGAACAGAACAAGAGAACATCACATGGATTAAAATTAGAAAAGGTAAGTGTCAGGGTTGTATTCCTTTACCGTACTTATTCAATCTGTATGATGAACACATAATCCGAGAAGTGGAATTATATAAAGA
>NW_006408519.1:2369011-2381058 GCF_000296735.1 Chrysochloris asiatica
AACAACAACAACAAGGCTATGAAAACTATTTTTGTTGTAACAACTAGCCACAGAAATTTTTTCATATAAAATAATAAATTTCTGCTGAAACAGTGCAAAAAATTTTTAATTGCCTGCTCTTCACATGATTAATGGAGTTCTGGTGTGGTGCTGTAGGATAAACACTGGACCACAAGGTCAGTTTGAACTTCAAGGTTGGTGATTCAAACTCACCTGCCGCTCCATGGAAATCCTATACAGAGTAGCTATGAGTCATAACCAACTCGATGGCACTTACCAACAAAAACAACATTACTAAGCTTCATTAGGTACTTGTTTTACATTTGAGTTGTGGTGTTGGAGAAATCATCATATATATTCTAGCAGGAGAGAGATTCCACTCTAAGGGCAGAGAGGTGATTTAGCTTCTGTGTAATTCAGTGGTAGAGTTCTCACCTTCATGTGGGAGACACAGGTTCAGTCACCATCCAATACACCTCATACCCAGCCACATCCTGTCTGCTAGTGGAAGCTGAGTGCTGTTATGATGCTGAACATATTTCCATAGAGCTTCGAAGAAAGGCTTGGTGAACACTTCTGAAACCCCTTGGGTCATCACAATGGTCAAATCCCCAACCAATCATGGGGATGGTGCAAGACTAAGCAATGTTTTGTTCCCTTAAGCATAAGGTCACTATTAGTTGGCACTGATTCGACAACAACTAATAACAACAATATTGACACAATAGCTTGCATAGGTGACAGTCTTAAGTTACCATCCAGTGCTAAGCCCATCCATGCCAATCTCTTTTAGCCTGTGTTATGAGGTAATGCATAAATTCTCAGTAGAAGTCAGCAAAGATTGTTGTTGTTAAGTGCCTTCAAGTCAGTTCTGACTCATAGTGACCCTGTATAGGGTTTCAGAGGAGCAGTTGGTGAGTTTGATATCTTAGGCATTGCTGAACTGGAATGTACTGGTATTGGCCATTTTGAATCTGACAATCATATGGTTTACTATGCCTGGAAGGACAAATTGAAGTGGAATGACATCAAGGTTATCATCAAAAAGAAGATTTCAAGATCCATTTTTAATTATAATGTCTGTGATAGTATAATAGCCATATGCCTATAAGGCAGACTAATTAATAACCACTATTATTCAAATTTATGCACCAACTACTAAAGTCAGTGATGATGAAGTTGAAGAATTCTATCAACTTCTTCAGTGTGAAGTTGATTAAACATGCAATCAAGATGTATTGATAATGACTGGCAATTGGAATGCAAAGGTTGGAAACAAAGTTGGAAAATACGACCTTGGTGATAGAAACGATGCTGGAGATTGTGCTCCATGAGAGAAAGATGAGGCTTTCTGCTCCTGTAAAGATTTATAGCCTCGGAAACTCTGTTAGGGGTTGCTATGGGTCAGAACCAATTTGACGGCACTTAACAACAACAATAATTTCTTCATTACAAATACCTTTTTAAACAACATAAAAGACGACTATACATATGGAAAACAAAGATATCAAATTGACTACATCTGTGAAAAGAGACGGTGAAAAGTCTCCATATCATCAGCCAAAATAGGCTCGGGCAGACTGTGGAACAGACCATCAATTGTTCATATGCAAATTCAGGCTGAAGCTAAAGAAAATTAAAACAAGTCCACAAGAACCAAAATAGGACCTTGAACATATCCCACTTAAATTAAGAGATCATCTGAAGAACAGATTTGGTGCATTAGATACTAAAGACCAGAAGAGTTGTGGAATGACATTAAGAGCATCATACAGGAAGAAATCCAAAGGTCATTAAGAAGACAAAAAAGAAGGAAAAGACCAAGAGGTATGTCAGAAGAGACTTTGAAACTTGCTCTCCAGCATAGAGATGTTAAAGTAAATGGAAGAAATGAGAAAGCTAAATAACTGAACAGAAAATTTCAAAGGGCAGTTGGAGAAGACAAAGTTAGGTATTATAATGAAATGTGTAAATACCTGGAGTTAGAAAACCAGAAGGGAAGAACACACTCAGTATTTCTCAAGCTAAAAGAACTGAAGAAAAAAATTCCAGATTCAACTTGCAGTATTGAAGGGTTCTAGGGGCAAAATACTGAATGATGCAAAAAGCACCAAAAGAAGATGGAAGGAATACACAGAGTCACTGTACCAAAAAGAAATGGACGATACTCAGTTATTTCAAGAGGCAGTAAATGACAAAGAACAAATGATACTGAAGGAAGAAATCTAAGGTACAATGAAGGCACTGACAAAGAACGAGGTCCTGGGAACTGATGGAATACAAATGGAAAAATTTCAACAAACAGAAAAATCCATATTTGTGTCTATTCCAAAGAGAGGTGACCCCGTAGAGTATGGAAATCATCAGACAATATCATTAATATTACATACAAGTAAATTTTGCTAACAATTATTAAAACATGGCTGCAATAATACATTAACAGGAAAATGCCAGAGGTTCAAGCCAGATTCAGATGAATACATGGAACCAGGGATATCACTGCTGATGTCAGATGGATCTTGGCTGGATTATATGCAGAAAAATGTGACATCAGGATTGGAGGAAGACTCATTAACAACTTGTGATATGCAGATGATACAACCTTGCTTACAGAAAGTGAAGAGGACATAAAATTCTTACTGATGAAGATCAAAGACCACAGTTTCGGTATGGGTTGCACCTCAATGTAAAGAAAACAAGAATCCTCACCAATGGACCAATAAATAACAACATGATAAACAGAAAAGATTGAAGTTGTCAGAGACTCATTTTCTTGGATCCACCGTCAACATTCATGGAAGCAGCATTCAAGAAATCAAAAGATATATTGTATTAGGCAAATCTGCTGCAAAAGACCTCTTTAAAGTGTTCCAGAGTAAAGATGTCAGTTTGGGGACTAAGGTTCAACTGGCCTAAGCCATGGTATTTTCAATAACCTCATACACATGTGAAAGTTGGACAGTGAACAAAGAAGACTGTAGAAGAATTGATGCATTTGAGTTATGATGTTGAAAGTACCAAGAACAAACAAATCTGTATTTGAAGAAATACATCCAGAGTGCTCCATAAAAGGCATAATGGCGAGATTTCTTCTTTTAAATTTGGACATATTGTCAGTCCCTGGAGAAAAACATGCTTGTAAAGTTGAGGGTCAGCAAAAAAATGGAAGAGACACAGTGAGCTGGAGTGACACAGTTGTTCCAACAACAGGCTCAAACATGAAGATGGCACGGAACCAGGCAGTGTTTCATTCCGTTGTACACTGGGTCACTGTGAGTTGGAACTGACTCAGCAGCACCTAACAACAACAGTGCTTCCATTAAATTATTGGGTAGTTTTTACATGGTCTTCTCTATATATTTCAAAAGGGTACTTGGAGACATTTTTCTCAGAATTAAGGAGCATCTCTAAGATACATGGCACTTCATTTTCATTGACAGCCCAATGGCACCACTCCAAATTTCAAAGAATCCCCACCTGATACCTTCATACCTGATACCTTTGCATAGCAACAAGCTTCATTAATTTGGTTTTCACACTTGTCCAAAGAACAATGCCCATTTTAGTCATAATTCCCAGGAATGTGCACATCCCTATCACAGTTGCCACATATTTTTTACAGCTGGTCCATGAGGGGCTCAACCAAACTGGAAAAAATGAACAAACGGAGCAGAATTCCTACTCCAGAGTGAAACTGTGCATTCTTATACATTGTCGTCTAAACAATTGTCAACTTCCAAAAGGGACGTTTTGATTTATTACTGTAAGAACACAGAATTCACATAGGAATTCAGTGTTTGAGAAGCTATTGTAGCACACTGTTCTATTTTTTTCATAGCACTTATAATTTTTGTCACATTATTTACTTGATTATAGTTATTTTTGTCACTCTCTTCGCTCTCATACAGAAAGGTAAATTCCACCAAGAGGGACTTAGTTGTTTGTATCCACTAGTATCTCCCCAATACAAAAAAACAGTGCCCAGAACACAGTAGGTACTCAATGATATGCATGGAATGGATGAATGAATGAAATGACAGTTCAGTGTGGAATGGGCTTTGGAATGAGTCCAGTGGCCAGCAAAAGAGGGATGATGGCAGCAAAGATCCAACTCTTTTTTCTCTCTCAACTCTGCCGTTCTCAGTGAGAACTTTATTGCACAATGGGTCCCCTATGAAGTCCCAAGATGGCTTCCGGTGATAGTTAGCATTATCTTGTCCACCTATAAAGAAGGAGTTTGGGTGACGGAAGGTCGAAGAAGCTGGAAAAAGAATTTGAGAAGTCAGAGTGTAAAAAGGAGAGAAGAAATATGATGAGAAAAGAAGATGCAGGAACTGAAGCAGACGTGCAAGAGAGTACGAAGAAGTATGAGGAAGAGCTGGAGCTCTCAGAATAGCTGAGGGGACTGCACATGGAAAAATCAAGCTTGCGCTGGTTGGCTTCAGGAAGACGGTAGCCAACTTGATACGTTTGCTTCTATGTATAGCTCCCACCTCTTAAACTCTCTCCTCCCCATTCTTTCTCTCTCCTGTCCCACTCATGAACTTTCTTTGGTGAAAACCTTCCTTGGTTTGATTATTAGATATTAATATTTCCTGGAATTCTGTTGTTGGCTCCCTTGCTTTACTCATTTGACTCATCTTCCTCATTTGACTTCATTCAAGCCTAAGGTTTTGATCTATACTCTTCCTTCTTTGAGGTATGTGGGTGATGCAAATGACTTGAGCTTGACTACCAAACGTTGCCGATTAGAACCTACCCAGCAGCACCACAGAGGAGAGACCTAGCAATCTGGTCCTATAAAAACTCTAGCCAGCGCTGTGAAGTGGTTCTCGTCTGTGATGCATCGGGTCGCTGTGATTCACAATGGACTCGAGAAATAGCAGTGGAGTTGGTCCTTGGTTTGGGCTTCTTTGGTAAGAGCAAGAGAGAGCAAGAGAAGGGAGAGAGGAAGGAAAAAAGAAAAGGATGGAAGAAGGTTCTGGAAAAAAAATGCCACCCAAGATTCTGCCTCACTAATATCCATCTTATTTTATTAAACTCAAATTTTTGAGAGGAATATTAGCCTTTAATTTTTTTTTAATTCTATGAAATATTAGCATCATAAATAATGTTTATCTATTTATCTGGGTTCAACTACATATAAGGCATTTTATTTCTTAACCCATATTTTCTCATTAATTAAAACTGGAAAGTGTTTTGTACAATAAGGTTCACACACCGAGGATGACCATGCCATGGTCCACTTCTCTGACTCTTTAGGCTAAGTACTGACCAGCACCATCTTAGATCTGCCCAGACAGGAAGAGTCTCCCTCTGGGGCCTAGCTCTCCTCTGACTGTGTCCTTTCTCACCAGGCAAGGAATTCAGAGCGCTGAGGGAGCAAATCCATTCATAGTTTATTCCTTCCCCCTATAGATTCCAGAACCAACTGCAGGGCTTGTGCAAGCCTCTTACCTGGGTCATTCAGTTCTTGGAGGGACACTGTAGGGTTCAGACCTAGTGTGACCCAAGGACAATGATCTGTGGGAGAGCATGACTGGCACTTAGCCTCATACACTGGGTGTCCATGTGTACCAAGCGAGGTCTCTCATAATTGCATTGGAGCAGGTAAAGGGAAAAGAAGGAGCAAGGACTGAACCTTCCCTGTGTATTCCATTCCAGTACATAACTCCAGGGAGTCTTGGAGTTCTAAATTTGATCCTGGCTTTCCAGGTCACTAGAAAGTTATCTATCAAAGTAGATAGGATGTATTTCTTATTTTGTTAGATTAATAAGTTTTAAGCACTTAGAGCAAATATTAGGGGCAGGCCAGGTGCTAATGGAGGGATGTGACTTGCGGTATCTATGAGAGGACCATCTATGGAGTTCTAGTGTGGTGCTATAGGATAAGCACTGGTCTGCAAGGTTAGCCGTTCAAACCCACCAGTTACTCCTTGGAAACCCTATACATGGTCACTATGAGCCAGTTCTGACTAGATGGCACTTAAGAACAAGAGAGGGCACATTTAGCAAGGAGATGCAATCAAGAGGAGAAACAAATACACTTTGAGCCACAGAAGCAGTTCCTCAGCGTGCCCGTAGGCATTGGGAAGAATTCACGCGATAGTGTATCATCTATAAATGCCATTTCTGGGGCTTCTGCCTCTCCAGGCTTTCTATTCATTTCTTCTCAAGTAACGACAGCTGTAAAACTGACTGGCCTCCCCTCAGACCTACCCATAGAAACGGAAGTACAAGCATTACTGACTTAAGAAAAGTCATTTAAGAAAAAGAATTTTTAACTTATTGAGAGATATTAAAATGCATGTAAACATTCTAATTTTTTGGTTTGAGATGAACATTACATCTCATGGATATGTATATAGTGTGGGTGTTTGGTTATATCAGTGAGTGAAATCTGTTAAAAATAGAACCTGGAAGCTTTTTGTTTTGTGATTCTGAGAAGGAGCTTCTAAGATGGTGTTCTGACTGGCACTGCTCCCTTTCAAAATTGACTTGGTTGAAGCTATCAACTGTAAGTGCAAACGGCTTTAGCATCTCGATTACCAGCTCTGGTTCCTCTGTCTTCTCAATGACTTTTTGCTCTCTTCATGTATGGTGTTCTTGATGTCATCCCACAACTCTTCTGGTCTTCTGTCTTTAGTGTTTAATGTATCAAATCTGTTCTTCAGATGATCTCTAAATTCAGCTGAGATATATTCAAGGTCATATTTTGGCTTTCGTGGACTTGTTTTCATTTTCTTCAGCTTTAGTTGGAATTTGCAAATCTGTTATTTAGTGTTCAGCTTGTTCCAATCTGTTTTCCAACTTCTTCCTCAGAAACTTTTCTTTCGGAATCTTTTCTCTGCAAGATCATCATTTTGCCCAGTGTCTGTCCTTGCTCACTTGTCCTTGCCCCTGTGGTGTTTTATACCTACATTTCATCCTCTCTGGTGCTTTCTCCTTCTTGACCCTCTAAGTAAGATGGATATGTAGTTTATCATCCAAAGTGGGTCACTTTAGAAAGTGAAAAGGGGACACAAATGAATAATCATGTGAGAGTAACTGTCATAAACTAGGACTCTCCCAGGTAAACTCAGACATGTGACCACCCTCCTTGTAAAACTTTCCCCTCTCCTCCCTGGCTGTTCATCCTCAGTCTCCTTCATGGGCCTTTTCCTCCATCCACTACTCATGTGTGCTTCATGCCCTCTTGTGCAGTGACAGAGGAGTCTATAGAGAGCAAAACAGTTGATGAAATATGATCCCAACAACCTCATTCTCCCCCCAGAAGTAGCTTAACTATTCTATACAGGGTCGCTGAGTCAGAACAAACTCGACCTCATTTAACAACTATATGAGTTAGAGGAGCTCTGGTGGCACAGTGGGTTAAGTGTTAGGCTGCTAACAGCAAGATCAACTGTTCAGACCCATCAACTGTTCCCAGGAGAAAGATGAAGCTGTCTGCTCCTGGAGAGATTTCCAGTCTCAGAAACTCTATGGAGCAATTCTACTCTGTATTATAGAGTCACTAGATCGACTTGATGACAGTCCGTCAAAATAAGTTAAAGGAGTCCTGGTGGCACAGTGGTTAAGCACTCAGCTGTTACCCAAAAGGTTGCTGATTTGAAATCCCCCCAGCAGCAACTCTGGGGAAAGACCTAGCTTTCTACTCCCATAAAGATGACAGCCTAGAAACCCCGATGGGGCAGTTCTACCACATCACATGGGTTCACTATGATTCAAAATGAACTCAACGGCACGTAGCAGCAACAGCAATATGTGTCAGGTACTGTCTGAACATGATCGCAATGTGCCCTTGTGTATTGGCTCTCTGAGCACATTCTCTGGGATAGGATATCGTTGTTAGGTACCTTCAAGTTGGTTCTGACTCATGGCGACTCTGTGTATACCAGAATGAAACACGGATGCCAAGTATCAGTAAGTTTGGGAAACTTATTGATTACAGTATTTCCTTACGGTAGCACTTTTTTGAAGCTTTCTTCTCTTTGGGAGGAGGAGCAGAGAGCCGCTCACAGGCACGTTTGACCACAGGCCTCTCGTTCCTGACTGACCTGGAGGAGTCCCTGGTCTCTGGATCAAGCTTGGGAAGAGCTCAGTTTCAGCACAGACTCTGCTGCCTACCAGCTGATTGTGAGCCCTCTGGAACATGGTTTGCAACTTTTCACATCCGTTGCTGCTGTTGTTATTATCATTGTTAAGTGCTGGGGAGTCGGTCAGTTCTGAATAGGGTTTCCAAGGAGCAGCTGGTGGGTTTGAACTACGAACCTTGTGGCTAGTTGTCCAGTGCTTAAGGGGCTAATGAACAGTGTCTCCCTCAAGCCATTGTTGGGAGGATTAAATTGTGCCCATGAAGCTAAAAGAGGATCTGTGCATCTGCTCTGAAATTCCTAATCTAACTCATGGCTTTTTAAGGTACGTTGGCCTTAAAAAACCCACAGGACCAAGGGTCAGAGCTCGGTCCTCTGTGAAGTCACTGACACAAGACTCAATGGATTCCTCAGGCTGACACCAGGAGGAAAGAACAGTCAGAGGGACAGGCAGGGTGGCGGGAGGCTGAGGGAGGGAGGTACTTACATTTCCAATCCTGCCCTCAGAAGAAGGCTCCAGGGATCTGTGGTTGGAAGGGGTGGTTTGGCTTCTTGGAAAGGGCGGTGACAGGGAGAGGAGCCTCCAGGGCGGCAGTCGCCCAGGGAGGTGGGAGGGTGTGGCAGGCAGGAAACCCTCTCAGGCCAGGCTGGCTCTGAGCAGCCCTGGCCTGGCTCCAGTCCCATTGGTGTCCTTCCCGGAGCTGGCTGTGTTGAGGAGAAGGTTACAAGAAGAGCTGGTCTCTGGTCACCCAGGTACCTCATCATGAGCATCTGTGGCTTCTGGGTGACGTCAGCACCCCTGGCCACAGTGGGTTAGGGAGGTTTCTCCCTCCACAAGACTGCACCCTCTCCCTATTGCTCTGGGCCACTTCTTTGGGGCCTGAGAAGTGGGTGATGTCATGGAGGTGTTAGGGGAGACTGAACTGGGGGGATTGAATAAGACCACAACCCACCCTGACCAGAGGGGGCTGTTCCGAGGCCTGTGGAAGGGGACAAGGGGAGGTGGTTTGCTGCAGGGGGGTCCAACCCCACTTCTCCCTTCTGCCCATGGGATTTCCAGGAGATGGGAAAGAGCCTATTGTGTGCCTGGCACGATCTACTTCCACATTCAGTATGCCTTGTGTGGTCCTCATAACAAGCCAGGGTGGCCTTTGGGGAGGAACAGGAAAGAAGCAAACTATCATTAAAACCTTCCTATAAACCAGGACCATCACTGGTCTGTCAGTTTGTCAAACTGTGGTGGCTTGTGAGTTGCTGTGATTCTGGAAGCTATGCCATGGGTATTTAAAATACCAGCAGGGTCACCTATGGTGGACAGGTTTCAGATGGGCTTCTAGACAAAGACAGACTAGGAAAAAGGAGAGACTAACTACTTCTGAATATTTAGTCACTGAAAACCTTATGAATAGCAGAGAAACACTGTCAGATACAGTGCCAGAAAATGAGCCCCTCAGATTGGAAGGCACTCAAAATGCGACTGGTGTGGTGCTGTAGGATCAGTTTTAGACTGTGAACCACAGGTCAGCAGTTCAAACCCACCAGCTGCTCCTTGGAAACCCTATATAGGTCGCTATCAGTCAGAACCAACTTGATGGCACTTAACAACAACACAGACCAGGCAAGAAGCCCCGATGTTGCAATGGTTAAGCATGAGGCTGGATTGATGGTTCAAACCCACCCACAACTCCATAGGAAAGAGATACCTGGTAATTACAGCCTAGAAAACCCTAGGAGCAGTTCTACTCTGTCACATGGGGATGCTATGAATGGAAATCAACTCAATGGCACCTAACACCAACATAAACCAGACAAACAGTTTGCGCTCAGAAGAGTTGTGGGATAGCATCAAGAACATCATTTATGAAGAAAGCAAAAAGGTCATTAAAAAAACAGGAAAGAAAATGTGGCTCTGGTGGTGATTGAGGCAGAGTCAGGTAGGACAGGCTCTGTGAGGGAGGGACTGAAAACCCAGAGAAGCTGCTTTCACAGAACAACACCAGAGCTCTGGATTTAGCATAAGGTGCAGGGCGTCAGTTTCCCACACCCACTAGTGGAAAAATCATGGTATAAGGGAAATACTTCGATTTAGGAATTGCTCCAGACACAGGACTCCCTCTGCGGCCACCCCGCCTGGGCTGAGTTCAGAGGGCAGGGCTAAAGCCAGACCAGCACAGGGAACTGGTGCTAAAAGCAGTGCAGTGACATTTGCAAAAGAAGGTGCACGTTTTTTCCTCCTTGTCCCTGTCGTGCCTTCTTTGCCCAGCCTGGAAGACTTCAGGCGGGTGGGTATGCACCTCCTCCCCCCCCCCCCCCAAAAAAAGTACAGTGTTGAACCCACAGTTTTTCCCATGGCACAGAAAGAAAGAGTTCTCTCAGACCCAAGGGCAAATTATTTGGTGGCTGCTTATGACATCAGCCTCTGGGTCACCCTAAAATTTAACTTGTGCGGGACCCTTTACCCCGGCATATCCAGCAAGAAAAAAGCAGGCCTGTCAGTCCTGACAGACAAACCATATGAACAATCTGTAAAATCCCAACTTAAAAGAATGCAACTATTTTGAGAATTATGCTGTGCACACACAGATACCTAACTGACCTTCAGAGACAAAAATAGTAGACAATCTTTTCCCCATTAACTTCTCAATATCTATCTGCACACCTCCACAGTGGTGACTAGAGGAGGGGCCTGTGCGAGCAGACATCCCCAACCACTGCTGGAGGCCTCTTCGGTGCACACACTGCCTGTGTAGCAAGGTGATTGGCCAGTCAGCTACAGTTTTATTTTTGTTTCAAAGTGGTGGCTTTTGTCTCTGCTTTTATACTGCTTCTGTTTTTGGTCCTTTTGATCACACACTTTTCCTGAAAGTGGGAGCTTTTTCTCCCTACATTACCCAAGAAGAGACAGCAATAATGGCCATATAGCCAAGCTACAAGCATACACCATAGTATTCCACCACTGAGACAAGAGCCAATAACAGCTGCTTAGCATTACATGTGAAAAGGGAAGTTTATATTCTGATCATATCCACCAGGAGACACCAGTAAGCTTAATAACACAGCAACAAACATCCATTTAAGCATTAAAAACACATATTACTACTGGAAATGACAAATAAAACACAATGAAAGATCTCAAAACATGTCCAAAACCAGAAAAGAATAACTGAGACAAAGAAGCTGGAGACAGACAAAGGCTTTCCATAAGAAGAAGAGCAGGTTTTGGATTTGCCTGAGAAGGAATTCAGAATGATATGGAAACATTCAAATGCTCTGAAAAGGGGTGGAGGAAAACATGGAAGAAGTCAGGAAAGTACTACAACAGCAATCAAATAAGATTGATACAGCATTGGAAACAATTCAAAACCTGCAAAAAGAGGTCCAGATGATTAATAATAAAATATCAGAAATGGACAATACACTGAAAGGGGAAAGGAGCAGAATTGAAACGATGGAAGCCAGAACCAGACAGCTGGAAGACAAATCTCTCAATACTGCTAAGATAGAAGAGTGAGCAGAAAAAGGATTAAAAAAACCTGAAGAAAGTGTAAAATTCATGCTGGATAATATGAAAAGGAACAACTTAAGAATTATTGGCATTCTGGAAAAGGAAGAATCAGAGAAGTCCACAGAGGAGATAGTTGAAGAGCTCTGGAAGAAAATTTCCCTAACATCTTGAAAAATGAGAAGATAAACATTCAAGAAGCCGAACATACCCCAGGAAAGATAGACCCCAAAAGAAAATCACCAAGACATATAATAATCAAGCTCTCTAAAATCAAAGACAAGTAGGGAATCCTAAAAGCGGCCAGGGAAAAGAGAAGTGTTGCTTACAAAGGCAAGCAAATCAGATTAAGCTCTGACTTCTCAGCAGAAACCATGCAGGCAAGAAGGCAATGGGGAGACATATACAAAACCCTAAAAGAAAAAAGGAGTTCTGGTAGCGTAGTGGTTATG
>NW_006408519.1:2387003-2391571 GCF_000296735.1 Chrysochloris asiatica
AAAAAAGACAGGAAAGAAAGAAAAGACCAAAATGGATGTCAGAAGACTCTGAAACTTGCTCTCCAGCATTAAGATGTTAAAGCAACTAGAAGAAGTTATGAAGGAAAAGAGTTGAACAGAAATTTTCAAAAAGCAGCTCAAGAAGACAAAGTCAAGTATTATAATGAAATGTGTAAAGACCTGGAGTTAGAAAACCAAAAGGGAAGAACATGCTCAGCATTTCTCAAGTTGAAAGAACTGAAGAAAAATTTCAAACCTCGACTTGCAATATTGAAAGATTTTATGGGCAAAATATTGAATGATATAGAAAACATCAAAAGAAGACAGAAGGTGTATATACAGAGTTACTGTACAAAAAATAATTGGTTGATGCTCAACTATTTCAAGAGGTAGCATATGATCAAGAAATGGTACTGAAGAAAGAAGTCCAAACTGCACTGAAGGCAAAAAACAAGGCTCCAAGAATTGTGGAATACAAATTGAAATCTTTCAACAAACTGATGAAGCACTAGAAGTACTCACTCATCTATGCCTAGAAATTTGAAATATCTGACCAACCAATTGAAAGAGATCCATATTTGTGCCTAATCCAAAGAGAGGTGATCCAATGGAATGTGGAAATTGTATAACAATACCATTAATATCACATGCAACTAAAATTCTACTAAAGATAATTCAAGGGACATTGACAAGGAACTGACAGAAATTCAAATTGGATTCAGAAGAAGACATGGAACAAGAGATGATAGATACCATTGCTGACATCAGATAGATTTTGGCTGAAAGCAGAGAATACCAGAAAGATGTTTACTTGTGCTTTACTGACTATAAAAAGAGTTTTGACTATGTGGATCATGACGAGCTATGGATAGCATTGCAAAGAAGGGGAATTCAGAACACTTAATTGTGCTCCTGAGCATCCTGTAAATAGACTGAGAGGCAGCCGTTTGAACAGAACAAGGGGACACTGAATGATTTCAAATCAGAAAAGTTGTAAACCAGGACTGTATTATTTCATCACACTGTATGCTAAACAAATAATCCAAGAAGTTGGATTATATGATAAAGAACATGGCAACAGAATTGGCAGGAAACTCATTAACAACTTGCAAGACGCAGATGACACAATCTTGCTTACAGAAAATGAAGAAGACTTGAGATATTTACTGATAAAGATCAAAGACCACAGCTTTCAATATGGATTGCACCTCAATATATAAAGAAAACAAATATTCTCACAACTGGACCAATAAATAACATCATGATTGATACAGAAAAGATTGAAATTGTCAAAGACTTAACTTTGCTTAGATCCACAATCAACACTCATGGAAGCAGCAGTCAAATCAGATGCTCTATTGCATTAGGCAAATCTTCTGCCAAAGAAAACTCTTCAAAGTGTTAAAGAACAAAGATATCAGTTTAAAGACTAAGGTGCCCATGCCCCAAGCTATATAGTATTTTCAATCACCTCGTATGCATATGAAAGTTGGACAATGAATTAGGACGATAGGAGAAGAATTATGCATTTGAGTTATGATGTTAAAGAAGAATATTGAATGTACCATGGACTGCCAGAAAAACAAACAAGTCTGTGTTGGAAGAAGTACAGCCAGAATGCTCCTTAGAAGCCAGGATGGCAAGACTTTGTCTGTTATACGTTGAGCATGTGATCAGGAGGGATCAGTCCTTGGAAAAGGACATCATGCTTATTAAAGCAGAGGGTCAGAGAAAAAGAGAAAGACCCCCAAAGAGATGGATTGACACAGTGGTAGCAACAGTTGATTCAAGCATAACAATTGTGAAGGGAGCACAGGATTGCACACTGTCATTCTGCTATGCATAGGGTCACTATGAGTCAGAACCTAACAATAACAACAACAACCTATAGGTTGGCACTTGAACTTACCCATTGGTACTGTAGATGAAAGGCTTTGTGCTCTATCTTGGTAAAGATTACAGTTGGGAGAATCTTATGCCACGGTGAGACCTGGGGACTCCTGAGCCCATGGACAAGGACATGGCCACGGAGGGCTAGAGCTGAGAGTGAAGCGTCCAGCTGATATGAAGTGAGGAGATATGCACAAGGGTGCCCAAATTTGCAGATTGTGCCCACTGGATCTAGCTTCAATGGCTGGATGTCTGGATGTTCAGAACCTGACCAGAGGAAGGCAGAGAAAGAAAAAAAAGTTTTGTTTTGTTTTGTTTTTAAAGAAAACAAATGTAAATCATTACAATCTGATGAACTTGACCTATACTTTTGGATGTAGTAGCTTAAAATATCAACCAAGAGGGAAAGAATTTTTACAGGCAGGATCATTCCCACCCCTCTGTACACAGGGTTAATAAGGATGGGAAACTCAGACATTGGCTACCTAAAATGGGGGTGGAGGTGTAAAGGCATGAAGTGACTGGCTTACAAATTTTCAAGAGGGAGTTTAGATATGCAGTGTGCGAGGGAAGGCAGAATTCTCACTGACTGGTTTTCATCCTGTCTAGACAGGTCTTGTGAAAGGAGATGGGGACAAGACTCTCATGATTTAATAGTAATTGTTATCATGACTAAATGTGATTGTCACAACTGTAAAGGTAGAAGTTTTGTAGCAAAAAGGGGTGAGTGGTCGACCTTACAGTTCCAGAGTGGGAGAAGAGTGAGAGCAGAGTGTAGGACCCTACCCAGAGAAACTGTGATGCCAAAGTTGGAGGCAGAGATGATGACATGGAGAGTTGGGGCAGCTGAGGACTCTAGATTCATGGAGGGAGAGGGGATGTGTGCTGGCGGCTGGGGCAGGCTTGCAGGGTGTGCCCTTTGGCTGTTTGAATGATTGTATATTCCTGAGTGTTTTGGTGCACATCCAGTAAAAACAAAACAGAGGCAATAGTAGCAATCCTGTTGAACGATGAAGCATGCAGGTGATTGTAATCATTGCAATGAAACATATATGATAGGATGAGTATAAAACTCATGTTCCCCCATGTAAACTATCACTCAATTCACAGTAAGAAGTTAAATAAATAAATAAAAGAGAGAGAGAGAGAATCTTATGGGGCAGTCCTGGTGTCGTGCTGTGGGTTAATGCACTGTACTGCAAAGTCAGTTTGAATGGCACAGTTAGTGGTTCAAGCTCACTAGCTGCTCCTCAGAAACCCTATACAGGTTTGCCATGGATCAGAACCAGCTCGTTGGCACTTAACAACAATATGGGCAGTTCTGCTATTTAACACATGAGGCTCCTGTGGGATCAACTGGGTGGCAGCAGGTATAGACCAGATGCCTAAGAGCTACTGTTTGCTTAAGCTACTGCCCAACAGCTGCCTAGGGATTTGAACCCACTTTTGTTCAACACATAAGCGCATGCTCTGTCCACTCTAATGAAGACGGAAGTTCAGGTTCGTCAGTTTTAACTTCTGGCTCTTTCTTGGTTAAGTAAAGCCATAGTGGTAATCAGTAGACAATCTCTGATTGAAGGACAGGTAATCCTGCCTTCTGCCTTTATCCACAAAGACATCATAGTGCCCCAAGGCATGGAGTGCCTCTGACCAAGACCTGCTGGCTTTTCCTGGGGTGGCCCCATCATTACCATCATGACAGGGCATCACACAACTCCCTCCTCCTTCAGGGATTCTTCCAACACTTCCCCGGTCTCTAATTCTAACCAAGGTTAGAATGGGCCTTGGGTCCGGGGCTGACCTCCTTTCTTGACAACTACTAGAAAATCTCAGCTCTTTCTGATCTAGTAAAACCCTTCTGTGCCTGCCCAAGGGAGAATTTTGATTGGCTTCAGCTGGGATAATTTCAGCCTCTTCAGAATTTGGGGGTGTTCCCATTTTCCACAAACTCTAACTTCATCCAAGGAGTTCCCTTCTGGCCTTCCAGCTCCACAGGCCTCCTCCTCCACCCAGACTGCCTGCGTGTGTGTGTGTGCGTGTGTGTGTGCGTGCGTGCGTGCGTGCGTGCGTGTGTGTGTGTGTGTAAGAGAGAGAGAGAGAGAGCCTGCACGCGTGCGAGAATATAGTGTATCCTAGATTCTTGAGCTCAACCATCTGTGCCTCTGTCGGTTGGTTGCTTTTCTTTTCACCAGGTGCTCCGGAGCCATCTTGACCCACCCAATTTGCCCAGGCCCCACCTGCATGTTTCCTTCTCCCTCAGCCTCTGCCACTCTCCTCACAGACTTTTGTAGTATCTTACCTAGGTAGGATTCACGCAGCCAAAGGAAACTGTGTTATTTAGAATAGCCATACTGACCTTTTGTCCTAAGAGCCCTGGTGGTATAATGGGTCAGTGGTTGGCTATTCCAACCCACCCCTGGCTGCCTGGGAGGAAGATTCCTGCCTAGGAAGCCCTATGGACAGGTCTATTCTGTCACATGGCATTTCTGTGAGTTGGAAAAAACTCAACGACACCCAATTACAACAATAATCTCTTGTGCTACCCCTTCTTTCACAAGATCTCATTTAATCTTTGTAATAATCTGAGATGTAGGCATTGTTATCCTCAATTTGAAGAAAAGCAGATATTCAGAGATGATATACCCTGTTCAAAATGAGCACCAAGTACTGACAGGCTC
>NW_006408519.1:2391671-2392198 GCF_000296735.1 Chrysochloris asiatica
GCACTTAACAACAACAAAAGAAAAAAACTGCCAACCAAGAATCGTCTATCCAGCAAAAGTGTCAATCAAATACATTTGGTGGTGCAATCAAAACATTCCAGAATAAACAGAAGCTAAGAACTTTTGTCAAAGCCAATCCAGCACTCCAAAACATTCTAAAGGGAGTTCTTTGGGATGAAAACCAACAACAACAGACAATAACCAGAGATTGAAAGGAGTGGCAACATCACCTGAAACTCAGATGACAGATAGCAAAGTCCAGAACAGAAGAAAACTATAATGATTTCAAAGGAGCTGGGACATCAACCAAAGATCAAAATAATATCAATGTCAAAGAAAGGAAAAAGGTAGGAACAGAGATCCAGGTGGTGAGGAGGTCAGGTAGATTACAGGATACAATGGATTGTCTTAAATGGAGAGAAAAGTTAATAGACTATAAAGTAACCCCAAAGAAAATTAATATTTCATAACTTACCATGAAAATGAACTTCCATGAAGAACAAGCAAACATGAAAACTAAGAAAAAA
>NW_006408519.1:2405353-2413984 GCF_000296735.1 Chrysochloris asiatica
CCCTTGCTATTCCTTGAACACACACAGCACGCTCCGGCCTCAGGGCCTTTGTTCCTGCTGTTTGGAATTGTTGTTAAGTTCCATCGAGTTGGTTCTGACTCAGTGACCCTGTAGGGTTTCTGAGGAGCAGCTGGTTAGTTTGAATTGCTGACTTTCTGGTTCAAACAGACATTGTGGTCCAGCGCATTATGCATTATGTGGTCCTGCAGTGCCATGGGACTTCCCCAAAGAGTTCCATGACTTAGCTTCTTTCCCTGTTCTCTTCATCCCCTCCATATTGCTCCCAACCCCTCTCTTGTTGTTGTGTGCCTTTGAGTCTGTTCCAACTCAAAGCGACCCTGTATAGAGCTTCTGAAGCTATAAATATTAACAGGAGCAGAAACCTTCATCTTATTCCTTTGGAGAGGTTGGTGAATTTAAATTGCTGACCTTGCAGTTAGCAGCCCAACGTATAACTCACTACACCACTAGTGCTCCCACCTGTCGTTGGTATTGTTGTTAGGTGCCATCAAGTCCCTTCTGACCCTGTGTACAACAGAGCGAAACACTATCCGGTCCTGCGCCATCCTCACACGGATGTTACCCTTGAGTCCACTGCTGCTGCCACTGTGCCAATCCATCTCACTGGGGGTCTTCCTCTTTTTTTTGTTGACCTTCCAGGGACTGGTCCCCTCCTGATAATATGTCCGAAGTATGAGAGATGAAGTCTCACCATCTTTGCTTCTAAGAGCATCCTGGTTGTATTTCTTCCCATACAGATTTGTCTGTTCTTCTGGCAGGCCATGGTATTTTCAATTTTCTTTTTCAACAACCATAAACAAATGCATCCATTCTTCTCCTGTCTTTCTTATTCATTATTCAACTTTCACATGCATATGAAGCAATTGAAAATACCTTGGCTTGGGTCAAGTGCACCTTAGTCCTCAAACTGATAGCATTTCTCTTTAGCACCTTAAAATGGCCTTGTGCAGCAGATTTGCCTAGTGCAATATTTCATTTGGTTTCTTCACTGTTCCTTCCATGAGGGTTGATAGTGGATTCAAGCAAAACAAAGTCTTTAACAACTTCAATCTTTTCTCCATTTATATAGATATTATTTATTGGTCCTGTTGTAAGGATCTTTGTTTTCTTTATACTGAGGTGCAATCCATACTGAAGGCTGTAGGCTTTGATCTTCATCAGTAAATATTTCAAGTCCTCTTCACTTTCAACAAGCAAGGCGTCATCTGCATACTGCAGATTGTTAATGAGGCTTCCTCCAATTCTGATGCCACGATCTTCTTCATATAATCTAACTTCTTGGATTATCTGCTTAGCATACAGACTAAATAAGTGTGGTGAAAAGGATTCACTACTGGCACACTCTACTCCCTGCTACTCCAACCTGCTGTTGTTAAATGCCATTGAGTCAGTTCTGGCTCATAGCATTTGGTTTCTGAGGAGTGACTGGTGGTTTTGAACTGGCAGCCCTATGGTTAGCAGTCCAATGCTTATCCTATAGCACCACACCAGGACTCCTTCTCCTGCTTTTTTCCTGCCCACCACACTTACCACCAACTGACATCGCTTTATTTATTCATTAGGTAATTGTCTACCTACTCCCCTAGAATGAAAGTGTCGTAAGGATATGGATTCCTGTTTTGGTCATAGCTGTATTCCCAGAGACGAGAACAGGATCTTGTACATAATAGGTGCTCAGTAAATACTTCTGAAAGAAGGGAAGGAAGGCGGGAAAAGCTGGTTAGGGCATTTCTACCAGTGCTAAACAAAGGGAGTCTGGGCAGGTCTCTGAGGCAATGCATTCTGACTGGACATTGGAAGAGCTGAGGTTTGGGGTCCAGGTAGAAGTGATCGTTGGCCTCTTAGTGCTCCCCTTTTGCAGCTTCAGGACAAAGTGTTAACTTGAGTCTCTGGGAAGGCCAGCAATCCCAGGGTGAATTAGCTGAAAACGGATTCTGAGATGGATTTGACATCCAGGTATAAGTGAGAAAGTGCCCTTGGAATCAGTTCTGAGGGAGGGAGGCAAAGGGCTCAGGTGTGGAGTGAGAGGAAATCCAGCTATGATTTAGGGGAAGATTCTCCACAGGTTGGTCTAGTCTTCATTCACCCTTCCTGGCCCTGGAAAAATTTTACTGAGAGAAGCTTCTTACCTTGCTCTGAGTCTCTCCTGAAGTATCAGCATAATGTTAGATTTCCCCACTGCATAGCTCATTTATACAGTCCTTTACTTTCAGCTAGTATTTCTCCTTCCGTCCATTTATCATTGATTTTTACCTGAACTTTTCCACCTTGGGAAGAGACATCAGGTGCAGCTGCTGTGTCAGTCCAGAGTGCTGGCCTCAGGACCAGACTAGCAAGTGCTCACTCCCACCTATGTTAGGAGGGTTACATCAGTACAAGGCTAGGGGGCTACCTCAACCACTAGGCAAAATGGAGTTCTTGTTGTTGTTGTTAAGTGCCGTCAAGTCAATTCTGACTCATAGTGACCCTGTACAGGGTTTCTGAGGAGCAGCTGGTAGGTTTGAACTACCAACCAATGGTTCACAATTCAGTGCTTATCCTACAGCACCACACCAGGAGTCCAAATGATACTTGTTGTTCTTGTTAAGTGCTGTCAAGTCGATTCCGACCCATAGCAACCCTGTATAGGGTTTCTGAGGAGCGACTGGTGAGCTTGAACCGCCAACCTTGCAGTTCAAACAGCTTTGCAGTCTGGTGTATTAACCCACAGCACCACACCAGGACTACTCACTGTTAATTCCAATTTTGCTAGATGGGCGAAAGGTACAATCCATCCCATCAGGGCCTTGGGAATTCTGGCATATAGGTTTAGGGGTGTAGTTGCAGCCTCTTGCTGAGGGATGATCCCTGCTTCTGACACTGGCAGCTACATTCCTGGTCCTGGGATTGCAACATACAACAGGAAAAAAGCAATTCCAGGTGATATGAGGAAGAACTGTACAGTAGCACCAGCATCCTCCACCACCCCGTCTTCCCAGACCCCCTTAAGAAACATAGAGTCTATTCAGTTTTGACTTTTCCTTTGCCCCCTTACGTTGAGTGTGAGCACACACTCATGCAGGCGTGTGAGCCAGCCCTTCTTAATGCACCAGACTGCAAAGCCGTTTCAACTGCAAGGTTGGTGGTTCAAGCTCACCAGCTGCTCCTTGGAAACCCTATACAGGGTTGCTATGTGTTGGAACCGACTCGATGGTACTTAACAACCCCATTTTAGATAACAAGTATTTCACATATCCATTCCAATTCTCTATCAAACCATTACTATGAGGGTAGAATGCAACATCGTGTGTCTATTTAATGCAATGGTTCTTGATCCATTGTTGCATCCTATGGGCTGTAAAGTGTGTTCCTTTGAGGAAATATAACTCGGTGGCCCAAATTAGTACAGTATCTTTTGGTCTATTCCCTTATTGTTGTTTTTGGCATCTGTATCCATTTCAGGATATGTGGCACTATAGGATCAACACTAGACTGCAAACCACAAGGGCAGTAGTTCAAACCCACCAGCTGCTCCTTGGAAACCCTGTACAGGGTCACTGTGAATCAGAATTGACTTGATGGCACTTAACAACAACAACAACAGTCCAGAGTATCTATTCCTGTGAAGACCCATTTGTAGCCACCTGATGCCACTGGTGTCATTGGTATTATATAATCCACTTGCCTTCTCTTCAAAGAGTCTGCCCAGAGCCATCTGTAACTTCTGTCTTTCTTGCTGGCAGACAGAGTAGTCCTTAATGACATTTTGTGCCTCAGAGGATGTAAAGGGAATATATCTAGATTCAACCCATCTCTGCATTGCTACTCATTTCATGGACCCAATTGACCACCTCAAGGGAGAGTACCAACATCTCTACTTGCTGAATCCAATCACCTTCTGATCCAGGAATATTCTGATAAACCCTTTAAATTTCCAGAGTGCTTTCCATAGGCCCTTGCTTCACATGAATGTCCCTTTAATAGTCGTTTTCCATTCTCACTTGCCTGACCATATAGATAGGGCATTGGCCAAACATATGGGTTCTCACTGTTATCCACTTATTCTATTACAGTTAGGAAGACAGCATGTAGTTCAGCCCATTAAGCTGAACTCTTCTTATCTTCTTCCATCAGGGTCTTTCCATCTTCTAGTCTTAATGCAGAAATTTTCCACATCAAGTGCTGTCCATGTACCCTGGAACTGCCACCTGTGAACCAAGCAGCCTTCTGCTGGTCAACAGAAAGTTGTTCAAAGGGCATTATCATGTGGCAATGGGCTCTGGCAGCTTTTCAGATGGTCCAAGGGTGGGACCTATGGGAAAAGAGGCTACCTGCCCATGCATATTGTGTGTGCATCCCTGAATTCTCCCCATAGCTTGTTCCATATGAACCATTTCTATTTTATTATGGGACTACTTGGGACACTGTCTTCCCTAATTGAGTGTTTCTCCAACATTACCCAGAGCATTATGGGTATCTCAGGTCTCATAATGATTTTCTGTCCCTCTGTCTTTTAGGCAGTCCCAATCAAAGCCCAACAACAGGTGAGTGAGTGCCTTTCAAATAACATGTATCAAGTTGTGGCATCTAGAAATGTTCTAGTCCAGAATCCCAATGGTCGTTGTAGGGCAGCATTCTCAGGTTTTTGCCATAAACTCCTGTCTGCATAAGCACATATAGCAGACACCTCCGACATCATGTGTGAATATGGATCAGGTGGGCCTAAAAGCAAGGAGAATGAGACCACTTTCTGTGACTTCAACGCAGGCTGCTATTACTCAGGCCCCCATTCAAAAGCAGTTTTCTTCCATGTGGCTTTATGGGGCTTTATGGATAAGAGCCAACAGTATTCCAAGATGTGGAATATGCATCCTCCCAAACCCAAAAAGACCAACCAAATTTGGATCTCCTGCTTAGTTCTGGGGGTAGTTAGTAACAGCGACTTATTTTTGGCTGCCTGTGGAATGTCACTGGGTAGATCTAGCACAAGTTATTCCCAAGAATTTCACTGTTTGGGCAGGGCCCTGGATTTTTGCTGGATTTATTATCCAGCCTCTGCTTGTCACGTGGGCCAGCACTGTTTTAAATTCTGTACTAGCCTGTTCTCGATTTGATACTAACATAATACCATCAATGTAATGTATCACACTACACTTGAGATCTGTAGCAAGTCCAAGCCTCTTCTAAGCATACTATGATAATAATCTGGTGCATTCCAATAACCTTGAGGCAACACACTGAAAGTATATTGGGATACTTACCATGTGAAAAGCCGTTTGAACTCAAAGGTCGGAAGTTCAAGCTCACCAGCTGTTCCTCAGAAACCCTATACAGGATCGCTATGGGTCGGAACCGACTCAATGACACTTCATAACAACAACAACACCATGTGAAAGCAAACTGTGTCCGGTTTTTTTCTGAAACTGGGATACAGAAAAAGGCATTTGAGAGACCTATCACTGAGTACCAGTCTCCTTTAGCCTGCTGTGTTTTCTGCACTGTAGATACCATGTCTGGAACAGCTGAAGCCACAGGTGGCACTACTTTTTTAGGCCTTGATAATCTACTGTCAACCTCCAGGAGCCATCTGCCTTTTCACAGGCTTACTGGACTATTATACAGAAAATTTATTGACACCAACACTCCAGCCTTTGTTGTTGTTGTTGTCGGCAAGTTCTGTCAAGTTGGTTCCAACTCATAGTGAGTCCTGTATAGGATTTCCAAAGAGTTGCTGGTGGGTTTGGATCACTGACCTTGTGGTTAGCAGCACCGCACCAGAACTCCACCAGGTATCCTATACTATTTCAAATTAACAATCCGAATGGGTTTAGGCAATTCTAATGGTTCCCATTTAGCATGTCCAATCCTGGATGGGACTATAGGATAAGCACTGACTTATCCTATAAGGACAAAGTCAGCTGTTCAAACCCACCAGCAGGTCCTGAGAAACACTATACAAGGTGGCTATGAGTCAGAACCAACTTGATGGCACACAACAACAACAATAGTAAATACTGGTCTAAGGACAGACTTACACACCTTCCACTTTACAGTATCAGGTAGAGGGAGTGTTCCCCAATTATACATAATATCCATACCAATAGTACATTCAGGTAAGGAAGATGCAACTACTTCATACAGGTCTGCTTAAATCTTCCAGTTTGCATTCAAACTTTCACCTTAGTCCCACCAACTACTGCTTCCCCATGCCTCAAGTCTAACCTTAGGTCCCTTTGATATTTTATTGACCGGGTTGGGGATTACAGTATATTGGGCTCCTGTGTCCAGGGCATTTTACCCACACATGTGCATATGACCTCGGACCACAAGACCATGACCTCCTTGTCAATCCTGATCTTGATCAGCTAGTTGAGCCCCTGCTCCAAATGGTCCCAAGTGGGAATTTCAATCATTAAATTCTTCCAGACTAGGATGACTAGAATGGACTTGTACAGGCCTCTTTAACATTGGGGGACAAGCAGAAGTTTCCCTGGATCCACTCAACCTCCTACAGTGCTGGATAAGAACCTTGTATCAACTCCATCAATGGCCTCCATATTCACCCCATTTCTCAGTAACCATCTAAAAATCTCCCTCGTACTGGATAAGTTCTGTCCCAATGTCCTCTCCCCAATCTTCTATTAATTACACTTATGATTCTTGCATCTATAAAACTCCTGCAGGGAAGTAGTGCCAACAATTCGAACACAGCTTCTTGGATTGTTGCTTTGTTTCATGTTAATGAAGTTACATGGGATGCCCATGTAGAAGGAGCTCCCTTGGTTACCATAACTGTCATGACCTGTGTAAGGGACATGCTCACTGGGTGATTCTCATGCTCACTGTTAAGTCATTCCAACATTGCTTCCATAGCAGCTCACTAGCTGCCTTCTGGAATACTCCGTTGAGTATTTAGAGAGGGAGAGGGCAGTTCTTCTCAGGATAAACAGATCTTACTGCAAATTTTATCTCGTCCACCAGACTGGCCATTCCCTCTAGGTTAAACTTCTGTGTAAATGGATCTAGTATTACCATTTGTGACAGTTCCATAGTGAGTTGTGTGTCTTGCATCAACCGGAAAATATTATTCCATTCTATAGCATTTAAAACTAAAGACTCTGCCCTTAAACATCACAATCCAGTTTAGTAATTGTTCCTCAGGAAGATGATGATACCAATCTACAAATTGGAACAATTCCTTTACATTATATCCCCTGGTTTCAATAACTTCTTGTTTTTTCCCATTCTCTTCTTAGAAAACCTTTAGTGCCCTGAGATCATAGGGGTACTTCCTGTTGTTGTAACACACTTTTCCTTCCCGAGTCGGGTCTGAGATAAGTGCTCTGAGCTCTGACCTAGCTGGCTCTGGGCTTGGTTCAGTGCTACCATCAGCCCCCATGGTCTTTTTCTTTGCCATTGCAGCTACTACTCATGATAAAAATTAATGAATTTGATGTCTCATTCTTGCCTTATTACTTTGGATGTCTACATGCACCCAAGTAGCTACTTCACCTATCTCTACCAATTCTGTATACCATGAATACCTTTGCCTTGGGTAAGTGATTGTAACATCACAGCTGCTTTAATCCGTGGGTGATTCTTATCCCATCCAAAAACCAAATGTTCCTCATTCTCTCATTTAGCTCCCTTTCTCCAAATCCACATACTACAGTGAGGCAGGACTGTTGTTAAAGCCCTATCATTCTGACACCAACTGTATGAACAATTTCTTTTAGAAAGGTCAGTACTAGGCTGGTCCCCATGAATTAGAAGTTAAAGATACCCCAACTATTCGACTGTTCCAACATGTTATACCCCTCCATAGTCCTTGCTATCAATCACCACTCCTCCCTTCCGTCAAGTCCCAGGTTTCTGGAGCACAATACAACATCTCATAAAACTCACAACAGTCAAAAGCGATCGCTCATGCAATTGCAAAGGCTGGCAAATCCTAAATCCATAGTTCGGAGATCAATTTGAAGGAATCTTCTCAGCCCTGTAGTCTCAGCTGAGGAACCCAAATTGGCAGATCAGAGGATAGGCTGTTGATGCAAAAGGCTGCGGGAGCTGGTGAATCCGGTCAAGTGGTGGGCTGAAAATCCAATGAACTGGAGGTCAGACATAATGAGCCGGATGCAAGAGAGTGAAATTTTCCAAATCAGTCTTATAAATTGTAGGCAGACATGCCCCCAAGGGAAACTAAGGAAGGTGATTTGAGTCACAACCTCTGGTAAAGTGGGGGTTTACTTAATCCTTAGTTTCACTACAATTCTTACTCCTTAGCCCCACCTTTACCCTTGTTATTGTTAAGTGCTATTATTGTTAACACTATATGGGGTTTCCAAGGAGTGGCTAGTGGGTTAGAACTGCTGACCTTGCAGTTAGCAGTCCAGTGCATATCCTATATCTATGTTTAAGAGCAAGTTTCAGAGTCTCTTCTGACATAATTGCAGGTATGTTTCTGTTGTTAGGTGCCATCAACTTGGTTTCAATTCATAGTAATTTGTATAGAGTTTCTGAGGAGTGGCTGTGGTTAGCAGTCCAGTGCCTATCCTACAGCACCACACATGGTGTGGAGGCTCAGATTTACAATACATCATAGAATGGATACATTTGGCATATTGTTGTTGT
>NW_006408519.1:2417234-2429021 GCF_000296735.1 Chrysochloris asiatica
TGAAACCTTTCCACCATGGGTGACCCTGCTGGTTATTTAAAACACCGGTGGCATAGCCCTCAGAATCACAGCAACTCAAACCACCACAGCACGACAGACAGATGAGTGGTGGCCATTTGGCATGGAGGCTAGGATTTACAATACATCATAGAATGGATATATTTGGCCAGAAGAGCCATAATAAATAATTAGCTGCCCTACAATTTGACACACTGAACGTGAATAACTGAAGACCAGACAAGTTGTGGGATGACATCAAGGATATCATACATGAAGAAAGCAAAAGGTCATTAAAAAGATGGGAAAGAAAGAAAAGATCAAAATAGATGTCAGAAGAGACCCTGAAACTAGCTCCTGAACATAGAGTAACTAAAGTAAATGGAAGAAATAAGGTAAAAGAGTTGAACAGAAGATTTCAAAGGATGGCTCAAAAAGACAAAGTAAAGTATTATAAAAAAAAATGCAAAGACCCAGAGTTAGAAAACCAAAAGGGAAAAATGTGCTCAACATTTCTCAAACTCCTTCAGTTGCAGTGCTGAAGGAGTCCTGGTGTAGCATTACAGCATAAACTCTGGACCTCAAGGTCGGTTCCCAGCTGCTCTAAAAGAGATCACATTAGAAAGTTCTGGATAGAGTAGGAGAAAAATGTGGAACAAAATTAAAAATTAAAAAAATTAGTCTTACTGGTCAGATAGACTGGTAGAACCCGGAGACGATGACCCTTAGTCATCTTTCAGATTTGGAAATGAATTTACTCCCATGGCTCAATTTTCAGCCAAACAATAGACAGGTCTTTAAGGGGAACAACAATACCAGGAAGGTACGCACATCTTAGAATAATGAACAATTTGAAACCAAAATGGAAGCATTTACCCCAAATGTAGAAGTGTTAGGAAAGCCAGAGGAATGGAAACAGGAAACGGAGAGAGGAAGTGGGATCAGTGACGCTACATTGTAGGAACGCAATCAGTGACATGAAGCAAAAGGTATGCAAATTATTGAATGGAAAATTCTAAACCTTCACCTAATTCACAACAAAAACTTTAGAAAGAAAGAAAGGATAACAAGAACAGTTACTTTACTTGAAGAATGTAATCAGTGTTACTAATTCATACATGTAGAAATTATTGAGATGGCATATAGTTTGTGATATTTATTTGCACCAAAATAATTTTTAAAGAAAACGGAAATTCAAAAAGGAATTGATGCATTTCAACTGTGATGTTAGCAAAGTATGTTGACTATACCATGTAATAACCAGAAGAATGGAGTCCTGGTGTGGTGCTGTAGGTTAATGCGTGGGACTGAAAAGTCATTTGAACTGCAAGGTTGGTGGTTCAAGCTCACCAGCTGCTTCTAGGAAACCCTATACAGGGTTGCTATGAGTCAGAATGGACTCGACGACACTTAACAGCAACAACAACAATGGAAGAACAAACAAATCTGTCTTGGAAGAAATATAGCCAGTATGCTTCTCCTCAAAAGTATCTCACATATTTTGTATATTGTAAGCAGGGACCAGTCTCAGGAGGATATCAGGCTTGGTAAAGTAAAAAGAGGAAGACCTTCAACAAGAAGAACTGACTCAGTGGCTGCAACAATGGGCTCAAATCTAGCAATGATTGTGGGAATGATGCAAAAGTGGGCAGTGTTTTGTTCTGTTGTACAACGGGTTGCTATGAGTTAGAACCAACTCAACGGCACCTCAACAACAACTTAGGAAAACTTCACAAAGTTGCAGGTAGGCTCTGGGCTCTGAAAGTGACAGGTCTCCACATGACAGATGTGATTAAAAGGGAGAGCCAGGAAAGAGACAGCATAGGGTTTGCTAAGAGCTTGGACTTGGTTATCTGATTGACTATGTTTTGAATATTGGCTCTTATCCCAGAGGTGGGATCTTGGCAAATTTTTCAAACTCACAAAGCCTCAGCTCTCTCATATATAAAATGGGATGATATTACTTACCATGTGCAGCCACAATAACTCCATGGCATTAGACCATATCTGTAGTAATCTCAGGCACAAGAGTGTGTGTTCTGTTGTATTGGTGGTGATGGCAGTGGTGGTGCTTGGAGTAGTTTATAGCTAAGTCCTTTCCAGTCCAGAGACACTTAATTCTGTGACTTCACAGATGGGGTTTGATGAACTCCTGCACCTCACTTCCCATCAACTCTTTTCCTGTCATTGTTCCAGATGAAGAGTCCAGCAGTAGCAGAGTAGGCTCTGCCATCATCAGTTACTGTGACTCGGGGGTCCTGAGGGAGGGAAGGGCAGTGAGATCTGTCCTCAGAGCCCTCACCAGCCTTCCTAGAGGTTTGTGTTAGTACTAGCCTTGAGCCATCTTGTTGTTTTCAAGACATATACTGGAAGAAGGACAGAAACACTGGGTTAGCCCTTTTGGATATTTATTTTCAGTCACAGTAATAGCACCATTATCATCAATAGATAGACACTTAAATCACACCCCACCTTCCTCAACCAGTACATCAATTGGCCATGGATGTCTGATTTTAATTTTGGACTTTCAGTTCTGTTCTATTGGTCTGTTGATCCTTATGCCAGTAGTATACTCCAAGAAATAGTTTTGAATATTCATGCTTGTCAAGATAAAGGAAGCCAAAGTTTATCTTTTCTTCCTTTTTGCTTCTACAAAGTAAACATCCCATGTTCATGGATTGAATTATTTTGTATTGTGATGATGTCAATACTATACAGAGTGATTTATAGATTCAATGCTGTTATTGCCAAATTCTAAGTCTTTTATGCAAAAATGGGAAAGCTAACCCTCAGATTTCATACAAAATTGCAAGGGACCTCAAATAGCCAAAACAATTTTGAAAAAGAACAAAGATGGAGGACTCACACTTCTTCATTCCAACACTTACCACGAAATTAAAATAGTATACTATTGGCATAAGCATAGACAAACCAATAGAACAGAACCGAGAGCCCAAAACTAAAATCATACATCCATAGTCAGTTGATTATTTGCAATGGTGCCAAGACTGTTTAATGGAGGAAAATAATAGTCTTTTCAACAAATGGTGCCAGGACAACTGTGTATCTACATGTAAATGAATAAAATTGAACCCTTACTTTATTATCATATACAAAAATTAACTCAAAATAGAACAAGAATCAAATATAAGAGACAAAATCAAAATTCTTAGAAGAAAACATAACGGTAAATTTGACTATTTTAGATTTGAGAATGGTTTCTTATATATAATGGCAAAGTACAAGAAACAAAAGAAAAATTGATAAGTTGGACTTTTTAAGGAATTAAAATTTTGTGCATCAAAGGACACTGTCGAGAAAGTAAAAAGACAACCCACAAAATTAGAGACAATTTTTTCAAGTCGTGTATCTAATAAGAGTCTAGTATTAGAATATAGTAAAAATTCTTACAACTCAATTAAAAAATTAGACAAAGGACTTGAATGACATTTTGCCAAAGAAAACATAAAAATGGCCAAAAAACACATGAAAAGGCATTGAACATCATTAATTTTGGGTGAAATGCAAATTAAAACTATAATGAGTTATGCCCACTAGGATGACTATAATAAAAAAAGAAAATCATTGTTGGCAAGTATGTAGAGAAACTGGAGTCTCTGTATATTGCTAGCAGGAATGTAAAATGGTGCAGCTGCTGTAGAAAACAGTATAGTGGTTCCTCAATAAATTAAGCATAGAATTCTGATAAAACTCAGGTGGTACCATGAAATAGGAATCTTCTACCATAGTCTTTGTAACTCCCACCAAGTGGTTTGGTGGTTGTTGGTGTTAAGTATCGACTCATATTGACCCTCTGGTGGATTTGAACTGCTGATTTTGTAGTTAGCAGTCCAGTGTTTATCCTACAGTGCCACACCAAGACTCTGGCATGACCATGTAGAACCAAGCAAATAGGGTGTATGGAACTCTAATGCAGGAATTGGTTAATTTTGCCATCCCTCTAGATTTAAAATGAGCCAAGTCAGAAACAAAAACAGAGGATCCCAAGACTGTCAAGAAAGAAGAACCACAATGAGAGTATGTCTTTTGGACGAAAGGGTACATTCTATAAGCCTGCTTCCTGCCCTCCTCCCCTCGTTGTCAGCACACATCCCCTCTCCCTCTCTGGGTCCTGAGTCCCCAGCTGCTCCATCTCTCCACGTCATCATCTCTGCCTCCATCTCAGGGATCGCTGCCTCTCTGGGTAGGGTTCCACTTTCCCATCTTCTCCCCTCATGGTTCCAGGGACCTCGCTGCCTCTCTGGGCAGGGTTCTGCTCTCCCTTCTTCTCCCTTCATGGTTCCAGGGACCTCAGCTCCTAGCCTGCAAAGTTAATCACTCCCTTCCTTGCCACAAAATGTCTACTTTTACATTTACAACCTTCACAATCAGTCCTGGTAGCAATTATTCACCCTTGTATCACAAGAGACCGATCCGCATTTCATTCAATCAGCCCCGCCTAGACAGATTGGATACTACTCAGTGGAGATTCTACCTTCCTTCACACCCTCTGGATCTAGGTTCCCTCTTGAAAGCTTGTAAGCCAGTCACTTCTTGCCTTTGTAGCCCCCCCATTTTGGATAGCCAATGTCCAAGTTGCCCATCCCTGCCTACTCTGTGTATGGAGGGGGTGGGAATGATCCTTGCTGTAAAGATTTGTTCCCTCTTTTGAGTTGCTGCATCCATAGGTGTAAGTCAAGTTCATCATTCACTTTAACTCTTGCATTCCTCCCTGTGTCTCCCACTACCTTCATCATTCCTCTGCCAAACTCTCTCTCGTTATATGGGTGACCTGCCCTGTGACCTGCCCTGTCACCCATGTTAAAATGTGTCTACCCTCTAGCCTATGAATAATTTTCCCTGTCCCTTCTCTGCTATAACCATCATAGATTGTTTCTTTTAGTAAGAAAACCTTTTCTTAACTTTTTACAACACTGTTCTCATATGATATTTGTCCTTTAGTGACTAACTAAATTCACTAAGCATAGTGTCCTCCAGGTTCATCTATGTTTTGAGGTGTTTCACAGATTCATCATTATTTTTCAGCATTGTATAGAATTCCATTCCATTGTGTACATGTACCAAAGTTTGTTTAGCCATCCTTCTAATTGCATTTAGGCTGTCTCCATCTTTTTGATATGTGTCTTGTAGACAGCATATTGTTCAAGGATCCTGTTTTCTTATCCACCATGCTCTTTATATCTCTTGACTGCTGCATTTAATCAATTTACAGTCAGTGTAATTATTGATCAATGGGAGTTGATTGCTGTCATTTTATTGTGTATTTGTGTGTGTGTGTGATGCTGTTGGTTTCTTTGTTCTGCATAATTTTCTGCACTGAGTTCATTTTGTTTGTGGGCTTTCTTTTCATTTTCATTTCTGTTGTGTTAATGTTTACCAAATCTTTCTGGTTTTCTTTTTTCAAATTTTTGATGTGAATGTGTGTTAACTTTGAGATTACACTGTAATTTATTTTTAAATGTCCTTGTTTTATCTTGAAATATACTTGACTTCCTTGCCATTTGGAAGTTCTGAGTCTGCACTATTCCCTCTTTTGCTTTGTAGTTGATTTCATTATAAATTGATATTTCGAGCTCTCTATTTTCAGTTTTGTGGGTTTGTTTTACTTTAAATAGTTCTATATTTGGATTGAAATCTGGATAGTGTTGTCATGTATGTTAATCTCAAGGTTTTATCTTCTGCTATTGCTTTTCAGTTCACAGAACACCTTTTAGCATTTTTTATAAAGTTGGTCTGGTCCTTAAAAATGCCTTTAAATTTTGTTTCCCAGGAAATGTTTTAATTTTGCAGTCATATTTGAGAGACAACATTGCTGGGTATATGATTCTTGGTTGGAAATTTTTTTCTTTTAGAGTTTTGTATATGTCATCCATTGTCTTCTTACCTGCATGGTTTCTGCTAAGAAATCAGAGCTTAGTATTATTGGTTATTCTTTATTGATAACTTTTTTGTTTTTCCCTGAGTTGCTCTCAGGATTCTTCATTGTCTTTGGCTTTGAAAAGTTTGATTATGATATGTCTTGGTAATTTTCTTTTGAGATCTATCCTGTTTGATGATTGTTTTAGCTTCTTGTATGCTTACCTTTTTGTCTTTTATGATGTTAAGAAATTTTCTTTCAAATTCTCTTTGGTTATTTTCTCTAAGCTTTCTATTATCTTTTCCTTTTTCTGGAATTTTGATCACCCATTAGTTACTTGTTCCTCATCATTGTGTCCCACATAACTCTTTGACTTTCTTTAAATTTTTTCATACTTTTTGCTGGTTGTTGAAAGATTTGTCTACAAGTGCACTAATTCAGATTGTCATTGCTTCAAGTCTACTCCATTGGCCTTTCAATGTACTGTTCATTTCTGAAATCTTAGTATTAACCTTTTGGATTTCTAATAGCAAGTTTTGTATTGTTTCAAACGTTGCATTTATTTTGTTTGTAGTGTTTTCCTGAAATTTTCTCAAGTTTTTTTCTATGTTCTCCTTGCTTTCCTTGATCTTTAGGTCAATTTTTTGAAGATATCTAAATATCATTTGAAATATTTTTCTTCTAGTCCTATTACCTTTCCTTCCTCAGAAATATTTTCTGGCTCTGCATCTTGGTCATTTGTTTGCGCCATCTCTCTTGTTTCTTCATATGAGCTAAAACTGTCTGTTGCCTCAAGGGCATTGTAGGGTTTTCGGTATTTGTATTTAATTGATGATTGAATGTTGATTTATTCTTGGGCTCTCACCAACTGTCTCCTGTGGATATAGTTAGAGAATGGAAGTGTATACACTGTTCTAATTCACTGTTTATAAATCTCAGTTTAGGGTGGGTTTGTCTGGTCTTGGCTTCTGCCTATCACTGATCAGGTGGTATTTGCTCCTGCTCAGTGGTTGAAGATCAAGAGGATATGGTTGTGACTGGGCTGTATGAACACAGTTGCTGCATCCTGTAGGGTGGGAAAGAGAAAACCCATCCCACAAACACACAGAAAACAAAACAGAGCAAACAAAACTGAACCAACAATGAAAACAGAAAATAATAAAGAGAAAAATGAAATAAAAATAGGCAGCAACCAGAAAAAAAGAGGGATAGAGAAAAAAAGCTATAGAAGAGAAACATAAGAGAGAAAATAAAAGGAAGAAACACAGAAAAACAAAACAAACCAGGAGAGGGAAGATGAAAAGAGAAAGAGAGTAGAGATAGTCAAGAAATGTCAAAAGGAAAATAAAAAGAAGAGGGAAATGAGAAACAGAAGGAAAAACAAAAGTGGAGACAAAAAGGAAAAATTCAAGGGAATGGAAAGAGAAGGAGGAGGAGAAAAAATGAACAAACAAAAACAATGAAGCAACAAAAGGAAAAGAAACAAACCTCAAAACAAAGAAACAGTGCAGCTGGTAGACCTGGAGAGGAAAACAACCCTGGAGGACTCTACCAGCTAAGAGCTCACATGGTGGGTGTGGGAGGGATGAGACAGTGGAGATCTTGGCCCTAGATGGAGTTCCTATTGCCCTCAGTGTTGTCTATGATCAGGACACTCAATCTGGAAGTAGTTCATAGAGACCCTTGAAGGAGATGGTTTCAGTGTCTGCTGGACCACAGGGCAGCTGGGGACAGGGTGACTGGTTACAGGCTGGTCTGCTGGCTCTGCGGCTTTTGTAGGCCTGGAGTTGATACTACCAAAATTCAGGAATCAAAATGGCATACTAAAGCAGCTAGTTGGCCCCTGCCTCACACTGGCATGACTCCCAACCACATGGCTCTGAACTCCCAGAGAGGGAGCAGGGTCAGCGCTGGGGGTAGATGAGGTTGGGAGTTGGCCACAGCCCTGATCACCAGGGGAGTGTGGGAAAAAGAAGGAATCACACCTTTCTTGTTCCCTGTGTGAATGTGATCTGCTCAAAGAAGTTCAAGACAGTCACGCTGCATCTGCTGGCTGTTCACCAGTCTCCTCTCTTACTGTCCCTACTCAGCTTCTCCTCCCAGCAAGAATTTAATCCACCTAACATTTCCTCTGAAGTTCAAGGTTCCAGAATCTTCATCTGTGTCTGTTTCATTTGGTTTCTGGTATCTTTGTTGTAGAGGGTCTGTGTGGTGTACCTGCCACATCCGCCATCTTGCCAAAAGTCTCCTTGATGCCACTTTTACATATAACAATTCTATTCTTGGATATATACCCAAAAGAGTTGAAAAGAGGTGTCCAAATGCAAACTTATCATGACTCTTAATAGTAGCCAAAAGGTGAAAACCCAAATGTGTATCAGCTAATGAATGGATAGATTGATGTGATAAATCTATGCAATGGACTATTATTTGGCCATGAAGTACTAATATATACTACAATATAGATGAACCTTGAAGATAATATACATGAAAGATGCCAGATACTAAAGGACGCATATTGTGTGATTCCATTTATATGAAACATCCACAATAGGCAGGTCCAGAGATAGAAAGCAGAGTAGTGGTTGTCAGGGGATGAGGGTGGGAGAAATGCAAAGTGACCATGTGAGGGGCTTCCTTCTGGGGTGAAGAAGATGTTCTAACAACATTGTAAATGTACTGAATGCCACAAATGGTCAATTTTATCTTAATGCATATTTTGCCACAATAAAAAGAAGCGATATATGTTTTTGTTTTTAATTTGGAAAAGACAATCACATATAAAAAACCTGTTGCTGTTGAGTAGATCCCACCTCACTGTGACCCCATGGGACATAGTAGAACTGTCCCATGGTGTTTCCAAGGCTCTAATAGGAGACCTGGTGTGACGTTGCGGGTAAATGCACTGGATGGCACAGTCGGTTTGAACTGCAAGGTCGGTGTTTCAAGCTTACCAGTCACTCCTTGGAAACCCTATAAGGGTCGCTATGGGTCGGAACTGACAGCACTTAACAACAACAATCTTTACAGAAGCAGACTGCAACATCTTTCTCCCATGAAATGGTTGGTGGGTTTGAACTGCCCATCTTTCAAGTAGCAGCCCATTCCTTAACCACTGTACCACAAGACTATGAAAAATTAAAGTAAATTCCCCCAGAAGCAAAAATGTGTAGAGCATTTCTTTCTTGTCTCTTTTTCTAAATTGAGTATAAATAAGCCATGCTTGTGTAAGAGGAACAGGTGAGACTAGAGAGTGTGTTTGTGGCTGAATGAGGACATGTCTAGGGTTGTGCAGGGAAATAGTGGTGCCACCTGCCAGGAGCTAACAGTGCAGAGGGAGTGAGGAGACTTCTGGGTAAGAACTCATCTCCTGGGAAGAGAGGGTCAGGCAGATAGATGCATTCGTCCCAATAACAGGTGCATCTGAATACAGTTTCCTATGAACTCTGATTCCACGGAGCTCATAGCTCCGTGGAATCAGATCTGAGCGATGCATACAAGTGTGTGTGCTTGAGTGTATGTGTATATGAGAGAGAAAGAGACTGAGGGAGAAAGTGAGAGACTGAGGGAGAGAGAGTAGGGCGAGTCTCCAGAAGTAATGTCTGACCCTAGCAGGGCCACATTTCCTGGCAGAATAAACATTGAAAGTGAAATGCTGGGAGATATCACCCCAGTCTAGGGCCTGTGGACCACAGGACTGCCAGCAGAGCTGGGGCACATGGAGAAATAACAGGAAAACAATAGGGATCACATGGGAGCAGGATGCCTGGCCTCAGTCACAAGCCCAGAGGTGACACCTGTGGGAAATTCTAGAAACACTTGAGGAAAACTTTTTAGAGGCAGGTGGGAGTGGGACAAAGGAAGCTTGGGTGTCAAACTGTAATTCATTGTTCCAGGACTCTAACAAGACAGTGAGGCCCTGCGAGCAGACCCATGCCATATTTAACTTCTGTTTCTCCATGCTTGGCACATAGTGCTCAGTCAATTAGACTCTTTTCAACAATCTGACTTACAGTATGGTCTCCAGAAACAAATTACAGTAAAAAATGGGGATTCCTTGAGTAGAAAAATAGAGTAAGAAAACATTGCTCTCAAATTTGGCATCAGTGGATCTTGGTAGTCCCTTCCCCTACATTCTCTGGGTTCCTGCAATGCCTAGTTGCAGTCCATAAGTGCCATGATAGTGATTATGAGCCGGGCTGCTAACCCCAAGGTCAGCTGTTTGAAACTACCAGTCAGTTCACAGGAGAAAGATGAGGCTTTCTGCTCTTAAAGACACACAGCCTCGGAAACCCTATGCAGAGATGCTATGAGTCAAAACCAACTCCGCAGCACATAACCACCATCACCATCAGAGTTCACCTTTGATCACCGACTCTTCTGTTTGGTGTTTAGGCATAATGATGAGGGTGGAAGAGAGCTCCGAGCCACTGCATTGAGTAGATGGGAGCCTGGGAACCTAATTTGTTTTACTGATGAATTGGGTTTATTGACTGGGTGCCAACCACGTGCCTGGTATCAAAGGGGCTCTTAGAGAAACTTCGATCCTAGTCCTTGTCATTGAAGTGTTTATAACTAGTTACAGCTATCTATGCACCACAGAGCTGTAAGGCAGCATGCAATATCAGGACAGGGTCTATGTGCAGAGATTACATAGGCAGGAGGATCTTGGAAGACAGAGGCCCCTGGGGGTCAAAGAAAGCAGAGGCCTTGGTGGAGAAAGTGGGGCATGAGAGGGCCTGGAGAAGAAAGACTCCAAATTCTGAAAGTGGGATTCTAATTCTGGCTCCACTGCTTCTAGCTGTGTGACCTTAGGCCAGTACTTTTACTTCTTCAAGTCCAGCTTCTGTAAAATAGTTCCAAACTCAGGAGGTTGTTATGAGGCACAAACAAACAAAAAAGAATACCTAAGCCACTTAAGTAGTGCTTGTTGTGGTTGTTAAGTGCCTTTGAGTCAGTTCAGACTCATAGCAATCCTGTATAGGGTTTTTGAGGAGCAGCTGGTGGGTTTTAACTACTGACTTTGTGGTTCGCAGTCTAGTACTGATCCTACAGCACCTCACCAGGAGTCCTAATAAAGGTAGTGTAGTGTGTTACATGTTGGGCTGCTAGGTCAAGAGTTCAAGTCCAAGAGGTACTCTGCCGGAGAATGATGAGACTTTCTGCTCCTGTAAAGATTTACAGTTTCAGAAACCCTATACAGGGTTACCATGAGCCGGAATCAAGTCCACTACATACTACCACCACTACCAGACACATAATAATCACTCAACAGAGGTTACCCATTCTTTTTGTGGTAGGGAAGAACAGAGAATGTGGAGAGATGGAGACATTGGGGAGGCTGCCTTAGCTTCTGGGTAGTTCAGTTCAACTGAACAAGTGTTTATTAAGTACCTACTATGTGCTAGGCTCTGTGCTTGACTTCAGGTGGTGGAGACATGGGTCCTGCCCTCAAAGAGCTGACAGGCTAGTGCGAATATAACACATCAACAGTCAACTATGAAACAACAGGACTTCTGGTGTGGCTCTGTAAGATTAGCACTGGACCACAAACAACAACGTCGGCAGTTCAAACCCACCGGTAAAAAGCCAAAAAAAAAAGCCAAAGCAAACCTTATTCAGGGTTGCTATGAGTCAAAACTGACTCAACAGCACCTAACAACAAAAACATGAAAAATCAGGGAGTGAGCAGGTGATTGTCAATTCAGAGAGCTCACCAGGCCTACAGCTAGGTAGTCAGAGTCCTTTACTGGGAGAGGTACACCTCAGTGAGATCTGAGTATGGGTAGAAATTAGACAATAGTTGAAGGGGCAAGAGGGAGAGAAAAGAGGGTGTGTCCATTAAAAGGAAGAGCATTTCATTCTGTGGACTGAGAACCAAGAAGAACACACAACAACTACAGAATGACATA
>NW_006408519.1:2431290-2458876 GCF_000296735.1 Chrysochloris asiatica
AAAAAAAGAACATTTCAATCATCCGGAGTGAGAGAGTTTAGTCCATTGAAACCGCCACCACATGGTCAGGGAACCTGGATCCAGTGAGATGGGGAGGGAGTAGGAACTGGTCTTAAAAAGCTGTACCCAAGTAGTCCCTAACAGGGAGTCCCATAAACTTGCCTGTGCATTCCCAAGAGCACTGTAATGTGTGTCCAGCGAGAGGAGGGCAAGGCCAGAGGAAGACAGTCCAGGAGGTTTCATGGTCATCTAGGTGAGAGACTGGGCATCCTCAGCTGATGTAGTGGGAATGGTGACACGGGAGCAGATTCCAGAATTACTTAGAGCAAAAATGACAGGACAGAGACCTTGTACTCAACTATCTCACATTTACATCGGACCTGTGAGGACAGACACTGACCAGTCAGGTGAGTTGTGTAGCAATGGAGGTGTAAGCATGGGTACTGGGGGTGGGAAGTGCTGAGGACAGCAAAGGCTGGGGGATCCATAGGACTGGGCAGAAACTCCTGCGAGGAGGTGCTCATGGTGGCCTTGGAGTGGCTGTGTGGGGCACAGAGACACATTCTTGGGCTCTCAGCTGTCATTCTTGATGATCCTGCCATAAGGCCCTGGGAAGGGAAGGAGGTGGTGAAAATGGGGTTCAGGGGAAAGCGCTAGCAGGACCTGCAGGCCTGATTGAAATGGGGAGAAGCTCAGGCAGGTGTGCTGATCTGCTCCAGGTTGGGTGGAGGAGGGAATTGGAGAAACTTCACAGAAAACAGCTGGGCTGATGGAGAGAAAGAACCAGCTGTAACCCTAGTTCAGGGGACACATTACAGTGTAGCCATATCTAGACAGAACAAAGTGGACCCCACTGTACAAAAGGAATATTAATTCATTTTATTTTCCAGCTTCTAGAGGTTTCCTTGGCTCATGACCCCTCCCAGCAATGGCATCACTCCCACCTTTGTTACCACTGGCCCATCTGACTTCACATCATCCACCTGACTCTGACCTCTTACAATGACCCAGGATAATCTACTCATCTCAGAAACTTCATTTCATCGTACCTTTTTGCCACGTCAGGTAATGTACTTGGCACAAGTGGTTTGTGGTTGGCTGCTAACCTGAAAGTTGGCAATTCAAATCCACCCAGTGGTTCTCCTGAAGTAGTCCTGGTGAACTGCTTCCATTAAGAATTGTTGTTAATACTTTCAAGTTGGTTCCAAGAAAACCCTAGACAACAGTTCTACTCTGCAACACATGTGGTTTCCATGACTGGGGGCACCAACTCTACAGTAGCTAACAACACCAACAACAGAACCTGGGCATCTAGGTGGGATGCTATAGGATAAGCTATGAACAGCTAACCCCAAGGTTAGTGGTTCAAACCTACCAGGTACTCCTTGGAAATCTTTTATAGGGTCGCTGTGAGTTGGAATTGACTTGACAGCATTTAATAACAACATTATTCAGTCTTCCATACTTAGTAACTCCTCTCTTCCTTCAGATTTCAGCTGAAAAAGTCCTGTCTTCACAAAAGCCCTTCTTGACCTCTTTAATGAGTACCTCTCCATCATACTGCCTGTATGGGAAGCCATTTGGTTTTTCCACTTGTATTTTCAGCCCCCAGCAGTCTGGCAAACATAGGGGCTCTGTTGGCATTTGTTAAAGAGATTAATGAACTTGTCTGAAGTCACAGACAACAAGTAGTGGGGCCTGATTTGAACTTGGGCTGTGGGTTTCAGATTCCTCTAGGCCAGCCATCACATGGGGACTGCCTTGCAGACTAGCATTGGCTCAGGAGGCATATGTAAATCTTTACTACAACATCCAGGCGCCCTGGTGGCACAACATCTAAAGAATCACTGCTAATCAAAAAGTTGGTGATTCAAACCAAAAGAAAAAGTAAACCCAGAAAATGTGTACGAATTGTTGTGTGCAAAACGGACCTGCTCTTGAAAACCTTCACCCAATTCACAGTTGTGGTCATTGTTAAGTGCCATTTCCAAGGAGCTGATGGTAAGTTTGAACCACCGACCTTGAGGTTCAAACTGACCTTGAGATCCAGTATTTATCCTATGGAACCACACCAGGACTCCAATTCGCAATAAAAAGCACACACACACAAAAGTAAACCTATTGTGGGTAAGTCAGTCAGTTCTGATGCATAGTGACCCTGTAGGACAGAATAGAACAGCCCCACAGGGTTTCCAAGGCTGTTAGCTCACAGGACCAGACTACATCTTTGTGCTGTGGAGTTGCTGGTAGCTTTGGGTTCCAACCATGGACCTTTTGGTTAGCAGTCAAACACTTAACCGTTGTGCCCAGACTACTTCCATAAAGATTACAGCCAAGAAAACATCCTGTGGAGCCTGTTACTCAGGACACAATGAATCGGAATTGATGGAGGGCACCCAGCTGCTACCGCATCCACCATGTATAGGACTATGGTTGGCTGTCCAGCGTTTGAAACCCCCAAGGCAAAGCAGTCTAAAATTCTGTGCATCAGCACATGTTTTCTTTGGGAGGGATGTCTTGTAACCCTGACAATGTGGGACTGGGGGATGTGGGTGGCCAAGGCTGATGAAGCAGCAGTGATGCTCCGCCACAGGGAGTATGGGTGCTCCTCCACAGGGAGGGTATGTCCTCCAGGGGAGCCAGTGGGTGCACCCTGAGAGGCGGAGAAAGCTAAGGGCAGCGACTTGGACACACCCACGGGAAGAAGCTGAGAGGAGGCGATGCTAGAGAGGAAACCAGCTGTCAGAAACCCGCCAGGAGAAGTGGGAAAGAGCAGTGTCATGGAAACCAGAGGCAGCAGGGCCCTCGGAGGTGGCCGCTCTGGGAGCAGCATCAGGAGGCTCAGAGGTGGGAAGGCCTCAGCCACCTGTCCTCCTAGGGAAGGCTGGCTCTAGTCACCCTCAGCGGAGTGATTTCAGTTAACCCCTTGGAGAAGGCAAGGGAGGTGGAGGTTGGGTGGTGCAACAGGGATTTCAGGAGGAAGCCCAGCGACCACACATTTCCGGATTTGGCAGGGAAAGAAAGAGGGTGGTTGCTAGGAGGGGCGGTGAAGACCAGGGGAGCCATACGTAGGTTTGAAGGCCGCCTGGGAAGCCTGGGAGGATGCAGTCGGAGAAACATGAGGTGGGTAGAGCATTGTGGGCGGCACAGGCCCGGCAGGGAGAATCTGAGGATGACTCAGCCCCTGTCCCTCAGTCACTTCGGCATGGTGGCCAGGGCCTGGGAACTGGCTTTCTCCTTCCAAGTTCAGCTTTAGAGAGGAGGGAATGCCCAGAGAGGCCGCCTGAACTCAGGCCCCTCTCGATACCGAGCTACAGCTAAGAGGGCTGAGTGCTCCTAGGAGACCCGGACGTGTCCAGTCTGATCTGAAGTCACTAGGAGGAGTAAAGTGGTAGCGGTGTAGTTGCTCTCTACACAAGGTACTAGACCTGCCTTCTCCACCCTAAAGGCCTCTGACCATTGGATTTTGACGATGTGGGTCCAGTTTGGGGTTTAGACCCCTTTGGCAGGCTTACACCTATGAACCTTTTCTTAAAATACACACATAAAATGAGGTACAGTATGATTACAAATGAAAACAATGATATTGAAAAACAGTGATCAAAATATATTTCAAAACCCAAATTTACATAGTAATTTATGTGCTTTATTAAAGAGCCAGATTTAGCAATGGGCCATGAATGCAAGGCCGTGATGGGCATGAATCACATTTTAAGATAGCTGCACAACTCTAACGTGGAGAAATATTCAGACTTTTTTCTGGCCACACCGTCACAGATCTTATTAGTGCCAGCAGTCACAATGGAAAGAAATGATCAGTGTGAGGTAGAGGTTAGAGAAAAGGAAGATGTCATTTTACCCACCCAGGTTGTTGTTCGTTGTTGTTAGGTGCCGTAAAGTTGATTCCAACCCTGCTTAGGGTTTCCAAGGAGCAGCTCGTGGATTTGAACCAATGATCTTTCTGTTGGTTAGTAGTCTAGTGCTTTTCTTCCACAGCACCACACCAGGACTCCAAGTTCTTACACCCCCTGAATCCTATCCATGGTTTTCAAAGTGTGAAGTCCATTCTGCAGAAAGAGTCAAAGCTTCAAAGTTTGTGGGAGCCACACAGCTGATATCATGCAGGTAGCCAGGAGACAGTGTGTGGGGTGGGGTGGGGGCGGGGGGAGCTTGGTACCCTGGAGAGCAAATACTCCTGGGGCGGGGGGGGGGGAGCTGAGGGGCAGTACTGCTCAGCTGTCAGGATGCAGGCCCTAGATGTTAGTTGCCAAGGAGTCAGCTCCAGTTCTGACTCATGTTCTGGAACAATTAAAAGGAAATGTTGCCTAGCTCTGTGTCATCTTCATAGTCATTGGTACACTTGAGTACCAATGTGGTCAGCTGGGCATTCTGAGAGCCTTCCAACCTAGGGGGCTCATTTTCCAGTACTATGTTGGGCAATATTCTGTTGTGAAACATAAGTTTTCATTGGCTCACTTTCAGAAGTAGATCAGCAGGCCTTTCTTCCTATTCTCTCTTAGTCTAGGGTAGTACTACTGCCCAATCTTCACATTTTTAAGCAAAGTCAATTTGAAAAAAAAGCAACTTCTCCTAATTCTTAAATGTAAAACATTTACATTTTAAAGTAAACTTTGAGGGGCAAACATAGCACAAAAATGCTGACCAGATGTAGCCTGGAGGCACTTTCTGTTGATCCCTTCAGATGTGGTCCTTTGAGGGGTCTGGATAGCTCAATTCAGGCCTTTAGTGTTCAGTGAGAGGCTGGTTGAATCATATATAACCCAGGGCTCTAGACTAAATGTGTACTAGGCAATAACCCTGATCCACAGTAAATTAACACACTAGGTTTAGTCATTGTCCAGGCGTGTCTCCTCAGGGTATTGATTTTTTCTCTCCCAGTAGCTGACAGGGTCTGGGCAGTGTCTCCACTTGCTTTTCTCCATGGAAGGACAGAGTTTCCGTCTTAGCCCTACCACTTACCAGCCCAATGACATTGAGAAGCCATGAATTCCTCTCACCTCATGGGAACTTTGCTATACAATGGGTTTTAAATCACTTTTTAAATTGCAAGTATAATGTCCAAATACAAGGAATCTGGTCATCTCCGTTCCATTTCATTTCTTTTTGTCCTCTGCTCAGTCAGCTGGGTTGGTTGTTGAGACTGTTCTAACTCATATCAGCCCTGTATACAACAGAACAAAATACTGGTGCAGTCCTTCACCAGCCCCACAATCATTGCCATATTTGAGCCCATTGTTGCTGTCACTGTGTCCCTCCATCTTGTTGAGTGTCTTCCTCATTTTTGATAGCCTTCTACTTGTACTTTACCAAATATGGTGTCTTTCTTCAAAAACTGGTCCTTCCTGATAGATAATAAGTCCAAAAAGTATGTGAGAAGTCTAGTCATCCTCACTTACAAAGAGCATTCTGTTTATACTTTCTTCTAAGACAGATTTGTTCATTTTTCTGGCAGTTTACAGTATATTCAATATTCTGTGCCAACACCTTAATTCACATGCATCAATTCTTCTTTGGTCTTCCTTATTCATTGTCCAGCTTTCACCTGGGTGTAAGAAAGGGGGAGTCATGATTGTCTCAAAATGTAGCATAATGTCTGTTCAATGCCAAAGCAAGAGCGTTAGGCAATGTCTGATTTATTCATAACAATATCAATCTGGAGCAGTCTACAGTATTGGACAGTTAGTTACCTGGGCTCCTGCAGGTAGCCCTGAAATCTGGTGCCTTGCAGATTTGGAGCGGCAAGGGGAGAAGCCTCCTGCATGCTGGCTGATTTCATTTTGCACACACTGGGTTAGACCCTGCTCCTGGTGGGTTCACTCTCATTTTCAGATAGAGCAAATAGATGCTCTGAGCTGCTCAGGGCAGGTTCTCAGGGACTGGGTTGTTACCAAAGATGAAAAGTGAAACCGGATAACATTTCTACCACCATGCTGTCACGCTGGAGCCTCTTTTTTTTCTTTTTCTTTTAACGAACACCCTGTGGCTCCGTGGGAGTTTTGCCTGCCTTTTCCGGGTAATTGCCTCGCTTCCGCCCACAGTGAGCCTGGCTGTGGCAGGCACTGCGGGCCGACCGGGGGTGGTGGCGCGATACAGGCGCTCTCAGCCCGTGATTCGGAAAGGGGGCGCCCCAGTCTCCCGTGGGAAGATGAGAATTGATGGGACTTGGGGGGAAGTGGCGGCCATAAGGGAACTGTCTTTGCTGGATGCACACAAGAAAAACCAGGAAATGAGGCCTCCCAGAGTCTATGACTTCTACACCCCAGAGGCTGATTCAGGAGAGATAGAGGAGCCTCGCTCGCTGGCTGCAGGGGTTTGGATTCTACTTCTGCCCTTGTGTAGCTGTGAGACCTTCAGCAGATAATTAGATCTCTGTTATTTTTAGTTGCCATGGAGTAGCTTCCAATTCATGGTAACCCGAGTGTACAGAATAGAATTTCAAACCATACAGTTTCAAGACTGAGACTTTTCTGAAGTAATTTGCCAGGCCTTACTTCTGAGGTGCTTCTGGCAGGGCTTGAACTTCCAACCTTTCAGTTCATGGTCCAGCACTTAACCATGTGCACCAATCAGAGATTCCACTTCGCTCTCTTGTTCCTCTGTTTTCTGATATGTAAATTGGGGAGAGTGATGGCATCACCTCATCATTTACTGTGAAGATGAAGGAAATAACACAGGAAGCATTTAGAAGAGAGAACATGGCAAATGCTCTACAGCTCCATGTTGGCTTTTATCCTGTAAGCTTCATCCTCTGCAGTCTCTAAAGAAGCTCATGGAACATTCCCTGTAAGACCTGAGAGGTGCTGGTGTTTCTAGTTCCCTGTGGAACCCAGTAAACCTCTTCTCATCCATGAAGATCCAGTTCAAATGGTGCCTCCTCTGGGAAGCGATGTTATTATGCGACTTGTCAAGTGCTCGGCTCCGTACTGAGAACCACCACTATGTGGTCTCCTTCAGTGGGAGATCAGGTTTTGTGGGGCCTGACACTGACAATTTTGCTTTGTTTTAGTTTTTGCAAAAAGAATACAAAGCTATCTGATTTTTAAAATAAATTTCATAAAGCAAAAATCTCCATGTGAACACATCACCAGGGCTTTGTTAAGGAGCCTGAGCAAGTGAGGTGACTTTTAAGAACCTCCTAGATAAAAAAGTTAATTGTCTCACAGTCCTGGAGGCCACACATCTGAAATCGGATGTCAGCTCTGTTGATTCCTTCCAGGCTCTGAAGGAGCATCTGGTCCACATCTGCCTTCTAACTTCTGGTGATGGCTGGTGATGCTCCGTGTTCCTTGGCTTATAGACACATCATTCCAAATCTCTTCCTCCCTCTTCATGTGGCCACCCTCCCTCTGTGTGTCTCTTTTATAAGGGTACCACTCAGGATGGATTATGACCCACTCTACTCCAGTATTACCTCATGTTAACTTTACCTCACAGTCATAGTGGGGTGGGGGGAGAAGTGGTAGGACAGTAAAACATCAACATATCTTCTGACTTGCGGGGGACACAATTCCATCCATAACATTTGGAATGGTTTGGGTGGAAGGGTGACTGGAATGGGTTTAGGAGTGAAACAGGAGAGAAATTGATAGCAAGCACAGACAACTCTTCTGAAGAACTTTTGCTGTGGGGAACAAAGAAATAGGACAATACTTGGTGAAGGAAGTAGGATCAATAGAAGTTTCTGATGATGGGAAAATATAAGCATGTACGTGTTGATTAGGAGCTCTGTAGCGTAGTGGTTCCAAGTCAGGCTGCTAACCTCAAAGTCAGCAGTTCAAAACTACCAGGTGTTCCATAGGAGAAGATGAGGTTTTCTGCTCCCGTAAAGATTTACAGCCTCAGAAACCCTGCACAGGGTCGCTATGAGTCGGAACCGACTCCACGGCACATAACCACCACCACCACCACCACCATAATTGAGGGAACTGCTAGATTTCAGACAAACCTTGATGGAACTAAATATGTCATTTTGCCCACATAGGTTTACAGAGCCCCTAAATTCTGGGTATGGATCCCTTGAGGGACAGAGATTCCAGGTTTTGAGCTTCTGTCTTTGGAGATGATAGGACAAAAAGGAAAGAAAGATTCTTGAATAACCTCCTAAGGCAAAGCCACACTGCCTGCCTTGAAGCAGCCAGACTGGTATGTAAGAAAGAATTAAAGTTCTGCTTCATTGAAACCATTGTATTTGGGGGTCTCTCTGCAGCTTATCCCACCACTCGTCTGTCAGTTTGTGAACAGCAGAGAAACACTGTCAAATATAGTGCCGGAAAATGAGCCCCTCAGGTTTGAAGGTACTCAAAGTGTAACTGGGGAAGAGCTGCCTCCTCAAAGTAGAGTTGATGGATTGGCAGCATCAGTGGGCTCAAGCATGGCAACAATTGTGAAGTTGGCCCAGGACCGGGCAGTGTTTCGTTCTGTTGTGTATAGGATCACTATGAGTTGGTACCTACTCGATGGCACCTAACAACAACAACAACAACAACGGCAGTTTATCCTAAGTGTACCCTAACAGAGAGGGAGCTGGTGACTAAATTGTTAATCTTAAATTGTGTGAGTCAGTGAATTGCCTTGCCCAAAGCAAGCTGAAACCCAGCTGAGGGCCTCAGGACTCCCCAGTAGTAAATCCCCCAACACCCCCATCCTTTCCACCAAGTGCCTCACCCACATCCCACCCCCATGTGGGCCTCAGCAAAGTCCACCTGTTTCCTGTTCATGGCCTGGCCTCACCCACTTGACTGGCTGACAAAAGAGCAGCTGCCTCCCCACCCCCTCTGCCCCTCCCTCTCAGGCCTGGACACACCCAGACTGGCTGGCAGGTCCCTGACCACAGTTACCAGGAATGTGAATAGAGGACTTGGGTTGGTTGGGGCTGTGATTGCTGGTGGGAGCTCAGGGCTCTGAGAGGATCTGAACCCGAGCTGACTTTACAGCCAGGAGCAGCAAAAATGCACTTAAAAAGGGAAAGGAGACTAGTGTCTATGCCAAGAACAGGGACATCTCAAAAGGTGGGCAGGGCCAGAGTCAGTGCAAGCTGCCATTTATTCACACACACTAAACGCCAGGGCTTAGCACACGTGGCCTCTCTTAACCCTCAAACAGACCCATGACTTAGATTCTACCATCTCAACTTTTTACAATTCTGGAATTGAATCTCAAAGAGGTTGAGTCACCTGCCCAGGGTCACACAGCCAGGAAAGTTAATAAGCATCAAAGGCCCTCTTAAATAACAAGGACTGGAGCTAAGCCTGGGGAAGAGGAGGGTCAGCTCTCAATTTGAGAAGCCATCATCAATGCAGGTGCTCAGGGTGAATGTGTGACCGTCACAGAAAAGGGTCACGCCCGCAGGAATCTGCAGGGAGGCTACTCCAAGGTGGGGTGCCAGGGGAGGACCTGCAGCTACACTGACCCCTAGGATGATGATCGAGTCAGAGTGGACAACCCCTGGCTAGTCTCTCCACACTCACCCTTGTCTCTGGGGCCCCAAGAGGAGAGCTGGCCCGTGATTTGTGTGCGTGGGTGCAGCTTCCCACGCCCGGTGCATGCATCGGCAGGCACAGGCTGGACAGAGGCTCTGTCCTGGAGTTCCCAGAATTGAGGAAGAGCAAGAGAAGGCCTAGATTTCATTACAAGGACCTGATTTCTGGGGGAGGTTTGGGCTAGAGAAGGCAGCCCTGGGCATTGGAAAGCACATTCACTCACTGAGGGGCCAGGGTGCATTGTGGGCATGAGTCAGCATAATCATACCTATGGCATTCCATCATGAGCTCCATGAAATGAAACTCCACCTGAGAGACGGAAGCACGGTAGCTCTTGCGTGAAGAAGGTAAGGATGTGGTGTGGCTGTTCTGACACAGGGAGAAGGTGGACAGAGGAAGCGGAATAAACCCTGAGCAGCGGTGGGCTCTCTGGCATGCTGGTCTGCTGAACCAGCAACTGTGGCTCTTCCCTCCAAGGCAGGGTCTACTCCAACCGGGCCCCAGGATCCATCTGGCTTCTGGGCAAAGAGCTACAGGACCACATAGGGGCCTGCTCTGGCCTCCTTCCAGGACCACTCCCTTGTGACCAGGCTTTGCCCTGCACACATGTTGTAGGATGAGGCCCTGCTCTCTAAGGCCCTGTGGGAATCTGAGCCAGGCTTTCCTTCTTACTCCCTCAGTTGCCCTCTACTGAGTCTCTACCCGCTGGCCCATCCCTGAGTTACAGCTTCCTGCTGTCAACTGCTCATCTGTACTGCTGCTTGGCCTGTCCCCCATCCTCCGTGACCCAAGTCTCCCTAAACAAGGTCCTGCTGACCACACACTCAGGTGAAACCAGTCCCTGTGAGTTGGTTAGATGGTATAAATACAGTTGTGTGTGCCCCCCCACTCCCCGCAGGATACCACGGGTAGGTGCAGTTGACCCCTGGACTCTCTGATCTCACCAAACAGTATACCTTTACAGTGGCAGGTAAGGAGCTCTGGTAGCGCAGTGGTTACGAATCGGGCTGCTAACCTCAGGGTCAGCACTTCGAAACTACCAGCTGTTCCATGGGAGAAAGATGAGGCTTTCTGCTCCTGTAGAGATTTACGGCCTCAGAAACCCTATACAGGGTCACTGTGAGTCGGAACCGACTCCACGGCACATGACAACAACAACAATGGCAGGTGCTGCTAGTTGTTCTTCAACATCGTTCTTCCTGTCTTTATAATAGTTTTAACAGTTTTAGCTGAGAATATGGTTGCTGAACTAAAGACTACATTTTCCAGCATCCTTTGCAGCTAGGTCTCCCCATGTGACTAAGTTTTGGCCAATAGATTATAAGCAGAAATTACTTCAATCTCTTCATTGGGTGAGTGCCTACCCGGCCCCTTTTCTCCACGTCTCATCAATTGGAGATCAAAGAAACCAAAGATATGAAAACTGCTAAACAAATATCACTTATCCAAGCCATTGGAATTGGACATGGCTCTATTAGGGAAGTCTGATCTGGATCTTGACTAATAAAGCGGCAGACACCAGTACCTCTCATTTCACTGAGATTCTACTCCCTTTCCTATGAAAGTTCAGACAATCCTGTCCTCACAGTGAATAAGGCTGTCACCAAGATCTGAGATCAGAGAGCTGTACAGAAACAATAAATCCACCCTCTAACCTTCTGTAAGTGGAGGCAGTCATGGTTCAGTGGTAGGAGCCTCAACTTCCTTGAAGGAGACTGGGGTTCAATTCCCACACAAGGCACCTCAAGTATAACTATCACTCCTCTGTCAGTGGAGGCTTACAATGCTGTTGCTATGCTGCTGAACATGTTTCAGTGGGCTTAGAAGAAGGTCTGATGATCCACTTCCAAAGATCACCCAGTGAAAAGCCCCACAATCACAAAGTCCAATCCACAACCAATCCTGGGAACAGCACAGTGCTGGGTAACAGTTCATTTTACTGTGTATGGGGTTACTGTGAGTTGGAGGCTGATTTGATGACAGCTAAAACAACAACATCCTTTAAGTACTAATGTGTCAGATATGCTCACATTTAATACTCATGATAACCCTTTGAGAAAGGACGATATCACTGCTTCCCCATTCCCTAAGCTTCCCCCAAGCTCTGTCCTGCCTCTGCTGGGGAGCTGAGTCAAGAGGAACATGCAGTTTGATGGCTGTGGAAGCAAAACATCCACAGACAGCTGGACACAGAGCTGAAGCCATGCAGCTTACTCAGTCAGTAACTAATGATTGAGCACCTACTGTTTGCCAAGCTCTGAACCAGGCACTGGAGGTTTAGTGGAGAGCAAGTGACTAGCTCCGACCTCCTAAAGCTTGCTGCCCACATGGAAGGAGACCTAAATGAAACATAACAGTATGCAGGTGATAGTTAAAGTTGGGATAAAGGTTAGGGAAAAAAAAGACTATTGGGTCAAAGTCCCCCCAGGATGTTCAAGAACGGGTATGGAGTCAAGTATGAAAGATGGGGGGAAAAAAAAGTATGAAAGATGGGGAGGTAGGGAAGGAATGTGTTCCTCCAACAATGGAGCTTAGGAGTCACTGACAAGAAAGAGGCAGTTATATGTGAGTAGTGACACACCGTGAGCCCAGAACAGTCCCTACCCTGTGTCCTAAAAATCTGAGATAAAGACTCAACTCCTCCTCCATTTTACCCCAAGATGATTATTTTCAAAATGTCCTGATTTCAGCTAACACCAAAATAAAATTTCAGAATTTTCATATTAAAAAGATGATTCCTTTGGAGGCATTAAGGCAAGAAAAGTCAGCCCATCAGGGAAAAGTTCCTCTTAAGACTGAAATTCAAAGGGAACCCATGAGTAGTCTAGTATACTTGCTGGTGACTACCTTGGCTTACTTGTGAATGGAAGTGGGTCGATGGTTCAAACACACCAGCCGCTCCTCGGAAACCCTATACAAGGTCTCTACAAGTCAGAACCAACTTGACAGCACTTAACAACAAACAACAACAACAACAAAAGTTAACATATGAACCCTGATGGCACAATGGTTAAATTTAAGATTGGTGATTTAACCCCACCAAGCAGCTCCACAGGAAAAGATCCAACTCTCTGCTCTTGTAAAGGAGCTCTGGTAGCGTAGTGGTTATGAATCGGGCTGCGAACCACAAGGTCAACAGTTCGAAACTACCAGCTGTTCTGCGGGAGAAAGATGAGGCTTTCTGCTCCTGTAAAGATTTACAGCCCCGGAAACCCTGTACAGGGTCACTATGAGTCGGAACCGACTCCATGGCACATAACAACAACAACAACAACAATCTGCTCTTGTAAAGATTAAAACGTAGAAACCTGATGGGCAGTTCTACTCTGTTACATGGGATTGCTAAGAGTCAAAAATGGACTCGATAGCACCTAAAAATAAGGTTAATAAATTGCACTCAGTTGCTCTCAAAGCAGGACTATTACAGCTGTCTGATCCATGTTTGTCACTCAGGTGACACAAGTATTAGCTGAGTAGTTCTTGTTGATAAGTGCTGTCGAGTCAGATCCAAACCTACAGCAACCCTGTAGAGAGTTTCCAAGGAGCCACTGGTGAGTTTAAACCACTGACCTTGCAGTTCAAACTGACCTTGAGGCAGTGATTATTTCCCATTCCCATTGTTGCTTCTGACTCACAGTGAGCCTGTGTAGGGATTCTAGGGCTCTAAATCTTTACAGGAGCCAACAGTCTCATCTTCCTCTCACAGAATAACTGCTGGACTTGAACCACTGACCTTGTGGTTAGTAGCTTAATGCCTAACCCACAGCATCACCATTTCTCCTTGGTTAAAGAAGAGAAAACAAAAGGAGGGGAAAGAAGGGGGTGGAGAAAAGCAGAGAGAGTGGAGGTGAGAAGAGATGCCCTGCCTGTTAGCTCAGCTGTCACCACGGGGCCTCCTTCCCTGTGGTAACTTTACTCTTTACTCCCATCCTTTACCTTGACCTTCACAGCAAACCTGGAAGGTAAGTATTATCAGTCACATTTTTGTAGATGAAATACCTGATGCTCAGAAAGATTCAATCACACGGACAAGGCCAGCCGGTACAGCCAGGACTAGAGGTCAGTCTGTGTACTTCAACCCCTGGCCTTCCCTAGTCTCACCACTCCTTCCCAGACTTGGCTGCTAGGGGATCCTGGTGTCTCTTCCAAATGAGAAACCTCAGTGCCTGGTGCCCAGGAGGTCCTCATTCAGTGTGCATTGAATGAGACAGGAGAGGGTGTAGAGGGCGAAGGATGTTAGGGAGACCTCCCACTGCTCCTGTGATGGGAAAGGAACAAACGAAAGCAGAAGAGACCAAGGCAAGCCCCCTGTTTCTAAGGGGATAGTGCTTTTGCCACCAACAGGCTAGCTGGGCAAGACTGTGCCTTCACTACCGACCTGGGTTGATCCTACATTTCTCAGCTATAATGCAGACTTCAGGAGAACAATCCACACTGAGGAAATGAGAGGAAGGAAAGGAGGCAAAGTCAAGGTAGGACCCAGCTAAGGCAGCAGGGGCATTTGATTCTCCAGCACCCTGACTCTCCCAACTGACTGCTTCTGGGCATCACCCAGTAAGTTTCAGAAACAGAGCTTGGGCCACTTCCCCGGAGACTCTGCATGAACTGGTCTGGGATGGACAAGGGTATCAGAATTTATGAAAAGTCCCCCAGGGGTCTCTAGTGTGCAGCACAAGCAGAGAACCATTACAGGAGGGAGGAGGAGTCCTGGTGTGGCATTGTGGGTTAATGCACTGGACTGCAAAGTTGGTTTGAACCTCAAGGACGGTGGTTCAAGCTCACCAGTCGCTCTTTGGTAACCCTACACAGGGTCGCTATGGATCGGAACCAATTCGACTACACTTAACAACAACAGCACATTCTTTTAAAGCAGGTATTTGTATACTCAGAGGACAAGTGACTAACTGAGTCTCTGCAAGATCAAGGGACATAGGAATTTAGACCTGATTCCAAAACTTAAGCTTCCCCAGCCCACTCATGCACTGCACTTCAGCCTAAGTGTGGTTTGTTGTCTTACTGGGATTTAGAAGCTTTCACCCTAGGTTCCTTAGTCATCCGGGGTCCCACTCAAGTTTGAAAGGTACCCATCCTGTTAGGGATTGAATTGTGCACCCCCCAAAAGATATGTTGAGGACCTAACCTCCTGTGAACCCTGCGAATGTGAACATGTTTGGAAATAGGACCCGAAAAGATGCCATCAATTAAGTTAGCAGGAAGTCCTACTGGAATAGGGTAGGTCCTCAGCTGATGTAGTAGTGTCCTTATAAAAGAGAAGAAGCACAGAAAGACAGACTGCAGGGACACCGATGATCATGTGATGCGTCAACTGCATGCCAAGAAACTCCTGGGACTCCCAGAATTGAAGAGCCAAGAAAGAGCTATGAATCTTCTCCCAAATTAATGAAGAGCACACGTGGCCCTGCCAACACCCTCCATTCAGACTTCTAGCCTGTAGAACACAGACAATAAGCTAGGTTGTTTTAAGCCACCCACTTTATGTACTTTACTATGGAAGCCCTAGGAAATGAATACAGTTCCCTTTCTTAGCCTGGGGAGTCCCTGGGTGGTGTGAACAATCAAGTACTCAACTAGTAGCTGAAAGCTTGGCAGTTCAAACCCACCCAGAGGTGTCACTCAGGAGACAAGCTTGATGGTCTGCTTCTGAAAGGTCACGGTCTTGGAAACCCTATGAAACAGTTCTCTTCTGCACACATGGGGGTTACTGTGAATAGGAATCAACTCCATGGCAACTCACAATAACCTTATCCTGTGCCCTGAACCTTTGAGGAGCTCAGTTCCCCACACACAACTCTCCCAGCCTTCCCCGAGGCTTGTGAGAGTTCGAGCTATTCACGAGGAAGCTTCCACTGGTCCAGCCCTTAGCATTTACAGAGCCTTTCCCACACATGATCTCATTTGATCCTCACACCTACATCATGAGGTGTGTTCAACACAAATGATTATTAAGTCTACTTTACAGGAAAAGAAACAAAAGCTTTCAGAAGCGAAATTATTTTCCCAAAGTCACAAAGCTAATTACTTGGTCTTGGGAAGACTAGAACCCAGTTCCTCTCTAAGACCAACTCTAATCCCATCTCATTCCTGAATAGAAAGATAGGGGTCTGAACTCTGGCATTCCTAGAGGAAACCACAACTAGCAACAGGGTAGGCCATCCAACGGAGCATAGCCAGGGGCTCAGCACACAATCAGCATAGCAGTACTGACGTCTGGGTGGGTCATTTATTATGTTGAGCAAAACATTGTATGCCCTGTGGAGTCAAAATTCAGGAAACACTACCCAACAAGCTCCAGTTTTAGTGAAAGGGAAAATTAACATCAGGATTGAATTGGAGACTGTATCAGTTTTGAAGTCACTCTCTCAAACAAATGTCTGCAAGCCATCGAGGGCAGGATCTGTGTATGGGGATCTCGAGGTCTTCCTACCTGGTGGGAAATGTGCTCTCTGACCTCCGGCATGTTCTGTGACCTTAGCCAGGCGAGTCCTGCCCTGTTGGATGGGGTGTGGCTGGAAATCAGCTTGAGCTGTGAGGGTTGAGAGCTCTGGGTGAGACTGGTGTGAAGCAGCACATGATCTGGAAGGTAATTGCTGCCTGCTTCTGGCCCACAGGGCCCTATGACTCACCCTGTCGTGGCCAAGAGGGATTGCAGGCCTGCACGACTGAGAAAGAGGAAACGCGGCCAGGGGGGTTGAGCAGGAGACAGATTTCCAGTATGCAGAGGCAGGTCTCCCTGGGAAAGTACAGGAGACACAACAAGCCCACGTCCTCAGTTGACCTCAAGGACAGGCTGACCCAGACAGGACCTGAGACTGTACCTTGGGTCCTCCTCAGTCAAGTTTCCCAGTCCTTGGCTGAGCTACCTGAATCCCATGAGATCATAAGAGAAGGGGCTGGGCATCTGGGCAAAATCTGGAATCCACTCCTGGAGGGTTCTAGAGAACCCCCGTACTCCTGGGGGTGGAGGCTGCTCTTTGCATCTCATCTCTGTGGCTTGAGTTTGTTGAAGATTTTTGCTGGCTCACATTTTCTCACTTTAACAGTGAGTATGGCCTAGAGATAATTGGATCCAGCCTTGGTTTTCTTTTAATAAGCATCTATTTAGAGATTATGAGCTCTCTCTGGGGGTAGGGGTGCAAAGATGAATAGAACTCCACCTTTGTACCAAGGAAGCCCAGGCTTTCTGCCTTCCCCGTCCCCTTTCACCCTCTGCATCCCACCCACCCTCCTGCCTGCTCTAAAGCCTTTGCACATGGTCTCCCACCAGCTTAAATGTTCTTTCCTCTCTCCACACCCACACTCCAAAGACACTCAGCTTTCGGCATGGAGCATCATGAATAATTCATACTAATTGAAGACCTATTATGCACCAGACACTTGTTAAGTGCTATTGAGTCATTTGAGACTCATAGCAACCTTGTATAGGGTTTCCAAGGAATGGCTGATGGGTTTGAACCACTGTCCCTGTGGTGAGCAGTTCAGTGCTTATCCTACAGTGCCACACAGTACCGGACACTACACCCAGCATTTTATATTCATTTCGGCCTGGATGCTGAGAGCAGACCTATGAGATTGATACCATTAGTACTCAGTTTTAAAGATGAGATTGCTTGAGGCTTGTATAGCTAGTCCTACAGCCAGTAAATATATGGGGCAGGGTTGGGCTTAATACCTGGGCTGCTATACGCCACAGCTGTGTCATTATGAAAGAACCCATGAGGTGAAAAGCTCACTGCAACCTAAGATGCAATTAACTACATAATGGGCAGGCTTTGCGGCTGGTTGGAGGGGGTGGGGGGACGGGTCATTAATGAGCTTATTTAACAATATCTCAAATAGGTTCAGAGTTCCCTCTGCTCTTTGCTGGTCCAAACCACTCTCCACAGTGACTTTGCTCATGACTGTTTCTCCTCATAGGAGGTGAACTTCTGCAGTGTTCTGTATTATCTTTGGATTTCCTGGGTCTGGTTTGCAGAATATAGTAAATAAATGTTGACTATGAATCAGGCTGCTAATCTCACGGTCAGCAGTTCGAAACTACCAGCTGTTCCACGGGAGAAAGATGAGGTTTTCTGTTCCCGTAAAGATTTACAGCCTCGAAAACCCTGTACAGGGTCGCTATGAGTCGGCACCGACTCTACGGCACATAATAACAACACAACGTTGAATCAATCTTAATGAATGAACAAGACATATAGATAGTAACAACATACAAGCCAGAATATGACAACTACTAAAAGAGAAATCTGAACACAATTTGACTAACAGTTTGGCTCAGGAAGTGGTCACTCACTGGGTGGGGAATCAGGAAAAGCTTTTCTGAGGGAAGAAAGAGGTGGTGTTTGATCTGAACTTACACTTAATTGGGGTTTAGGACTCAGCATAGGACAGGAGGAAAGGAGTACAACTGAGGAAACAGACAAGGAAAGGACAAGGGGCCAAGTACAAGGGATGCTCAGCTGTGGTTTAGGGGAACACCATGGCCAGCTGGAGAGCAGCGGAAGAAGAGGGCAGATGGGGTCTTCTAGGGAGAGCTGTACTGCCCAGCATGTGGTTGGGACGTTGGCAGCCAGTGGGACTCAGTGAAGGCTACTGGGCAGGAACTATCCCAGTCAGATATCTGTCCCTGACTTACCCCAATGAACGTAGCCGGTTCTCTAAGTGGAGAAGTCAGTGATAGCCCACCAGGTAACAGACACAGCCTGAAGGAACCACTCCATGCATATCCATGGTTTGTTGACCATGGCTCCAGCTCTCATCCAGGTGTTCTGGGTAAAATTTAGGAGACCTGCACTCCATCCTTCATTAAAGAGCAAGGGCAGAGAAGCATGCAACCCTAGAGGGGTGGAGCACAGGTCAACTATGGTCTCTCAGGGACCTTGCATTCTGAGAAGTAAGGCTGGATTAGAGAGGGTAGGCTCCTGGCTAGCACAGGTCTCCTGGCAGGTTTTGTAGCTGGCCAGGGGGTGGGGAGGGTCATTAATGAGCTTATTTAACAATATCTCAAATAGGTATAAGTATTATATTTGTAGCTTTTGTTTCTGAAGTACAAATACAAAACACCACTATAACTTGAGAAAAACAAAGTGTAAATAATGGTGAATCAAATTTGAATGGGAATAAAATGACAAATATCTGAACCCAAGTTAGAAAATGACAAATCCACAAGAAAGGTCTGAAGAAAATGCTACCAGGCACGAAGTGATCACATATGGTTGGGAGAATGGAGACCCATTTCCTGAAGGAAGTTCATGAAGATTTGGCTGTCTTCCAGGATAAGAGTGGTCAGCTCTGGAGATCCGAGTGGGACATCTGAGGCCTTTAGAGGATGGTTATCCATGTCACAGCTCTAGAACCTATTGAGTATCTTCCCACAAGGGTCAAATTCTCTAGGGGTGGGAGGGGAGGGAAAATTATTCAATAGCTAGAGGATTGTTGCTGTTGTTAAGTGACGTCAAATGGGTTCCAACTCATAACAATTCTGTATAGGGCTTCCAGGGAGTGGCTGGTGAGTTTGAACTACCGATCTTGCAGATCAAACCAACTTTGCAGTCGAGTGCTTCTCCTACAGCTCCACACCAAGACACATGTTAACTTGGGTGATTGGAAAGGCAACATACAATAAGAGGGAGGTTGGCAGGAAAGATGAAGGTAGCAGAAGTCACAGGAAGAATGCTAAGAGTTAAAGCGAATAGAGGTAAATACTGTTGACTGATGGTACATGGAGGGGATTGCAATCATTGTAATGAAACGAAGAGTATGATTTGTTGAATGTAGGACTGATGATCTACTCTGTAAACCTCCACTCAATTCACAATAAAAAGGGGGAATAAAGTTCAAATTTTCAGGAAGGCACTGATTGCCTTAACTGAGGCCATGGGCCTACTCCTGGAATCTTGTGATTGACAATCCCACTGTTGTTGTTAAGTGCTGCTGAGTCCATTCTAACCCATAGCGACCCTGCTTTGCAGTCTGGTGCACTAACCCACAACGTCACAACAGGACTCTATGGAACTAATCCCATATAGGAAAAGAAGAAGGGACAATTCACATAAATGGTATTCAGCAAGGTGTTCTGGACAGGCAAACCAAACACATCCTGTGCAGGTAAGGAGAGGAGGGAGAGGGATTTAAATTAGAGAAACTGACTAAAGAAAGAATTGGCATGAGTCATGGATGAGATTTAGGCAAGGAAGTGACACACCTGTGTGGAACCCATTGCAGGTGTCAGGATAGTGGACACCTATTGTTTCATCTGCCCAGAAACCATGCCCCTCCCCTCCTGGGAACTGTTCTTCTCCCACTCATCTCTAGGGTCCCATGGAAGCTGATCTGACATCACTTCCTAAAGGATCAGTCTAGAGGTGGCACCAGACCCAGGCTAATAGTCCTTCATGCAAAAGCCTTCCTTATAGGTTCCTAAGTGAGTTTGAATTGCATGTCTGTTGCTTGCAATTGTCTGAAGGATCCTATCTAGTACAAAGTTCCTGCCCTGTGGAGTTCAAAACAAAGAAGTAAAGACAACAATTACAAACAAAGATACCATACAATGTGATTACTCTTACACCATGTTATTTGTTCCTGTAAGTGAATAGTGAATGCACAGATACTTACATTCATGTACAAGCCATGTGCACGTATCTATATACAAAGGGCACCAGAATCACAGGTGAGACTTTGTGGAGAAGGACACTGCAGGAGAGCGAGCAGCTCAAGGTAGGAATGAGGTGTGAGAGCACTTAACTTTCTGTCTAGTCCAGTGTGACTACAGCCAACAGGATAGGGAGTAGCTGGAGATGAGATGAGAGCCTTTTTGAGATGCGTCTTGTATGTGTGGTTAAACAGTTTGAACTTCATTCTTGGGAATGGGGCAAAATGAAGAGCCATCAAAGACTTCCAGAATAACAGCTGTGCTTTATGAAGAGTACACTGGGGAGAAACTTCAGTCTGTTGACCCTACACCCCTTTCCTGTCTGATGGGCACAGGGAGAACCCCAGATCTAATGTAAGCACAGGGATACAACGTCTAGTGTCTAATGAAAATACTAGGTATTCAAAGAAGTAACAAAATATGATTTATAATATACAGGAGGAGGGGATCCATAGACCCAGAAATGACCTAGAGAATAGAATTAGAAGGACACTAAAACATATTATACATACAGGCCTTATGGTTAAAGAAAATCATGTCCAGCATGAGTATGTTAAGGAGAAATAGTGAAGATACAAAAAACACCAAATCCAACTTCTAGAAAGAAAAAATACAATGTCAGAAATTTAAAATACAATGGATGGAATTAACAGCATTAACCACAGAAGAAAATATTAGTGAACTTGAAGACAGCAATCAAAATTATACACAGTGAAGTACAGAGAGGAAAATACAATAAAAAAGTAATAGTATCAGTGAGCTGTGGGACAATATCAAATAGCCTAATATGTGTATCAGTGGAGACCCAGAAAGAGAGAAGAGAAAGAATTGAGAAAATTATCTGAAGAAATAATGACCAAAATGTTTCCAAATTCGGTGAAAACCCAAAGAGCAAAGATGTCAGTTTGAGGACTAAGGTGTGCATGACACATGGTATTTTCAAATACTTCATATGAATGGAAAAGTTGGATAGTGAATAAGGAAGACTGTATAAGAACTGATGCATTTCTTACATGGTCTTGGAGAAGAATACTGAAAGTACCATAGACTGTCAGAAGAATAAACAGATCGGTGTTGGAAGAAGTATAGCCAGAATGCTCCTTGGACGCCAGGATGGCTTTCATACTTCAGACATATTGTCAGGAGGGACCAGTCACTGGAGAAGGATATCATGTTTGGTAAAGTAGAGGGTCAGAGAAAGAGAGGAAGACCCCCAACAAGATGCATTCGCACAGTGGCAGCATCAATGGGCTCAAGCGTAGCAACGATTGTGAGGTTGGCCCAGGACTAGGCCATGTTTCGTTCTGTTGTGCATGGGGCCACTATGAGTTGGTACTGACTCACCTAACAACAGCAACACAAACAAACCCTAGCAAGATTGTTAAGATTCAAGAAGCTTAATACCCTAAGCAGGGGAGAAAAGAAATACAAAATAGAAAAGACTCCTTTCTCTTATTAAAAAAATTCTTTCTAAAAGAAGTAATCAGAGGGGTAGAGGCTGTAGTTTAAAGAGATTAGTGCTTTATCTGTGATATAAACTACAATTTACTTTTTCCCAGTTAGTTGTTGGCTAGTTGAATTTATCAATCTTTTATTTCATGGCTTCTGGATTTGGGATAATAGAAAGATTTCCCTATCCAAAGATGACAAAGGAAAGCTAAAACGTGTTTGATATCTGATAATGAATTAGGTTGACTGAGGTTTCTGGTTTGGTTAGCTAAGCAGATGTTGATGTTGAGTCAAGGAACATGGAAAAGAGCAAGTTCTAGAAGGAAAATAATGAGCTCCTTGGAACAGGTTAAGTTTGAAGTGCCACATATCAGTCAGATGAAACTGTCCAGTAGGCATCTAGAAACGTGAGTGTGGATCTCACAAGAGAGGTTAGGCTAGGAGAATATAATTGGGAGTCTTCTATGCACTTTAATGTAGAAATGGGTTTGTGTCTATATCTTGGCCAAAGAGAATAAAGTTAACAAGAAGTGGATATGCCCACAGGTGAAAACAGAGAGCATGTTGTTGTTAAGGTGTCGTTAGGTCGATTCCAAGTCATAGGACCCTGTATAATGTTTCCAAGGCTGTCAATATTTACGGGAGCAGAAAGCCTCATCATTCTCCTTTGGAGGAACAGGTGGATTTGAACTGCCAGACTTTTGGTTAGCAATCTAGTGCTTACCCTACAGCACCATGAGAGCTCATAGGGAGCACAAAAAATTTCAAAATGGGTGGAAGGAGAAAGAGGACTAAATGGATCTCAGTTCCAGTACTTACTAACTGGTGATCTTAGACAAGTAGCTTAGCTTCCCTGTGCCTCAGTTTCCTCATGCATATGAACAGGGTGATAATTATAGGATCTACACCTAGGTTGTTGGAAGAATGAAATGAGTTAGTGTGTAAAGATTTCAGGAAAATGCCTGGAGTGTAGTGAATACTCAATCACGTTAGGGTTCCTATTATTACCCTCTGAATGTTGAGTGTGTGTGAGTGTGTGTATCACCACGTGATATAGTTGAGAATGAAACAAGATAATACATGCAAATTTATCCTGCCTGAAACACCTCGAGTGGCATCTGTCTTTCTGACTGAAACGTAACTAAACATTTGTATCAGAAAAAATTATTTTTTTCCCAGAAATCCACCAACAGACTTTCACTTACCTCTAATTGCCTACAACTGGTCACACCAAAACCAAACCAAGTCACTGCCATTGGGTAGTTTCTGACTTGTGACAACCCTATGGGACAGAGTAGAGCTATCTGACAGGGTTTCTTAAGCTAGAAATCTTTACAGAAGCAGACTACTACATTGTTCTCCTGTAACAACCACCACAAAATCCAGTCAATAAATGAAATAGCCATGCAGGCTTAAACTAATCATGACTTATTCCGAGTTTGGACCTATTGCTGCCTCATACCTGAAAAAGCACTGAGAAAAGAAGCGAGTGGCTTGTGTAAGCTCTGATCGTTTTCAGCTACCCAGAGCCTTGGAAGCCCTAGTCCAGTTTGTTGTTACTTGTCATGGAAACAATTCTGACTCATGGAGCCCCCAGGTACGCAGAGTAGAACTGAGCTCCATAAGGTTTTCACGGCTGTGACGTTTGGGAAACAAATCACCAGGTATGTCTTCTGAACCAGCAACCTTTTGGCTAGTAGTTAAGTGCTTAACAATTTACCTCACACCAGGGACCTTTCAGTCCAGTTCCCCCCACCCACTGCCAGTGAGTCAGTTCTGACTCATAGTAATCCAGTAGAGAGTTTCCAGAGCTGTAAATCTTGATGGGAGCAAAAAGCCTTATCTTTCTTCCAAAGAGGGCTTGAAGGGTCTGAACTTACAGTTAGCAGTTTCGTATGTACCCTACAGGGCCAGCAGTGTTCCTTCAGTCCAGTATGGAGGGTTGGAGAAAGAAAAGGTGGATTTGTCTTTAAAGTCCGGCTGATGGTAATAATAAATGTCTACAGCAATGCATTTCAAGATCAGGACAGGAGCTATTAGGAAAGAATTAACATGCTTGTATTGGTCTGGTGTGCCATGGAGTCAGTTTCGACTCATAATGACCCTGCATAGGGTTTCCAAGGCTATAAATCTTTACAGGAGCAGAAAACCTCATCTTTCTCCTGCAGAACAGCTGGTAGTTTCAAACTGTTGACCTTGAGGTTAGCAGCCTAACTCATAACCATGGCGCTACTAGAGCTCCTTTGTATTGGTCTAGGTGGGCATTTGCATTTTCTCTTGAAAGGCTAGGCATTTTTTTCTTTTTAACTTTTTACTGTGAACTGATTGAAAGTTTACGGAATAGATCATCAGTCCCACATTCAGCAAATCATATACTTCATGTCATTATGGTGATTGTAATCTCTTCCATGTGCCATCAGTTAACAGTATTTATCTCTGTTCACTTTAATTCTTAAACTTCTCCCTGTGTCTTCCACTACCTTCGTCTTTCCTGTGCCAAGCTCTTCCTTGTTGTATATTGCCTTCCCCATCACCCAAATTAACATGTGTCAACCTCCTACCTAGTGAATAATTTTCCCTTCCCACCCACCACTGGAAACCATCACAGAATGTTTCTTTTATCAAGAAAACCCTTTCTGAACTTTTTACAGCAATGGTCTCATATATTTGTCCTTTTGTACTGACTAATTTCAGTCAGCATAATGTCCTCTAGATTCATCCATGTTGTGAGGTGTTTCACAGATTCATCACTATTCTTCAATGTTGCAGAGTATTCCATTGTGTGTATGTGTTACCAAAGTTTGTATTCATTCTGCTACTCTGTCTTGATTGTTGCATTTAATCCATTTACATTCATTGTAATTATTGATGGATATGAATTGATTGCTGTCATTTTGTGGTGTTGCTATTTTCTTTGTTCCACATAAATTCTGCACTGAATTCCTTTTGTTTGTGGGTTTTCTTTTCATTTTTTTCATTGCTGTTTTAATGTTTTACTAAATCTTTCTGATTTCCCTTTTTTTATTTTGATGTGAAGGTGTATTAATTTTCTTTGAGGTTGCCCAGTAATTTAGTCCCCATTTAAAAGTCTGTTTTATCTTAAACTCTACTTCCTCACCATTTGGAAGTTCTGTATATACACTGTCATTTTTGTTGTTGTTAAGTGCCATTGAGTGGGTTCTGACTCATAGTGACACTGTACAGGGTATCTGAGTAGCATCTGGTGAATTTGAATTGCCAACCCAGAGGTTCAAACTGAACTTGTAGTCCAGTGCTTATCTTGCAGCACCACACCAAGACTCCATAGTTTTGCCTGGTGGTAGTCTTCATTATAAATTGATATCTCTAGTTCCCTATTTTCAGTCTTGTAGGTTTATTTTACTTTGGATACTTCTACATCTGGATTCAATTCAAGGTGTTATTGCTGTGTATGCCAATCTTAGGTTGTTGTCAGCTATTGTTGGTTCTCAGTCCAAAGAATACCATTACTATTTTTTGTAAAGTTGGCCTTGTTGTTGTTATGTGCTGTGGAGTCGGTTCCGACTCATAGTGACCCTGTACAGTTGGCCTAGTTGTTACAAATTCCTTCAATTTCCATTTATCCAAAAAGTCCTAATTATACCATTGTATTTGAGGGACAGTTTTGCTGGGTATATGATTCTTGTTTGGCGATTGCTTTTTTTTAGAGTTTTGTACATTGTCATCCCACTGCCTTTTTGCCTGCATGGTTTCTGCTGAGAAATCAGAGCTTAATCATATTGGCTCTCCTTTGTGGTGGCGTTTTATTTTTCCTGGGCTATTCTCAGGATTCTTTCTTTGTCTTTGGTTTTGGAAAGTTTGATTATGGTGTGTGTTGGTGATTTTCTTTTGGGGTCTATCCTGTTTGGGGTTCATTCAGCATCTTGAATGGATATCTTCTCATCTTTCATGATGTTAGGGAAATTTTCTTTCAGTAACTTTTCAACAATATTCTCTGTGCCTTTCCTGTTCTAGAATTCTGATCACCCACAAGTTATTATTCTTCATGGTGTCCCACATAAATATCAAGTTTCTTCGATTTTTTCATTATTTTTTCAGCTTGTCCTCCTAGCTAACTAGTATTGAGAGATTTATCTTCAAGGCCACTAATTTAGGCTTCCATTGATTCAAATATATGCCTTTGTCCTTTCAATATATTGTCCATTTCTGAAATCTTAGTATTAATATTCTGGATGTCTATTTGCAGGTTTTGTATTGTCTCAAAATTTTACTTTGTCTGTTTGTTCTTGAAGTGTTTTTCTAAATTCCTCTAAAGTTTGTTCTATGTTCTCCTTGTTTCCCTCAATCTTTCTGTTAATCTGTTGAAGGTGCCTAAATAGCATTCTTTTGAATTCTTTCTCAGGTAGTTCCATTACTTTTTTCCTTCCTCAATAACGTTTTCTAGTTCTTCATCTTGGTCATTTATTTGCACCACTCTACCTTATTTCTTCGCATGGACTAAAATTTTTGTTGTTACCAAATACTGTGGTGGTGTATTTGTATTTAATTGATGATTGTATGTTGATACATTCTTAAGTGATCATCAAATGTCTCCTGGTGGGTGTGGTTAGAAAATGGATTTGTGTGTACCATGTTCTGTTTGCTGTTTGTGCCACTCAGTTCAGGGTGGGTGTGACTGGTGTTGGCTGATGTCTATCATTGTTCTTGTTGGCTCTTGTCCAGTGGGTGATGTTGCATAAGGTACAGTTGTGGCTGAGTTGTTTGGGCATGGGCACTGTCTCCTGTCAGGTGGAACAAGAGGAGAAAACACACACAGCAAAAGAAAACAGAACAAAAAAGCAAGCAAACAACAGTGAAAGCAAAATATAATAAAGGAGAAAAATGAAACAAAAATGGGCAGGAATATAGCTAAAAAAGAAAAGAAGGACAGGAGAGTAGAGCGCTACAAGAGAAAATAAATGGAAGGGGAAAACATACACACACAAAAATAAAAACAGAGAGAAGAAGAAAAGAGAAAGAGACAAGAGAGTAGTAAAGGAAAATCAAGAGGAAAAATAGAAGGAAAAGACAGTGAAAATGAGAAACAGAAGAAAAATTAAAAGTGGACCCAGGAAGGACAAAAATCAAGAAATGGGAAAGAGAGGAAGAAAAAATAAACAAAAGCAACGAAAAGAAAAATGAAAACCCAGTGCAGTTGTTGGACCCAGAGAGGAGAAATTCTACGGGGGGGAGGGGGGGGGGGTCCTGCAGGCCAGTAAACTCATGTAGTGGGAGGAGGGATGTGACGGCTGAGTTTCCAGCCCTAGATGGAATCCTACAGACCTAGGTATTGTCTACGTTTAGGATGCCCAATCTGGAAGTAGTTCATGGAGGCCCTTCAGGTCTGTCAAAACAGAGGGTAGCAGGGGACAAGATGGCTGATTATGAAGGTTCCTGCTAGTCTAATTCTGGCCTATAGTCTCTGTGAGTTCTGTTGAACCTGCCTGAATCTAGGCACCAAGATGGTGCAAGCTCCGAATTCCTGGAGAACATGGTCTGCACTGGGGGTTGATGAAGGTGAGGACTGGTCTCACTTCTGTTATCCTGGGAAGTATGAGGAGCAAAAAGGAATCCCTCCTTTGCAATCACACATGTGACTCTACACCATCAGGCTTCCATCTGTCTGTCTCTCCAAAGCCACTCACAAAAGTGCAAGATGGCATGCTTCATGTGGCCCAGAGTCTGTTCACCAGTCAGTCTCCTTCTTTTGCCCCCCTGCTCAGCTTCTCCTCCCAGTAGGTTTTCAATCTACTTCTCTAACCTTTCCTCTGAAGCTCAGGGTTCTAGGATTATCCTCTGTGTCTGCTTCATTTGGTCTCCCGTATCTTTGTAGAAGGTCTATGTAGCATGTCTGTATAGTCAACCACCTTTTCAGACGTCAAGGTTAGGCATTCTTATGACATATAGAAAAAAACAGAAGTACAGTGGAGTCGAAAATGACTCGACAGCA
>NW_006408519.1:2459366-2476788 GCF_000296735.1 Chrysochloris asiatica
CCTATACAGGGTTGCTATGGGTCAGAATTGACTCGACGGCACTTAACAACAACAACATACTGTTTTAGGAGTACTGGTGTGGCACTGTGGGTTAATGTGTTGGACTGCAAGGTCGGTTTGAACCTCAAGGTTGGCAGTTCAAGCTCACCAGCCACTCTTTGGAAACCCTATACAGGGTTGCTTTGTTATGAGTCAGAACTGACTCCACAGCACTTAACAACAACAACAACATACTGTTTTAATAATAATAAACACTTTCATAACATTTGCCATATTCCAGTGACTTTTCCAAATGTTTTCTGCACATTAATTTGTTTAATCCTCATAGTGCATAAGGTAGGTATTTACAAATGATTATATAAATGGCTCAAGGTCACACAGCTTTAAATGAAAGAGCTGAGGTTTGACTCCAGGCAATTCAAGTCAAAGGTCTTTGTCAGAATGATGATATGTTGTTGTTGTTGTTGTGTGTCATTGAGTTGGTTCTGACTCATAGAGATCCTGATTAGGGTTTCTGAGTGCAGCTGCTGAGTTTGAACTGCCAACCTTGTGGGTATCAGTCTGGTGTTTATTCAACAGCATCACACCTGGGCTCTCGATTGCTCCCCAAACGTATGTAGCACTACTGTGATTAGTACATTATTGAATTCACAGTGTTTGTCCTTACGTATTCAGTTCATCAGTGGATGAGAAAATAATCATTTCTTCATATTGCAAAGCTATCCTATACTGAGAAGACTCCTAGTGTGACACTGTAGGATAAGCACTGGTCTGCTAAATACCAGGTGAGCAGTTAAAAATCTACCAGCTACTCTCTGGAAATACTATATAGGATTGCTATGAGTCAGGACCAACTCCATGGCACTTAACAACAACAACAACAAAATACTGAGAAATGTTGTAAAGGGCTGCAGTAGCCCCCAAGTCCATCACACGGACAGTAAGAGGCAGAGGTCAATCCCATAAGGGCCTAAGTAGGCTTGTTCAGAGCACTTCTTCATGATGTGCTCAAGCATCAAAGATGTAGTGAAACTCAAGTGAACTGTTCACTACAGATTAGTAAGTAAGCACAAATAAGCCCATGCTTACCTTTCTGTCTGGGTACTCTGACTCGCCTGATAATCTATTTGAGAAAACAAAGCATGAGCATAGAATGACCCAGTAAAGAAGACACTCCACTGAAATGTTGACTTCGCTTTCTTAACTCTAAATTGAGCATGGAAAATACGGAAAAGCAATGACATTCAGTGCTGTCGTTGTCAAAATGTGGAGAGTTTCTGGATCCCTTGGTGAATTTCATGCTGCCAGAGCAGTCACAATAAAGCCCTTTCAAACATGGCTTTGTGTCATGTTGGTTGAAATAAGTAGTTTGCCACCTTTTCCTGGAGGTATTACTGAATTTCTCTTGCTTGCCAGAAGTTTCCTCTTCACTGCCTTGAGGAACACAAACTGTCAAACGTAAGTTCAGGTCTGCACGTCTGCAAGCATAGCTGGGGTTGTGTCTCACAGCTGCTAGCTGCAGAAGATTTCTTTTCCTAGCAACCGTCCCCTTTCTTGACAACAGCTGCCTGGAGCAAGCTCCGGGTCACAGGCACGGTCAGTAATTTGCCACAATGGCTCTGTCCTGTCCGATCCAGGGGACAATTTTGTGTGCTTCTTCCTGTCCCTCGTGATTCTGAGCCCAGTCAATCCCTAAGGACCCCTACTCTACATTACTTAGACTCCGGCCTTGCTTACGGGCTCAGATCCTTCCTCAGGCTAAGCAAAGTCCTAGGGAAGGCAGAACTGCCCTAGGGAATGGAGTCAGAGGATTCTCATAGGAAAGACAGAGCCAGAAGGAGAATGGATATTTACCTTTCCTGCAAACACAATTATGAATGTTGTGGAGCATACAGCAGGCAAAATGATGAAAACTACCTTAAGATATTATCTAACATCTGAAGGCAATCAGTCTCAGGGGACACTAGAGTCAATTGTCATAACATAGTCCTGGTGTGGCCCTGTGGGTTAATGTGCCAGACTGCAAAGCCATTTGAACTGCACAGTTGGTGGTTCAAGCTCACCAGCTGTTCCTCAGAAACCCTATACAGGGTCACTATAGGTCGGAGCCGACTGGACAGCACTTCATGACAACAACAACAGTCCACAAAGACAATGCTCTACATCCTACTTTGGTAAGTAGCATCTGAGATCTTGAAAGGTCATTAGTGGCCATCTAAGGTGCAGCCATTGGTCTCTCCATGTTTAGAAGAAAGAAGAGTGAGAAGAATTGAAGAGCATTGGAATCAATTAGTCTAATGGGTTAATGGAACATGTGAACATCAGTCTCCATGACTCTTGAGACCAGAAGAACTAGACGTGCCTGGCTACCATTACCTTTGGGATCACATTAGTGGGTCCTAGGTAGAGTAGAAGACAATATGGAACTAATTTCTGAATTATTTTTTTAAATTTTTCTTAAAGCCAGGTTTGCTAGTCAGAAAGAGACTAGAGGAAACTGAGACTATGGCCCACGGCCACCCTTCAGGTCTAGAAAGAAATTCATCCTTGTGACCCACTTTCCAGCAAAGCAATTGTTGTTGTTAAGTGTCATAGAGTCGGTACCAACTCATAGCGACCTTATGCACAGCAGAATGAAACACTGCTCAATCCTGGACCAACCTCACTATCGTTGCCACGTTTGAGCCCACTGACGCTGCCACTTTGCCAATTCATCTTGCTGGGGGTCTTCCTCTTTTTCTCTGACTCTCCACCTTACCAAACATGATATCCTTCTCCAGACACTGGTCCCTCCTGACAATATGTTCAAAGTATGAGAGACGAAGTTTGGCCATCTTGGCCTCCAAGGAGCACTCTGGCTGCACTTCTTCCGACACAGATCTCTTTTGGTTCTTTTGACAGCCCATGGTACTTTCAATATTCTCCTACAACACCATTAACTCAAAAACATCAATTCTTTTATGGTCTTCCTTATTCACTGTCCAACTTTCTCATGCATGTGAAGTTATTGAAAATACCATGGCTTGGGTCAGGCTCACCTTAGTCCTCAAGTTGATATCTTTGCTCCTCAACACTTTAAAAAGGTCTTGTGCAGCAGATTTGCCTAATGCAATATGTCGTTTGATCTCTTTACTGCTGCTTCTGTGCATGTTGATAAATCTATCCAAGAAGAATGAAGTCCTTGACAACTTCAATCTTTTCTCCATTGATAAGAATGTTGTTTATTGGTCCAGTGGTGAGGATTTTTGTTTTCTTTACCTAGATAGGTATATTGTGGGAACAACAACACTAATAAGGTATGCTCACCTTGGAATGGTCAAGCATTCAAAATCAAAAGGGCAGCATTTTTCTGAGGACATAGTTGAGAAGGGATGGGCAGGAGGGTGGAATACAAATAGGAACCCCAGGGATGAAGTGGAATAACTGTTTCATGGAGGGGATTGCACTCACTGAGATGAAACAGTATATATGATTTGTTGAATGTAAAACTCAAGATTTTTGTCTGTAAACCTTTGCCCAATTTACAATTAAAAAATTTTAAATTAATATTGGTTATATCAAAGGCAAAGTTGGGGGCACTGGTGACTCAATGATAGAACCACTTCCACACAAAACACCTGGGTTCAATTCCCGGCCAGCTCTCCATATGGCCAACTATCACACCTTTTTTAGCAGCAGCTTGTGTGTCGCTACCATGCTGAACACATTTCACTTCCAGACTAAGAGAGACAAGAAAAAAGGCCTAGTGATCTACTTCGGAAAATCAGTCAATGAAAACTTTATGGGTCAAACGGTCCAATCCCTTTGTCCACAGAGTCAACCTGAATTAGGGTCAACTCACAAAGCAGAGTTGGTGTCCATTCTGCACACCAGTGTGGAAGAGAGTCCCAAGGTTCCTTCTGCCTCAGTTTCCTTCCCCTGTGAGGGCTGTGAGGGCACATACCAGCTTACTATCCTAAGGCAAAGAATCCTGGCATGTGAGGAAAAGAGGGGCCTGCAAATGACAGAAACCCACCCATCATTTCACAAATATAAACCCATTGCCATCTATTCTGACTCATAGGAACCCTATAAGACAAAAGAAGAACTGCCCCATTGGGCTTCCAAAGCTGTAATCTCTAAGGATACGGTGGCCTGGTGGGTCCAAATCACTGATCTTTCACTTTAGCAGTTGAGTACTTTAACCACTAAACTACCATGTCTCTTCTAACCTCTGCCCAGGGATGTTAAATGGCATGCTCCATCTCCTGGGACCACCAAAGCAACACTTGCAACAATAGCCTTCACATTCCACCCAGAACACACACACACTGCTGCTGCAGGTGCTCCGTGATTTCCATTTTCTAATAATGATGCCTCTTGACCTGGTTAATTTGCATACAGATGTGGGCTGTACGAATGCCTAGAACCCACTCAGTGCTAATTACAGGGATCCCATTTTGCTTTTTGTCACTTAGCTGCGTGCCAGACAAGGTGCCAAGTGCTTACCTCCATTGTTGTTGTTGTGAAGTGCTGAGCTCACATAAATTCCACAAGTCACAATGAAGTCCTAATAATCTCCATTTTAAGAAGGAGAAGACTGGGTTCCAGGTGGGTCTTACACAAGCCTGAGGTCATTCATCTAGAAAGAGGCAAAGCAGAGATTTATGCTTATGCTGACTCCAAAACACATGCTTTTAACTAAGCCAGACTCTGCCCCTTGCTCAGATAAGACCTGTTTGTTTCTATTTCTGACCCCCAGGGTTCATGCAAAGGCCTCTGGGGTTCTTCCCCCACCCTTCTCTTAAGATAGCAGGCATCGTTTCTGGTACCAGGGAAAGGTCAGGGGCTGAAAAACTTTGAAAATATCAATCCACATTCCAGTGTGTAAGAAACCCTGGGACCAGCTGGGAGCCACGCAAGACTAGTCCATTTAACTGAACCTAGACTTAATGGTTGCCTGGGTATTGGCCCTAGAGCCAGAATTCAGTGGTCAGAGAGAGACGTACTGTGCAATGCACATTATTTTATATCTTTTAAATTGAATAGTGTACACATCTTAACCTTCCCCAAATAAAACAAATGTTTCCAAAAAGTTGCCCAAATGTATTCAGAAGGAGTTCTAACCCCAAAACCGATCCCCAATACACGCTGTTTGTAGCACAAGTCCTGTGACTTCTGCCAGCCTCCGGGCCTGGCCAAACAGTTCATGCTTCGGGAATTTATTGTGATAAATAGTAACCTGTCACCGCCTTGGCAGTGCTGTTTGAGTGGGTTCTCACATCTCCTGGCCCAGTTCGCACTTTGACTAGACTGGAAGTTCTGAGGCCTGGGTGTTCTGCCCTTCTTACTCATTCAGGAAGACAGAGCAGGGGCCCAGGAGAACTGGTTCTCCCCCAGCTCTTACCTACACCCATGTCCCCACAACCCGCCCCCGGTGACTGTCTTCATAGCATTCAACACTACTTGAAATGATCTCATTTATGTGTTTGCTCTTGCTTGTTTCACTCCCAAATTAACAAGCATCAGGAGATTAGGAACTTGGTCCTGTCCCCAAACACCGGTGCCTGGAATCATGCCTGCCTCATAGTGGGCACACAGAAAACCTCCTTTGATTAGATGAGTGATGAGTGACAGCATCGGCTCATCGGTTTTTAACAGGGAGCCATGGTGCCACAGAGGTTAATCTGCTGCTAACCCAAAAGCCAGCAGTTCAAACCCACCAGCCACTCTACAGGCGAAAGATGTGGCAGTCTGCTTCTGCAAAGATTGCAGTCTTGGGAACTCTATAGGGAAGCTCTACTCTGTAATAAGGAGTCCTGGTGTGGCGCTGTGGGTTAATGCACCAGACTGCAAAGCCGTTTGAACTGCAAGGTCGGCAGCTCAAGTTCACCAGCTGCTCCTCAGAAACCCTATACAGGGTCGCTGTGGGTCGGAATCGACTCGACGGTACTTAGAAACAACAACAACTCCGTAATATGGGATCTCTGTGAGTTGAATCTACTCAATGGCAACCAGTGCCTTAGAGAACTGGGCTGAGAATGAAATGAGGTCAGCATGATGCATAGAGGAGTCCTGGTATGGCACTGTGGGTTAATACGCTGGACTGCAAGGTCAGTTTGAACCACAAGGTTGGCGGTTCAAGTCCACCAGCCACTCTACCGAAACCCTATACAGGGTTGCTATGAATCAGAATGATTCAATGGCAGTTAACAACAACAACATGATGCATGTAAAACTCATAAATGGAACTTTTTTGCCTTGAACGTAAGAACTTAAGAGATATTTATCAACTGAACAAATGAGGGCTTTCAAAATCAACTAGCCCAACCCAGATATTATACTGAAGACAAGAGAAGTTAGTTAGTTTTCACTCATTCAGTCTTTCTGAGAAATAAAAAATGCTCCCAATGTGGTTATGAGCTAAATTCACAGGTTTCTTGAATAAATACCAAGCTCTGCTGGAGCCCAGCAGCCCATAAAAGTGTAGGGCCCCTGGAGACTGCTTCACTCCTCCCTAGGCACTGTGGAAATCTAGCAAAGCTGAACATGGGTCACTCTTCACCATCCCCCAGCCCCACTGGCCACAGCCTCTCCTACTTGGCCACTTGGCCTCCTGTTCTCTAGAAGTGGGCTTCAAGGTGAGTCTGGTGTTCTTTCTACTTATACATTGCAAGTTCAGACCCTGTCCTGATCCTTCAAATCAGACCCCACATCTGGTATTGGTGTGGAACCTCCAGATCATCATTTGGATTTGAGCAATTGTCCAGCCCTTCTCTTAGAATTTCCATTTCAGCCTCAGCTGGTGTCCTTCATCTTGCTTGCTCCCCAACTTCAACCTTGTATCCCCTCCCTCCCAGCAGAATGCCCCAAGCCTTCTTGGAAGTTAGACATGGGAGCCAAAGTAAGAATAGGAGTACGAGGTGGTCCTATAGGAAGGCCATCCCAAGGGCCTATCATTCCCTGCTCTTTCATGCATTCATGTGCACATGGTGGTTCCCCAGCAAATCTCCACTGAGTTGAATTTCCTTCATTCTTTCTCTTCCCAAGATTCTCTTGTTCCTCTGATTCAGTTAGCTGGATGTTGGTGAGTACAAATATTTAATATAGGCCAAGTAACTGGAGAAGCTGACAGAATTAGAAAGAAATTGGAACAAACATACTGAGAGATTGTATTTTCTGCACTGTCCTCCATCAGTAGACTTCACACCTGGCTTCCTGTTGGTACAGAGATCCCGGCAAGGTCAAGCTGCTCTGCCCAGGCCAATACCTGGCAAAGTTCAAGTGTGGTTTCTAAATATGAGGGAGGAAGTAGGTAAACAGCCTAAGTAGGCCAAAGGGCAAGGGGAGGAGGCATGCTGACTTCACCCTTCCCGGCTGCTGGAACCGGACAGTCCAGCTAGGATGGCAAATGCCAGAGGCTGGCATGAGGACAACACTTCTGATTGACATTTCCCAGCACACCTGAGTCACTTGGTGATTTCCTGCTCCTGAGGCACATGGGAACTTAGGAACATTTTTCCCCCAGAGGCAGCCAGGGAAGATTTTGTCTTGATCAAGACTCTTTCCATTGAAGTGACAGAAAATCTAACTCAAGTAAAATAATAATAGCTGATATTGTACACACATATTTACAGCCCACCATTCATCTGCCATCGTGCTTGGTACAGTAGTGTGTCAGAGGAAAAAGAGGAAAATCTTAAATTAGATGGATGAACACAGTGGCTACACCAGTAGGCTCAGAAAGCAATGATTGTGAGGATCGTGCCGGACCAGGGAATGTTTCCTCATACGTAGGGTCACTGTGAGTCACAGCCAACTCGATAACACCTAACAACAACAACAGTCCTGCCAGGTCATTATACTGTACTGGCTTGGGTGTTGCTGTGATGCCGAAAACTACAACACTAGTATTTCAAATACCAGCAGGGCTTACCTCCTCCTAGTACACAGGTTTCAGTGGAATATCTGGACTGGCAGACTAAGAAGAAAAGCCTGACAATTTACTTCAAAAAAGTAGCCAATGAAAACCTCACAAGTCACAACTGAATCTGACCAGTTATAGAGCTGGAAGATAAGCCCCCGGGGCTGGCTACAACAATGCACTTGGGCACAGGAATGATGGCGGAGGTGGAGCAGGAGCAGGAAGCATTGTGTTCTGCTACACAGAAGGTCACATTGAGTCAGAGCCATCTTGACAATGACTAACACAACATATTTACTGCGCATCTGGCCCTGTCTAGACTCTCTACACATGAGCTGCTATTTCCCTCTACAGTTCTCTGAGGAATTATTGCCATCGTCCCCATTTTATGGATAAAGTCACTGAGCAGCCTATCCAAGATCACACAGCTTGAGAATCCAAGACTAAAATCCAACAGTGTGGCTCCTCCTAATTCCTACATAGTAGTATCTCTTGAGGTGAAACAGGTTAAAAAAAAAAAAGGTGAGCGTTTTGTTCCGTTTGTGTAACCAAGTTGTAGAAAGGCAGATGCAGGCGAGCGGTAGAAGACCAGGAACTAGGAATCAGCACACGTCAGGATTCTCCCCACTATTCTCCAATTCCTATTTGCCTGTGTTGTTGTTGCTGTTGTAGTTAGGTGCCTTTGAGTCAGTTCCGACTCCTAACGACCCTGTGGACAGTGAAAGCCCTGCTGAGTCCTGAGCTGTCCTCATAATTAGCATTACTCATAATTAGCGTTATGTTTGAGTCCATTGTTGCTGCCACTGTGTCAATCTGTCTTGTTTGGAGGCTTCCTCTTTTTCATTAACTCTCCACTTTACCCTGCACAATGGCTGTCCTTCTCCAGGGACGGGTCCTTCCTGACAACGTGTCCAAAGTACGAAAGACAACGTCTCAACATCCTCACTTCTAAGAAGTATTCTGGCTGTACTTCTTCCATGACGCCTGTAGGCTGGCTGGATTTACTCTCTGGATCTACTGCAAACTCGGAAACCCTATACAGGGTCACTAAGGGTCGGAACTGACTCTACAGTACTTAACAACAACTGCAGACTGATTTGCTTTACAAATAAAGGGAAATCTGGCTTCTGACAGCTCCAGAGTCACATTCAGCCTCCACAGAAACAACAGATTGCTCTCTCTGTACGATCACAAGTTCAAGATTTCCAGAAGACTCTGGTGGGCCTGTTACATCACACTCTTTGCTGGCCTATCTACAGTGGGAAGGGGGAGGGGATCTATCATCAGATGATGAAATTCTTCATGGTTATCGGGAGTCGTTTGTGGACAGACAACTGGTGAGAAGAAGAAAGATCTCCAAATGTAGACTTCCCAAACACCACAGGCCAGGATCTTCTTTAGTCACAGGGCAGCTGTGTATTAGCAGAGAGAAGGAAATAAGAGGACTTAGAGAGGTTCTTAAGGAGCCCTGGTGGCATAGTGGGTAAAGTCCTGCACTGCTAACCGCAAGGTCAGCAGTTCAAATTCACCAACTGCTCTGTGGGAGAAAGATGAGGCAGTTTGCTTCCATGAAGATATATAGTCTTGGGAACTCAAAAGGGGTAGTTCTACCCTGTTCTATGTGGCCTCTGAAAGTTAGAATTACTAGATAAAAGTAGGGTTTTTGATTGTTTGTTTTTTGGAGAGGAGTTCTTAGAAGAATTAAGGAGGAACAGAAAGGGAAAAGTGGCCCAGAAGAGGTTCCTACAGCTGCTGGGAGAAGCCAGGTGAGAATGAGGGACAGAATCCTCATCCTGTAAGGTCCCTGGGTCAAGGAAGAGAAGTTCTGCTCTTTCTTCTAAAATAATAGTCTCCATGGACTGTACAATGTCTGCTGGAAAGTTAGTCCTTATGCTTCCTCTCAGCTTCCTGGACCTATTCCTGAACACAAATCAACAATAAACTATGAAGATTGTTAAAATCAACATTTGTTTACTATCCTCCCAGTTTCAATGGGTCAGAAGATTGGAGATGCTTGACTGGGTGGTTCAGGCTGGAGGTCTCTCTTGAGACTGTGGTCATACAGTGGTCAGGGCTGGGTCATCTCCAAGGCGTATCCCCTCTCCTGTCTGCTGCCTGGGCTAGGAAGACTCAAACAGCTGGGGGCCTGCACAGGTGGGGCTCCTGGGACATCTCTCTATATCACTATGTGGTCTCCCCAATATGGCAGTTCAGAGTACCCAGACTTCTTATATGTTGCCTCAGGGCTCTCAAGGCACATGTTCCAAGAGAGAAATCATATCTTGTTTTATGTTCTAGTCTCAAAAGTCATGCAACATCACTTCTGAAACATTCTAGGCAATTTGCAGGTTCAAGGAACTGGGACCAAAACCTCACATCTCAACTGAGGAAGAGCATGTGACACCTACATGATGATTGGGTGGGACTATGCAAATATGGTGTTTGTAGCCCAACAAGGGGATTGGACAGCCTGCTAAGAATGCAAATAAAGTGCATGGAGATTCTGTGGAAGTGGGACCATGCAAACAAGGTGTCTAGAACCCTAATGAGAGGATTGGTCCATCTTACCATCCTTCTCAGTTTAAAAAAGAGACCCAATCCCAGAGTGAAGGGTGGGGGCTGGCTACTACAAAGAATAAAAGATGAGATCAGAGCATGTACTTTCGTACTTGGGTCCCTGTGCTAAGAGTCTCCTAGACCCAGAAGACACAGAGACAGCATTATAGCACTGGAGACAGTACAAGACAGCGAGAAACAACAGCAGAGAAACAGTGGCAATGAAACCAGGAGACTGGCCTGAGATGGCACAGTGGGCTTCCCAGATCACGGGACAAGGTCACTACAGTGGGTGTGCCAACCCACAGAGCAAGAGAGCTGAACATCTTTGGGCAGGAAGCTTCCTGGGGAGTGGGGTGCCTCTGGGCATTTGACAACAGTGTTAGGCTTGTTGACCCACAAAATGAGAGAGCCGAATGCCTTTGGGCTGGAGCCTGTTGGCAGAATGGAGTCCCTCTGGGCACTTATTGGCAGAGCTAAAGAGCTTTGTAATGCTTGTCTGAGCAACACAGAAACTGGGCCAAGGGGCTGAAGGCCAGAGTGAGGCCTGTCTGTTGGCATGTCTGAGAAGAGGCTGCCCTGATCCAAGAACTGTATATGCAGTCATTCTTGATCCTGAATTGCAGCCTGTTAATTCCCAAATAACTGTTAGTATGGTGAGTTCTGTGTGGTCATTGCAAGGAATTATCAAACCCAGCAGAGAAACAAACTGTAGAAGGGACAACTGGTGTCAGAATCAGTGACAGATTGGAGGATAGAAGTGTGTCTTACCTCCTCCTCATAACTATCAGTCTTGAGCTGGTGATGCTGATCGTGCTTCCCCTCCCACCTTGTGAAGTTAGACAAGGTGCTCTGATGCTGCCACCACACCATCTTTACATCTGGGATACAGATTTGTGTGGCCATCTTGGAAAAGTACAATCTGCCTCACCACTGCTTAGCAGTGGTGTGATTCAGAAACAGAAAAAACCAGGACCAACACTGCCTTTTCAGTCTAAGCTGTACCTCTCTTTTGCCGTAATTCAAATAAAAATAATATTGTTGTTGTTAAGTGCTGTCGAGTAGTTCTGACTCATAGCGATCCTGTTTAGGGTTTCTGAGGAGCAGCTTGTGAGTTTGAACTGTCAACCTTTCAGTTCAAACCAACCTTGTGGTTGAGTGCTTATAGCACCATGTTGTTGTTGTTAAGTACCATGTCAGCAGTTCAAAACGACCAGCTGTTCCGTGGGAGAAAGATGAGGCTTTCAGCTCCCGTAAAGATTTGCAGCCTCAGAAATAGCACCATGTTGTTGTTGTTGTTGTTATGTGCCATCGAGTCGGTTCCGACCCATAGCGACCCTGTATAGGGTTTCCGAGGGTGTAAATCTTTACGGGAGTAGAAAGCCTCATCTTTCTCCCGCGGAGCGGCTGGTAGTTTCGAACCACTGACCTTAAGGTTCGCAGCCCGATTCGTAACCACTACGCTACCAGAGCTCCTTTAGGCAAACATAAAGAAAAAGTGACAGATCTTCCTTTATTCTGCGACCCAGAGAAAATCTCTCATACCAGTTAGATATTTGTTCTTTCAGACACTTTTTCTAAGCTTAGCTACTAACTGAAAGGCTGGAAGTTCAAGTCTACCCAGAGGCACCTTGAAATAAAGACCTACTTCTGAAAACTCAGCCATTGAAAACCCTATGGAGCATCATTCAATTCTGACACACATGGGGTCACCATGAACCTGGATCAACTCAAACAGCAACTGGTTATTAATGTGTAGGAAACTTCTCCCTGGCCTTCCAGGTCCACCCTTCAACTGCCCTGGCCTGGGCCCTGGGAGGCAAACCGGAAGCAAGAGGTTCCTTTGCCTTCTGGTTTCCAGGAGTGTGGGGGTTAACAAATAAGGAGCACTCCAGCTATGGGGAAGAAGGAGAGCAGTCAGGGTGATGACTTCCTCTAATTCCTCCCTGGCTGTGTCAGTGGGCCAACAATGTCCCCCTAGGAAGGATCTCGGCTCCCTTGAGTGGCCCTTCCACACAGTCCTCTGAGTCTCTGGGTTCCAGTGGTGTTAATGGAGAACCTAGGGTTATACACCCTAGGGTGCTGCCCTGCGGGTGTGCCCTGTGCCGCCTGCCTGCTCCCTGATTGATACGATATCATGGATAGCCACATATTGTAGTTTCTTAGTGCTCCTGTAACAAAACACCGCAAGTAGGTAACTTGAAAGGACTGAAGTTTTATTTTCTCACAGTTTGAGAGGCTAGAAATCCAAATGTAGGGCATCAGCTTGAGAAGTAGTAGGTCCATCTCCATCTTGGTCTCTTTCAGCTTTTAGTTGTTGTTGTTGTTGATGCTGTTGAGTCGGTTCTGACTCATAGTGACACTAGATAAGGTGTCTGAGAAGCAGCTGGTAGGTTTGAACCTCTAACCTTGTACCTACAATCTTAAGCTTTTCTGGACTTGTAGATGCATCTGCTGTCTTCCCATGACATCTTCCTCCTGTGTCTGTCTGTCTGTCTGTATCTCTTCTCCTCTTTTTATAAATCACCTCTCAGAAGGGATTAGGTTTAGAACCAGTCTTACTCTTGTATGGGCTTATTAACACAACACAAGAAAACCTCTTTCCAGATAGGTTAGGCTAGGACTCCAACATCACTTTTGGGAGACACAATTCAATCCATAGCACCTATTTTTATGTATGTATGTATGTATGTAGTATGATACAATGCATATTATATAGCCACTTCCTTTTCCCATTAATACAGCATTTAAAGGGAACCTTGGTGACACACGGGTTAAGTGCTTGGGTTGGCCATCCAACCAGAGGTTCCTTGGAAGAAAGACCTGTCAATCTGTTTTATTAAATTTTAAAGCCAAAAAGAAACCAACCCTATCGGATAGTTCTATGGACACATGGAGCCACTGTGAGCCAAAATAGACTTGATGGTACCTAACAACAACAACATAGTATGTGTATCTATTCATGTGAGCACAGAAAAAGGCCTGTCTCACTCCTCTTACTAAGTGTGTGTACTTTCTAGAAGAATGTATGTGTCCTAATCTCTATCAACATTCTTCATTGATAGACATTTAGATGGTTTCCAACACTCTATCCTTTATAAACACTGCCACAATGAGCATGCTTAGATGTCTATGCTGCATTTCACTGGCGGAAACATTTCTGAAATAGCTTAGAGGTTAAGGGTGTAGGCTCGAAAGTCACCTACCTCCCTGAGGTCAGATCCCATCTCCTCTACCTAATGGCTATCTGACCATAAGTAGTTCCAACATCTGTAAAAAAAAAAAAAAAAAAGCGGTACTGCCTTCTCATAGGGTTGTTGGGAAGGAAGGAAACCTCCCAAGGAGGGTCTAAGGATTAAATAATAGAAGGCATGTACAGCATTCAGCACATTCAATCTCTTAAAGATTCTGTTTTCTCATCTGTAAAGTGGTGATATTGCTTCTCTTGCTGAGTGGTTTTGAGAATTAAATCTCACAGGATTGTAAAGATTAAGTGAAATAGTCCAAGTAAAGTTCCCAGCATCAGGCCTGGCATGCAGTAAGTGCTCCGTGAACGTGAATTCTTGCTTTTGCCATCCCAAATCTCTACTAAATTTGGTATTTAATTAATAAAGTGTTAAGACTACTATCCTAATCATATGAACTGCTCTTCCCTGAAGGCAAATGGATATTATCCTCACTGACAGCCTTGTACTTCAGGATAGATCTTGAAATGTCCTTTTTAACAATGAATGTGACACTGTTCAATTTGTCATTCCCGACTGATTCAAAATGGCCAATATCACTTCATTTTGGTTCACTGATGCCTAGGATATCAATCTTCAAATGTTTCATTTCATTTTTGACAACTTCATACATTGCACATTCCAGTTACAAACGGATGCTTACAATTGTTTCTTCTCATTTTGAGTCATGCCCCAGCAGCAAATGAAGCCTCTGAAAGCTTTACTCTATCCATATCAGTAGGGTCAAGTGTACTTGGAGGAGGTGGCTGTTCTCAGTCATATTTTGAGACATACAGGTCCTTCTTCCCAATCTGCCTTTATCTGAGACATGTCCACCATGAATGATTCTGATGGTGTTTAAAATACTGGTGACAGAGCTTTCAGCATCACAGCAACACACAAGCAGCACAGTCCCACAGATCACAACCCTGTGTACAACACACAACCCTATACAACACACAACCCTATGTACAACACACAGCCGTATGTACAACACACAAGCCACCAAAGTCCCACAGATCACAACCCTGTATACAACACACAACCCTATACAACACACAACCCTATGTACAACACACAGCTACCACAGTCCCACAGATCACAACCCTATATACAACACACAACCCTATGTACAACACACAACCCTATACAACACACAGCTGTATGTACAACACACAAGCCAGCACAGTCCCACAGATCACAACCCTGTATACAACTGAAAGTAGCACCGTCCAGTCCTGCGTCCTCCTCAGTCGTTGCTGTGTCTGAACCCATTGTTGCTGACCCTGTGCCAATCCATCTCATTTAGGGGCTTCCTCTTTGTCACTGACCATCAACTTTACCAAACATGATATCTTTTCCAGGGACTGGTCCCTCCTGATAACATGTCCAAAGTACATGTGTGAGGCAAAATCTCACCATCCTTGCCTCCAAAGAGCATTCTGGCTGCACTTCTTCTTTTTTTCTTCTTTGAAGTTTTTATTGTGAGGTTTACATGGGAGAACATCAGCTTTACATTCATCCTATCGTATTTCATTTCATTGCAATGATTACAATCCCCTTCATGCATCATCAAATAACCAAAGGGTACACCCCACAGGCCCACCCCCCGACTGCCAGCACACAGCCCTTCTCCTTCCCTGAGTCCAGTGACCCCACAGGCCCACCCCCCGACTGCCAGCACACAGCCTTTCTCCTTCCCTGAGTCCAGTGTCCCCAGCCACTCCATCTGTCCATGTCATCTTCTCTGTTTCCATCCGTGGTGTCACTGCCTCTCAGGGTAGGGTCCTGCTCTGCGTTCTCGCTTGATGGTCCTAAGGACCTCCGCTTCTGGGCTGCAAAATCAATCACTCTCCTCCTTTTTTCAAAAAACATCTACCTCTATATTTCCTACTCTCACAGTCAGTCCTGATGACAATTATTCACTATTGTACCACATGAGTCTTAGCCTCATTTCCTTTCACCAGCCCGGTCTCAACTGATTGGAAATCACTCAGTGGTGATTCTACCTTCCTCCGCCCTGTCTGGAACTAGGCTCCCACTTGAAAGCTTGTAAGCCAGTCACTTTTTGCCTTTATAGCACACACACACCCCATTTTGGGTAGCCAATGTCTAAGTTGCCCATCCCTGTCAACCCTATGTACCAAAGGGAGTGGGAGTTTCTGTCTGCACTTTTTCCAAGACTTATTTGTTCAGTCTTCTGACAGTTCATGGTATAGTTGATGTTTATTGCCAACATCATAATTCAAATGCATCGATTCCTCTTTGGTCTTCATTATTCCTTCATTGTCCATTTTTCCTCATGATTATAAAACCATTGAAAACACCTTGGCCTGAGTCAGCACACCTTAGCTCTCAAAGTGACATCTTGAACATGTGACAGGTCTTTTGCAACAGATTTGCCCAATGCAATATGTGGTTTGATTTCTTGACCGCTGCTTCCATACAATTCTTCCATGCAATTTTATTTTCATGCAAGTAAAATGAAATCCTTTATAACTTCTATCTTTTCTCTGCTTGTCAAGATGTTGCTTATTGGCCCAATTGTGTGTATTTTTATTTTCTTTATGTTGAAGTAAAATCCATACTGAAGACTACATAGTCTTTGATCTTCATCACGAAGGGCTTCACATCCTCTTCACTTTCAGCAGGCAAGGTTTTGTCATCTGCATATTGCATGATCTCCCTCCAATCCTGATGCCACATTCTTCTTCATATAGTCCAGCTTCTTGAATTATTTACTCAGCATGCAGATTGAATAATACAGTGAAAAGATACAACCCTGATGCACACCTTTCCTGTTTCCATAAATATTTGTTTAAAATATGAATCCCACAGAGTATTCTGGGTCTCCAGGTGAACCAGGTAAAGTGGCTCATGGTCACTAGAGAAGCCTATGGATTTTCAGAGCCAACGCCTCTGCCAGAGAACTACTAGTTTTAACTGTAGTTGTGACCATTAACTAAGAGGCCTACAAACATATTGCATAACATCCATCTGTCAACACCCCAGTGTGCGTAGAACAGCAGCTGCCTTCACATAGAATTTATCATCTCTATTTGGACCATCTTTCCAGAGAAGGGTTACCTTCCCGAGAAAGTTCAGCAGGAGGCTTGCAGACAGTCCCAGTGCCCACTAGGGTAAAAGTCACTGGGGCGGCCTCCAACCACTTGGATTGGGAGCGTGAGAGCTGGGCTGGCATAGGGGGACAGGGCGGGGTATGCTCTTCTGCAGCGTTCCTGTCTGCCCCTCCTCTGTTCCTGGCACACACAGGTATGTGTCCTGAGAAACTAGGACCAGGTCATAGTGTGCTTTGTGTCTGCACAAACAGGCAATGTGATCTTGTTTGCTCAGCCTTCTACAACATGAGAAGCTGCTTTCTTCACAACTTGGGTTTGGTGGTTCCCAAACTCCACGGTGTCTAGACCACATGGAAAAGGTGTAGGCTTGGGGAGGATATGGGAGGCTTGTTAAGAATGTAGATGCAGGGACTTCCGGGAAAAGATGGTGGATCAGGTAGAAGTGTAGTGACGAGCTCTCCCGAGAACAACACAGAATACAGGATCAAGAAGGCTCAGGGAATGGTCCCAGTACTCTGAACCACATATAAAGGAATATTTAGAAGGTTGGAAGACTTACAGCTGAGGAGTTTGTGGAAGAAGCAAGAAATCCATTGCTTCCTGGTTCAGGATGCTCAGCTGCTTCAGGAGCCACCATTTTGTGTGGGGCCAAGTGGGGA
>NW_006408519.1:2484358-2512030 GCF_000296735.1 Chrysochloris asiatica
AAAAAAAAAAAAAAGAATGTAGATGCATTTACCTAGGCCCATCCTCACCAATTCCCGTGGATGAGATTCAGCATCTGAAAAACATGAGAACCGCAAAGAAGTGCACCAAAACTGGACCCCTAAAAGTGTCTCAATTTCTGATTCAACCCTCTCAAGACTAAATTATTTTCTGCTTTGGCTTTTTTTTTTTTGAAATTATGTGTTTTAAGTAATGGAAAGCATTTTGAAAGAAATGGGGGAAATTTTTTTTTGAGGTAATATGAATTTTGACACAATTAGTGGGACACATATGTCCCATGTGTCTCTGGTGCTAAGGTTGATGGGATGAGGCCCTGTTTCTTCAGATTTGCACATTATACTGGCCTCCACAAGATGGCAGCATGCACTAAAAGTGGGACAGATGCTTCCCACTAAGCACAGAGCTGGAAGATTTAGGCAGGAATATGTACCATGAGTCACAAAAGGGTTAAAAAATATCTGAACCATCATTTAAAAATTAGAAGATTTCCTCTAAAAATCTCATTTTCTACATGACCACTTCAAGGTAAAAGGCTGGCACAAAGGAGCATCTGACCCTTGAGGCAGGGCTGGTACTCCAAGCTCATCACAATGGCCCCTTAACCTCACAATGATACCTAGACACTCTCGGCTCTGTCCCTCCACTCCACAGCCTGGTCAGTGTATGAGTCTACAACCTCTGCTTCCCACCACCAGGGCGGTCAAAGAGAAGTAGAAGCCCAAAGGATTTTTCTGCTTCCTTAGCTGCATCTAATTGGTTTTACCATCCCCACCACCTAGCTTCCTAACTCTATTACCCTGTGTTATCCCTGAGAGCAAGGATTCTACCTGTTTTGTTCCTGGCAGAATCCTGAGTGCCAAGCCTAGTGCCTGCCACACAGTGTTGTTGCTGCTGTGTGCTGTTGAGTCGGTTCTGACTCATTGTGACCCTAACTAGGGTTTCCAAGAGTGGCTGATGGGTGTGAACTGCCAATCTTGCAGTTACTAGTCCAGTGTTTACCCTACAGCATTACACTAGGGCTGAAGTAGGGGTTCAGAAATAGTATTAAGCAAATCAAAATCTCAGTAAGAGACCACTTCACATGCATTGTCCCTGTGTGCTGTTGATTTCTACTCGTAGTAACCCATGTGAAGGAGCAGCACTGCTAGGCTGGTGTGGTGCTGTAGGATAAGCACTGGACCACAAGTCAGTTTGAACCTGAAAGGTTGGGTTCAAACTCACCAGCCGCTCCTTGGAAACCCTATTCAGCAGGGGTGGGGAACCTTTTTTCTGCCAAAATTTATAACATCATTTGCAGGCCACACAAAATTATCAATTTATAAGTTAGGCTGCTATATTGGACTCCTGGCGTGGTGCTGTAGGATCAGCACTGGACTGGGAACCACATGGTCAGCAGTTCAATCCCATCAGCTGCTCTACGGAAACCCTATACAGGGTCACTAAGAGTTGGAAGTGACTTATTTAACAACATATTTGTTTAAACATTTAATTAACTCATCCTAGGTGTGGTGCTGTAGGATAAACACTAGACCACAAGATCAGTTTAAATTGCAAGACTGGCAGTTCAGACTCACCAGCGGCTCCTCAGAAATCCTATACTGAATAGCTATGAGGGTTGGAACTGTGATGGCGTTGGCAGGGCCAGACCAAATGATTTCACAGACCTTGGTTACAAGTCGGGCTGCTAACTTCAAGGTCAGCAGCTCGAAACTACCAGCTGTTTCGGGGGAGATCGCTAAGGCTTTCTGCTCCCATAGAGATTTATAACCTTGGAAACCCTATGCAGGGTCGCTCTGAGTCGGAACTGACTCCACGGCACATAAACCACCACCACTACCACCGCACTGCTCACAAGCCAGACATTCCCCAACTGTGTTGTGCAGGATCGCTGAGTCAGAAGCAACCAACCGCACTTAACAACACTCTTTATTGGAAGGAGCCCTGGTAATGAAACCACACAGTGGTTACGAGTTGGGCTGCTAACTACAAGGTCAGCGGTTTGCATCCACCAGCCACTCCGCAGGAGAAAGATAAGGTTTCTGCCCAGGAAAGATTTACAGCCTCTGAAACCCTGTACCAGGTCTCTATCAGTTGGCTTCAACAGCCTACAGCCACCACCAACAACAACCTTTACTGGAGCAGGCGGCCACATCGTTTCTCCTGTGACACCAAGGCTCCTTAATGGTTGCTGTAAGATCCAACAATGCCACTTCTAAGTATACGAGGGGACTTGAAAGAGTTCGTGGAAAAACTTTATTATTTTATAAGTCCATTTTTTTAAGAACTTTTTTAAGTTCCTTCATATACCCCAAAGAATTGAAAATAAGTGTTCAAGACCAAATCTTGTGCACAAATATTAATAGCAGCATTATTCACACTAACCAAAAGGTGGAAACAACCCCATGTCCATCAACAGAAGAACAAATAAACAACTCATTGTGCACAAGTCACCCTTGAAGGGCACTCGGAAATGATTAGCGTCACGTGGCGTTTTAAGCTGATTCCCTGCAACCCTTGAACTCATCGCAATAGCAATAGGAAAAAAGTCCTTGCAAGTGGACCCACGCATTTCAAACCTGGTTGTTTAAAAGTCCGCTGTAAATTACACATGAATACTAGGCACCCCCCTACCACATTGTCCAAGGGTCAATTGTGTACATACCATAGAATATTATTTAGACATAAAAAAGTAATAAAGTTCAGATACAGTTATAATGTGGAGGAACCTCAAAAACATATTTCTAAATTAAAGATGTCAACTACAAAGGCCACTTAAAATGAGGGGCTTCAAAAAGTTCAGGGGAAAATTCCACTATCTTTTCATTCCATTTGTCTGCAAACTTTTCAAACTCCCTTCATGTATGATTCCATTTCTATGAAGTCTCCAGATTAGAGGAATCCATAGAGACAGAAAGTAAATTAGTGGTTGTGAGCCGCGGAGGGGAGGGGAAATGGGAGGGCCTGTTTAATGGTCCCTTTGGTAGATGAAATTTTTCTGTAAATAGACATGGTGGTGTTTGCACAACACTGTGAATGCGTGAAATTTATACTTTTAAGCAGTTAAATGTGAATTTTATGTTATGTGCATTTTATCACAGTGAAAACAAAATGTATTAAGTGAATGAATAAATAAATGAATGAATCAGACACGGTCATGGGTGCCTCGGAGACCAGAAGCTGACTGGAAGAGTCTAGATTGTCTCAGGAGTGCAATTCCCACCCCACAAACCCCCACACACCATCTGTTTTGGAATGGCTAGGCTTGGTCTAGCTCCAAGCTGAAAATGGGGCTGAACAAAGTTGCTTAGGCTCTCCAAGTCTGCTCCCACAATCGGAAAGTGGAGTGGGTAGTAACACCCACCCTATAGAATCGGAGTAATGACTAAGTCAGAGAATATAACAGAAACTTTGGGTACATAGTAGGCCCCGAAGAGTAAATGCTCCTTTCCCTCAGATCTTCCATAGTAGGCAGATATGCCTTCTTTGAAGCAAAAAAGCACCCAGTCCAATATCAGGCACACGTGGAATAGCGGAACATGTGGGTAAAAGCTCCCCCATGGGATCTGGGCTGAGGTCTGGAAGCTTTGGAGTGGGTTTGGCTGCCACTGAGAAGCTGACTGCTGAGAATGCCCAGCCTCCAAGTTTCCTCTCTATTAAGACAGAACAGCACAGCACAGCAAGAACTTCAGTTACTACTTAACTTGTTGAGGATCAATGAAAGCACAGCTACTCTCAAGGCAGGGAAACATCACCTCTAAAACATGGTCCTTGTCACACGTTTGTGCTGCAGTAACAGTAGCTGGACGCAGTGCACAGCAGTGTGACAAACGCCACTGGATATGGAATGGGTGGCCTTGCACCTTGACATGTCTGGGCATCTTGTAAAGTGAACTCTGGTGGTGTCCTAGGTTAAGCATTGGGCTGTTAACCATACAGTCAGATGTTCAAACCTACCAGCTGCTCCATGGGAGATAGTGGAGGCTATCTGCTCTTATAGATTTACAGCCTTAGAAATCCTATAGAGCAGTTCTACTCTGTCCTATTGTTGTTAATTGCTGTTGAGTCGGTTCCAACTCATAGCGACCCTGTATAGGGTTAACAAGGAGCAACTGGTGAGTTTGAACCATCAACCTCGTGATTCAAACTGACCTTGTAGTCCAGTGCATTAACCCACAGCTCCACACCAGGACTCCTATAGGGTTGTTATAAGTCAGAATCAATCTGTTGGCAGTGGGTTTTAAGTACAGCTTAATGTACTTAAATGGTAGTATTATGCAGACCTATTGAGGATCATAGAAAACCAGGAAGACCCCCAAAAAGATGGATTGGCATAGTGGCAGCAGCTATGGGCACAAATGTAGCCACATTTGTGAGGTTGGCATTGGACCAGGCAGTGTTTCGTTTTGTTGTGCATGGGGTTGCTATAAATCAGTACCAACTCCATGGTAACAACAACAACAACAACACATTCTATGTGGAACCCTGGTGTGGTACTATCAGCTATGCACTGGACTGCTAACCACAAGGTCGGCAGTCCAAGCCCACTAGCTGTTTCTTGGAAACCCTATACAAGGTCGCTATACCTATGCTAGGACTCCTGATGAGGCACTATAGGATCAATACCACACTATGAACCATAATGTCGGCAGTTCAAACCCACCAGCTGCTTCGAGTCGATTCCGATCCATAGCAACCCTGTATAGGGTTTCCAAGGAGCAGCTAGTGAGCTTGAACCACCGACCTTGCAGTTCAAACAGCTTTGCAGTCTGGTGCCTTAACCCACAGCTCACACCAGGACTCCTTGTTGAGGATATATGAGGGTAAATCAAAAAGTATTGCTATATCAATTCATACCTATAGATCATTACACTGCATGCAAATGAACATACAAAGAATAAGGATGAATCTATAAAACACCTCACAACATGGATGAACCTGGAGGACATTATGCTGAGTGAAATTAGTCACAAAAGGACATATTATATGGGACCACTATCGTAAAAAGTTAAGAAAAGGTTTTCTGGATGTAAAAAACATTCTATACAAGTTACAGGAGGACTGGGGTGGGAAACTATTCACAGCTAGAGGGTTAACATGGTGAAAAGGTAGGCAATATTCAACAAGAGGAAGGTTGGCAGAGGGAAGATGAAGGTAGCAGGAGACCAAGGGAGGAGTATAAGGGTTAAAGTGAATAGAGGTCAATACTGTGAACTGTTGGTACATGGAGGGGATTGCACTCATTCTAATGAAGCAAAGAGTATGATTTGTTGAATGTAAAATTGATGATCTGTTCTGTAAACCTTCATTCAAGTCACAATAAAAAGTTTAAAAAGAAATTGATTGGTAGGCATCTTTTATAAAAGAGTTATATTATGGAAAGGACCATGACCACCAGAAGAATGAACAAATCTGTCTTGAAGGAAGTATAGCCTGAATGCTCCTGAGGTCGCCAAAACTAAGCCTTGTGTACATAGGACATATTATGAGGAGGGACCAACCCCTGGAAAAGAACATCATTCTTGGTAAAATGTTGTTGTGTGCCATGGAGTCAGTTCCGACTCATAGCGACCCTGTACAGGGTTTCCGAGACTGCAAATCTTTACGGGAGCAGAATGCCTCATATTTCTCCCATTGAACAGCTGGTAGTTTTGAACTGCTGACCTTGTGGCTTGCAGCCTGATTCGTAACCACTACGCTACCAGAGCTCCTTCTTGGCAAAATAAGGGTCAGCAAAAAAAAGGAAGGTCATCAATGAAATGGAATGACACAGTGCTGCAACAGTGGTGAGGCTAGCATAGGACTGGGCAGAGTCTCGTTCTGTTTGGCTCGGGTCTGGCACACTTTAGCCCTCAAAGAAATATCTAGTTTTGTTTTGTTTTTTTAGCACTTTCAATAGGACTTTTACAGTTTACCGACTTTTAAAGCTGTTTGAAAGAGGCCTGTTTCTCTACAACCTATCAATAATGAGTTTAATAAATATTAATTACTTTTTCTAAAAAAAAAAAAAGTACTGCTACTAGGGTCCCAGTTCATGCCTGTATGGGTTTATTCCAAACAAAACATGTTTAACATGTCTCTGTGATCCATGGATGGTTGCAGACAAGCTGGTATGTTGTTGTCATTGTAAGTGCTGTCGAGTTGGTTCCGACCCATAGCAACCTTGTATAGGGTTTCCAAGGCGCGGCTGGTTCAAACCAACTTTGCAGCCCAGCACATTAGCCCACAGCTCCACAATAGGACTCTCAGTATGGCTACCTTCAAAATAAAGGCCCCATCAAAACTGTGGATTCTGATGCAATTAACTGGGACAGTTCAAATCAAGGCAGAGAAATCAGCTCATAAAGCTATGGTGAGTGTTTGGGGGAGGGGGGGGTTTCCAAAGGGGAAATCTTGATAGAATTTCTTAAAGGACACAGGGTGGTCATGTGGGCTTATTAGAAAGAAATTTTAATAAAATTGAAAGCTGCCTTGAAAGGGAAAAGACCGGGAAATTTGCACTGAGGATCTCATTTGCATCCAACAATGCACTTGCTCACTCACTCTTTGAGGGTAGCCAGGGGCTGTGCTAGGAGAATTCCATTGGGAAACCTGACTCTATGTAGTACGTGACAGTCCTGATCTTTCCCCTTCAGACTTCTTTTTGTTCCACAAACTCAAAGTACATTTAAAAGGAACTGATTTGAGTCCTTTGAGGAAGACAAAACTGCCATTTTGACCTGGCGTAAATCCAAGAGTGCAGAATTCTTGGGGGAAGGGTTGGTTAGAGAACTGGAAAGCACATCTTCAGAAGTACATAGTCCTAAATGGAGGCTATGTCGAGAAACCACAGCTTCACATTGAGATCGTCTTGTTTAACGAAGGTTTCTATGATTTTTGTAGCAATATTTTTAGCTTACACTCATGTTATTTTCCCTTTTTTATAAATAAAGCTGAAAGATTCAATAACTTGTATGAGATCCTATAAACAGAAAGTGAAAGCAAGATTGGAATTAGAGTCATTTGACTCCAAGTGTTACAGCAGTGTTAGATTCGACATTGTCACAGCAGCCCAAGAATCATACAGCAGCTCTTGATCCATTGTCGAAGAAACAGAGTTTCAGATTTTATTTAGCTGGCTGGCTCAGAGAAGCTAATGTCTCCAGATTCTGAGCCCCAATATAGGGCAGTGCAACTTATTTGGGGTCAGAATGGGGGAGGGCTAAGGCTGCAGACCTGTTTGAATACAGGAGGGAAACCAGAGGATTGGGTCTGCTCAGTAACCTGATTAACATTATAGTTTGACTCCTGGGTGGAGAGAGCAGTGAATGTTTTTACCTTTTCCTGTTCACAAGGCCTGTTCTCTTTTTTTAAATTGTGACTTGGGTGAAAGTTTTCAAAGCAAATTGGTTTTCCATCCAACAGCTTGCTTTATGACGCTGATTGCAATCCCCACAACATGACAGCACTCTTCCCACTTCCTCCCCCTCTGTGTATCATTACCCTTCATCCTTCTCTCCTATCTCTTCCTGCCTTCCGAGCTTTATCCCTGGGCAAACACTGCTCTTTTCATCACCTTTGGTCGATTCTCTAAGGAATGTGTATCTCCCTGGTGTTATTTTTCACCTTATAGGTATGTTTATTGTTTGGCGGAATGTTGAGCCACAGGGATGAGCTCAGTTCCTGGCCAAAAGGGTATCAGAGGCCATAGCGAGGGTAGGGGAAACTGGCCTTTGCATTCACTCTTTCATACATACAATAAGATTTATTTGGAGGTTATCAAGGGCTGACCTGGAACCTGAAGGGACAGGTAACTAAGTCCTGACCCTGGGTCTCATGCAATGAGCAGGGTAGTATAGTAGGGCAGCAAGGTGTCAAGGGATATCAGCTCAGGGGGCATGTGAGTGGTCCACGTTAAGGAAAGGGAAGGGCTTTCCAGGAACAGAGAGAGTGTGTGTGTAGAGGCAGGGGTTGGAGACAGTGTTTGAACACAGCAGACAGTGTTGATGCTTGGAGAACAAGAGAGAAGCAGGACTGCCCACAGTGACAGGGCAGATTACAAAAGAGCTCAGAAACCATGCTGAGGCACTCCGCAGTCTGCACATAGCCAGTAGGGAGTCATCCGACATTTTTAAACAGGAGAGTGATTGGCTCAGATTTCAGTTTCCATGTACTTTGAACCTACAGATGTTCCACAAGGCCACAAAAGCAGTTGTAATGCAACCCCACTTACACCTCTCAGCCCTGTTCCTCCTTCACCCACACATGTATTAAGGTCAAATACCCTGGAAACAAACTCCAAGGTGGAGATTTACATGTAGGTGGCTTATTAGGGAGATGGCTGGTGCCACACCTATGAGAGTGAAGGAAGCAAGACTGGGCAGAGCAGAGACTGACCTGGGATGCTTTTGCAATAGAGTTCTCAGTTGATCCCATGGGGAGTGAAGCAGGGATGCTCTCAAATAAGGTAAGAAGCCAGTCCTTTGTACCTCTCATTGACTTTGTTCATCTCATTGGATGCATACTGCTTCAGAAAGGAGGCGTAGCCTCAGACCAGGCAGCTCCCTGGGCTGAGGGCAGTTCTGTGAGCAGTCAGGAGGCAACATTCTGAAGCTGAGCTGGAAGCCTGAGTCCTGAGGGAGCTTGGGGGCCCACGGGCTCAGCACAGCATCCTCTACAGCCATCTTGGCTTGAAGTGCTGTGTAACAAGGCTGAAGCGAGGCGCACATCTGGTACTGCAGAAACCTGCCTTCAGAAAAGGTCCTCCCAAATCTATCTAGAGATCAGCAAGGACATCATCCCAGACTTTGATCCCCTGTCCTTCTCCAGATCTCCTTTTCAACAGGTACTAACATTGTGTTGTGTTGTTACTATTATTACAAAGTGCCATCAAGTCAGTTCATACCCATAACAACCCTGTATAGAGTTTCCAAGGAGCAGCTGATGAGCTTGAACTGCCGACCTTGTGGTTCAAACCAACTTTTCAGTCCAGCACAGTAACCCACAACGCCACACCAGGATGCCAGACTAACACTGGAGATGCCTTCATTCCTCCCCTTTTCTATTGGTTGCCAATAGTTGGAAGCTACTAACAGATAGAACTACGTGACCTTCTGTGGCAAAGTAGGAGAGAGGGAAGCTGAGAGGTTCTATAATTTGCACAAGAACATATAATTAGAAAGCAAAGGCAAAATTAGAATGTGAGACTATTTGACTCCAAGGCCTCCCCCCTTTTCAGTCACTCACCCAACAAGAAGTATTTGGATATTATCAAATAAATGTGATGAAATTGGTTTGGAGGTTCTCAAATAATACACACCCTTAGAGGAGTCGTAAAGAAGTGCAGCCTGTGCCTCAGTTTATAGGGTGAGCACCTTTCTTCAGCCTCTGCTGAAGGGAGTAAAAGTATCTAAAGCTGTGGTTCTCAACCCTGGCTGCACAGTAGAACCCCCTGGGAAACTTTAAAAAATATCACTGCCTCTGCTCCACCCCAGACATTGGAATCAGAGAGTGGAATCCAAGTGTTGGGAATTTATTTTAAAGCTCCCCTGGTGATTCTTAGCCAGGGCTGAGAACCAGTGATCCCTATTTTTACTTACAAAGGTCACTCAGGGAGTGTGGTAGGGAGATGATTTGAGGGATGACCCAGGGGTAAGTTTGGAGATGAGATGATGGGAGGAGAAAGGAAGAGGTTAGTGATGACAAAAGCAGGTCTGACAAGGGCAGGAACAGTTGAAGCAGAGCAGAGAGAAGATGGTGAAGCAGGAGAAACGTTCCTAGTTGAGTGGTTGTCAACTTGTCTGCACAATAGAATCACCTGGGGAGCTTGAAAAATTCTCCAAGTGGGTCCCACCCCAGAGAAAGGTTTAATTGGTCCAGGTGCCACTGAGCATTGTGACCCAGGTGATTCAAATAGTAGGCAAGTCTGAGGCCACATCTCAAGGCATGACGCAGCCTCTGTGAGCCCTGCCGAGCAGATGGCCAAGTAGTCTCCACCCAGTGTTGATAAGCCAGCCATGTTTCTCACCACCTGAACCCTGGGGTGATGTCTTGAGCAACACCAATTTCCATCCAATCTAAATTCTAACACTGGCACACCCAACCAGCCTCCTGGGAAAATCTTTGAGTGGAGCCTTCCTGCAGGATACAGAGCTCCTCCCATTAAACTTCACTGGTATATGGACTCTGTTCACTCAGCTTAGCATTTTCTTATATGGTTTCCTTTTTTTTCCTAAGCAGGAAGTAGCTATTTTTCTAAAAAAATATATAAATGTAATGCATGATCTTTGTAAAACATTTTTTTTTTCCCTCAAAAGAACACGAAGTTGGAAGCAAACAGGCTCTTAATTCAAAGGCCCAGGGTTAGCCTCCATTGAGAAAAAGCCAAGCAGCCACTGACCATCAGCCAGGAGTTGGCCTGGTCTTCTCCCGAGAAGTATAAACAATGTCCCAGACAAGGCCGTTCTATGACTCTAGTGGACCAAGACAAATACACCGCTACTTTGAAATCAAGTCTGAACAAAGGAAAACAAAAATAAGAGCCCAAACTACAAAAATAACCAAGTGCCTCTCTATACTGGTGTCATGGATTGAATTGTGACCCTTCAAAATATGTGTCAACTTGGTTAGGCCATGATTCTGTACAAACTAAGGACATGTGACCTAGAATTTTCACCAAGGACATGGCTACACAATCTTTTGTTAAAGGTATTAAGCCTGTGACTTAGGGATCTAACCAATTATGACATCAGAAAACCCATCAACTGAGACTGAAGGGAACAGAGAGAGAACAAAAGGAGAGAACACTTGTCTGCCTCTTGGAATTCTACAGGCAGGAAACAGGCCAAAGGAACTACATCTATTGTCCTCCAAGAAAAGAAAAGAGGCATCCCTGGAGCATCTCAAGCCAACAAAACTGTTGGAAAGAGGACAGAAAGCAGAGCAATCTTGGCCACAAAGAGTGGGGGCATGGCCTCTGAGTTCGAAAGGGTGGAACTATAGTCTTCTGGATCTCAAAGGGTGGGGCCACAACTTTCTAGATTTCAGAAAGTTGGATTTTACCAACTTGGTTCTGGAATTTGCAGTTAAGATGTTTCGGGAGGATGGGGCTGCAGCCAAAAGCTGAGGAAGCAGAGTAACCGTGCCCTAGGGGAAAAAAATTGAGGCCTGCTGGGGTCTAGTGGGTCGGGTAACAACTCAGATGGACTAGGAGAGTGGGGCCACTCAAAGCTAAGGAAGCAACTGACTCCACAGCACACAACCACCAACCACCTCTATTCATGTTAATCCTTACACTCCTCCCTGCGTCTTCATCCAGAATTGAGAGAGCATGGGCAACATCCAGTCTAGAGGGCAGAGCCCAGATGGTCTCCAAGAACAGAGGACTGTTCTCAAGCCTTGTTCTACTGTGCTTTTGACTTGCTTGATCTATATTATCCATTTCCTTCTCTCTAATTTCTCCCATTTTGATGGAAATGTCCACCTTGTGTCTATTATACCACTGTACCTTAGAAACAGATAATTTGTGATCTAGATTTCACAGTTTTACAGATGAAGAATTTTGCCCCAGGATAGAATATGCCTAAAGGCACATTCATTTTTTTATTTAGATGATTCAGAAGATAAGATTTTGGACTTGGAGTTGTTTTAAGATTTGGAGGATGATGTAATGGGGTGAATGTGTTTTGCATGTGTTAAAGACATGAACTTTTGGGAACAGAGGGTAGACTATTATGCATTGAATTGTGTCCCCCCAAAATATATGTTGTAAATCCTAACTGTGGTTATAATCACGTTTGGGGTTGGATTGCTTTTTTATGTTCATGAGACATGATTGGTATAAAGTGTGTCTTAAATCAATCTCTTTTGAGATATAAACAATCATTCGAGAAGCAGAGACGCCGGAATAGAGATGCCAAGACACATGAAGACTGCCCAAGAGCAGAACCTCAAAAAAGACAAGGACCTTCTCCAGAACTGATTGAGAGGTAGCCTTCCCCTAGATGCCAGCACCCTGAGTTCAAAGTTCTAGCCACCTACGCTGTGAGAAAACATATTTCTGCTTGTTAAAACCACCCACTTGTGATAGTTGTGTTATAGCAGCACGCAATAACAAAGACACCTGGCTAATGAATGACTCTGCTTTTCTTGTTTGTTTCTTTAAACTAATTATAGCCTCACTCCAGCCTCCTGATAAGAATTATTAATATACGGCATGGTAGAATTAACCTCACTTCCTAGTACTACCCAATTCACATGCAAAAAAAGGTCCTAGTTCCTTGAATCCTACCCTAAATCACCTAACACAAGTCCTAATCCTATAATGGATCCTTTCTAACATCCTATTCTTCTTGAGTTCTTGAGTGGTACAAATGGTCACACACTTGAGTATCAGCTGAAAGGTTGGCCGTTCAAACCCACCCAGAAGCGCCTTGGCCAACCAGTCTGGCGATCTGCTTTCAATAAGTCACAGCCTTGAAAACCTCTGGCGAGTTGTACTCTGCACAAGAGGACATGGTGAGCTGTAATCCGCAAGAAACAACAGCACCATCCTCTTGCTGAGCCTCCCTGTGTTTCCCCGTAGTGTGCATCCTTGCTCGTTGAACAAACCCACCACCTCAACTACACCTGTGCTCCAGCTGGCCTGTGATGGAAGAGCATTGTTAACAATAGATGGTTTGGAAAGTGTCCTCCAATATATTTTTTCTGTGTAGATATATATATATATATATTTTTTTTTATTATTATTATTATTAAAAAGTGAGGAGACACTATAATTGCATTTGGCACTCTGATTTTTTTTTATGAGTCTCAATCTCAGGAATATTATGATTTTAAGTAGCTGCATGTTCTGTTGTATGGATGTTGTTAATCCCATTTTCTAATGATGTGATCAGGTTTCTTTAAGCTGTCTCAAGGTTGGCACTTACGTTTTCTTTTTATCCACCCTGGCTTCTGATTGTCTTCAGCATATTCTTGGAGAAATCACCTCTACCAGGCTTCAGGTGTGAGGATGAGAGACTGCGCCTATTTCCCACAGGGCAGAATACAATTCCTCTCAGGTGTGATGGGGAAAGTGGCCGCAGAGGCATAGCCAAGCTTCAAAGCTGGCCCTAAGGTTCTGGTTCCCCAAACTGCTCCCAAAGTGCCATTCCCCACAAAGGTCAGGATGTGGCACATACTTGACTCCCAGCTGTAAGAACATCCATTACAGGGGATTCCATTTGGGATCACTGAGCTTAGAAATCATTTGGACAGGTTTAGGTTTCAGAGGATGGCTCTCCAGGGCAGTGAAGCCAACAAAATTCTGAGAAGACAAGGCTCATGAAGTTATATTAATTCCAAACAAGGCCATTAAATTAATGCCAAGGTGACAGGCACCAACGCACATGAAGATGTGGTTGCAAGGGATTCTTGATTTCATAGATCTGGGGTGGGCCTGCGACTCTGCATGTCTAAGTTTCCAGGTGATGTTGTGGAGTAGCCTACCTTCACTGTCTGCTAGGACTCATTCTACCTTATGCTAAAAGTCTCTGCTAAATCCACCTCATTGCTTGTTAACAGGAGGGGAGAGTGTGATGGTCGCCAAAAGTCATATCCAGGCCTCTCTTCTCACGTTGGAGAAACCTTCAGGTCCCTTCAAGGGATGAAGCCACAGCCACTGTTGGAGAGCATGTGGATGAAGCATGTGGATGAACAGTTAAAATGGGAGGTTGGGTAGCACACACCCTGCTTGGGTACAACTCCACTGGGGAGATGTGAGGTGGTACAGACAGGGAAGGCTCCCCACCTTCTAGTCACAGAATTGATTGGGGGCTGAAGAGACCTACTCCCAAAGAGCCCCCATTCAAGGATCAAGTGAACCTGAAGCTCAGAAGTCTCCCAGGTCAGCCCCAGCTGCTCATCATCACAATCATCTCTACAATCAAACACATTAGCCCTGTAATCCTCAGCCATTGCTGGGAGGGATACAAAATAGTACAGGCACTGTGGAAGACTATGAGTCTGAATCAACTCAATGGCAGAGGGTTGGGGTTGGATTTAGCACTTATATAGTGCTTACTGCACACCAGGTGTTATTTTAAGTCTTTGATGACTGTTGACATTGTAGTCCTTACATCAACTATAAAAAAGAGGGGCTGTCATCACCCTTTAGAGATGAGTGATACCAGGCAGAGAAGGATTAAGTAATATGCCCAAATTTAGTTAAGTCTCAGAACCAGGATTTGAATCTGGGCAGTCTGGCTCCAAAATCCAAACTCTGACCAACAGAAGACAGTGCATGGGCTGGATAATTCTGGAACTTTGGGGAGCTGCCAGTGTAGCTCTTGTTTAAAGAAGAAAGTACTTCTGAGCACTGGTCACTCATCAGCACAGCAGGTGCCAGTAGAACTTGGAATTCCTTTTTATGACTTTTGGTTTCTGGATTGAGCTTCTCTGAGAAGAGTCTGATCAAGAGACTGATGTAGGGCCCTGGCTGGTTTTTAGTGAACAGCGTTTGTTGCTTCTCATGGTCCCAATCAAGCCAATAAATGTTGTTGTTGTTGTTGTTGTTGTAGAGTTGGTTCTGACTCAGTGACCCTGTATAAAGTTTCCAAGGTTTTAAATTTTCACAGGAGCAAAAAGCCTCATCTTTCTCTCCATGATACAGTTGATAGGCCTTGTGTTCTGCAGTCCAGTGCTTATCATATGGGGTCATCTCATTCCCCAAGCCAACATATATTCATTACCAAATCCATAAATACGTGACTCAAGTTCCTATATATAGCACTCTATATGGCCCATTTGAACCGTAAGGTCAGTGGTTCAAATTCAGCAGCCGCTCCTTGGAAACCCATTGTTGTTGTTGTTGTTAAGTTCCATGGAGTCGGTTCTGACTCATAGCAACCCTGCACAGAGTTTCTGAAGCTGTAAATCTTTATGGGAGCAGAAAGCCTCAGCTTTCTCCTATGGAACAGCTGGTAGTTTTGAATTGCTGACCTTGAGGTACCAGAGCTCCTTTGGAAACCCTCTACATGACCTATATATAGTGACCTGGTCACTGTGAGTCAGAACTAACTTGCCGTCACTTAACAACAACTCCCAGCTCCTCCCCCTCAATCCTCTCACACCCTGATTTCCATTCTTTCCGTACCACACACATAATGGGATATTTCTTGTTGTCTTACTTGATGAGAGAGAACAAGGAAGAATGACCCAAGGTGGTGGGTATATCAGAGAACATGGGAAATGCCCAAGGCCCTCAGGGAAGAGGAAGGAAGGCTTGACACCTCTCTTGGAGGAGAGCTCGAAGGAGACCTGAAGGAACAGAGCCACATACTTGGGATCCCTTTGGTGGCATCATGAGGGTTTGTACCACCATGGTGTCACTGCCCCCCAAAGGGCAGAGCAGCCTGGCCCCACCTTGCCCCCTCCCAGCCCTACCCCTCAAGGCTCCCTGCAGCTCCTCCCCTCTCCTATTGGCCAAGGAAGAGACCCTCCTCTCTGCCCAATGGCAAGTACCATGGCCTGCCCACCTGCAGGTGACGGGGGACAAGTGACACACTGCTGCTGCAACCCTGGGGCCATTCTGCCATCACCCCTCAGACAGTGTCACAGTATCGGGGGGTACTACAGTCTGCATTCCCACATGCCCCAAGTCATGCCACTGGCCTGCATCCATGGAGAATCACTTCAAGTCGGAGGAACAGAGGATCCTGGATGTCACTTGTTTGAGTGACAGTCTCCCCACAACCCCATGACCTTCAAGTTTTACCAAAGTCAACCAACTGCCCAGGCCACGTGTATGAAGTTGGTCCCCAGGGAGTGGGGTTGCCAGTCTGTAAGGAATTACCAATTGAGATTTCCAAGGGCAGAGACTGGAGATAGTTCCTACCATGCAAGACCACTGCGGTCAGCTCCTGTGGCTCTCAGTCAACTCTGCAGGTTGAAAGCCCAGGAGATGGAGATCCTGGCATAAACACAGAGAAGGAAGACAGCTGTTTCCTCTCAGCATTATTTTCTAGTGGAAATTTCACAGTCACAAACCAGCTCAGTGGTGTGGAAGACACAGGAACCTAATGATAGTAGAATAACAGAACTGACAGTAGATGTTTCTTTCTGGATGGTGAAGTGTAGTAGAAAGGGCCCAGCTTTTATAGTCAAAGTGATCTGGGTAGAACTTCTGGCTCTGTCACTTACTATGAAAACTGAGTGAGGTTCCATAACCTCTCTGGGTTTCAGTTTCAACTTCTGTAAAAATGGGGCTAAAATTGCACACCAGTGTTCACTGCAGCACTCTTCACAACAGCCAAAAGGTAGAAGCAATGACCACCAACGCAGGGTTGGGTAAACAAAATACGGTACATTCATACAAAGGTATTTTAGTCAGCCATAAAGAGAAATGGAGTTGTGCTGTATATTATTACAACATGAATGAACCTTGAAAACATTATGCTGAGTGGAATAAGTCAGATACAAAGGATAACTATCCTATGACCCCCATTAAATGAAATAGATAAATGCTGAGAAAGAGAAAGTAGAGTAGTGGTTCCCACAAGCTGAGGGAAGGAGAGAATGGGGAGTCATTATTGAGGAGTACTGAGTTTCTATTTGGGTTGATGAAAAACTTTTGGAAATGGATAGTGGTGATGATAATATGATATGGTGAACTGTACACTCAAAATGGTTAAAATGGCAAATTTTATATTATATTCATACCTAGTCTACCACAGTAATTAAAAACAAAAAAGATCTCAAAGCACCACATGAGGTCATCAAAGAGGTGCTCTTAGTTAGTTAGTTAGTTAGTTAGTTAGTTAGTTAGTTAGTTAGTTAGTTAGTTAGTTAGTTCGTTCGTTCGTTTGTTCGTTTGTTTGTTCATTCGTTTCTGTGCTTCCTTCCTTTCTCAGCACTCAGTGAATGCTCTGGTCCACATCTCCCAGGGCAGATCCCCACTGTAGCTATCTTCCCTTGTCCTCTCTGCTCTCTGGGAAAGGAAGCAAAAGCAGCTCCCTGGTAGCTGGGTAGCCTATGCAAGGTGGCAGGCCTGCAGCCCCACTCTCTGGGCTTCAGATGGACAGATTTACTTGCCTCCTGGGGAGAGACTGGACCCTTCCCTAGGGTTCCTGGGTAGCAGGTGCTCATACTTGTCCTACCCAGGACTATGTCCTACCCATACTTTGGGTGTTGCAGACACCCAATGTCAATGTTACCAGAATTGGCACTCAGCCCTTTTAGGAAAGGCCCAGGGGATGTTCAATGACCTCAGCCCCAGAGAATGTGGGGGAATTCTATGTGAGGCAGGACTGACATAGCAAGGCTGGCAGGGAGTAAGCACAGGCTGAGGAGTTTTTTTGCATATCAGCTGGGGTGTGGCACGGTACTTACCTTGTCCCCTGCATTGTGGCATTGGGGTGGTCCCTCAATGCTTCATGCATGGGTACACACAGGAGTCTGCATTGGTAATTGCTAAACAATTGCTAAATTGTTTTCATGGCTTCTGAGAGGCGGTCCTGGGCCCCAACATGGCTGACGTGAGTCCAGGGACCTGGCCTCAGAGACCTCACCTCCCTGGAGCGCCCTACTCTTTGGCATACACCTGCCAGCCTCCAATCCTAAATTCTCAACTCTACCTTCTCCTATTGGTGTGAATTTGAAACCTAACAGTGAAATTGGAGGTATATCTAGGGTTGCCAGATTTATGCAATAAAAATACCGTATGGCGGTGAGCTAAGCCCTACAATGTTCAATAGACTTCTGTGAACCTGGGTGAAGACCTGGTTAGCCAGCAGTGTGGCAAGACCTGGGGACTCTTAGTTCCAGAGTCAGTGACATAGCCACAGAGGACTAGAGTGGAGAGTGAAGTGTCCAGCTGATAAAAAGAGAGGGCATATGCATAAGAACACCCACACTTGCAGATAATACCCACTTATCCTGGCTTCAGTGACTAGATGATCAGAACTCAACCAAAAGTAAAAAGAAGAGTGAAAAAAAAAAAAGTATTCTCATACAATTTGATGAACTTGACCTACCCCTATGGAAGCAGTAGCTCAAAAGAGGGAACAAGTCCTTACAGCAAGAATCATCCCACCCCCTCCACACACAGAGTAGACAGGGATGGACAACTTGGACATTGGCTACCCAAAATGGGGGGCGAAGGGGGCTACAAAGGCAAGAAGTGACTGGCTTACAAGCTTTCAAGAGGGAACCTAGATCCAGAGGGCCTGGAGGAAGGTAGAATCTCCACTGAGTAGTATTCAATCTGACTAGGTGGGGCTGATGCAATGAAATGCAGACGGGTCTCTTGTGATACAATAGTGAATAATTGTTATCAGGACTGATTGTGAGGGTCGGAAATGTAAAGGTAGACATTTTATAGCAAGGAGGGGAGTGATTAACTTTTCAGTCTAGGAGCAGAGGTCCTTAGGACCATCAAGGGAGAAGAGCAGAGAGCGGGACCCTACCCAGAGAAGAAGTGATGCCTGAAATGGAGCCAGAGATGATGACGTGGAGTGATGGGGCAGCTGGAGACTTTAGATCCAGAGAGGGTGAGCGACTGTGTGCTGAAGACCTGGGGGGTACGGGAGAAGGATTGCATGGAGGGGATTGTAACCATGGCAATGAGACGATATACGATAGAATGAATGTAAGACTGATGTTCTCCCATGTAAACTATCACATAATTCACAATAAAACATTAAAAAAAATTTTTTTAAATATATATTCTTTCACCATACTTAATTCAGTCTGTATGCTGAGCAAATAATCTGAGGAACTGCATTATATGAAGAAGAACATGGCATCAGGATTGGAAAAAGATTCCTTTAACAACCTGCAATATGCAGATGATGCAACCTTGCTTGCTGAAAGCAGAGAGGACTTAAAATACTGATGAAGATCAAACACCACAGCCATTGGTATGGGTTACACCACAATGTAAAGAAAACAAATATCCTTACAACAGGACCAATAAATAACATCATGATAAATGGAAACAGGATTGAAGCTGTCAGAGTTCATTATGCTTGGATCTACCATCAACACTCATTAAGCAGCAGTCAAGAAATCAAACAACATATTGCATTAGGCAAATCTGCTGCAAAAGATCTCTTTGAAGTGTTGAAAAGCAAAGGTATCAGTTTGAGGGTTCAGGTGCACCTGACCCAAGCTATGGTATTTTCAATAGGCTTGTATGTATGTAAAACTTGGACAGTGAATAAGGAAGACTGTAGAAGATTTGATGCATTTGAGTTATGGTGTTGAGAAGAATATTAAAAGTACCATGGACTGCCAGAAGAACAAAGAAATCTGTGTTGGAAGAAGTACAGCCAGAATGCTCCTTAGAAGCCAAGATAACCAGACTTAGTCTCTCATACTTCAGACATATTATCAGAAGGGCCCAGTCCCTGGAGAATGACATCATGCTTGGTAAAGTGGAGGGTCAGTGAAATAGACGGAGACTCCAAACTAGATGAATTGGCACCATCGCAGTAGCAATGGGCTCAAGTGGAACAATGATTGTGAGATTTGTACAGTACCAGGCAGTGTTTCGTTCTGTTGTGCATAGGATCACAATCGATCAGAACTGACTCGATAGCATCTAACAAAAAACAGCTGGATGGTAGAAGGCATGGAGGAAGGTAGAATCAGCACTGAGTAGTATCCAATCTGTCTGGGTGGGGCCGATGAAAGGAGATGCAGATAGGTCTCATGTGAAGCAATAGTGAATAATTGTTATCAGGACTGATTGTGTGGTTGGAAATGTAAAGGCAGATGTTTTGTAGCAAAGGAGAGGAATGATTGACTTTGCAGTCTAGGAGCAGAGGTCCCTGGGATCATCAATGGAGAAGAGTGGAGAGCAGCACCCTATTCAGAGAAGCAGTGATGCCACAGAAGGAGGCAGAGACAACATGGAGAGAGGGAATGGCTGGGGACTTTAGACTCAGAGAGGGAGAGGGCTGTGTGCTGACGACCGGGGGCAGGCTTGCAGGGTGTACCCTTTGGTTGGTTGATGATGCATGGAGGAGATTGTAACCATAGCAATGAAACGATATATGATAGGATGAATATAAAGCCAATATTCTCCCATGTAAACGATCCCATAATTCACAATAAAACATTAAAAAAAAAAAAAAAAATACCGTATGGCCACTTCCCCTGGAATTTCAGATGGCTCTGTTGCTGTTAAGTACTGTCAAGTAGGTTCTGATTCATAGTAATCCCATATAGGGTTTCCAAGGAGCAGCTAGTAGGTTTGAGTCATCAACCTTTCAGTTAGCAGTCCAGTGCTTATCCTACAGCACCCCACCAGGACTGAATTTCAGCTAAACAGCAAATAATTTTTAGCATAAGTATATCCCATGCAATAAAAGTTATTCATTGTTTACCTAAAATTCTAATTTAATCATCCATCTTGTATTTTATCTGGTAACCCTAGACCCTTCTCATTTCTTAAATTCTATGAACATCCCTCTTCTCTACCTATCTGTGAGGAGACACTTGGAAACAAGGGCAAGCACAAGGTCTTCTGGTTTTTCATGTTACTGCAAATATTAATCGGGTTTAAACATTTTTTAAAGGGAACTTTTAATTAGCTACATATTTTATAGTCACCTACTATAACAAAGGAATCCTGGTGTGGCACTGTGAGTTAATGCACCAGACTGCAAAGCTGTTAGAACTGCAAGCTCGGTGGTTCAAGCTCACCAGTCGCTCCTTGGAAACCCTATGCAAGGTCGCTATGGGTCAGAACTGACTCGATGGCACTTAGCAACAACAACAAAACTTTTGTTTTAGCTTTTCTTTCTTTTTTTTTTTTTTTTTTTTGCCACACATGTATTTTGGAAGCACCCTGCTAGTACGTAAGAAACCGCCAAAATGCTGATTTTTTAAATCAGGGCTGTGGAAAAGATACTTCTCTTTTTCATTCCTTATAGAAAAGCCCACCCGCACACTAGTGGAAAGGAGAGCTGTTATGCAGGTCCCAACTTTCTCAAGGGACTCACAGTCTAGTGACAGGCACCCCTGGTGGTACACACTCTTAAAATTCTGCTCTGGGCTTGGAGTATGTGAAGCCATGGGCCCAACACTTCAGATCTGTCCAGCAGACAATCTGTCATTGGGTGGGCATGTGACTTCCTTCTGCCCCTTCCCCACCTGGTCTTCAAGGTAACAGCTATGCACCACATCCAGGGGCACAAGAGGTGGAGCTGGCCCTGGATAGAGACTTGAGCGACCTTCAAAGCCACCTGAACTTGGAGGGGCGCACCAGCAACTTCATAACCTCTGTTGTTGTTGTTAAGTGCCATCCAGTCGGCTCTGACTCATGGGGACCTTGAATAGGATTTCCAAGAAGCGGCTGGTAAGTTTGAACCGCCTACCTTGTGGTTCAAACCAACTTTACGGTCAAGTGCTTATCCTACAGTGCCGCACCATGACTCCCTGGCCTTCCATAGGTCACTGGGGAAGATCTGCTGGGAATATCCTGACCCCATCAGCGGCAGCACCCTGGCAAGGGACCAGCCTGGGGACTTCTCTGCTCTAGCAGAGGAGTCAACCCTGCCCAACCCAGCTGAGCACAGAAGTTCAGAAGCCAGACTTCTGACGTAGTCCCCACAGGCAGAGCCTCCCTGAGCTGGCCCTGCAGCTGGCAGCTGCAGTTCCCCCTCCCTTCTCCTTCCTGCCTCTTCCCACGCCTCCCTCCCTCCGAGGATTCCCGAGGACTTTGTCAGGTTGTCTTAACGAAGCAAGGTTGCTTCACAGCAACATCACAGAGGACTTTGTCAGGTTGTCTTAACGAAGCAAGGTTGCTTCACAGCAACATCACACCCATCTTGGCTCAGAGAGTGTGAGACAGTACATGCCACGTGAGAGGTGATTCCATCTAGCTCCCAGGTTGACAGAAGGGGCAACAACAGAATGGCAGTCATACCTTGAGCACTGGCTGGGAACATTTTTCTTCCATCTTTCACGTTTATTCATCCATCAGGAAAAAGAGCAGTTAAGCTCTCAGACTAAGATTGCTGGATTCAAATTCTGGCTCTCCCACCTACTCAGTAATCTTCATAATTTCCCTGTGCCTCAGTTTTCCCACCTGTGAAAGGGGGTTGCTGTGAGGATTAAAAGAAGCAATGCATGTAAACTGTTTAGGAAAATACCTGGCATATAGTAAATGCTTGCTAAATGGTAGGTACAGGATCTAGATTTTCAGGCTGTCCTATGTGGTCCTTACAGAGGGGCAACACATGCACAGTTGTTGTCAAATGCTGTCAAGTGGTCCCAACTCCTAGTGACCCTATCTATACAGGGTTTCCAAGGAGCAGCTGGTGGACTTGAAACCACCAACCTTACGGTTAGCTGTCCAGAGCTGATCCTACAACACCACATGAGCAGTACTAGCTATTCAAGGGAAAACATAAGAAACTGAGCTGTGGTCCTCATTCTCAGATCTTGGGTCTCCTTGAAGAAACTATGAAAGTGCCTGTATAGTAGATTTCTGGTACTTTGTGACCACCCCAAATCCCTTGATGCTCTTCCTGTATTTGGGAAGCTCGGTTACCAGTTGCCATGGAGTTGACTCTGACTCATAGTGACCCCATGTATTTCAGAGTAGAACTGGGCTCCACAGGGTTTTCAATGGCTGATTTTTTTGGAAGGAGATCACCAGGTCATGCTTCCCAGGTAGGTACCTTTGGGTGGACTTGAATCTCCAACCTTTCCGTTAGCAGCTGAGCACCATTTCACCAATCAGAAGCTCCTGTGATATTTGTGCTTCCTCAAATATCACAGATTTCATTGTATCCCCTCAAAATCTGTGTCAATTAGGCTGGGTCATGATTCTCAGTGGTTTGACAGTTTGACAGGTTCTGGGGGGGATGACCGAGTAGCCTGTGGCTTTCAGACCTGGGTTGTGTGATGATTCTCCAGGATATGATCTGATGTGACAAACAATAAAATGGTTAACAGTGGGCTGCAATACTCTTTGGACTCCTCATTTGGCACTGTAGGATAAGCACTGGACTACTAACCATAAGGGTGGCAGTTCAAACCCACCAGCTACTTCTCAGTAACCCTGTGCAGGGCTACTTTTGAGTTGGAATTGACTCAACAGCATTTAACAAAAATAACAAGCAATACTCTTAATTCTGTCACAGCCTTCACCCAATGTAAGGAATTTCCTGGGGTATGGCCTGTAATGCCGTTTATCTTACAAAGACAAAAGAAGAGAGGAGGGGACAGAGAAAGAGGGATCAGGAAAGAAGAGCAAGGAGTACACTGCATCCTTTGAACAGGGGGTTCCTGCAGGGTGAAGCTCTTAGAGCTGGGAGAAGGTCAGTGAGAAGACACAGGGAGATCTCCAAGGAATGGGGGGCCTACAGATACTGAGAGCAAACAAGGACCTTTCCCCAGAGCTGACAAAAACACAGAAAGCCTTCCCCCTTGAGTCGGCACTCTGAATTTGGACTTTTGCCTCCTAAACTGTGAGAGAATAAATTGGTTAGTCATCCACTTGTGGTGTTTCTGTTATAGCAGCATTAGATAACTAAAACAGAAGCCAGAAACTTGATTTCCCAGCCTCCCTTGCAGTCAGAAATGGGCACATGAACCAGGCTCCACCAATCAGATGCATTCATGAGAAACTACAATTGAGAAGATAGCAACTGAGGAAACAAGAGACTTCTGGCATCTTGGGGCCAGTGATTCTCCCCCTACTTTACTATGCTTTTCTATAGAGTGAAAGTACCTTTGATTTTATGCCAAGTGTATGCTCCTGAGTCTATGAAATATCTGTTTTGCACACTGGTGTTAGATGGTACTTAGGAAATGTCTGCTCAATACATGAATGTCGGCCTCATAGTCCACAGGGTAGGATATTCCAGATGCAGAAGCGGCCTGCATTCTAAGACACCACACACACACACACACTCTTCCTGTCCACTAATAATGGACCTCAGCTGTGGTCAGGAGGGAATGTACAGATGCCTGGGGAGTCCCCGATGCAATGGGGACTGCAGGACTGTGTCAGAAGCAGGTTCTGGGGTAACCTGTGGCTTTCAGACCTGGTCTGCCTCCACAGGAAGAGAACAGAGCTTGAGAACTGAAAAGACTTTAAGAACCTTACTCCAAGGCTTTCATTTTGAAGACAAGGCTCCAGAGGCCCAGGGAGGGTTTAAGTAACTCCCTGACTACTCCTATTCCACCACATGGTGCAGCCACCTCAAATGAACCTGGAGCTTGGCTGAACAGACGCACCAGCGTAAACTATTTCAGTATATCTCCCATATTATTCTGCCTATCCAAAGGTTCCTTGCCTTTTTTCTTTATGCTTAGCAAGATCACATTGAGGCGGCACTTAATGACAGAGTTCTGAAGAGAAATAATGTCGCTATAGGTTGGAACTGACTTGATGGCACTTAACAACAACAACAACATGGTCAATATAGTGTTTCTTGTTACATACTTCTTAAGACTGATTTTGTAGCATAGTGGTTACAAATTAGGCTGCGTACCCTAAGGTCAGCAGTTCGAAACTACCAGCTGCTCCCTGGGGGAAAGACGAGGCTTTCTGCTCCTGTAAAGATTTACAGCCTAGGAACTGTACAGGGTCACTATGGGTCGGAACCGACTCGATGGCACTTAACAACAACAACAAGTCTAACACAGATCTGTGTTGGAAGAAGTACAGCCAGAGTGCTCCTTGGGGGCCAGGATGACCAGATTTCGTCTCTCATACTTCAGACATGTTGTCAGGAAGGACCAGTCACTGGAGTAGGATATCATGTTTGGTAAGGTGGCGGGTCAGAGAAAAAGAGGAAGACCCCCAGCGAGATGGATTGGCAATATGGTAGCATCAATGAGCTCAAAGCATGGCAACAATTGTGAGGTTAGCCCAGGACCGGCAGTGTTTCGTTCTGTTGTGCATAGGGTCGCTATGAGTTGGTGCCGACTCCATGGCACCTAACAACCACAGTCTAATTGGGCAGTTCTGGTGCGGCGCTGTGGGTTGATGCGGCAGACTGCAAAGTCATTTGAACCTCAAGGTCAGCAGTTCTAACTCACCAGCCACTCCTCAGAAACCCTATACAGGGACACTATGGGTTGGAACCGACTCGAAGGCACTTAACAATAATAAGTCTAATTGGACTCCTGGTGTGGTGTTGTAGGATCAACACTAGACTGTGAACCACAAGCTCAGCAGTTCAATCCCATGGGCTGCTCCTCAGAAACCTTATACAGGGTCTCTACGAGTCGGAACCAACTCAGTGGTATATAACAGCAATAGTCCAATGTCAGAATCCTGATGTGGAGTTATAGGATAAGCACTGGCCTGCCAATCGAAAGGTCTGAGGTTCAAACCCACCAGTCAGTCCTTGGAAATCCTATACAGAGTCGCTGTGAGCCTGAGGTGACTTAATGGCACTTAAGAGTGACAGTAGTATGATTTTTCTGCATCAACAACTTGGTGGTTGGGGGGACTTGGAAGGCTACATAGTTGGCTAGATTGAAGATCTTCTTTCATCTGGACTGTGTGTGTGTGTGTGTGTGTGTGTGTGTGTGTGCGCGCAGGTGAATATGTGTAGAAGACCTAGGAAGGCTCTTTCTTGAAGAAAGAGGCAGCTCCTTGTAACCTGTGAGGTTACATTGCCTGTCTGTCTGTTATACTGCCAGGGCAGACCACATGCTAAGGAGAACTGAAGCCACCCAACCGGGTCACCAGGAGTCCACAGAGCTCTGCCAGCAGGGTTCAGCCTGCAGGTCACACCCAGCCCACTCTGGGAATGGGCCACCTTTGTTAGGAAACGTGAACCTCCCAGATTCCACACAGGGTGGATCCCTCACAGAGAGCCCTTTGTGCCTGGAAGAGGGCTGGCCCATTTGTTCCGGCCAGACCAGAGTCCAGGCACTGCCTACCTCCAGCCACCCCACCTTTCCTCTCCAGCTGCACCTCCCTTCCTCACAGGATGCCGGACACTTGAGAGAGGCCAGGGGTGGACTTTCCAGAAGCACCACCCTGGGAGCCTGGGCTGAGGCTGGAGTGCCTCCAAGGACTGCTGTCCTGGAGAGTGGAGAGTAGGTGGGGCTTGTTTGCAGTCTGTGGGAGTTTCCAGGGCAGGGGCTCCTGACAAGCCCATCAGGGACAAGAAAGGGCAGTGCTGGGGCCAGGCTCCAAAACAGAACAGCCCTCCCAGTTCATCCTCCCTGGGTAAGGGGTAACATGCAGTGTGATCTGACTTGTTGCTGGGGACACACCATCCTTGAGGATCACCAATTATAATTGCAACTCTCCGTGTTCCCTTAAAATTTTTTAAGAGAGAGAAATCTCATGCTTGTCAGAGTCTTCCTCCCCCGCTGTCGGCTCCCATTATGAATCAGTGGCATCTTCTGCTGAGAGTTAATTACATGTTGTGTGAAAGATACAGGGCTTCTTTTAAAAAAATGTTTCTTCTTGATGGGTTCTAGCCCTTTCCGCTGCCTTCTTCTTTCCTAGAGGGCAGGCAGTGGGAAGGAGGTGACCTGGCTTCCCCAACCTTCCGCTCATCAGAGTTGTGTGCTCTAACCCACTGATTGTCCAAAAGCTCTGAGCCAACAGCAGCCCTTGGAATCTGCGTTGCGTTTCTTACCACTGAGAGATTCTGCTCCAACAGAATGTTGGGGATTATGACAAAGCAGAAATGGGAGGTATTACAGAGCACTTCACCCCTTGGAAGCACGTCTCTTTTCCCTCTTCTCCCTAGAGGGGGGTCAGGTGGAGGAAGGGTGAAGGTGGCTTCCTGCAAAGCCTCAGAAGCCAATGAGACCCCTTCCAACAGATTCGATGCAGTTGCTGTTATTTTCAGTGCCTTTGCTTCTGATTGCTCCCCAACGTAGACAGATATTTCCATTCTAGGGATGGTTCATCTTTTCTCCTAAGAGGCTATGACCAACTCCGGAAGCAACAAGTGTGGACTAATATCTTGAGTTACTGCCTCTTTGAGGGGTTGAATTTCAAGGCTGACATGGCTAATTGCACAGCTGTTGAGCTCTCTCAGAGCATGTTACAGCTCCCCTTGGTCTTGACAAGTCACAGCATCTCATGGCTGGAAGGGCCTTCTCCACCAAACCCTGCCCTGGGCCAGGGCACACCTTCAACTGGGAAATTTTCTGCTGTCCGCCAGTACCACTCCCCTAAGCCAGCTGTCTTAATACCAAGCAAGTGGATGTCTTCAACAAACAGAAATTTCGTTTCTCACAGTTTAGGAGGCCAGATGTCTGAATTCAGCGTGCCAGCTCTGTTGAATCAGAGGAAGGTCCATGTCTCTTTAGTTTCTGCTTCTTGATTGGTTGGAGATTTCCACATGTCTTGGTATCCATTTTACCCCTTCTCTCCTTTGCTCATTAGTTTAATCTCTTCTATATCTCAAACGGCATTGCCTCAGATGCACCCTATACAAATGCTGTGTCATTAACGTAGCAAAGACAATCCATTCCCAAATGAAACTATAACCATAGACATGTTGTTGTTGTTAAGTGCCTTCGAGTCAGTTCCTACTCATAGCAACCCTGTAAAGAGTTTATGAGGAGCAGGTGGTAGGTCTGAACTGCTAATCTTGCAGTTTGAAATTGACCTTGCAGCCCAGTGTGCTTATCCTGTAGTACCACACAAGGACTGAAACCACAGAACCACAGGCATAGATGTAGGTTTTACAACCCACTTTTTT
>NW_006408519.1:2512150-2520339 GCF_000296735.1 Chrysochloris asiatica
ACCTTGCAGTTCAAACGACTTTGCCCACAGCACCGCACCAGAGTGGGGGAGGGTGGTATAATTCAATCTGCAACATGAGCCAATAAAAGGAATCTTGAGTTGTGAGTTAAAAGCAATTGTGTCTTTAATTACAATTCAGTTAACTGCCTATTGACTACTCATTTTTTTTAATGGGGCAAACATTTAATTGCAGACCAATGTCAAGTCTGGGAATGTTAACTTCATTTTAATTATTGGCTGAACACAAAGTAACAATCTGCTAAGACTGGATTCCAAAAGAAAATACAATTATGAATTTGCTATTATGCTGAATAGCATGCTTTGCAGCTTTCCATCTTAGCTACAACCAAGAAGTGACTTTATAAAAAGAGTAACTCCTCTGCTTACGTGGCTTTTACTTCAAAGCACCGAGCAGAGCATTAGAAGCAGAGCACCAGGTACAGCAGACCATACTGGATTACTGATCAGCGGATTGTCCATCACCTCCAAGGGTGAAAGGACAAGGGAACTGGGGGGCATTAAACTCAAGGTGAGAAATCTTAAAATGCAGATTCTTAGGTTCCAAGAGGAGAGATTCAGATTTAGTAAGTCTGAGATGGGGTCCAGAACTCTGCCTTTTTGTAAAACTAAGCTTCATGGGGGGTAGTGTCCCAACTACATGTTGGGAACCTCCAAAGGTTTTATGGCTATGGCTTGGAAGTATGGGAGCCAACTGGACACAAAGCACCTGCTGCTCTCCTCCTAGCCACAACTTTCCTGTACTCTATATGTAGCTATATATGTCATTGTTAAGCGCTGTCAGTTGGTTCTGACTCAAAACGACCCTCTATATGGTTTCCAAGGAGTGGCTGGTAAGTTTAAACTGCTGACATTGTGGTCTCAGTTCAATGCTGATTCTATAGTGCCACACCAGGAGTTGTTGCTTTTAAGTGCCGTCGAGTCGATTCTGACCCATAGCGACCCTGTATAGGGTTTCCAAGGAGCAGCTGGTGAGCTTGAACTGCCGACCTTGCAGTTCAAGCGGCTTTGCAGTCTCGCGCATGAACCCACAGCACCACACCAGGACTCCACACCAGGAGTATATATATATATATGGTAACTGTAGGATCAGCACTGGACTGTGAACCACAAGATTGGTGGTTCTAACCCATCAGCCACTGCATGGAAGAAAGAGGAGTCTTTCTGCTCCCACAGATTTACAACCTTGGAAACCTATACAGGGTGGCTATGATTCAGAACCGACTTGATGCCACTTAACAACAATATACTTATGCATGTTTGATATACATATGGAGGCCTGGTGTGGCAAGGTCAGTGGTTCAAGCTCACCAGTTGCTCCTTGGAAACCCTATACAGGGTTGTTATGAGTCAGAACTGACTCCAAAGCACTTAACAACAACAACAACTAGATAGATAGATAGATAGATAGATAGATAGATAGATAGATAGATAGATAGATAGATGTCATATATATAGCTATGGAGTCCTGTTGTAGCACTATGGGTTAGTGTGATGGACTGCAAAGTTAGTTTGAACTTCAAGGTTGACAGTTAAAGCTCAGCAGCCGCTCCTCAGAAACCCTATATACAGGGTCACTATGAGTCAGACCCGACTCCACGGAACTTAACAACAACAAATATATATATAAAACACAAAACTAAGGTAGAAATTAGACAATGTCATAATATAAAGCACTTATGATTTCCCCACAGGATAGGGTGGAATTGTTAGCAATATGGTGTCTCCTTTACTTCCTTGCATATTTTCTATAAAATAGATACTGAATATGAGTAATATAAAAAGAATTGCTACACAATCATTGTTACTATCAAGTCAGTTCTGAATCATAGCGACTCTGTATAGGGTTTCCAAGGAGCAGCTGGTAAGTTTGAACTGCCGACCTTGTGGTTCAAACAGACCTTGTGGTCCAGTGCTTTACCCACAGCACCACACCGGGGACTCCACACTCATAGAAACCTCTATTAAGCAAAAACAGATCCTTCGGGTACATATACTTTTAATGGCAGCGTTCCCATCTCTTTAACCCTTCCCTGAAGAATTTGCACTCTTCAATTTACACATCAAATGACATTTTTAGCATACTTGAGAGACTGCTTTCAAATGTTCTTTGAATTTTGGAAACAAAAAGGGGCAAGATTAGGGTTACAGGATGGATGAAGTAAGGTTTCCCAGTGAAATTCTTATAGGTCAGTCTTTGCTAACCTTGAAGAATGAGTAGATGCACTGATGTGAAGGGAAAAAAATTCCTCAGCACAACTTTCTTGGACTTTTTCTTACCAATGCAGTTTTCAATTTGCTTAAAACTTTTTTCTAATAAGCTCCCGTGATTGTTCTGTGTCCTTAGAGAAAATCTATCAAGATTACCCTTTTGGAATTTCATGGACTGGAGTCAACTGGACCCAAAAGGACTCCAACCCATTCACCCATTCTTCCTGGGAAGATTTCTTGCTCCCATACACAGGCACAAGAGTCCAGAAAGGATCCCTCGGGGACCAGCACAGGGCTCTGAGTCCCATCATTCATTAGAGTGGAGTTTGCTTTCGTGTTTTCTTCAGGGTCATGTCTCATGTGGGAGACGTCACGCAAAACACCAACTTGGCATTTTTTATCAAACTTGTAGATTTGACTCTCTAGAAAAACTATTTATTGACTCAACACCTCCTGAATTAAAGTGGGGCAAAGTCTTATTTGACAGTTAGTCTCAAGAAAAAGGTCATCTTTTGCACTGATTAGGCCTTAGATGAGTTCATGATCAGGGGCCCTAAGCCCTGATAAGTTGCTAGGTTGTGCTGCAATTAATTTATTTTCCTCTCTGGGGCCTTCTAAAAAGGTGGGTTGAGTTGGGAAAATATAAATTCCTCAATGCTCTCTCAAACTGACCTCCTTGACCCTGGACAAAACCTGAACCCAAAGAATCCCATAAAGAGAAGATTAGAGACTTAGACCTAAGAAGTTGTTTCATCAACAGACTAAAATGGTGTAAACCACCTTTACTGAGAGTCATTGACTACCTCTGATCCTCCTAAGAACGCTGAGAGCTTGTATGTTGCTGTGGGCCATTGAGTCAAAGTCAACTCTGACTCTTAGAAACTCCACCTGGCAGAGGAGAACCACCCTGTACAGTTTTCTAGGGTGAGTCTAAGTTGGAATTAACTACACGACAGTGACTTAGGGGGTGTTTTGTTTTGGCTTAACATTCACAGGAGCAGATTGCCAGATCTTTCTCCATGGACCTACTGGGTGGGTTTGAACAGCCAACCTACTGGCTAGCAGCTGACTGCTTAACTGTTATGCCACCAAGCCTCCTTAGAATTTGGTTTAATGAGCTCTAGTTTACAGGTAAAGAAATCGAGGTCCAGAAAGGTTAGTGGTGACCCAAAGTGGCAGAGCTAGTACACTACAGAGCCAGAAACAGAATCAAGACGAAGTCCCCTGCTCTCTGCCCCACTTTAAGGTCAAGAATGGTTTTGAAAGCTACATGGAAAGGGCAGCATCTCAGCAGGCTGAGAAAACCTAACAAGGGATGCTGGGTCTCTCAGGGTCTATGCCAAGGCTTTTAAAACAGATACTCCAGTTCAGCTCAGTTCCAATTCCAATTTTCCTGGCATCTACAGCAATACTTGGCTTTGTTACCTGATGACTTTTGGAAATGGACTAATTCCTATTAATGGGTTTGTTCTCCTGATTTTATATCTTATTTTAAACATGTCTGCTCCAAAAAATCTATGAGGAAAACCAGCCCTCTAAATGTACGCTGTAGGATAAGCACTGAACTGCTAACCACAAGGTCTGTGGTTCAAACCCACCAGCTGCTCCTTGGAAACTCTAGACAGGGTTCCTATGAGTTGGAACCAACTCGACAGCACTTAATAACAACAACAAATTCATACAAGAAATTTTATATTTAATAGTATCCTCTGGGAAAGCCGTTTTGTGAAGGGAAACAAATTTTAATTTGTATTTTGTATTCATGTAGACTTACACATAACAGTTGGTTAGTGAGATTCACTTGTGTTCCTGAGCAAAGCTTTACTTACTATGAGTTATTAGTGAGGTTCATTTGCATTCCTGAATGCAGATTTACACATAACAAATTTATCTGAGTGAGGTTCATCTATATTCCAGAAGGCAGTTTTACACACAACTTTCTGCTCCCATTAAGATTTACAGTCTCGGAAACCCTTTATAGGGTTGTTATGGGTTTGAATTGAGTTGATGACAGTGGGTTTGCTTTTGGTTAATTTAATGAAAAACACTTATATTCCATCAACCCTCTCTGCCCTAGTTCCAATGGCTAAAGGAAGGAGGTAAGAATCTTCTTGTTTAATAGTTGCTGAAGGTCAATTAGAATCATGAATCAGGGTCAGACTGTTTGGCTCAACTTTCAGACCAACAACCAACACTAGAACACCAAACACCATTCCAAATCATAGCAACCCAAGGTCAAAACCTATGGAAGGCAAAACACAGCAAACAGGAAGTGTTCTCAGACCCACAAGAAACCTATGAGGCCAAACACGTGAAGGCAGAGAAGCACAGACTTGAGTCCCACCAAGAAGGAACTACAACCATGAAGTTCTAAGCTACCAAGTCACCCTCTGGGTGGAAAGGGAAGGTAAATACAGCAAAACCCCTTAGGCCACACAAAGCATTGAAAGGGTGACAGACAAGATGCCAAAAGCCAAGGGAGCTCAGAGGGTGAAATGGAAGACAGAAGCTTCACGAGAAGGTGCAGATGATCTGGACCCAAGTCTGAGCAACCCAGAGGTCAGAATTCAAAACCCTTGGGTTGGGGCTTACCATAAGAGTTCAGGTCGAACCCCAAACAGGATAGACTCCAAAAGACAATCACAAAGACAAATCATAATCAAACTTTCCAAAACTAAAGACAAAGGAAAGAATCCTGAGAGCAGCTTGGGGAAACTAAGTTACCTACAAAGGAGAACCAATAAGACTAAACTCTTATCTCTCAGCAGAAACCATGCAGACAATGGGATGACACAGAGACAACTTTATAAGAAAAAATTATCAACCAAGAAAAATATACCCAGGTTGATAGTTATAGCTTGGTGTCAACTTGGCTAGGTCTGGATTCTCAGTGGCTTTGCAGTTACAATGTAGTAATCACCTCCACATCTGCCATCTATACCAGCTCCATGGAGCCCTGGTGTGAATAAGCTCTGGATCACAAGGTTGGTTTTAACAGGAAGGTCAGTAGTTCAAACTCACCAGCTGCTCCTTGGAAACTCATTATGAGTCAGAAAGACTCAATGGCACTTAACAACAACAGCAACAATCTCCTTCATGGTGAGATCTAATATGATGCAAATACTCCCATGATGTGATCTGATGTGCTCAGCCCTCATCAGGTGAGTTATCCTGTTTTATAAACCCTCACTTCTTTGACACTAATCATATGATGCTAATGAACTCCTGGTGTGGTGCTGTAAGAGAAACACTAGACTGCAAATCACAGCATTGGTGGTTCAAACCCACCAGCTGGTCCTTGGGAACCCTGAGTTGCAATGAGTTGGAACTGACTCAATGGCACGTAACAACAACAACATGATGCAGTCTACAGGATTAGCTTGTATCTTGAGTCAGTCTCTTTTGAGGAACCTACTATCACCAAAAGGAGCTCTCGTAGCATAGCGTAGTGGTTATGAATCGGGCTGCTAACTTCAAGGTCGGCAGTTCAAAACTACCAGCCACTCTGTGGGAGAAAGATGAAACTTTCTGCTCCCGTAAACATTTATAGCCTCAGGAACCCTGTGCAGGGTCACTATGAGTCGGAACCGACTCCATGGTACTTAACAACAACAACTATTACCAAGGAAGAATTGCTAAGTGGAGAACATCTTTTGGACCAGAGGTCCCTACACTGTGAAGCACCTAGATCCAGGTTAAGATTGATGCCAAGACACCTGGAGATCTCCAAGGAATGCTGCACCTACAGATGCTGAGAGGAGGCAAGGACCTTTCCCCAGAGCCTTTCCCTAGAGATTTGGACTTCTAGCCTCCTAAACTGTGAGAAACTAAATTGCTGTTTGTTAAAGCCATCCATGTGGTATTTCTGTTAGAGCAGCACAAGAGAACTAAAAGCACCACTTGGCTATCAGTTTGTCATACTAAGGAGGGTCATCAAAAAAGAGGAAGACCCCCAATGAGATGGATTAGCACAGTAACAGAACAATAACAATTGTGAGGATGGTCTGGGACCAGGCAGTGTTTCATTCTGTGGTGCATCGGGTCACTGTGAGTCAGAACCGACTCAACGGCACTAAATAACAACAACAGATAACTACAACTGCCAGCAAAATTGTCCCTCAAACATGATAGTGAAATCAGAACATTTCCAGATGCATAGAAATGAAAGGAACAGATCAAATTTACAAAAACAAAATAAAAACTAAACTAAAAGGAGTTCTTTGGAAAGAGAACCAAAAAAATGCAGACAACAACCTGAGTTTAACATACAATACCACCCAGAAGTCGATTAAGATACAGAAGCATCCAAAAGTAAAACAAACCTACAAGGGAGCCAGAGATATCTATTTATAATGAAGACAACTACAAAGCAAAAAGAGGGAATGGTATAGTTACAGAACTTCCAAATGGCAAGGAAGTCGAGAGGATTGTAGGGTAAAATTAGTTGTTTTAAATTGGGGAAGAAATTAATAAATTACAGGTTAACTTCAAAGAAAATCAATATACCTTCTCATTAAAGTAACTCAAATGCATCAATCCTTCTAAAGTCTTTCTTATTCATTGTTCAATTTTGACATGCATACGAGGTTCTTGAGAATACACTTGGCTTAGGGCAGGCGAACCTTAGTCCTCAAACTGACATCTTTGCTCTTCAACACTTGAAAGAGGTCTTATGCAGCAGATTTGCTATTTGGAGGAGAATATTAAAAGTACTACGGACTGCGAAAAGAACAAACAAATCTGTGTTGGAAGAAGCACAGCCAGAATGCACCTTAGAAGCCAGGATGACCAGACTTCATCTCTCATAATTCAGGGAAAGACATCATGCTTGGTAAAGAGAAGGGTCAGCTAAAAAGAGGAAGACTCCCAATGAGATAGATTGGCACAGTGGCAGCAGCAATGGGCTCAAGTGTAGCAAGGACTATGAGGTTGGTGGAGGACTGGGCAGTGTTTTGTTCTGTTGTATATAAGGTCACTATGAGTCAGCACTGACTTGATGGCACCTAGTAACAGCTTATCAAAATAAAAAAGAAGAAAATCATACAGATTTAGTAAACATTCCAACAACAGCAACAAAGAAAATGACAAGAGAACCCACAATCACAGCAGGACAAATATTGTATGAGAATATTATTATACAAAGTTAGGAAAAGGTTTTCACATTAACAGAAATATTCTTTGATGGTAACCAGGGGTAAGAGAGAGGAGGAGGAGTTCACTGGCTAGAGGATTTGTTGTTGTTGTTAAGTGCCATCAAGTCAGTTCTGACTCATAGTGACCCTGCATATGGTTTCCAAGGAACAGCTGGTGAGTTTGAACTGCCGACCTTGTGTTGGCAGTCCAGTGCTGATCCTACAGCGCCACACCAGGAGTCCAGATAGAGAGTAGACATGTGTTAACTTGGGTGATAATATATAACAAGAGGGAGTTTGGCCGAAGAATGATGAAGGAATGCAAGAGTTAAAGGGAGGCAAAGTAAATACTGTTATATACACAACCCTGCAGGAACAGTGATCTACGGTAGAGCCTGGTGTGGCGCTGTGGGATAAAGCACTGGACCTCAAGGTTGGTTCGAACCACACGTGGCTGGCTGGCTGTGTGCTGTGGAGTCGGTTCCAACTCATAACAAACCTGCACAGGGCTTCTGAGGCTGTAAATCTTTACAGGAACAGAACACCTCATCTTTCTCCTGTGGAACAGCTGGTAGTTTCGAACTGCTGAACTAGTGGTTCGCAGCCAGATTCGTAACCATTACGCTACCAGAGTAGGTGGTTCAAATTCACCAGCCACTCATTGGAAACCATATACTGGGTTGTTATGAGTTGAAACCAATTCAATGGCACTAACAACAATAAAAGCTAAGTACTTGGATAGACACATAAATGGAACGGGTATGGGAGGTAGAGTGGGCGTACACCCACAAATACATAAAGATTTGACAGAGGATATCTGTACATGGT
>NW_006408519.1:2522469-2523049 GCF_000296735.1 Chrysochloris asiatica
TAAATAAATAAAATGGACACTTTAAAGAGACCTTTGCCTAATGCAATCCATTGTTTGTTTTTTTGAACTGCTGCTTCTATGAGTATTGACAGTTGGTCCAAGCAAAATGAAGTTTTGACACTTCAATCTTTTTTCCATTTACCATTACAAGTCCTGTAGTGAGGATTTTTGTTTTCTTTATAATGAGATGTAACCTGCCAATTCCTCAGACAAGGACAGGATTTTGGCTACAGAGTGGCTTCCCATACTTGGGTTGTCTGTCCTTGAGATTAGCCTTCTTAACTTTACCACTGTCATCTGATTTCTTGATATTAGGCTTCTTCTCCTTGGTAGCTGGCTTCTCAGCCTTTTCACCCACCATCTTACAACATTGGAGAGCCCATGCTGTTTTTGTATTAAATACTATCAAGTCAGTTCCGACCCACAGTGACCCTGTATTGTTGTTGTTGTTTGGTGCCATCGAGTCGGTACTGACTCATAATGAACTTATGCACAGCAGAATGAAACACTGTCTGATCCTGGGCCAACCTCACTACTTTTGACACACTTGAATCCATCAATGCTGCCACTTGGCCAATCC
>NW_006408519.1:2528794-2532472 GCF_000296735.1 Chrysochloris asiatica
GACTCTAGAGTCATGGAAAGAGAAAGCCTGTGTGCTGGTGGGCAGGAGGCTGGCTTGCAGAATGTGCCCTTTGGCTATCTAAACAATTATATATTCCTGCGTGTTTTTGCGTACACCAAAAAACAAAACAAAAACAAAGTGAGAATAGAGGCAAATACTGTTAACCAATGTAATTATTGCAATGAAACAAAATATGATTAATTGAGTTCAAAACCAATGATGCACCATGTAAACTATCACTCAATTTACAATAAAAGCTTTATATAAATAAATGGCCTCGTACTGGTACAATGAAAGACACATAGATCACTGGAACAGAACTGAGAACCCAGAAGTAAATCTATCTACCTGCATGGTCAGTCAGTCACTGACAAAGGGCCAAAATGCATTACATGGGGAAGAGATAGTCTTATCAACAGATGGTGCTGGCAAAATTTTGGAATCCATTTGCAGAAAAATAAAACAAGGCCCATACCTCACCTCTTTTACAAAAATGAATTCAGCATGGATTAAAGGCCTAAATGCAAAGCTTAGAACTAAGATCATCAACAACAAAATAGAGACAAACTTACGGGCACAAATACACTTTCAAAAACATAACTGAAAACACACAAATAGAGGACAAAATAGATGATTGGGACCTCCTAAAAATTAGATATTTATGCACATCAAAGGATTTCACCAAAAGAGTAAAAAGAGAACTCATAGACTGGAAAAGAATGTTGGCAATAACATATCAGACAAAGGACTACTCTCTAAAATTTATAGAATACTTCAATGCCTCAACAAGAAGACAAATAATCCAATTTAAAAATGGGCAGAGGACATGACCAGACACTTCACTGAAGTAGACATTTAGGCGGCCAACAAACATATGAAGCAACGCTCACGATCATTAGCCATAAGAGAGATGCAAATCAAAACAACAGAGATATCATCTTACTCCAGCATGTATAGCAAAGTTCAAAAAAACAAAAAACAACAAATGCTGTCAAGGGTGTGGAGAGACTGGGACCTTCTTACTCTGCTGGGACCATAAAACGGTACAACCATTGTGGAAAACAATATGGCACTTTCTCAAAAAGTTGGAAATAGAAATACCACATGACCTAGCAATTCCTGTACTTGGGATATAGCCTTAAGAAATGAGAACTGTAACTGTGACTAGATTTATGCACACCCATGTTCATTGCAGCTCTATTCACAATAACAAAAAGAGGAGACAGCCTAAATGCATATCAACAGAAGAATGGTTAAACAAACTTTGGTACATATACACAATGGGATACTACTCATCATTGAAGTCTGCAAAATATCTCACAACATGGATGACCTGGAGGACATTATGCTGAGTGAAATTGTCAGTCACAAAAGGATAAATATTATATGACACCACTGTTGTAAAAAGTTAATAAAAAGTTTTTTTTGATAAAAGAAACCTCACAGGTTAGAGTGTAGACACATGTTAATATGGGTTACGGAGCAGGCAATACACAATAAGAGGGAGGTAAGCCAAGGAAATATGAAGGCAGCAGGAGACACAGAGAGGCGTGTGCAAGAGTTAAAGGAAATGTGGGGCTGTAGGATAAGCACTTGATCTCAGTGTCTAAACCGTAAGGTCTGCAGTTCAAACTCACCAGCCGCTTCTCAGATACCCTATAAAAGGTGGCTTTGAGTCAGAAGCAACTCGACAGTACTTAACACTGTTAACTGATGGTACATGGAGAGGGTTGCAATTATTATTTTTATTTACTTAATGAAGTAAAGTGTATGATTTGTTGAATGTAAAATTTATGATTTGCTCTGTAAACTTTCACTCAACTCACAATAAAATTTCTATTTTTTTAAAGGGGAGTTTAGGTTCTAAATCTGAAAAAAGTGTGCAGGTTGTGGGTAGCAGAGTCTATGGCTTAAATATCTAGTCATAGTTCCATCAGCACCTGACCTTAGTTCCCAGGATAAATAACCCCAATAATCTACTAACTTCCCTGAAATGAAGCCACTTAAGGCCTGGGACAGGTTCTATCCCTGGCCACTATTTCTGCCCTTCCATTTAACAGGACTGTGATCTGTCCCATTTCTGAAAATTAGACCCCTTGGTTATCCAAGAGCTATTATTTTTAACTCCTTTCTACTGAGGCCTGAAACACAGGGCTTCCCAGAAGTCTGGGTCAATGCTATTTTGAGCTGGATTGTGTTGGCAGAAATGAACCACCCACTGGCACACTTGGGAAAAGACTGCCCAGTGAGCAGTGGGCTGAGAGCTCTCCCTCTGTGAGAGTTTGCATGAGGATCATATGGGGCAAGGGGAAGTTTGCAAGTGCTCCCTGTGGGGGCTGTACTTACACACAGCTAAGGACAGATCCGGAAGGGTTTTGTTCACCCAGCTGTTGAGCTACTTCTGCCTGCAAGATGAGACAAGGACACTCCTCCCCAACCCCAACCCCACCCACACCCACACCCACACCCCGAGGCTGGCATCACTTGTTGAGCAGTGGCTTGGGGAAGAGCAGCAAGCCAAATCCCAGAAAATGGTAGAGAATTAATGCCAGCTGAAAGCCACCAAGTGACAATTACATCTTGCTTATCCTGGGGGTCATGGGATATGGTTGGGGTGAATTGGGATGGGATGAAGAGGAGGATTTGCTGCCTTTCTCTGTCCTCCAGCTCCTTTTTTTTTTCCCTGTTCCAATTAAAGAAGTTTCCAGAAGCGAATTCGACTGCAGGCAGCTTCTTTTTAAAAGGATCCTTAGTCTTCCCTGGGAGGAGCTCAAGTGGCACTGTGGTTAGGTGCTCAACTGCTAACCAAAAGGTTTGGTGGTTCAAAGCCACTAGCTGCCCCTCAGGAAAAAGATTTGGCAGTTTGCTTCCATAAAGGTGACAGCCTTAGAAATGTACTGGGCAATTCTGCTCTGTCCTATACTGTCGCTAGGTACTGGAACTAACGCGATGACACTTCACAACAACAACATAGGATGCATATGAGTCGGAACTGACTATGTAGTGGGTAACGAATGGATTTGCCCTCCTTGAGCTTCCTGGTACCATACTTTATAGCCTCTCAAAGAGTTACTGAGCAACACTCATCCTCATCGGGAGAACACAGCACTCAGAGAACCCCCTCAGACATGTGACAACCTCATTCCTTCCTATAGTGAATCCATGAATCTTTCCTTCTGGGGCTCTAGTCTAAATTCTCATGTAGCTGGAAATTCAGCTCTTCATCGACTCCAGTTATGACTTGCTCGTATTCTCAACATTCCTCTACCCCCTTCTGATACCTCCTTCATTCTTCATGTGTTCCTGACGTCACCTTCAATGGACTGCCACTCTTCTTCACATCACTCCAGTACTTGGATTCTGTTCCCCTTGGACATATAAGAGAGCTCTTAGAGTTATGGAAATATTACTGAGGAGTGCTAATTCTAATTAGGTCTGCCCTACAGAACAGGGAGCTGGCTTTTTACCTTTCTACTGATCAAGAATGGTCAGACCCTCGTATGAGCAAACATTTATTGTAGAAAAGAGACTTGCTAGTTAGTGGGCATGGGGAGCCTTGGTTGGTGTGGTACTGTGGGCTAATGCATCAGAATGCAGTCACTTGAACTGCAAGGTTGGTGGTTCAAGCTCACCAGCTGCTCCTTGGAAACCCTATACAGGGTTCCTATGGGTTGGAAT
>NW_006408519.1:2532717-2577749 GCF_000296735.1 Chrysochloris asiatica
TCCCTATGAGTCAGAATAGACTCCATGTTTATTCAATAAGGATAGGAGGATATCTTCAGGAGGTGACCCATTTAGGAGGAGCCATGCTAATTGGATAGCGTAGTGGTTACGAATCGGGCTGGGAACCGCAAGGTCAGCAGTTTGAAACTACCAGCTGTTCCGCGGGAGAAAGATGAGGCTTTCTGCTCCCGTAAACATTTACAGCCTCGGAAACCCTGTACAGGGTCGCTATGGGTCGGAACCGACTCCACGGCACATAACAACAACAACAACATGCTAATTGGGTGTGTATGCAGCACTTCAAGAAGAATTCCATCGCAAAGGCCTCTGATAGAGGCAGACAAAACTTATTCAGCCATGTGCGTGCGTAGTTCTTCTCAAGGATAAGTATTCTCTTCCTCCAAGGAAGGGTCGTCTTTCAAGGTGAGTTAAACCAGTCGGTCTGTAAAACATCTTGTTAAGTGCCATGGAGTAGGTTCCAACTCATAGCAACCCTGTATAGAGTTTCCGAGGCTTTTAAAATCTTCGTAGGAGCAGAAAGCCTCATCTTTCTCCTGCAGAGTGGCTGGTGGGCTCAAACTGCCGACCATGTGGTTTGCAGTTGTTGTTATGTGTCGTCGAACCAGGGTTTCCAAGGCTGTAAATCTTTACAGGAGTAGAAAGCCTCATCTTTCTCCAGCGGAACAGCTGGTAGTTTCGAACTGCTGACCTTTGAGGCTTGCAGCCCGATTCGTAACCACTACGCTACCAGAGCTCCTTCTGTGGTTTGCAGTACCCTGTTCACCGTAAAACATCTGACAAGGAAGTAAAATATAGAACTCTTATGGGTGGCCTGTTTGTAGTAACCAGACTGTAAAAGCGGCAAGGTATTATGATTACTGCTTTCACCTTCCAAGAGGCCCCCTAGGTCCCCTGCCTCAGGGAGACTTGGAGAGGTTAAGTAGCAGATATTGGGGGTTGGGCCACATGAGGGCCTCAAATGGGCCTATCAGAGATGCTCAGGGGTCTCTTCCCCATGGGCTATATAGGGCTGTAGTTTTTAGAAATCACCCACTGCTGAGAATCCCCTCAAAGAACATTTACGGAGTACCTACTGTGTATGTCCCAGACACTGGAGATTCAGTTATTGTTATTAACATGTGCCGTGGAGTCAGTTCTGACTCATAGCGACCCTGTACAGGGTTTCTGAGGCTGTAAATCTTTACGGGAGCAGAAAGCCTCATTTTTCTCCCGCGAAAAAGCTGGTAGTTTCGAACTGCTGACAGTGAGATTAGCAGCCTGATTCGTAACCACTACGCTACCAGAGCTCCTTGGTGATTCAGTAGAGAACCAAAAAACACCTGCCCTACAGACAAAGTTTTTGCTTTCTCACTAATTCTTTCTAGGAGGCCGCCTAAGCTCCCTAGCTCAGAAAACGGAATGAAACTATAATGGGATTTTTCCATGAACTTTCTGAAGTCCACATTAGTCAAGAGGGATGTTGTCAGGTGGGTCCCCATCCCAGTGAGGTGATAGGGTGTGCAGTCATGGAAGGAGTTAGGTTAAGACAGTGGGTTCTTAGGTCCAGCCTCAAGCAGACGCCAGGGGAAGGGCTTGGCCAGAACTGCCCTCATCAAAGGGAGCTGGGCCAAAGACCAGGTCTCTGGTGTGGCGGGGACCTGGTGTGGTGCTGTGGGCTAATGCGTCAGACTGCAAAATCGTTTGAACTGCAAGGTCGGTGGTTCAAGCTCACCAGCTGCTCCTTGGAAACCCTATACAGGGTCGCTATGGGTCAGAATCTCTACGGCATTTAACATCAACAACAAAGTCTCTGGTGCCCTGGGGCCAAGAATGCACCGGTGGTTATTTTCCTCCCCCAGAAACTTAGCCAGGGATCTTTACCAGCAAAAGTCTCTCCGTCCCCACCTCTGGGTCCCTTCCTCAAACCACTTTGGAGCGGGTCCAGCCACCCACCGAGTGCTTGCACGTGGCTCTGGGCGGCGGGGTTCCTCCCGGACCAGGCAGCTCTCTCGGGAGGTTTTCACCTCTCTTCCCCCTCCTCGCTCCCCCGTGACTTCTTGTAAAAGGCTCCGCTGGGCACCACCCACCTCCACCCTCCCGCGGCTGCCCAGCCGGTGACGGCCCCCTCCTCCCCCGGAGGCAGCGCTTTCTCTCCGCCCTGGCAACGGGCTCCGCTTCGGAAACTGTTGACTCATAGGGTGGCTGGGCGGCCAGCGTCTGATGTCAGCTTGAAGCTGGGCCAGAGGAGGGGTGACAGGAGACGGGCCGACGAGGGCGTGGGTGGAAGCTCGGGAGAAGACCGGTGCGGGATGAAGGGAAGGGCCCTGCCGGCAGGTACCGAGCTCGGCGCGGGGCTGCGCGCGGGCCTCCCAGCCCATCACTGTGCACTCGGTGGCTGTGGCTGCCCGGGCGCCCGTGACTCACGGTGCGTCACCGGAGCAGATGTCCTGGGCGGCTGGAGGCTCCCGGGCTCCCGCTGACTCATCAGAACGCCGGGCTGCGCTGCTCCGGAGGGCGGGGGACTGGGCGGCGCGGCCGGGGGCGGGGGACCCTGGCAGACGGCGACCAAGGTCGTCTGAGGCGCGCGGAGCCGGAGCCGGAAAACCCCAACAAGGCGGGGGAGGGGGGATTGCTGGCAGCTGCCGCCCGAGCCACCCGCAGTGCGGGCGGGCGACAAAGGGAGGGAGCAAGTCTCCACCCCTCTGCAGCCGAGAGCCGCATCAGGCGCTTACGCCCTTCCCCCTTTCCGCCCTTTTTCTGGGGGCCGGGGCTCCGGAGGCTTCCCCAAGTGTTGTACCAGCCGCCTTCCAGGCCCTCGTCTGTCTCTAGTGGAGGGAAGCTACTCTGGGAGTGACCCGGATGGGGCTGTAGACAGCACATGCTGGGGCAAGGGCAGGCCCCAGATCTTTTCTGTCACTGCTGACAACCGCAAGGCCTCGTGGCACTCAGGAAATGGAGCAGAGGGGCCAGAGAAGGATCAGGAAGGGGTGTGGGCAGAGAAGAGTTCTCTGTGTGGCTGCCTACGTTGTCCTGGAACAAGGGGACCAGTTGCACAGCAATTCAGACAGGAGGTCCCTCTATGAAAAGTGCACTCCCAGGTAAAGGGGAGAAGCAGCCAACAGAATGGTCTCCTCCTCGGATTTGCAGTCTGATCAGAGAGCCAATCTTGAGCAAAAATGGAACAATGATAGAACTGAGTGGCATCATCTTCTTAGCACTGAGCTACTTATGGAAAAGTTGGTGGTTCAAACCCACCCAGAGGTGCCTCGAAAGAAACCACTTGACTTGCAGAATGTCACAGCCTTGAAAACCCTAGGGAGTACACTTGTTCTCTGCACGCACGCATACACACACACACACACACACACACACACACACACACACACACGCCACTTTGAGTCTAATCGGCTTCTTGGCAATGGTTTAGAATGGGGACACTCAGCGTGCAGAAACCCTGGTTGTGGAACTGAGAAGCTTTATAGTGAAGCTGGCACTAGACCAGGGACCTTGAGAAGAAATTATTTGGACAGGGAAATGACATTCTAGACATTAAAAAAAAAAAAAAACCCGAACTGAAACCTAGAAGCCAGAAAGAGCAGGGTGAGTTCTGGGAATGGCAAGCAGGGCAATTTGAAGCAGCCTAGCCCAGCAGCACATATGCGGCTGTCAAAAGTAGGCACCCAGACTCTGAGAGATCAGGAGCACAGGGTCCCGCCCTCTGCCCCAGGGCACCGAGTCCTGCCAGTTCCCAGACAGATGGATTCCTTCCAAGAATTCCACAGCCCTGCTCAGTTACAGCTGCAAGAGGCTCCTTGCCTTGGACAACTTTTACTAGTTGGTGCCTAATGCAAACCCTCTTTTGTTTACATTTCAAATACCTTTCCTACTCTTGCCTTTTGATCACTATCCACTTGTATGGATCTAGGTCAGTATTTCTCAACTCTGACAGGACATTGGAATTACCTGGAGGTACTTTTGAAAACAAAAGTGGTCATACATAGGCCCCTCACCTAGAAAGCCTGATTATATTGGGCTGGAAGTTGGGAGGGGGGCAAGCATCTGAAGTCTTTAAACAAGCAGCTAGAGATGAGGTCCACCGCTGTAAATGGTCACTATCAAGAGTGTCTAGGTCAGGCCCATTTTCCGAGCCAGGCCTCCTGGCCTTCAGACACCAACACAACAAACGCCGCCTAAAGCAGCTTTGGCAGATCTCCAAGAACAGTTGGATTCTCTCAGGCTGGGAGTTGAAATGTGTTTCCCAGGCATCCACTGGGTGGTTAAGGCCAAAGGTTCCAACAGGAAGGGAGGGTGAAGTCTGTTTCCCAAGAGTCAACTGACCTTTCAAGCTAGTGATAACCACCACAAACCTCACTGGTGGGAAAGCAAGCACAGTGGCAACTGCATTTCCCATCAACTCCCAATACCCGGAAGGGGCCCAGCTGTAAGTGATGCCATCTCCTGCAATACTTGCCCTTGAAGGTGAAGGCGGCCCTGCCTGAGGGCAGACTGGGGACAGATCCTCTGCTTTTTTGCCAATATAATGGAGATAATGATTCCTGCCTAGAAGATTCTTGTGACTATCTTGAGACAAATCATTAGCACATTACTAGTGTGGGGATGGTTTTCTTCCTCTAGTTTTGCTAGTAGCTTTTCACAGTTGTAGAACCTCCGTACCTGAGCCTCCTGGCTCATCTCTCAGCATTTGCTTCCCCCCACTCTACTTAAAGAGTCCCGGTGTGGCACTATGGGTTAATGTGCCAGACTGCAAAGCAGTTTGAATTGCAAGGTTGGCGGTTCAAGCTCACCAGTTGCTCCTTGAAAACCCTATACAGGGTCACTACAGGTCAGAACCGACTCGATGGCACTTAACAACAACAACTCTACTTGGAGGGCCCTGCAGCAGTGTGTGAGGTCCTAAGGGAGGTTGAGCTGAGGAACTTGGCATTGGCAAGGGAAATGACTAGTTACCAACTGGACAACGAGCCATCCTCTCCAAAAGCTGAAAACCAGAAATATGGTCTTGAACCTGGGGAGGCCCTACAAGTGAAAAAAGAATTTCTTAGCAATAACATGTTGCCTAAGGGACTCATGAGAGCCTCTGAAAGTAGGAAACTCATGCACTGTGACTTTTAAACCAATGAAATGGGAGCACCAGGCTCCATCACCACTAAGCAGTGATATTCCCATTCAACAGTTGATGAAACTGAGGCTGAGAGACCTTCAATAAATTGTTGAAGCAGCCAGAGCCAGCAAGTGGCAAGGCTCGGATTGGCATCTTAGACTAAGCAATTAAAAGTAATGGGTGAGCCCTGTCTACCATTTGGTTCCAGATTCCTCGAAGTTGCTTCTCAGCTCAGGCCTTGTAGAGACCCAGAAAAGCCACATCTAATTTGATGTTCGAGGTAAAAGTGTGTTGATGAATGCCTGGGCACTCCTCTGGCTTTATATCCCATCACTGTGAAAACTCTATGAAAAGCAACCAGTGTTTATTGGAGGGTCTATCCAGGCAAAAATAAGTGCAAGGAAGAGATTGTCCAGGGCCTTTGGGAAATGTAGAGGGGGTCTTGAGACCTTCTTTTGGGATATTCAATCCCATTCTCCTCTAGATACTGGCGGCAGACAAATCCTTTTCCTGTAATTATGCCTTTGGAATTCTCCCTGGCACCCGCTTCCTGGAGAACCTGAAGGCCTATTGGGAGATGGTATGAATTTTCCCATTCTACAGATTAGAAAACTGAGGTTTAGCACCAGATTCAATAATTCCACGTGGATCTGACCCCAAACCCTAAATTTTTCTCTTTTTTTCAACCCCTAAATTTCTTGTTACAACTCCGAGGGAGGCCTTGACATCCTGTTGCCGCTGAGACTGTAACGGGGCCGCCCTGCCTAAGCTCTCCCTAGGCACGGCGGGGCAGGGAGAAAGAGGGTGGGTCCCCACCTGCACACTACGGCTGGGGCCTCCAGCGCCATGGAGAAGTTTCCTTTCGTTCCTCCCCTGGGAACCCGGAGCCTAGGAGCCCGCTGCTGCCTCCGCCCCATCCGCCTGGGCCGCCAGGTGCCCTGAAGCCAGACCTCCCTCTACCACCCCTGCTCTTGTTCCCGGCGCGGCCCACGTCTCGGCGGTCACGTCTCCCCATCCGGATCCAAAGTACGAGTCAGCCGAGGCCTGCCAACCCCGCGGAAAGGCGGGGCGGGGGTGGAAAAGCGGCCCGGGCGGGTCGAGCTGCGCCCTTGGCTCACTCCTCCCTCTGCGCAGCGCAGGCGGGCCTGCGAGGGGCCCGGCCCCGCCCGCCGCACCCTGGTGGGCCCTGGCAGGGGCGAGGGCAGGGCGAGGCCGTAGCCGCTGGCTGCCGCCCCACGTGGGCGGGACCGGGGAGAGGCCCAGCCGGGGAAGCCACGCGGCCGCGCCTCCCAAACGCCGCGCTGGCTGGTGTTGCTGGGGAGAAAAGCGTCGCCGCGCCACGCCCGGAGCTCCGTGGGAGTAGCGCCACCTTCCGGCGTACCCTCTGAACTGCACCGAGACCTCACCAGGACCTGCAGCTACTGGAGGGCTGGTTAGAAGAATCCGTCAATTAAGAATCATACTTTTAAAGCATTCCTGGTGTGGTACTGTAGGATAAGCACTGGACTGCTAACCACAGGGTTGTTAGTTCAAACCAAACAGCTGCTCCTTGAAAACTGGCACTTAAAATAAATACGCATTTAATTTAAAAGAGAGTCATGGGCATTGTAGGAAAATCAGAAGAAAAAAAAACCCCAAATACTTGTAATCTCTATGTGAACCACAAGGTTGGTGGTTTGCATGCCACCAACCGCTGCACAGGAGAAAGATGCGGCTTTCTGCTCCGGTAAAGATTTACAGCCTTGGAAATCTGATACAGAGTTGCTGTAAGTCAGAACCAACTCCACGGCACTTAACAACAAATATCTTTCCCTAGAAAAAACGATTCTTAAAATGTTGGTCTGCCCTTTCTGTGCGCGTATCTATATGTGGTGTTTTTTATATGTATATATAAAACAAAAATGTAACGTTGTAGCTCTGTTAAGACCAAGGACCTCATTTTGTCTTCTGTGCCTAGAACACATAATTTAAACACTCAAACTGGTTGCTGTACAGTGATTCTGACTCACAGTGCTTCTGGTGAGTCATAGTAGAACTATGTTCCAGAGAGTTTTCAATGGCTGATTTTGGGAAAGATTACCAAACCTTTCTTTGAAGTTACCTCTTAGAAGACTCTCATCCTTCAGTTTAGCATCCAACTGTTTTAACTGTAAGGGAGTGCCTGGGACTCCCTGCCCCTCTAAGCTGTGACTCTTGTAATTTGTTGATTTGATTGATGGCGGCCTTTCTGCTTCATTAGGGCAGGGAGCATGTCTGACTTGCTCACATGGTGTTTCCAGCAGCTAGCCAGCACCTGGCATAGAATAGGTCCTCCCTATGGATGTGTTTTGTCAATGAGTATGTGAGTGCATGAAATCTTGCCCTACATGTGGAGTCTGGTCACCACATGTTTTATTTTTGTTCTTATAAAACTTTTATTGTAAATTGAGTAATAGTTTACATGGTGGAACATTGATTTTGCACTCAACCAATCGTATTTTGTTTCACTGCAATGATAACAATCCCCTCCATGTGCCATCCGTTAACAGTATTTGCCTGAATTTCCACTTTGGGTTTTTTTTTTTTTTTTTTTTGGTGTACACAAAAACGTGCAGTAATATATCATCGTTTAAACAGCCAAGGGGTACATTCTGCAAGCGAGCCTCCTGCCCACCAGCACACGGCCTTTCTCTTTCTAGAGTCCTCAGGTGCTCAATCTCTCCATGCCATCACCTCTACCTACGTGTCTGGTGTCTCTGCTTCTCTGGTTAGGATCCCATGTTCCACTCATGCTCTTCCCTCTTGATGGTCCTAGGGTCCTCTGTTCCTAGGATGTAAGATTAACTACTCCCCCCTTCTTGTTACACATTTTCTTCCTTTACAGTTGTAACAATTGCAGTTAGTCATACTAACAATTCCTTACTGTGGAATCAAAAGAATCCTATCCCTATCTCCTTTCACCAGTCCCAGTCACCACATTTTGAGACAAGCCCAGAAGGAGAACCAGAGTCGTGGAAGGGAGAGGATGCTTACAGTTGGTTCCAACAAAGTGTGTGCCTGTTACGTGCCAGGCTCAGCCCTGTTATTGTTAGGTGCCATCGAGTCAGTTCCGACTCACAGAGATCTGCACCAACCTCAACTGTTACACTTGAACCCATTGCTGTTGCCACGGTGTCAATCCATTTCATTAGGGGCCTTCCACTTTTTCTCCACCCTCCACTTTACCAAGCATAATGTCCTCCTGATAATATGTCTGAAGCATAAGAGATAAAGTCTCACCGTCCTGGCTTCTAAGAGCACTCTGGCTGTACTTCTTCCAACACAGATTTGTTTGTTCTTCTAGCAGTCCTTGGTACTTTCAATTCTTCTCAGACACCATAACTCAAATGTGTCAATTCTTCTAAGATCTTCCTTATTCATTGTCCAACTTTCACATGCATATGAGGCGATTGAAAATACCATGGTTTGGATTAGGCGCACCTTAGTCCTCAAACTCAGTCTTAGGTTCCAGGTGTATGAAACACTGGCAGTCTAGAAGGATCTAATAGTCTAAGCAGGAAACAAGATTAGGTAATTTCGGATTTTCATAAAGGAACTGGTCAGAGTTCAGGCATCTGAAAAGTGTGGTGCAGTTTCCTGGAGCAGTAGGGCTAGGGAAGAGGAAGGAGAGGTTCACCAGACCCTAGACAGAGAGAAGCAGCTGACTATATTCAGGAGGATGGATGAGAATTGACATCAGCAGGAAGCTGGTTCCTATGAGGTAGAGGACAGACATAGCTCCACTCTCTAACTTTTTCACCAGTTCTCCCCCTGATGGCGTTGCTTCTCTGCTGGGTTTGATAACATCCTTATGATGGCCACAGTCCATGCGCACAGCTATGGAGTTTATTAGGGAGGTGAGAGGCTACAACTTGGGACCAGGATCAACTTGGAAGTAATAGGGCACAATTCCATAGACAGAATACAGTTCATCAATCAAGACAGCTTCCATGGGGACACCTGAGCCCATGGACAAGGACATACATAGCCACAGAGGGCTAGAGCTGAGAGTGAAGCATCCAGCTGATATGAAGTGAGGGGAGACACACAAGAACACCCAAACTTGCAGATAGTACCCATCTGACCTAGCCTTGATCGCTTGATAATCAGAACTTGACTAAAGGAAGATTAAAAAAAAGAAAAAAAACACAATTTTTGCTAAAGGAAATGAGGGTAAATTGCTACAATTTGATGAACTTAACCTATACTCATGGAAGTAGTAACTAAATACCAACATAGAGGGAAGGAGTCTTCACATTAAGTATCAATGCTGTCCCCTCTGTATACAGGGTAGATAGGGACGGACAACTTAGATATTGGCTACCTAAAAGGAGGGTTGATAAAGACACGAAGTGATTGGCTTACCAGTTTTCAAGAGAGAGTTTAGTTTAAGAGTATGCAAGGGAAGATAGAGTCCCCACTGAATAGTTGTCCTCTTGTCTAGATGGGTCTGGTTAAAAGAGATGGGGATAAGATTCTCATGATTCAATAGTGAATAATTGTTATCATGACTAATTGCAACTGTCACAATTGTAAAGGTAGAAATTTTGTAACAAAAATGGGGGAGCAGTTAATCGTGCAGTCCAGAAACAGAGGACCTTAGGGCCATCAAGGGAGAAGAGCACAAGTGGAATGCGGGACCTTATCCAGAGAAGCAGCAACATCAGAGATGGTGGAAGAGACGGCAACATGGAGAGAGGGAGCCGGTGGGGACTCTAGATTCATGGAAAGAGAGGGAATGAGAGCTGGCAGCCAGGAGGCAGACTTGCAGAATGTGCCCTTTGGTGGTTTAAACTATTTATATGCCTGAGTGTTTAAAAAAGAAAGAAGATAAATAGAGAGAAATACTATTAACTGATGGTACATGGAGGGGATTAAAATCATTGTAATGAAACAACGTATATAATTTCTTGAATGTAAAACTGATGATCTGCCCTGTAAACATTCACTCAATTCATAATGAAATCTTTAAAAAAGAAAAAAAAAGTCAATAACATTTTAAGACTGTGAAAAGGGGGAAAAAGTGTATTTGTAAATTGGGAAAAATTCAAATTGGGGTACCTTTCAAACTGGAGTAACATACAAGGGGATTTCAAGAAATTCATGGAAAAAATGGAATTAAAAAATAATGGAATTTCTCCACAAACTTTTTGAAGTCCCCTCAAGAAAAGAAAAGGACAGCTTCCAACCAAGACAGCTCTGAGCTTCTCAGTCCTTTCCAGCACGCAGACCCTTGTCTCTGCTTTGACAGCTGACCACTGTGTTTTCAGCCACTGACTCTGTACATTCTCCGTCTTATGATAGCATGCCCTAAACTGCCCTAAACAAAATGGAGTCAATTTAGTCATTGAGTTTCAAGTGAGGACCCTGCAAACAAAGTTTATAGTTGGCTGGAGTCCTGGTGTGGCGCTGTGGCCTAATGCTTCAGACTGCAAAGCCGTTTGAACTGTAAGGTCGGCAGTTCAAGCTTACCAGCTGCTCCTCGGAAACCCTGTACAGGGCCACTATGAGTCGGAACTGACTCCACGGCACACCACTTAAGGCCAGAAACCCTGTAATGGGCCCTCTCAGGAGCCCTAGCCTTTACCAGAGAGATTCAGCAGGCAGAGACAGACCCCAAGCACTACACCCCACCTGACTCTCCTTCTTCCCCAGACTCTCCTACTCATTTTTGCTTGAACAGGAAGCCCAGCGCAAGACCATCCACGGAAACAGTCATTGAGGGGCCAACCTTGTAAGCACCGAGAAGGGTGGAGAAAACTAGAGAATGTCAGGGGACAGTCAGAAGCTATCGCGCACAAAGAATGAGGGTACACTGTTGTTGTAAAGTGTCATCGAGTTGGTTCCAAACCATTATCTAGGATTTCCAAGGTGCAGCTGGTGAGTTTGAATCACCAACCTTGCGATTAAAATGACCTTGCAGTCCAGTGTATTAGGTACAGCAGCATACCGGAAGAATATGAAGAGATAAATTCACAATTATAAAAGTCTTGGTGACACAACAGTTAAATACCTGATTGCTAACCAAAAGGTGGGCGGTTCAAATCCACCGAGCAGCACTGCTGGTAAAAGGCCTAACAGTCTGAGTCTGTAAAGATTGTTGTTGTTGTGCTTGTTGTTAAGTGGGTTGACAAACCCATAGTGACCCTTGTGTAGGGTTTCTGAGGCATGGCTGGTGAGCTTGAACTACGCATCTTGTGATTCAAACTGACTTTGCAGTCCGGCGGATTAACCCACAATGCCACACCAGGCCCAGAAAACCCGAGGGGTAGTTTTACTCTGGGGTCAACAGCAACTTGATGGTACCCAACAACAACAACACAACTCACAATAATAACTATTACATAATGACCACAGACTTTTTCTGGGGCGTCAGGGGGCCCCAGAAGCTCACTTGTAGTAGTAGCGGTTGGGGACGGAGGCCATCATACATTAGATGATGCTGAAACAGTCTAATGACAAAGTTCAGATAATGTAAATTTAGGACAAAGAAAAGGAATACTATCTTACACTGGTGCCTTGAATTTACTTGATAATGACTTTTCTATCTAAAGTCTTCTTAATTCCCAACAAGTGATTGGCTGAGAACATACAAATTATGGTTGGGCTTGGTTAGTTTGGCTCTCCAGCTAGGTTGAAAAAGAGCCATCTCAGAAGCAGAGGTGGAAGATCCCAGGACCATCAGGAAGGAAGAACATGAGTGAAGTGTGAGAAATAATCATGGCAGCGGCGGTGGCATGGAGAGACAAAGCACTTCCGGCTCTAGACTGCGTAAAGCTGAGTACCTCCAGGCCGCAGACGGGCTTGAAGAATGTGCCCTTTTGGAGCTAAAAGAACGTTGTAATATGTGCCTGAGCAGGGCAGAGGACCACATGGCTGAGAGGCCAAAGACAAGCACGAGGCGTGCCTGCGGTACGGCAGACAACAGGCATTTCTGACTGCAGAATTGCTATGTCCCCAGCTTTTTGATCCTGAATTGTACCCTGTTCACCTCCCTGATAAACCCCATAATCCTGAGTATTGAGTTCTGTGTGGCCACTGCAATGTATTGAACCCGGATGTACAGCAGAGGGTGCTATGGGAGGATTGGTTGACGTCAGAATAGAATAAAGAAAGTTGTAGGGTGGAGGCATGTCTGACCTTCACTGGAATCAGCGTTGGGCTGATTTTGAGTTTGACTCTCTTTCCCCCTTGTGAAGCCAGGGGAAGTCAGACGTGGTCTCCACATAGTCTTTCCACTTAGCCAGCCTCTTAAAATGGAGGAATTTCCAAAGGGCCACACCAAATGAGAAAATCGTCCTGGAAATGTGAGGGGCAAATGTGTTGGCCCATTCAGGATCACCTAAAATGAGCAAGACAGCTGGAGAACTAGAAGTCAAGGAGGTGGTTTCTCATGGTAACAAATGGTATCTCAGGTGTAAATCACCAAACCTGTTTGCAAAATATGGCACGATACTGGTATTAATGACCTGACCTATTAGACACTAGCCAACTAGACACCTGTAAAAGCACAATAAGAGACCCATGGACCTAGCAAAGCCATGAAGAAACATGTGACACAGCTACAGAGGGTATTTCTCCATTTTACCAACAGATAAAAAGTACTCCTCCCCCTTGAGCCCAAACCAATCAGCAAAGCCCCTCTCCTCTAGCCAGCCAATCCTAACCATCCCTTGCTTTTTAACTTCCACCTTGACTACCTGATCCTATAAAAAATAGTTGGACGATGAATATGGAAGACTGTAGAAGAATAGGTGCATTTGAATTATGCTCTTGGCGAAGAAAATTGAAAGTACCGTGGACACCAGGAGAACAAACAAAATCTATTGGAAGAAATGCAGTCAGACTGTTCTTAGAAGTGAGGATAGTGAGACTTTGGACATGTTGTCAGGAAAGGCCAGTTCCTGGAGAGGACATCATGCTTGGTAAAGTGATGGGTCAGCCCAAAACAGGAACACCCTTAATGAGCTGGATTGATGTTATGGAAACAATAATGGACTCAAACGTAACAATTGTGAGATTGGTGCAGAACCGGGCAGTGTTTTGTTCTGTTGTGCATAATAGGATAGGGTCACTATGACTTGGAACCAACTTGAGGTCACTCAACAACTACAACGCCTTCTCAGATTGAGAGACTCCAAAGTTTTGTTTACTGTGTACATTCCTTTGATGTTTCAAGATAAATAAGCTTGACTGTGTGTGCTCAAGGTATGTCCTTGGTGAGCCTCAAAATAATTCTGCTTTGAAGGGATTCATAGCCTACTTGGGAAAAGTCAGGCATCACAGCTGCATCCCTTGAGTTTCTGGGTCTCCTATCTCAGATTGCATTGTTTTGCACCTGGGAACATACCCAAATCCTGTTACTCATTCACATTTTACTCAGAGCTAGGGCAGTTGTGGGAACTAGAAGCCTGAACTTCGTTGGGGTGGGTGGCTGGGGGAGGGGAGAAGTGAAACTGAATCCCCTTTACTCCTGGCTTCTCCCTCCCCTCAAAACACACTGTTGCAATGGGAAGGACAGGGCAACGGAGATACTTGTGCCGATCAGAAACAAGAAAGAGCATAAACATTTAATAAAGCCAAAACCCGTGGAGTCAATTCCTACTCATAGGGGCCCTATCAGACAAAGTAGAATCATACGGTTTCCAAGGTCTTTACTGAAGCAGAGGGCTCCATATGTCTCTTGTGAAGGGTGGATTTGAACCACCGACCTTTAGGTAGTAGTCGAGTGTTTTAAGTACTGCACCATCAGGGATCCTTTCAAATGAAATACAACGTGAAATGAGGTTATGTACTCCGGAAACTCACATTTCTGTTGGCAGCTGCTTGAGCACTATAAACTAAAATAATCCATTAACGCCATCTAGTGGAGATATTTGTAACGGCCACGTCAGACCCAGGTGGTTGTACTGAAACACTTTTCAGGAGGTGCCCTTTGTCATCTTTCCCATCCGAACCTGAGCGGTTGTATCAGCGCAAGATGTCTGTGCCCCTCCACAGATGCCATCCCAAGAGACTTATCATCTGTCACCTGGCATCCTTATCTGAGAAAGTATTTCGAACTTAATTGCCTCTGGCACGTGTAAAGAAAAGAAAACTTCACTGGGGACTGTGGATGTTTTGAATTTATAACTACACATTTTGTAATACATGTGTTTTTCCTTTTAACCTTAGCTGCTAGGAACTTCATGGTCAAAACTAGGGATTATCTTTAGCAGGACCTACTGCTAACCTCAAGGTCAGCAGTTCAAAACCACCAGCTGTTCCACAGGAGAAAGATGAGGCTTTCTGCTTCCGTAAAGATTTACAGCCTTGGAAACCCTGTGCAGGGTCACTATGAGCCAGAACTGACTTCATGGTACTTAACAACTGATAACTTAGTATGCTAACTTTAAAACTTTCCCCACTTTGTTGTTTTTCTTATCAAGTTTTAAAGCTTATATATGCAAAAATATGAAGTCATCAGTAATTCTGTTTTCCTCTAAGACGTGTTACTGGGTAGTTTATCAGGAGCAAGACATTCAGAGTCTCAGCTAGATGGAGTGAGTAGGTTGGTATACCACATTTTGACATAAACAGCATGTGAATTATTTTTTACTAACATGCCCTCCCCTTATGGTATTTTCATAGACATGCTATGATCATTTTATAGCATGTTTATGAAAACACCTTGGAGGATGTTGTTGTTGTTGTTATGTGCCATCGAGTCGGTTCCGACCCATAGTGACCCTGTATAGGGTTTCCAAGGGTGTAAATCTTTATGGGAGTAGAAAGCCTCATCTTTCTCCCACAGAGCAGCTGGTAGTTTCGAACCGCTGACCTTAAGGTTCACAGCCCGATTCGTAACCACTACGCTACCATACCAGAGCTTACCGTTGGCAAAAAAAAAAAAAAAAAAACTTTATTCACATTATTTAATATAGTAATGGTAACACCCACTTACATATGCTAGGAACTTTTGTTGTTGTTGTTAGGTGCTATCAGTTCTGATTCACAGGGACCCCAATCAAACAATGAAACACTGCTCGGTCCTGTGGGCCATCCGCATCGTTGTAATGTTTAAGCCCATCGTGGCTGCCACTGTGTCAATCCATCTTGTTGAGAGTCATCCTCTTTCTCACCAACCCTCTACTTTACCAGGCATGATGATGTCCTTCTTCAGGAACTGGTCCCTCCTGACAACATTTCCAAAGCATGCGAGACGTCTCACCTTCCTCCCTTCTAAAGACCATCCTGGTCTTCTGGCAGTCCATGGTACTTTCAATATTCTTCACCAACACCGTCATTCAAATCAATGTATCGATGCTTCTAAGAATTCTAAAAATTTTTTAATTCACTGTCCAACTTTCAGATTAAAAAAAAAATGTGTTGGATAAATGCATGGATAATCAAATGAATGGATAAAGGAAGAAAGGTGAAATTTCCCTCAGTCTTGTTTTGTTGTTGTCAGGTGCCATCGAGTCGGAACCGACTCACAGCGACCCCATGCACAGAAGAACGAAACAATGTCCGATCCTGGGCCAACCTCACTACCGCTGCCACACTTGAGTCCATCAATGATGCCACCTGGCTGATCCAACTCGTTGGGGGTCTTCCTTTTTCTCTGACCCTCCACCTTACCCAGCATGACATCCTTCTCCAGCGACTGTTTCCTCCGGACAATATGTCCAAAGTATGAGAGATGAAGCTTAGCCATCTTGGCCTCCAAGGAGCACTCTGGCTGCACTTCTTCCAAAACAGATCTATTGGTTCTTTTGGCAGCCCATGGCACTTTCAGTATTCTCCTCCAACACCACAACTCAAAGGCATCAATTCTTCTACGATCTTCCTTATTCCCTCAGACTTGGCTGTGAAGAAGTCAGGGTATCTGAGAGGTGTTAAGCCATCTCCTAGGATGAGTAGCAAGATGTCTTTAGTTTGAAGGCTGACCAACTAGTGTCTGACAAACAGAGCTTTGAAGGGAGGTTTTAAAGCAGAACAGTGATACAAAGAGATCAGTTTCAGAAAACTCACTCTGCAGTTGTAAGAACAGGCCCAAGGGGAGACCCTGGCAGAAAGACCAGTTAGAAACCAGTGAAATAGTTCAGGCAAGAGAAGGTGGGCAGTGACTTGGCCGGGTTCTGGAGCCAGGCCTAGACTCTGCTCTAATCTGGGCGTCTGGGTAGGTTCCATGCTGTGGCTGTTCTGTTGGAACTACACTGTGACTGAGGTCGGCGGGCTGGGGGGGTTGGGAGGGGGGCGAGAGAAGTACAAGGTAATGGATGGTGGGTTTCTAAGGTGCCAGTATCTGAGCCTGGAGCCTGATTTACAGGGAGTTGTGTGCCACTTAGGGGGTGGGGGGGGTGGTGGTGGCGAGAGAAGTACAAGGTAATGGATGGTGGGTTTCTAAGGTGCCAGTATCTGAGCCTGGAGCCTGATTTACAGGAAGGGAGTTGTGTGCCACTGAGTCAGCTTCAACTCATAGCAACCCTGTATAGTTTCTGAGGCTGTAAATCTTTATGGGCATAGAAAACTTCATCTTTCTCCCGTGGAGGGACTGGTAGATTAGAACTACTGACCCTATGGTTAGCAGCCCACTTTGTAATCCACTATGCTACCAGAGCTCCTTGAATTACAGGGAGAAATTAAAGTGTTGAGAATGAGAAGGGGACACTCAAGTTGCAGAACTGCTCTCATATTCTGAGTTGCCCTCTGAACTAGGCCATGGAGACCCGGGGCTCACCTTGCCCTGAACGAGAGGCACCTGAAAGGTTGAGAAGCAGCCACTATCCATTTGGAAGGTAGTTAGAACCTACCATTTTCAGGTTCCCAAATCCCTGTGGCAGATCTGAGGGGAGACTAACCTAAAGGGGGACCCACCTTCAGAGACAGAAGGACACCATGTCTTGTCTAGTCACTGTACCACCGGAAGGCCTAAATCATTGGAAAGTGATCAGAAGTAAAATGATGGGCAGTCAATGTTAAGTAATGAAGTCAGAATTTTCTTGTTTTGGAGGGATGAGAAAGGCGGTTGGAGTGTTAGAATAAAAACAAAAATGTGTCTAGAAGATTGTTGCAGTTATGTGCGGTGGAGTCGGTTCCAACTCATAGCGACCCTGAACAGGGTTTCTGAGGCTGTAAATCTTTATGGGAGCAGAACGCCTCATCTTTCTCCCACGGAACAGCTGGTAGTTTCGAACTGATGACCTTGTGGTTCGCAGCCCAATTCATAACCACTATGCTACCAGAGCTCCTTGTCTAGAATGTAGTAAGTACCCCAGAATATTACAGGTAGTTGTCTCTGTTTGAGAGCTTTCAGGTGATTTCTTCCTTTTTGGAAAATTGTGTTAAATATCTAAAGGTAAGAAAACATTTGCCATTTCAACACCTGTACATGTACAGCTCAGTGACATTGAATATGTTTATTGTGCTGCTCAATCATCACGTGATTTGAAAAACTTGCCTTTATTCTTTTTTTCATATTGCTGGATTATAATAATTTCAGAGTTTCATAGTAGGGGTACATCCCTAAACTTTGTAGGAAAAGCAAGCAGGAAAGCATGTTGTTATTGCCATCAAGTTAGTTCCAACTCATAGTGACCCTGTTAGGGGTTCCAAGGATTAGCTCGTGGGCTTGAACCATTCACCTTGTGGTTAACAGTCCAGTGCTTACAGAATCACACCAGGAAGGCATGGGGAGCTTGAAAATGTGATAAGGAGGGAGAAGAAGAAAATCAGTCACAGAGAGGGGACGGGAGGGGGCAGACAGATCAGATTTAAAGGTTAAGATATTACCCGTGCTCCCAATGGCCACATATGTTTTAGTAGAAATTGGTTCTGAGTTTCTTAAGACATTAAACATGATACCATTTCTTTCTTTTAATGGCTGTAATGATACCATGGTGCTCTACCAAGATCCCCTCTCCCAGAATATCAGCTGCTGAGGGCTCACACCTGCAGCTCAGTCAGTTCTTCACTATAAACTAGCTCACAACTTTGTTCCTCATTGACAGTTGCCTCTGCCACAAAGAGTCCCTTTATTTCCTGTGGCCCATGACTGGCTGATACTGGGATACAAAGTCCCAGCACCCTCCTCCCAATTTCTTTAACAGATAAGCACTGGATTGCTAATTTTACTTCATGCGATGTTAATGATATTGTCCAATGATTTCTGCATTTTTATTGGGGCACCTCTCTTTCAAGTGGGCACAAATATGAATCTTTTCCGATCAATTGGCTAGGAAGCTGTCTTCCAAATTTCTTGGCATAGATGAGTGTCTTAGGTGACTCATCAGTTTGTTGAAAGATTTCAATTTGTATTCCATTACTTCCATCAACTCTTTGTCCGATGCCTCCAATGTACCTTGGACTTCTACCTTCAGTATCATTGGCTCTTGATCATGTTACCTCTTGAAATGGTTAAACTCTGACCATTTCTTTTTAGTACAGTAACTCTGTATTTCATTTTATTTTGATGCTTTCTGCATCATTTATTATTTTGCCCATAGGATCTTTCAATATTGAAAGTGGAGGCTTGAAATTTTTCTTCAGTTCTTTCAGCTTGAGGAAAGCTGAGCATGTTCTTCCCTTTTGGTTTTCTAAAAAACTTCATTATAATACTTTGTTTTCTTGAGCTGCCCCTGGAAATTTTCAGTTCAGCTCTTTGAATTCATTTGCTTTAGCATCTCTATGCTGGAGAGCAAGTTTCAGAGTCTCTTCTGACATCCATCTTGGTCTTTTCCTTCTTTCTTGTCTTAAAAGCCTTTTGCGCTCTTTCTGCATGATGTTCTTGATGTCGTACCACAACTCTTCTGATCTTTGGTCATTAGGGTGTAATGCATCAAATCTGTTCTTCAGATGATGTTCAAAGTCTAATTAGGCACTGGTATACTTGTTTTTAGTTTCTTCAGTTTCCGCCTGAACTTGAATATGAGCAATTGATGATCTATTCCACATTCTGCCTTGTTTTGGCTGATGATATGGAGCTTTTCCACCATCTCTTCCCACAGATGTGGCCAACTTGATTTCTATGTATTCCATCTGGTGAGGTCTATGTGCATAGTCATCTTTTATGTTGTTTATGAACAGTATTTGTAATGAATAAGTCATTGGTCTTGCATAATTGTACCTTGTGAACTCCAGCATCGTTTCTATCACCAAGGGCCATATTTTCTAACTACTGATCCTCCCTCTTTGTTTCCAACTTTTGCATTCCAACCACTAGTAATTATCAATACATCTTGATTGCATGTTTGATCATAGGGTCATGGAGAAAAAATAAACCCCAAACCAGACTGCCTGAGTTCTAATCCCAGCTCTGCCAATTACTAGTCACGTGACAATCTCAAGTTACTTGATCCTATGTTTCTGGAACCCCTCTAGACCATGGAGCTAGAATCTCTCTCACAGGGCTGCCACCGGAAATTTGAGAGCTCATCTAGAGGACTAGAAAAGTCAAGAGACAAAACCCTTAGAACTGTGCTAGGAACAGGAGCTAGCTAACACCTGTAGTCCCATAGGTGTACAGTTGAGCCTCCTTGCTGCTCTTCCACCAATAGTAATGGTACAATTCGTACCAATAGTTCAGGAGACCTCTTAATCTTTTAAGATCCTTATGAGTTTTCTTATCACCCATCTGGCCGTAGTGCCAGAAAACATAGAGGATTAAGTTTGAACCTTGAAATACAGGCACACCGCATCTTATTGCGCTTCCGTTTATCGCTCTTTGCAGATATTGTGTATCTGCACCACTTAGGGCTCCTTACCCTGGTCATACCATTGGTAAACAAATGGGAACGTCTGTAGCAACTGGTGCTGAGCACATCTGTCCTCACCGTTTTTCCAACAGCAAGTGCTCACTTCATGTCTATACATCACATTTTGGTAATTGCCACATTTCAAACTTCTGCATAATGTTGTTACTGTTCAGTGCTGTTGTTAGGTGACTCATACTGACCTTGTATAGGGTTTCTGAGAAGCAGCTGGTGGATTTGAACCGCTGACCTGCCACCACACAGGACCTTGCCTAATGCTATTATACACTTGTGAACACCAAACTGGGACTCACACTTTTGCAGTGGTCTGAAACTCAACCCTCAGTATCTCCGAGGTATACCTGTATCTAAGGGTTTGGGTCTTACAGAGGACTGTCAAGAAATGACTCTTCGAGCCCCTGGGAAGGTTTGGCACGCCTATACTGCTTTTCATAAAGAAGCTCATCAAATATGCTCAACTGAATTTTTCACGTGCTCTCCCATGTCTTAGTGTGAGGTTATATGCACAAAGGGCCACCAATGTTTCTATTTTGGAAGAATGAAGACCTACACACATCACCTTTATATAAAACGCATCCCAGAGGAACCATGGACCATAAACCCCAAAACAAACTCTCTTGCCCAGTTGGTTCTGGCTCAGAATGACCTAGCATTCTGGCTGCACTTCTTCCAACACAGATCTGTTGGTTCTATGGGCAGCCCATGGCACTTTCAATATTCTCCAACACCATAACTCAAAAGCATCAATTCTTCTATGGTCTTCCTTATTCACTGTCCAGCTTTCGCATGCATACGAGATTATTGACTATACCATGGCTTGGGTCAGGCGCACCTTAGTCCTTCCTCAAGCTGACATCTTTGCTCTTCAACACTTTAAAAAAGTCTTTTGCAGTAGATTTGCCTAATGCACTACACCCGTTTGATCTCTTGTCCGCTGCTTCCATGAGTGTTGATAGTTGATCCAAGAAGAATGAAGTCCTTGACAACTTCAATCTTTTCTCCGTTGATAAGAATGCTATTGGCCCAGTGGTGAGGATTGCGGGTAGTAGATGGTTGATACACTCTCCTCAAGCCCACTCACAACAGGGCAAAATACAGCCAATTCTATAACACTTTGAAATGGCAAATTTGTTTCAATGTGATTGATATACTGGGAATTAATTTGAACACAAACTTTACATATCCCAAAGCATGATTTTTAAATAAATACTAAAGCAGAAAATTGCAGTTGAATCAACAAGCTTAGAAATACATCAGATGCATGTCCAAACACCTTCCAACATGCTCAGTCCGTGTGTTGTGAGCCACATCCATTCACAGCAGGCGTTCACAACTTTCCATCTGATTTCAGATAACCTTCTTACCACCTCACAGTAAGTCACAAGCTGCAGTCCTTCCACTTCCATAAACTTGAGGTCCTTTCCAAGGTTAAGTACAATTTTAATTGCAGTCTAGGTATATTTCTTAATGTGTGGAAACTGCACAGCTGTTTTTACTGGGTCCCAACCCTATACAGGGTCGCTATGGGTCAGAACTGACTCAACAGCACTAAGTAACATATCATGTGCTTTATTGTATTACCAACAAAATTTGAATGCTGTACCCTGAACTTCCCTTTCCCCAGCAGTACAGAACATGATGTACATAGCACAATGATTTTAGTAAGTCATATTAGATAGCATGTTGTTATGTGCCGTGGAGTCGGTTCCGACTCATAGCGACCCTGTACAGGGTTTCCGAGGCTACAAATCTTTACAGGAGCAGAAAGCCTCATCTTTCTCCCACGGAACAACTGGTAGTTTCGAACTGCTGACCTTAAGGTTCACAGCCCGATTTGTAATCACTACACTACCAGAGCTCCTTTGGTAGATAGCATAGCTGACTGTATATACAGAGGCAGCATGAGCAATAGGAGTTATGGAATGGCATTTTCCTTCTCAATGAACACTTTTTTGCTCTAGGCCCAGCTCTGAGCTCCTGTCTTTCCCTGACCTATTTTTTCACCAGTCCAATAGACTATAAACCAACTTCTTTATTTGGAGATACACGAAGTTAATAATAGCTAGACCTATACTTTAATAACAATTTTTAAATGATGTCCCAGGGTACCACTATGATTTTCCTCCCTGTCCAAGCAAGCTCTCTATAAAGAATTCAAATTCTTTCCTCCAACAGAAAGACAGAATTCAAAACCAGAGAAAACCAAGCTTTGAAAATGTTTGTTTGTATTCCTGTTGAAAATTTAACAGTACGATAGTAAGTGATTGAAATTAAGGGCCTTAGTCAGCACAAAATACAGAGACTGTCTTAACTGTATTGAGAATGTGAATGTTTTAAAGACCAAAGATTACGTAAATTACAACATAAAAGCATATCACTGACTTTGTTGGGTTTGAATACAGAAATTAGGATAGTTCTGCATATCACTTTGCCAAAGAGTTGTTGTGTAAACGCATCCACAACCCACACAAAGTACAGAACTTTTTAAGGTTCCAACACTCAGGACAGTGTACCTTTTTGTAGTTTGGATATTAGAGTATCTTCACAATTAAAATACCTTCCAAATTCAGTTCCATGAGACAGGAAGTTTGAGTGGTTTCCCAGAACTTTATTTAACTACTATGGTGGATGCTGGGCATGGTTGAGACACTCGACTGCATGTGGTTGTTAAGTGCTGCCCAGTAAGTGCTGACTCATAGTGGTGACCCTTTACAGGGCTTCCAAGTTTTGAACCACTGACCTTACGATTAGCAGTCCAGTGCCACACCAAGAATGCAAAATCTCAATCCTCTTACCCTGTTTTCACTGGGAATCTAACAGGCCAAGAGAAAAGACCTCAAAGTAATGTGGTTCTTGAACAAATCCACCAGATCACATTCAATTGACCCAACCTGCACTCATACACTCAGAACTTCCTATTAGTTCTTTATGCCCCCAGTGATTCAGGGCTACCAGATATCTAAGGAATGCCTCTGATCATGAAAGATACAAATCTATTCAAAAACAGAAAAAGGCAATTTAAGAGTCTGCAAGAAAGCCTCTAGAGCTAATAGAAGAATTTAGCAAAGTTGCAGGGTACATGGTCAACAGACAAAAATCAGTTTGGTTTCTCCATACCAGTAAAGAACCTTGAAGTGGAAATAAGGGCAATGATTCCACTTACAATAGCATCTGAAGAAGAAAATATTGAAGCTTGGAAGATAGTATTAAAATGGTCATACTACCCAAAGTGATCTAGTATTCAATGCAATCCTCAAATTCCAACAGCCTTCTTTAGGAAATGGAAGTCAGTCTTCAACTTCACATGAAACATCAAGAGGCCCCCGAAGAGTTAATGCAATATTGAACAAGAAGAATAAGACTGTTTCTGATTTTAAAACATATAATACAGTTACAATAAGCAAAACAGCCTGACACTAGGATACTACTACACATATAGAAAAATGTAATAGAATTAAGAATCCAGTATAAATCCACCATACATTCATGGTCAACTGATTTTTGAGCAGTGTTAAGTCCCTTTGATGGGAAAAAAGTAGTCTCTTCAATAAAAGTGCTGGGAAAGTTGGCTTTCTACACGCAGAAAAAATGAAATTATCCATGCTTCACATCATACACAAAAAACAAACTAAAATGGATTAAAGACCTAAACGTGAAAACTAAAACCAGAAAAAAATGCAGGGACAAAGTTTTTAGGACTAGTTTTAACACTAAAGGACTCCTGGTGTGGTAATGTAGGGGGGACTGCTACCTGCAAGTTCGGTAGTCCAAACCCACCAGCTGCTCCTCAGAAACCCCGTAAGGCTCACTGGAGTGGGAACCGACTCCACAGCACTTAATACCACCTGATATAATAATAATTTAAAAAAGGCACAAACAGCAAAAAAAAGAAATGGGACTTCATAAAATTTAAGACTACACCAAAAAAGTGAAAAGGCAAGATACCAATTGAGTTATTTTTGAAACCAGTTAAGAATCCAGCAACCAAAAAATATATAAAACTTTAACAACAATGAAAAGATAACCTCATCATAGAGTCGGCAAAAGACTTGACTAGACATTTCACCAGAGGACATGGGAGTGGACACCAAACATGAAAAGATGCTTAGCATCACTAGCCATCAGGAAGATGCAAATCAAAGCCACAATGTGATCTCACTCCCAGGAGGAGGGCTCAGCAGTCCTGGTGTGGGACTGTAGATCAGCACAGTACTGCTAATCAAAGATCAGTAGTTCAAACTTACCAGCCACTACTAAGAAACCCTACAAAGGGTTGCTATGAATAAGAACCAACAGCACTTAACAGGATGGCTCAAGGAGCCCTTGTAGCAAAGTGGTTAAGCACTTGGCTGTTAACTGAATGGTGGACAGTTCAAAACCACCCACTGCTTCATAGGAAAAAGATATGGCAGTCTAATTCCAGAAAGATTACAGAATTAGAAATCCAACAGGTTAAACCCTACTTTGCTATGAGTTGGAATAAGCCCCATGGCATGTAACAGAGAATGGCTAAGATTAAAAATATAAAATGGACTTGATGGTACTTGAATTTCATTGTGGTTAGCAGCTCAATGCTTAACCCACTGTACTACTAGGTTATAGTAGTGGGTAAAGGGGGTCTGTTGCTTAGAGAGTATTGCTTTTCAGTTCATTGTGATAAATTCCATTAAGGATAGGGTTGCACTGTAAATACTGTGCATTTGCAAAAGGTTGAGTCATTTGAGACATAATACTTGTTCTACACTTCCTAAGTTAATTTAGTCTATGGGGTCTAAAAGCTTGCTAGTGGCAATCTAAAATACAATTGGTCTACATTTGCCTGGAGCAAGAGGAAAGAGAATCAGGAATAACGAAAAAAAAAAAAATTTGTGTGGTAAATTGCTTCCACAAACAATGAATTGCCCCCTTTGCTAAGAAACCGGAAGAAAAAGGGAGTGTTCAGTTACTATAGAATCATGGTCAAAAGGGAAAATGCAGAATTAAAAACTACCATGAACTGACTGTTCTTTCTGGAAACACAAAGGGTAGATGAATCCTCAGAAATCTAAACTCTGTCTCTGCAGGATCATATCTACCATAGTAATTCAAAAGTTGAGGCATGAAACTTAAAGAGCAGAGGTTCTGTTAACTGGGAAAGAACAATTTGGACAGAGAATGGCTACACAACTCCAGATCCCAGAATTGCACATATAGAAATTGTTGCTTAGGCTTTTATTTTCTGTATGTTAACAAAAATAATGGAAAAACTAGCGAATAGCAATGCTTAACTGGAATCTAGGGCTAAATTTAATCAGAATAAGAACATCCCAGTATATTCCAAGATCTCTTGTGTATTCTTATGTAACTCTTTGTCCAGGATGCAACTTATCACTACATCTCATAGCCATCTGCTAACTACTGTTTTCATTTTGTTACTGACCCAGCACTAAATCATCAGCAGACAATATGAACTATAATGGGTTTTGAAAGGCGTTAAAATATTATGATAAAGGGATTTGAAAGGTCATTTAATAATGGAATTGCTTTTTAAGCTCCAGTAAACACAGGTCAAGGAATTCAAGAGTAAGAAACATGGTACTTACCTAGCTCCATTTAGTATACATGTGAGGATTTTGGGCAGACCACGCCTGATTGCTCAAGAAAACTTGGCCAGTCCCTGTTTGAATTGTGTCATGCCCCCCAGTGTGTCAACTTGGCTGGGCCATAACGTGATCAGTCAATCAATAATAAGATATGGGTGGGTAGAATGGAACTCACTTATTCAGGTTACAGATATAAAGCGAATTTCCATGAATCACCTTTTATCTTGCAAGCAGAGAAGGTATCTTGGTACCACGAGTGGAATTATTTGGGCCCAGGTACTTAAAACTTCCTTCTAGATCTAGGGGAAGACTGATACCAAGACACCTGGAGATGGCCAAAGGGCTCCAGGCACACACATGTTGAAGAGGACCTTTTCCAAGAGGAAAAAAGAAAGAAAAAAAAAAGTCTTCCTCTTGAGCCAGGTCCTAAACTGTGAGAGAATAAATCTGTTAAAGCCATCCACTTATATTTGTTGTAACAGCACTAAATAACATGGATAAAATCTAGTTTACTCAAATGGATGATTGTACATAACCAGAATTTCTCCAAACTCAAAACAAAGACTTCCCTCATGTCCCAATTAGCAACACAAAATGCTAGGAATAATTCCATATTCAAACAATCCAATTTGATTCTGAAATTCCAGAAATCACAAGTGTACTTTACTTTTGCTCCAAAAAATACAACTATCTTTAAGAAGGTTAAACATACCCACCTCGAACAAATTTCTTACTCCGTTGTATGTGTAGTCAGTTTCAATTCATAATGACCCTGTACAGGGTTTCCAGAGTGGCTGGGCTGGTGGGTCTGCATTGCCCGACTTAAATGCTACACCAAGACTCCTTACTCCAAGGACCTGTCTATCCCTATTATGAAATCATTCACACACTGTATGCCAGGCACATTTTGCCACCAGAATAAGACATTACAAGTATTTGAAGAACAATCTATTCACAAAAATCTTGTTTCATATTTTTGTTTCCAGCCAGGTTATGCTAAAATCTACCAACATATCAACTGCCACACCAATTTACAAGTCCAAAATAGAATGGTTCAAGTCAAGTATATATGCAAAAGCACCTTTAAAAAGACCAAACATCAACCACAGCTGTTATTTGTTTAAAGTTTCCCTGCATGCTGACACTTTTACTATGATTTCCTTTGACTACCACAATGACAAGGCAAGATTGTTGTTACGTGCCATCGAGTTGATTGCAACCCTTAGCGACCCTGTATGGGGTTTCCAAGGAACAGCTGTGAGCTTGAACCACCAACCTTGCAGTTCAAATCAAGATTAGGTTCTGCTATTTCCATTTGACAGATAAGACAAAGCAATATAATAACAGTTATCATGTACCAGGTTCTATTCTTGAAATCTTAAAACTGCTGGTTTTCATAACCTAAACTGAAGCACAAAGATTAGATGACTAGTCTATGTTCACACCAAGTATTAAGAGCAGTTAGTATTCATAGCCACAGAGATTACCCGTAGTGAAAATGTTAAAATAAAATAAAAAAATTTTATCTCAGTTGATATGCATTCAGTAGACTTCATTAAAGATCAGTTAGCAAGTAAGTATTCTTTAGTAACTCATTTGGTACAAGTAGTTGCCTTTGCTAGCTAGCTCCTTTTCTCAATTAGTACCCATTTAAAAAGGTGTGGCACTGTGGGTTAATGTGCTGGACTGTGACGTCAGTTAAAACTGCCTGGTCAGTGGGGTTCAAGCTCACCAGCCACTCCTTGGAAATTCTATACTGGGTCGCTATGTGTTAGAACCAACTTGACAGCACTTACCAATAATTCAGCAATTACTACAAAGAAACCAGAGAATTCCAAACTCAAACAAGGAGCCCCCAAAAATAACACGTAAGAAAACCTACTTAAGTTGTTCTTGTTAAGTGGCATTTTTGTCAGTTCCGCCTCATAATGACTCTGTATAGGGTGTTTCCAAGAAAACAGGTGATGGGTTTAAACTGTTGACGGTGATGGGTTTAAACTGTTGTCTTTGTGCCACAGCACAGAAATTCACTGAGTAGCAGATAGCAAATCCTCCACGATAGATGGGGCGAGCAATGAGGGGCTTCAAAGTTTGTGGGGGGGAAATTATGATAATGGAATTTTTCCAGAAATGTTTTGTGGCTTTCTTAATTAATTCATGTGTATTAGACAGTATCACTGCAAGTTCATTTGATTTAATATCGACCTGTTTATAAAGTTACTTCAGTTAGTGTAACTTGGAAGTTGCTAGGAGACTGGTGATTACTGTGTCTAGGAAAAGTGGCCTAGATTCAGGTTAGTGTGATTTCATCTAAACTGTCATTTTTAATACATAATTCCCAGCATCGCTTTACTACATCCTACTTGTTATTCTGTGATAAACCAAAAAAAATTCTGAAAACATGCTTATAGGTTCATATGCACAAAACTGACACATAAAATTTCAATTCTATGTTTCAATAGAAGCCACCAGAGTAAACTACAATGAGGAATAAAAACATTTTATCTGTGTATTCAGAATCACACACAAGTTACCTTTACAGTTCCATTTACTATATAGAAATCATTCGGGTTTTATATTTTCAGATAAATTCTGAACTGAGATTACAATATTATGAAGGAAAAAGAGATTGTTACATTAATTCAGTACCTTTTTAGCATACCAAATTGAAATACATAGGTTCAAACTTCAGATATATGGCAAAGTCTTCAAATACAATACAGACATTTCTGAAAGTTACCATATCATTCACATGTGATATTTGCAACTCTGAGCTACTTCACATAAACAGCTCTCCAATGGACATGGCAAAACTGACAAGCCATATCACTTCGTTCGAGGTTGTATAGTCAAGCCAAGGACTCAAAGATGCACCATCTTTAGCAAGGTTTGGCATTACAGACCACAACACAGCACAGCATGTACAGAAGGCAGGCAGAAATTCCTCCTATTCAGTATGGTTTTTTAAATTGGAAGCTAGTTTGGAAATTTGCATAAAACCCCTCATTTTAACTTGGAAGAGTCAATAGATGAAAATAAATTGGGGTCCTAAATGTTATTTTTATTAATAGAACCCATGAAGTTTAAATGGGCATCAATCAAATCAAAAATATTAAGCACCTACTGGTTTCAAAGACTGAAATTAGTGATTCATGATCAATTACTTTGCACCTTGAAATCAAGGTGTAAAAACCAGCTATTAAGTGCATTCCAAACTTCTCCTATGCTGCACAGGTAGAATTGTCTGTCCATTGGCACCAAAGTGAAGTCACATTTCCTCTTGGAAGACAGAAATTCCACATCTGAACATAGTAAGTTAGGAAAAATGACCCCTGTTTATTACTGTTTTGATTTAAACCTAAGATTAAACTAAGATAAACTAGCAGTGAACAATGCAAATTGCTGGCAATAACTGTCAGGTTATTGAAGCTACTCCCTTCCCCAAGCATTACAAAATTTCCATATGAAAAGAATCCAAAGTTAGCACTAAGCTGAACAAATGAGAAATAACAAGGAACTAAGGGCACAGCTTAAAAAAGAGTTTGAGATCACTGCAATTGAAGAAAGTTTAAGTGTGTTTTACTCACACACCTCCAAGTCTGAAATTAAATAATCTTCCGTGCAAAAAGAGCATTATATGTTACTGGACATGAGTGTAGCCCTTCTTTTTTAAGTTTTAGTGCTCTACAGTTTTCTGGGATTTTATTTCCCTCCCTACAGTTTACTAAAGTATTAAATACAATCTTCCATTTCAGACAAAAGATTTGGAAATCAAAGGTTTACTAAGGTACTCTATATGCAGTCTAACTATACAGAAACACCTAATAATAATTACAATTGATTTATGCAGGATTAACATTTTTTGGTGTTAATATTGTTAAACTTCATGCTTACTGCACATCAACTCTCCATAATGAATCTGAACATCACAATGATTTACCAAACGTTTTACTTAAATTACTAATTAAATAACTGAAAAATGTACTGAGCCAAATGAAACTTAAATGGGCTATAAAGAAAAATAACCTTCAAAACAGTCCATGTAACACGTCTATCTCAAAACTACCTTTGCTAAGCTAGCCCCTTTCCCCAAAGTTTTAGCCTGAAAAAAACAGTAAAATCTACACACAAAAATTTATTGCAATCATACAAGGGTTACATTAGGTCAAACACAACAAACACTATGATGCAATTTTACATTTATTAAACTACAGTTCAAAGCACAAATTTACACATTCGAAATACACTAAACATATCGAATGACATCACACTGGTCTTCCACTGACATTTGATATATCTGGGTGAAAGACAATAACTTTACAAGACTTTTAAACACGAATCCTTAGTATAAAAACTGTGTACTTGTATGTAAACGGTTTCATGGGGAACCCAATTAATGGGCTTCCATCTCCACTAAGTCATCCATTTTGTTGCATATTTTATTTTAAACGCTTAGGGGGTAGGGCAAATTGGTAAATTTAAATCTGAAAATGTTATCTGATTCTTCCATTAGCCCCAGTGAATTATAATTGAAAGCAGATTTTGTCTGGTCCCAAATAGCTATTACTAAAACTTGTTGTTTCCAAGAGAATTACAGAGTAAGATTGTTCAATTTTTTGCCCCCACACTGGAATGTTGACCAGACAAGCTTAACCTGCAACTTCAGATCTAAAGAAGTGTTAATGCCTGCTTAAGCTTCAGTGGAAAAGCTGTCCTCTTGGTTTAACTGAATGCAAGAAGGCACAAAGAAGAAGTTCTTCATCATTGTGTCTGAAGTAATTCCAGCATCTTGCATCTCATACCTACCAATAAAAAAAAAAACACACACACACAAAATTTTTGTTTTTGAAAAAACACCATCACACAACAAACAGAAAATGAAATAAAGCTAACTTAAAGCTATCAGTAACCCTCAAAGAAGATCTATATATACATGTTTTCACCAGAGAATTACAGTTATTATAAAAGTTAGACAAATCACTACTTACCAATCACTAAATGACATCATGTAATAAATAGATGGTCTCTGAACATCATTAAAAGCAGATGGTTCATGGAAAGAATCTGCTCCCATGTTATCAAAGATAAGCCAATCTCCCACATTCAGCTCAGGAAGAAGACAGCTTTCCACAATCTGATCCAGCTCATCACAGGATGGACCCCAAAGGCTGCTTGTAAACAGAGGCTCATCTTCTTTGTATTTCTATAGGAAAAGGAAAGGTTTCATAAAAACAATCTCTTACTCATACATAAAGCAAGAATTTGCAGACAGATAAGCAGCTTCCTTACTTCAGATCCAAAGTACTGGTACTATGGACTGAAGAAAGGCCTGACCAGGGTACCAGACTAAAGGTATCATCCATCTCAAGGCATCAAGACCAGGGTACCAGACTAAAGGTATCATCCATCTCAAGGCATCAATCAGACTAATGGGACTTACTTAGGAACACATAATACAATATACTGCCTTACCCTAAAATATTTTAGACAAAAAATTGGGATGTATATTTACTAACAGCTCTGTTTAAAAATTGTCAAATAGGTTGTGATATATTTTGTCATAAAACTTGCCTTGTGAACCTCCGGAATGGTATTTAAGTCCTCAGACAATTTACTTGCAAAAGAACCATAAACACCATCATTCATAAAATATGTAAAGACTGGTTCATCACTTCCAGTTTTTTCTACTGAAATGAAAAGAGGAAAGATGAATTTATTGTAAAATATCTAATATATGCGTAACAAATACATTCGGATAATACTTACAAACATGCTTCATCATGTAGTTTACATTTCTCAAAATATTTAAACTGATAAAAAATACACAAACACTGACATTTCTTGAAACAAAACCCTTAAAGAACTTAATACACATTTCAACAAAGATTAATGACCAATGAGCACATGAAAAGTTATCAAGTTAAATGCAAAGTAATAATAAACCTCTACCACATATTTAAAGTAGATACAATTAAAAGATTGATCAATAACATTGGTGAAGGTATCAGAACTTTCATACATATGTTCTCAGAGGGGGGTTAAATAATAACCACATTTGTTTATAAAGTTTGCAAATTTGTAAATACAATAGAGAAAAACCTATTCTATGATACAGAAATACTTTACCAGAGAGAGAGAGAGAGATAAAAAAAAGTCAAGAAAACTTACATAAGAATGTTCATAGTAGCTTTAGTCAAAACCGTCAAATCCGTTAACAAACCATTATGTCTAACTACCCAGTCCTGTCATCCTCACAACTGCACACAATGGAGTAACACTTAGCGATAACAAATCAATTTCCATGAGGTTTTACACACACACATACTTGCTAGCTCTGCCCAGTGAGAATGCCTAGAAAGCAGTGACTCTCTAGTAGCAGTTGTTAAGTGCCGTCAAGTTCAGTTCTAACTGAAAAACCCTGTAGACTGTTTTCAAGCCTTTATCTTTCTCCTGTGGCGTGGCTGGTGGGCACGAACCATGGACCCTGTGGTTCTCATTACCGTGCTTACCATATGGAGCCACCACACTCCTCTCTAGTAGCAGTGAGCACATGAAATTCTTGACAGTGGACTTCCTGCCAAAAAGGCACAACTCAAACTATAAGGAATCATAAGACAAACCCAAACAAACATTTAAAATTTCTACTTGTTAAAAAAGTCTGAAGTTGAGAAATTGTTCCTGATCGAAAGAACTAACTGTAATGTAATGAACCTGGGGGCAAGATCCTAAACAAATTCTAGTAACTGTAATAGATAGCACTAGAAAATGGAAAACTAGATAGCAGTACTGTAGCACTATTAAGTAGTCTGCCTTTTATCTCTGCAGTAGGTACATTCTGTTCTAAGGAAGCAGAATCAGAGAAACTCTAACATGTACTCAAAAATGGGTCACAATAAATTAAGTGCGTTTATATAGACTGACAAAGCAAATGGAGCAAAATGAAAACAATAGGGTAAAGGGTATATTGAAGTTTCTTGTATTCTTATAACTCTTCAAGCTTAAGAAAACATAAAACTCAAGAAACAAAATAAACAGTTCCTTATTTTCATTCATACATAGAGTCGCTCTAAGTAAAGAACAGTAAATTCTCCTACATCTGTTTTAAATATACAGGTCCACAAGATGCACACAGTGTCAAGTAGCTTTTCAATGGTTTGACCAGAGATGGATTAAAGTGGTGATTAAGCTGGGTGGCCCTCCTATGAGATAGATTATTTCTGCCTATGACCCATGTAGGCAAAAGGAATATAACAAGAGATATCCTAGTAGATGGGAGTTCTTAACAAAGGTTGAAAAATCACCTGGTGAAGTTTATCTAAAATATGAATATTTACATATCAGTTCCAAGAGAGGTGTACTTAGGAAATCTTTCAAAGTTTCCCCGATGCCCATAATTAGTTGACAAATATCCACATCATCATGACCCATGAAATGTCATATACATCTTAGTTTCTGATTTCAAACTAAAATTTACTCGCCACTAACACAAATGAAAACTATAAACGTTGTAACTTACCTCCAGAAGAAAATTTATCACTGTCGACAACTTTCTTTGCAATGATATTAACTGCAAGTTTAAATGCAGAAGACACATAGTAGCTTCCAGGTTCTGAAATTATCTTAATGCCAGATCCTTCAGGAAAGTAGACATCCAACAAAGGGCTGATAACATGATTGATCTACGGATTTAAAATCCCAGATCATGGTTTTAATATTGAATGGTAATTCTCATATTAACAAATTGATAGCTATTAAAAGCTCTATAGAACTGAGCAGCTCTAATTATAGACCATGAAGTTTTTGTTTTGTTTTTTGTTTTCAACTACTTAGACGTTATTTTCAAGCAAGGAAACAGGCTTTCAAGTCAAAGTTTTTTTTTTTTTAACTATCAAAATAGCATCAAGTTAAAAATGTACACAACTCCAACAGCGTATGACTATTGTTTTTCCTACACATGATTGCTAGCAATACAGGCGGCAAATTTAAAAGAAAATTGTTTCTAGAGTAAGGGAAAGACAGCAGAGGAACAAGATGAGGTACCTAGATAAGATTAGCTAGCTGTTTGTATTGTATCAAATATTCATTGAAAGAACAGAAATAGAAAACAGTGATAAAACTTCTGTTGTAAGGCTCAAAAACTGGATTAAACGTTTCTAAGTTAGTTAGGTCTTCTCAATGCCTGACACTTTTCTTAGAGTATAATTTTAAAGATATTACAGGCTTCAGTTTCTGCTTGGCTTAATTTTCTATCAGGAAAATACTTGTCTACACATCTACAAGTAGCAGAGATAGAAAATCTGTTGTTTATCCATCAAACAAAGCTTACCTCTTCCAACTGAAATTCTGTTCCTGTGAAGCCTCCACCAATGTCTAATATGTTCATTTTGAAACCAAATTCTCCCTAGAGATGAAAACATTACTTTCAATGCTTTGCCAAATCTTAATAGCTATAGGAACATTTCGAAATACCCCATTTCTATCCCCATCTTTGAGTCCTGGTGTGGTGTACACCGAGGTGGTTTAATTCCACCTTGGAAATACGATATAGAGTTGCTATGAACTGGAACCAGCTCGATAGCACTTAACAACAACATGCCCATCTTAACCTAATTTGTCCTTTAGTATACCATAAGCTAACAATGTAATGGACTGGGAACTACAATGTTGGTGTTAAGTTTTTAAGCTCACCACCAGGAGAAAGATATACAGCCTCGGATATCCTATGCAAGGTTCGCTACAAATCAGAACAAACTCCACAGCACTTTACAAGGAATAGTTAATTTTAATAATACCATGCAATGCATTTTCTACTATTCTTTAATCAAGTTATAAACACAGTATTATTACGCTTCTGTTATCCAGACCCTATGCTAGCTAGTAAACAACTACTTCACTCTTGCCTACTAAAAAAAAAAAGGATTTGAAACTCAGTGCTATCATCACAGAAAATAAGGTGTGTGTCATAGAAGGTATAAAAATGCAATCTTAGGTCTTAATAATATCCTGGCTTAAGATACTAAAGTAACTTAGAACTTACAGCCATGTCAAACACACATCGAGCATCAGACAGGGCATGGACATATACTTGAGATTCTTTGCACGCACTCGAAACGTGAAATCTGAAAGAAACATTGCAATAACGTTAAAGCAACAGTAAGCTAAAGAGAGACTTCTTATATGGTTGTCAGTTACCATGGACCATTTGTCATCATAAGTATTTCCATTAACTTTACCCAACATATTTAAAATAATAGGAACTCTAACGTGTGGTACTTTAATTTACAATACCAACTTTTAAGAATAGCTGGTGTTACAACTCCAGTAAAATCTGAGCACAAAATCTTTAATTTGACAAAATACACATAACATTTTAAAAATTAAAGAGAAGCAAAATTTATTAGATTCACGAAAACTAAGTCTTAATAAACAGAGGGACAGAAATTATCTGTATAAAATCATGTTTAAAACAGATACTCACTTAACCCCAATTATTTGGACATCAAGTTCCTTTGCACATTCCATGAGATGCCTACAGTTCTTCAATGTCGTGCCAAACTTCATATTACCCTCTTCACTTCCAATATTATCTTCTGTTGCAATATGTAGTAAGACCCTAAGAGAAGGGGAAGATGATTGGGGCAGAGTTGGTTTACATCATCATCAGCACATGTGAAGCCTGAAGATTGTAGAAGTATGTTGATTATGTTGCTCCAATCCAACGACGGATGAATCAAGTGAACCTAATGGAAAACAATCCTGTACAGAGAAAAAACTAGCAATTAGGGCCTAAAGCATGAAGCTTTCAAGGATGGGATATGGAAAATGCAGCAAAAGTTAAGACTCTGTTGTAGCAGCAAGAGTGGGTTGGGCTCTGTAATGAAAGACATTACTTTCAAATGAAGTCCATCACTCAATAAATCTACCTACTAAGACTACATTGAATAGCAATGCCACCATTGTCTTTCAATAAAAATATCAGGGTTTTAAATGTCTTCAAATTTCCCAAATTGTTCTAGCTAAGATCAAGTAGAGTTCTAATAAAAAACAAAACAAACAGCGGGGAAGTTTTGCATTATTATCATTGTTGTTAAGTGCCCTCAAGCCAATCCTGCATAGGGTTTCCAAGGAGCCAACTAGTGAGTTTGAACTATGGACCTTTTAGTGCAAATCAAGCTTGTGGTCCAGTGCTTTATCCCAGTTTCAGGAGCGCTGGTAGCCCTGTAAGATAAGCACTGGATTAAGTCAGCAGTTCAAACCCACCAACTGCTTCAAGGGAGAAGGATGAGGCTATTCTAAGGGAGTAGAAAGATTCACAGCCTTGGAAACCCTATACAAAGTCATTGATGAGTTGGAATTGACTCAACAGCACCAAACAAATAGCAGCCTACACTACGCCACAGATAAAAATCCATTTGGTATCCTTCTGACAACGAACACTAAATGGAGGAAGCTTTTAAATAATTACAGAGGACAAAAGCTGCAAATGTACAAAATGCTGGCTTTATTTCAAAATCTGTTTCCCCAAGCAAGTACTGAAGAATGACTGAGAGTCAAGACTGATAAAAGCACCATCTGCTCTATAAAAAACATACTATTCTGTTTACAAAATCAGTTGTCATTAGGTGCCTTTCAGACTCAGCAACCCATGTGAGAAAACTGCCCCACAGGGTTTTCTAAGCTGAATCATTCCAAGAGCAGACCAGCAGGTCTTTTGCCCATGTAACCATTGGTTGGTTATAAACTACTGATAGGGTTAGCAGCAGAAAGCACTGAACCATTGACTAAGCCAAGTCTTGTCTTTAAAAGAGCAAAGAACAAAGATTTTTGAATAACCAACAAGTGGTTCCTTACAATTTTCCAACAAAGGCCTTTATTCCAACAAAGATTTTGTAGGTAATGAGAGCTGTCATGAACACTACTAGCAAAGCCAATTTTACACTGATTACAGGATAAGCCAATATGATCCACATTTTCAGGAACACACTGATTAGAAGTAAACAATTGTACTAACACAACATACTTTTAGTATACTTAAAAAGTCCTCATAACTACTGGCTCATGACATCACTGATTTCACCTTAAATTTTTTTTTTGCTTATTAAAACAAAAACCTTGTAATACAAACATACAAATGTATTTTGGAACGCAGGCAGTGCAAGTAAAAATTTCATTTTCATTTGAAGGGAAAAGTTTCACTTATGTGTCCTAAAAATAGCTGTGGATCTAAAAGAAATTCTTACAATCTGGGATACTTAAATACTGGCAACTAAATGATTGGTCAAGGACTATAGCCCTCAGCTCACCTGTTAATATGCCAACTAATTAAGAGGGTTAGTATATTTATAAAATACGTATCTGTAGCTCTAATTTAATACTACACAAAAATATTTTTCTTATCCTAAACTGCAGATTGTATCTGAAACTTTCTTTCATTCGAAGTAAAAGAGCAATAAAATGCTATTAACGTTTTCTACACAAGAGCTTACTTAAACAAGCTAGAATTATAAGACACACCACTGCCCTACCACAAGTGCCACCTTCTTCCCAGGTATTCTTTATATGCTCGTTTTTATACTTACTTGGCATTTGGATGATTACGTGCAATTTTCTTCAGTTCAATTTCATTGTCACATGTCATGATATTCACACCAACTTTAGCTGCATACTTTATCTGAGACACTTGCTTGCATGGACTTATATAAATTATGTTTTCTGGAGATACACCCAATTCTTGCACTAAAGCCATTTCACTCTGTGAAATAAGATTTTTAAAGGTATCATGCTTAAAGAAAACTTTCCATCAATTATTAATATAAATTTATTTTGGGCTAAATTACAATTACTTAACATCACAGGTCATATTCTTATAAAAGTATTCTGTAATTAAATTCCTTATCAGACATTTAAAAAGGCAAAAGGAATCTCACCATTCAAAAAATTAATTACAGTAATAGAAGTAACTGGGTCTTGAGTTAGCTCTGAAGAATGAGGACTATAGGTGCCAATTAGAAATAATTTCCACATCTCATCTCACTGGAATTTCCTTCCCATTAATGAGTGCACTTAAAAGTATATAAATTTCCAATATTCTATTACAAATTTAAATACTTAAAATAAAAATTAAAAAAAAAAAAGCCCACCCCAAAAGTGGGTAAATGAGAGTTAAAATGTTGCAGAGTTCAGTGGCAAAATAAGTAATGAAAAACATATACTTACTTTACTGGAACAAGCAAATCCAGTTCCAAGAGCTGCCAAAATCTCAAGTACTGCCGGAGTGGAGTTGCACTTTACCATGTAGAATGGCTTTATCTGAGCCACTACATTCTGCCACTGACTGTGTTTCTTCACAATCTTTCCAAGATCTCCCACAAAGAACGCATTCTTTCCTGTCTATTATTGGTCATAAAAAAAGAGATATGATTAAAGAACCATGGAACATAAGAATATTCCATAACTAAAGAAAGAACTCCTTTTTCCTTCATAAAGGAGGCACAATGTATTTAGATACACAATTAGTTTAAAAGCTTACTGAAGTAGTTAAGTTAGATATAAACACTAAACAAAAATGTAAAATGATCATAACCAGTTTCCCTCAATTTTACTTTTTGGTAATGGAGGGAAGCACTATTTCCTCCCATTCTTCCAACCTTTGTTTAAAACTGGCAGCTTAGAATAAAGCTGTCTAAGACAGTAGTAGAATTAAGGATGCTAAATAAAGCAAACTATGTATCTCCATTATATATTGCACCTAAAGACAAGATGGTAAAATAAGAAAGTAAATTCATTAGGACAACATTTTTAAGTACACAAAGTTGGTAATCGGTGCATGATGGTGGTGGTGGTTGTGTGCCACTGAATCAGTTCCAACTCACAGCAACATTGTACAGGGTTTCTGAGGACCAGCTGGTGGGTTCGAACAGTCAACCTTGTGACTAGCAGTCCAGCGCTTATCCTACAGTTCCACACCAGACCAGGACTCCTTTCCTATCTTAATCAAGTCTGGAAATTTTTCAGTACACAATAGAAAACCAATGAATTTGGGGATCAGAGCCGCTTTGTGTTTAATGACTATGTAAAATAATTATGCAGGCTTAGGAAAAAGAGAAAAGGAAAGAGGGAGAGAAGTTATGAGGTTACTATAAAGTACAAAAGTAGACTAGAATAGGAGCAAAGACCAGCAAAAGGAAGACTGAGTAACACAGGAGGGAAAAACGAAAAAAAAACTAAAGGGATTAACCTCTGCCATACAATCATATGAGACTGCCAGAGCAGAGTTCAGGATTAACCCCCATTAAACGTGACAAGATATTAAAAACAAAAAAGTCACTTAAGGATGTGGGGGTCAAGAATGAGGAGGAAATGAATACTTCAAAGTTCTTATCTAGGAGGAGAGTATTACACAAGTCAGAAAAGTCTTAATTTTTAAGCGATCAAGAGAGAGGCTAACATGGTAGAATGAAATGTAGAGTGGTGCCATGGCAGGGGTAGGTTAACAATATGACAAATGAATGACATTATTCTTTCAAGATTTATGAGAGAGGGATTTGGGTATCCCATTACTTAACACCAGTAACATGAAAACAATTGTTGAACAAATCTGGAGAATATGGAAAATTAGTTCTAATAAAGAATAAAACTATCAGTAAGCCAACAAAGAAAAATAATTCTGTAAGTAAGCAAGCCTAAAGTGAAAATAAATGAATATGAACCTACAAAAGTTGAGTTCAAGGATGTTTTTGATACACAATTCGGTGCTGTGGAATAATGCACTGAATAGCAAGGTAGATTTGAAATGCAATATCGGCAGTTCAAATTCACCAGCCATATCCTAAAAACCCTATACAGGGTTGCTATGAATCAGAATAGACTCGAAGGTATTTGACAACATGTAATTCTGAGCCAACATACATTAGCAAAGTTACTTGTACAAATAAAAAAAAAGAGGAAAATCAGGACAGTAACCTAACAGAAATGAAAAGAAAATGCACAAAATGAACTTAGCTGAAAAAAATGTAGAACAAAGAAACCAGCAGCACCACAAAAAACACACAGCAAAATATCAATTCATACCTATCAATAATTACACTGAATGGAAATGGATTAAATGTAGTACACTTAAGAAACAGAGTAGCAGAATAGATAAGAAAACAGGATCCTTCAATATGCTGTCTACAAGAGACACATGAAAAAAAATGTAGACATCCTAAATGTCCATCAACAGACGGGTAAACAAAGCTTTGGTAAATACATAAAATGAAATACTACCTAATGTTAAAAGAATAACGATTAATCTACAAAACACCTCAAAAGTGGATGAGCTTGAAGAACATTTTGCTGAGTGAAATTAGTAAATCACAAAATTGGGACAAATATTGTAAAAGACCACCGTTAGTTATAAAAAAACTCAAACTAAACTCTCTGCTATTGAATTGAATAAATGCATAGTGATCAAATATAGGGTTTCAGAGACTGTAAGGTTTTATGGGAGCAGACTAGCCTTTCTTCAAGTGAAACAGCTGGTGGATTTGAACCTACAACTTTGTGATTACTAGCCCAAAGCTTAACCCACAGTGCCAGGATTATTTCTCATGAAATCCAAAGGAGGGATAAGTCAGTTAAGAAAACCTAGAAGTTAATATCCAAACCAATTACTTTTTTCAGATTAACATTTTTGAAATCAGCAAAGCATTGATGCTTGAGAATTTGAAAGACGAGAAACAGAATGTGAGATGGCACACTTACCAGGGTATGTTCATTAACATAGTTATCAATAACATTTCCAAGGTTTGTTCCTTCATCCAACAGGCCAACGGAGTAGTTTGCATCGTCGATAAATCCTTTCATCTCAGCCGTATTCCACAAAGCCGAAAGTCATAAACCAAGAAAAACAAGAGATGGGCCACCAAGCCTTATGTCTGGGTCCTTAGAATATGCAACAAACTGTCAAGATAAAAATTTCATCAAAGTATGTATTATTTCACTAGTTAGACTTCATATACCAAAGTGTGCTGAATGCCTAATTTAGTGAGAGATCTGTGTACTCACACTTTCAGAAAAACTGGATTGTATATATTCTATCATGCTCATTTTCAAAGTGATCAAATGTCTTCTTTACATTTAGAAACAAGTCAAAAACTGGAGAAAGTAACCACATAGGTGTAACCAGCCTGTACTGTTCATATTTTGTTTTGTGCTTGTTTCAGAACACATATACTTATTTCATTATAAGTTTAAAAAAAAAGCTAATGAAATTATTCTCTGTAGCCAAGAAACAAAAATATCGCCAGCCTCATCTTGTAGCTACAGGGTAGTAATCAAAGCAGGTGGGGATGGAGGAAGGCAACTTTGATAAAGCCTAGCTGCTTTCATTGATACTGAAAGACTCTCTGGGCAATTATTGAATGATGCAGAAAGCATCAAGGGAAGATGGAAGGAATACATAAGAGTCACTGTAACAAAAGGAAATGGTTCATGTTCAACTGTTTCAAGAGGTAGCATATGATCAAGACCCAATGATACTGAAGGAGGATGTCCAAGGTGCATCGAAGGATAGGATGTGGCAAAGAACAAGACACCAGGAATTGATGGAATAAAAATTGAAATCTTTAGAGAAAGTGAGGCAGCACAGGAGGCACTCACTCCATCACTGCCAGAAATTTGGACGACAACTACCTGGCCTACTGATTGGAAGAGATACGTATTTGTGCCCATTCCAAAGAGAGGTGACCCAATGGAATGTGGACAATATCTTTGATATTCCATGCGAGTAAAGTTTTACTAAAGTTAATACAGAAACGGCTGCAAGCATACATTGACAAAGAACTTCCAGAGGTTCAAAAGCCGGATTCAGAACAGGCTGTGGAACAAGGGATATCATTGCTGATGTGCAATGGATCTTGGCTGAAAGCAGAGAATATAAAATGTTTACCTGTGCTTTATTGACTACATAAAGGCTTTCGATTGTGTGAATCATGACAAGCTATGGACAACATTGCGAAGTATGAATTTTCCGCAACACTTGTACTCATGAGGAATCTGTACCTGGGACCAAGAGGCAGTTGTTTGAACAGAACACGGGAACACTGGTTTAAAATTTAGAAAGGTGTGTGACAAGACTGTAATCTTTCACCATACTTATCCAACATGTATGCTAAGCAAATCATCCAATAAGCTGGGTTACATGAAGAAAAATGTGGCATCAGGATTGGAGGAAGACTCATTAACAACCTGCGATATACAGATGACACAACCTTGCTTGATGAAAATGAAGAGGACTTAAAAACATTTACTGATGACGATCAGAGAGCACAGCCTTCAGTATGGATTACATCGCAATATAAAGAAAACAAAAAACCTCACCACTGGACCAATAAACAACATTCTTATCAATGTAGAAAAGATTGATGTTGTCAAGGACTTCATTCTTCTTGGATCAACTATCAACACTCACGGATGCAGCAGACAAGAGATCAAACGACGTATTGCATTAGGCAAATCAGCTGCACAAGACCTTTTTAAAGTGCTGAAGAGCAAAGATTTTAGCTTGAGAACTAAGGTGTGCCTGACCCAAGTCATGGTATTTTCAATAACCTCATATGCATGCTGGACAGTGAATAAGGAAGACCGTAGAAAATTTAATACTTTTGTTTTGGTGCAGGAGGAGAACATTTAAAGTGCCACAGGCTGCCAAAAGAACCAATAGATCCGTTCTGGAAGAAGTGCAGCCAGAGTGCTCCTTGGAGGCCAAGAAGGCCAAACTTTGTCTCTCACACTTGGGACATATTGTCAGGAGGGACCTGTCGCTGGAGAAGGATATTGTGTTTGGTAAAGTGGAAGGTCAAAGAAAAAGAGAAAGACCCCCCAATGAGATGGATTGGCCAAGTGGCAGCATTGAAGGACTAAAGTGTGGCAACAGATGTGAGGCTGGCTCAGGATTGGGCAGTGTTTCGTTAGGCTGTCCATAAGGTCGCTATGAGTCGGAATGACTCGATGGCACCTAACAACAACCTGCAGCTAGAGAAACTGGTACTAGCTACATCCAGTTCTCTAATGAGGTGACGTCAATACATTTCTCTAAACCTCATGTTACTATTTCAAGACTACTGGGGGTTGTGTTGTGGGGGTGGTGAGAAGTATATTTATGTATCCCTTAAGTAAATATGTGTTTTACATGTTAACTCAGGTGACAGAGAAGGCAGTATACACTAAGAGGAAGGGTTGGGAGAAGGATGAAGACAGGGAGGAATGCAATGGTTAAAGGGGATAGTCATAAATACTGCTGTGCTGGCAACCCTGCAACAAGTGTTCTGTGGGTAGATAATATGGACAGATACACAGACTGAATGAATGGGTATGGGAAGGAGAGTTGGGAGTATAACTACAAACATAAGGGTTTGAAAGAGGCTATTGATAATGGGAATTTTCCTATGCATTTTACCTATGAATGTAGCAGAGCATACAGGGGGGCAAATGATAAAACATTTGCCAAACATCTTAAGGCAATGAGTTCCTAGGTTTAGGGGCTTAGGACCATAGTCTCAGGGAACACCCATGATCAAATGGAATAACACAGTCCACAAAAATAAAATGTTCTATGTCCTACTTTGGTTAGTAGCAATTGGAATCTTAAAAGTTCAAGAGCAGTCATCTAAAAGTGTAACTACTTGTCTCTCCATGTGCAGAAGAAAAAGAAACGATGAAACCGAAGATGCTTGGAATTAACTAGTCCAATGGAGCATCAGTCACATGACACTTGAAATCCCAGAATTTGGTCCTAATTTTTTCCTTGTTTTCATTTATTTAGTCTTTCTTCTTTTCTTTCCATTCCAATAAATTTTATCCTATCTCTACTTCTGTTTTTCCTTCTTTTCTTGTTTCTTATGCCCCGCCCTCTTCTTTCTCCTCCCTTTTCATCTTTCTTTACTATTCTTTACTCTTTCTCTTTTCATCTTCCCTCTCCTTGGCTTTTCTAAAGTGTTTTTTCCTTCCTTTAATTCTCTCTCGTTTTATGCCTCTATAGCTCTATTCTCCTATCCTTTTTTCTTTTAACTTTTTTTCTAGTAGTTGCCTGTTTTTATTTCTTTTTTCTCTTTTATTATTTTCTCTCTTCATTGTTGGCTGCTTGCTTGTTTGTTCTAATATGTTTTCTTGTGTGTTTGGTATGGCAAGGGGGTTGGTTCTTCTCTTTCCCATTCAACAAAAGACAGCAATCCTGTCCATATAACCCAGCCACAATATTCTCTGCAACTCAACCCACTGGGTAAAAGTCAGTACCAACTCCTATACCATTTGGTAAATGATAGACAGCAGCCAAGCCTACCCTAAACTAAAGTGAAATGGTACATGTGCTTCCATTTTCTAACTACACCCACAAGAGACAGCCTAACAACACATCAACATACAATCATCAATTAAACACAAATGACCCAGAGAAAACAGACAATTTTATCTCACAAGAAGAAATCAGAGAATGGCTCAAACAAATGACCAAGTTCAAGAGCCAGAAAATGAGGGGGGAAAAGTAGTAGAACTAACTGAAAAAGATTCAAAAGAATAATATATCTAGGCATCTTCAAAAATCAAGGAAAGCAAGAATTCAGAAAAAAAACTTTAGAACTAGAGCTTGAATACTAGTATGCTACAACAATCAGAAAAAAAGAATGAAAAAAATCCTAAGAGCTATGTGGGACATCACAAGAGGACAAATATTGTATGAGACCACTGTTTTAAAAGGTTTCCTTGATAAAAGAACATCCTGTGAAGGTTATAGTGGGGAGGGAAAATCATTCACAGGCTACAGAGCTAACATGGGTGACACAGGGTAGGCGATATACAATAAGAGGAAGGTTGCCAGAGAAAAGATGAAAGTAGCGGGAAACACAGGGAGGCAAATACTGTTAACTGATGGCACACAGCTGGGATTGCAATCACCGAAATGAAGCAAAGTGTACAATTTGTTGAACGTAAAAACTGATGATTTGTGGAATATTAAAACTGACGATTTGCTCTGTAAACCTTCACTCAATTCATAATAAAACATTTTAAAGGATAGAGTATGTATAATGAAAATGAAACAATTGTCTTGACAAACTATTTAAAAATCTGCATCCTAGTATCTCCTCCTCACAATAACTGCCCCACGGCTTTTGTTGATGGTCCTCATCCTAATTATCAATGGTCCTCAAACAAAACGTCAACTTTTTGATTCCATCAAAACTTAATAAGCTATAGTACTAGACAAACGACACTCAGTTTTAACACTTCCCCCAGGAAGCCACCATCATTCAACTCAACTTACCAAACTTTCATGCTATGGTGGAAACTGAAGGAGTTGATTTAGGCATTATCTACATATGACTTCAAGACCTGGTATGGCACTGTGGGTTAATGCGCCAGACAGCAAAGTCGTTTGAACTGCAAGGTCTGTGGTTCAAACTCACCAACTGCCCCTAGATTAACTCTATACAGGGTGGTGTCTATGGGTCGCAATCAACTCCACAGCACTTAACAACAACAACATTAAAGACTTAGGAGTCCTGCTGTGGCACTGTGGGTTAA
>NW_006408519.1:2578853-2586342 GCF_000296735.1 Chrysochloris asiatica
GAGTTTTAGTCTGTGTTACAGGTCAAAAGCTCTCCAGTATAGATTCCAGCCTGACTAATTCGACCCTCAGGCTGGTGCCTGAGGGAGCCAGCATTGGCCTGAAAGAGGGATGTCATCTGCATTTCCACTGAGCCGCCTCCCTCCCCACCCCCCACCCCCACAAGAGCACCAATGGGCCAGCCACAGCAGAGAAGACCTTAAGAACTGTTTAACCCTTAGGGAACTGGATAAACCCCAGAGACATTCTATTCTGCTGCTTTGCTAGTCCGGCGTGGGGAATGGGGAGTTAATAGATGTTACTGATTTAAAAAAAAAAAAAAAAAGAAAGACCTGCCAACATTCCAGTAGCCTATCCTTAAAAAAAAAACACAGTATTCCCTTTGCTCATCATCATACGGTGCCCTATGTGTCAAAGTAGAACTATATTCTGTTGGGTTTTCAAAGCCTGACTTTCTGAAGTACACTAGCCAGGGCTTTCTTCTGCAGCCCCTTTGGGGGGGTTCAAACCTCCAACCTTTCACAGCAGTGTTAATCACCTGTACCATTACCAAGGGACTCCCCTATTGCCATAAAGATAGTATAAAACTTTTCAACCTCCTCAGAGCTGCTCATTTCCCTCTTTTGCAGTAAACCCCACTCTAGACAACTTGTTTTGTAGACCCAAACTAAATCTCTGAAATGGAACGCTTTCTTCATTACTATAGGGTTGTCAAAGCAATCAATGACAAAAGGTAAGAATCTAACATCTGAAACAAGTTACATTTAATGACATTGAACTCTCCTAATAGTTCATCAAAAAAATTAATAAAGCCTATATATAAAAGATGGTATCAATTTTATTTAGTCTTCGATAAATTTTAAATATATTCTTGAAAAGTGAGGTTTGGTCTGTTTATCTTTTTGTTGTTGTGAATACGTCCCGACCTGGTATAGGGTTACCAAGGACCAGCATTTTATGCATTTGAACTGCCAACCACACTGAAAACTTTCAGATTGCCATTAATACACAATCCACAGTAGTGCTCAGAAACAGTGGACAAAGGCCCTCAAAATCCTAAGTGTGGCAAAGTATTAAATTTGCATGTGGTGGTGGTGGTAAGGAACTCCTGGAAGTATTTTGAAAATGAAGGTCCAAAGAGCCTACATGTAAGTGCAAAGCAACTCTTACTGTTAAAAGCAAAACACCATGCCCAGAAAACACTATGCTATCTCCTCAGAAGATCTGTAAAACACATGTATCCCTAGAAAACAAGTTTTTAGCCAAGAAATGTCACTTGGAAGCCCAGTATGTCCAACAGTTAAAAAGGGATAGTAATTTGGTAAATGAAGGGAAACTGATGTTTAGTTTTTCCTGCCTCCAACACTGTTCCCTAATCTCAATGAAGAGCAGTTCAAAATCATACCTCAAGGAGTCTTTCATTTATACTTTTCTTATATTAGCAAAAGCATTTTATAGCTCCATTGTAACAAAAATGAAACTTTCTGTTCTGAAATATCTGTCTCACTTCAAGTAATTTTAATGTTTCTTATAAACACAGCAAAGTATTCCTTTGCTGAAGTGTTTTAAGAAGCATAAAAAGGTATTTGTTAGGTACCTTTGAGTCAGTTCTGACTCATAGGTTTCTGAGGGCTGGCTGGCAGGTTTGAACTGCCTAACTTGAGGTTAGAAGTCCAGTGCTTATCCTACAGCGCCACACTTAGTGATACGTTGATGTAAAACCAAGAATCCATGGATACACTTACAGCCTGAAGCCAGCATGACTTGGGCAGAGTAAGCAGTTTGTATGTTACACGGTATGCCACCATCAAAGAGTACACCCACTATCCACCTTAATTTTAAGCACCATGGGGACTATTGCCAGGAACCCCTACACTAAAACCACAGCCTTCAACCCAAGTAATAAACTTCTCAAGTGCCCCAATCCTGGGTCACAATAAAATATTAGATACATGGCTATTTCTCATGCTTTATATATCAGACATGAGACTTATTTAATGGCTTCAAACATTGTATGCTCTAGTTTGGTGCTGCTATTGAGTCATTCCCAGAGCTTCCAACTGTTCAGTCTGGTGCAGTCATGGCAGACAAAAGGACACCAGAATAGACCTGAAGTTTTTAACTCTGTGTGAACCGAGCACTAACTGGAACTGAGAAAAATTCTGGGCTGAAATCCTGTTAGAAACTTAATCTCCCTCTTAGAAAACAAGTGAAGTGGTGCTTTGCATAGGAAACAAATCTCGATTAAGAAAACAACAGTACCCAGCTCACAGAAGGTGGCCAGCAGTACCACTTTTAATGTGTTCCTCTCTACACTTGCGGCAAAAATCCAATGTCAGTATCAGGCTTAAGAAAGGACTCACTATGCCTCTTCTGAATCTCCCATTCCAGGACTCTGACCTGTCATTTTCCCCATCTGGGTCACCCTCATCTTTTAAATTCACTCCAATGACCATGCCTGGACAGGTCTGAAGTACTGGTCATTCAATTCTATGTATACACAGTAGAACTATACTCCATAGGGTTTTCAAGGCTATAGTCTTTTGGCAGCATATCACCAGGCCTTACTTTTGAGGCACTTCTGGGTGGGTCTGAAGAACCAAACTTCTGGTTAACCATTCACACCACCCTTTGTAAATCTTATTAGCCCTGCAGTATAGTTAATGTATTACAAACTGGGCTGCTAACCACAAAATCAGCTGTTTGAATCTACCTGTGGCTCCACAGGAGAACGATGTTCCCACAAAGATTTACAGACTCGGAAACTCCATACAGGGTTGCTACGATTCAGAACTGACTCAATGGCACACAACCACCACCATCACCACGACCACGTAAATCTTATATTCTGTTATGCAAAACGCTCAAGAACTTAATGTCAATTGTATTTTTAATCAAAGATCTGGTGTTTACTATTATCAATACACTAGGAAATTTTATCTACTCACCAAAGTCTTTATGCTATTTTCAAAAATACTTTATCAATAAATGATAAGAATGAAAGCTCAGCTTATTTTTAGAATTCAGGTGCTGTAATCACAATAATTTCATAGCTCCTCTTGGATGTCACCGACTAGAAAGGAAAAATATTTAACAGTCCTTACTGACAACACCTTCATACTGGTGTTTTTTAGGGACAATACATTTTGTGTGGAGCTGCCAAAAACCAAAAGGCTCCAAAGAACCCAATATTGCTCCCTGGAGCCTTTCATGAGGCTGACAAGTTTTCGTTTTCAGCAAGAGGGTAGCTCCAAGAATAGTGGCTGCTGCAGCTGAGCACTTGCCTTGTTACACACCTGCTACAAAGGCTTCTACAGTTGATTGTACTTCAGAAGAAACTGATACATCTCTCAAATAATCACAAGATAATTCTGGCAGCAACAGCCCACTTGACACCAAGCTGGATGAATATGGGTCTTGGATTTCTGAAGTGAAGACCTCCCTGGAAGTAGAACAGGGAGAGCTGAAAGGTTGAGAGTACTGTTTCAGAGACACCTAAGCAGGAAACCCAACCATAATTACATTAAACCACTCATCAAATGGATGCTTACTCATTAAAAATGAGAACTTAAGATATTTTTTGAAATTTGCACAATACTCTAAAGATGGCCTTGATAAGGGCACTTCTACCTTGACCACATGACTCATTTTTACATAAGCATTTGTTGACTTATAACTCAGCTCACAGCTTTAAAGACTAAACCCAGTGCTGTTGCAGTCACCCTGCATTCTACTTCTAACAAAAAAAGGTTACTTACCGTGGAAAATACCTTTAGAAATAATTTGAACACAAGAGCATTAGAAGAGTCTAAAGAATGTTAACACGATCTGAGACTTGGAGCATGGTCTGACACTTTAAATACTAAAAAATTTGTTCCCAGAAGCTATAACTGGAACTGGAGGATAAGAAATACCAATAAATTGAGTGCCAATCTTGTTGTTGTTGTTGTTAAGTGCCGTCGAGTCGGTTCCTACCCATAGCGACCCTGTACAGGGTTTCCGAGGGTGTAAATCTTTTAGGGTGTAAATCTTTACGGGAGTAGAAAGCCTCATCTTTCTCCCAAGGAGCGGCTGGTAGTTTCGAACTGCTGACCTTAAGGTTCACAGCCCGATTCGTAACCACTATGCTACCAGAGCTCCTTATAAAAATTGAGTACCAATCCTAAGACCTTACAAACCAAAAAAAGTATGAGAGAAAAGTTTGGCCATCTTGGGTTCCAAGGAGCACTCTGGCTGCACTTCTTCCAACAGGGATCTGTTTTATGCTTTTGGCAGCCCATAGCACTTTCAATATTCCCCTCCAACACGGTAACTCAAAAGCATCAATTCTTCTACTGTCTTCCTTATTCACTGTCTAGCTTTCGCATGCATATGAGGTTACTGAAAATACCATGGCTTGGGTCAGGCACACCTTAGTCCTCAAGCTGACATTTTTCCTCTTCAACACTTTAAAAAGGTTTTTTGTGCAGCAGATTTGCCTAATGCAATATGTTGTTTGATTTCTTGCCTGCTGCTTCCATGAGTATTGATAGTTGATCCAAGAAGAATGAAGTCCTTGACATCTTCAATCTTTTCTCCACTGATTAAGAATGTTGTTTACTGGTCCAGTGATACATTGAGATGTAATCCATCCGAAGGCTGTGCTCTTTGATCTTTATAAGTAAATGTTTAAAGTCCTCTTCACTTTCAGCAAGCAAAGCTGTATCACCTGCATATCACAGGTTGGTATCCAATGCTGATGCCACATTTTTCTTCATATAACCCAGCTTCTCAGATTATTTGCTCAGCATACATGCTGAATAAGTATGGTGAAAGAATACAAGCCTGTCGCACACCTTTCTTAATTTTAAACCACCAGTATATTCCTATGTTTTGTTTGAAAAACTGCCTCTTGGTCCATTTACAGATTCTTGGTCCATGTACAGATATATGTCTGTGATAGGATAATATCCATGCGCTTACAGGGAAGACCGAGTTAATACCACTATTATTCAAATTTACGCACCAACCACTAAAACCAATGAGGATGAAAGAATTCTAAGAACTTCTTCAATCTGAATTTGATCAAACATGCAATCAAGATATATTGATCATTACTGGTGATTGGAATGCAAAGGTTGGGAGCAAAGAGGAAGGATCAGTAGTTGGAAAATATGGCTTGGTGATAGAAATGATACAGGAGAATGCATGATAGAATTCTGCAAAATCAATAATTTGTTCATTTCAAATACCTTCTTTAGACAGCATGAGATGACTATATATATGGACCTCACCAGATGGAACACATAGAAATCAAATTGACTAAATCTGTAGGAAGAGTGCTTTAACCACTGTGCAACCAACCACTGGTTCTAATAGTATTATATCAACTATTTTTTCTGTGTGTCATCCAAGCAACCCTGTATGATACAAGTAGAACAGTCCCATAGGGTTTCCTAGGCAGTAATTTTCATGGGAGCAGATCACTAAGTCTTTTACTCCTGCAGTCACTGAAGGTTTATACCACCAACCTTTAGCTTACAGCAGCCAAGCACTTAACCATTACACTCTCACAACACAAACAGAATTCATACAGTTATAAGCTTTCTAACGCTACACCAAGTAATTTCCATGAAGGCAAATTCTAAGTCCTTTAGTGACTTAGTTATACAAATAGTATTGTTCCATAGAATATTAATCTCAGTATTTGAATGTCTAATAGAGCAAACTGGTATTGTCATTTAAGGATAATACATTCCTGGAATTTGAAACTCTTGCCATTTTAAATAACACCAAATCAAGAAGTCTTTGGTGCCAAAACTTTGGAATTGAGAATCTCTCAATTTTAGAACAATAAAATAAAACAGTTTTTTTTGTGTTATGCAACAATCCAGGAAGATGACTCAGCACCTTATAATCACAGCATTTCTGCAGCAAAATTTGGGAATATTAACACTAAATGGGAAAAGACACAAATAGTTTCAAATCAGTTTAGATTCAGGTCAAGTTCTGTTCCCAAATGAGTTGAGTTATATGAGTTATTATAACCAAATAAATCATAATTTTTAAAAAATTTTACAGAACATTTAAAATTTGGGGAATATATAGCTAAAGGATAGTGAACCTGCAGCTTTCGGTTATTTGCCACCGAGTCTATTCCAACTCACAGTGACCACATACAGCAGAGTAGAACTGGCTCAAGGGGTTTCTTTATGGGAGATTTGCTTGGTCTTTTCTCTCACAGCTGACAGGTTTAAGCTGCTAACCTTTCCATTAGCAACCAAGCACTTATCTACTGCACCATTATTGCTTATGGCTTTATAGCAATGTATCAATTACCAGTTTCACTTAACATAATGTGCATTGTACCTGGGCATAATAAGAGTCAATCTGGGTGCCAGAACCTGCAGAAAAAGAAATACCCTTAAGTACATTTTATGTACTCCCATCCCCAAAAAAAGAGAAGGGGGGGGAAGACTGTGAACTTTGTGAGTTCCAAAATCTTACTAAATTACCATAAACAAATACTACTTTAAAATGAAAAAATTTTTTTCACTACACCTTGATTAAGAGTCCTGGTATTACGGAGCTGTGGGTTAATGCGCCAGACTGCAAAGCTGTTTGAACGGCAAAGGTTGGTGGTTCAAGCTCACCAGCTGCTCCTCAGAAACCCTATAAAGGGTCGCTATGGGTCAGAACTGACACAATGGCACTGAACAACAACAATAAATAGAGCTACAGGATAATGCGCTGGATCGCAAGTTGAGTATGAACCATAAGGTTGGCATTTCAAACTCACAAGCCGCTCCATGGAAACCCTATATAGGGTTGTTATAGGTAGGGAACTGACTCGATGGCATCAACAACACACCTTGATGTGGCAGAATGATTACTATGTCAACTCATTGCTAGCAGTTTCTTAAATCACTTAGAGGAAAACACCATTAGAAATATCACGTCTACATAGTGCAGTTAGTTAACCATTAAACTTAGAAATCCCCAAAGAAGGTTTATCCTTTAATCAATCTCCTTAAAATATGAAACAAGTTTAACTTAAATTTCCATTAGAATCTATTCATGACTATAATGGCAACTTGATTCCACTGCCAAAATATTTTAAATCACAAAGTTGACTAGGTAGAACAACAGATGCACTGCTCAACATACCATGAAAATTGATAACTGACTTGGATATCACATCATGACAACAATGCTACCCTAAAATGCATACAAATCACTTGAGCTAGGTTTAGGGGGTGCTAAGAGTCTGTATTTCTGTCCCAGGTGATGTTAAAGCTGTTGATCCAAGGACCTTTACAAAGCCATCAACAACCCATTAAAATAAAAATTTAGGGCTAAAGAAACTATGCTTCCAAAAAAGCTTAAGGAATTTTGTTTAAGTTCATACATAAAAAAGGCATTATGGGAAACCCTCCAGCAAATCAAGGTTTTAAAAGACAGCAGACTGGTTGGCAAGCAGTGTGAAGAGACCTGGGGACTCTTGGGCCCAGA
>NW_006408519.1:2587311-2600476 GCF_000296735.1 Chrysochloris asiatica
TTCCTAATTCTTTTTAACCTAAAACACCAGAGTCTAAAATTCTCATTTGAACTAACATCTAATGTGTTTTAAAAGATTTAGTCTAACAATATACTTAGGCATATAATACACTTAGGTAGAGCCAACATTTTTAATTGATAGAATCAGTTGAACAAATTCAGATGAAAAAACATTACGTTATTATTGATACTGTTTTCTTGTGAAATCTCTAATGCTATTTCCTTCCAAGTCTCTGGCCAACTGAAAAAATAGTTGAATTTCAGCGTCAATATCAATGCTTATAAACAGTAACTCATTTTAAAAAGAAACCACACCAATCTAGCAGCTCATTGTGGAATAACATTTTGCACAGGGGTTAATTTCTAAATTCAAATCCACAAGTAAAAATATAAGTACAGTTAAAAACTATGCTGAAAATCCACAGGAAGGTACCATGTTGGGAGGTATATACTCAAGGGGATTTCAAAACATTTTAAAGAAAAAAGAAATTAAGCAATAATGGAATTTTCCATTTCTCAATAAATCCTCTTTAAAACAAAACAAAAACGTTTTTCCACCACAGCTGAACATTATAAAGACAAATTTTGAGAAATATAAACTACAAAAAAAAAAAATCACATTTACTCTGACAAGGTGCTCATAACTAGAAAATCAAGATAAGATTCACTTCTTACATCACATACTCATTCTGGGATATTAAGTCCACTAAATGAAATGGAACCAACCAGAAGCTCCACTCTCTTTAAGAATATTTTCCACTCAGCTAATAGGACAAATGAAGTGTTAATATATGCTATAAGAAAGGATGAAACTTGAAACCATGTTGAGTGAAGTAAGTTAATCACAAAAGAACAAATATTGTATGACTTCATTTCAATGACAAGAAACAGCAACTGCACAGAGACCACAGTTTATTAATGGTTACTATGGGCAGGAAAGAGTTAACCTTGATGAAACAGTTGTATTAAGCATAGGGTTTCACAGCATGAAGATTATGTTTACAAACAATTACAAAAGATTAATAGCTACCAAGGCTGCTTATGTACAACTAAAAACTTCACAGCATTCGGTTTCTTGGTTTAGACGTTTAGGGTCATGGTTTCATTCCCAGCTAACTAGCCTTAATAACATGTTTAGGCTTCTGTTCTACCTCCTAATTCTTACACAGTACCTAGGGTCTTAAAAATTTTTGCAACCTGTCATCCAAGATACAACAATTAGTCTCTATTAACCAGGAGCAACTGAGGAAGGAGGAGAGGCTAATTGCCTCCATGAACAACTGCCCCCTTTACCATGAAGCCAGAACTGGATGTTGCCCAGCTACTATTATTGAATATCCAATGTTGTTGTTGTTGTTAAGTGCCGTCGAGTCGGTTCCGACCCATAGCGACCCTGTACAGGGTTTCCGAGGGTGTAAATCTTTACGGGAGAAGAAAGCCTCATCTTTCTCCCACAGAGTAGCTGGTAGTTTCAAACCACTGACCTTAAGGTTCGCAGCCCGATTCGTAACCACTATGCTACCAGAGCTCACTATAGAATTGATCAAAAGGGGGCAAATGCAGACAGAAGTTCAAATTCTCATTGACTCTAGCCTTTCTGGAGTCATGAAGGGTGAAATAACCCTGGAGCCAGCCTATTGTCTTAAGATAATCTTTAAACCTTAAATCACCCAAATCTTCTGACAATTATCTTAAAACCAAGCATCAGTTCAGCTTAATGAGAATAAAAAATGTTTACCTTGAGCATTACACTCTATAAGGACTATATGGAATCAAGAGTGAGTCTATGTTAATGAAGGTGTGGAAAAGGCTTAAATGGTACATGTTTTGTTGTGTATATTCTGAAAAACAAAATAACATTTAGGAAAAAGAATATACTTGCAAGTAAATTATATTAAAAGCAGTTTGATAAAAGTTTTTTTCTTCTTCTTGAATCCAAATAGTTAAATAATTAAATGTGAAAAATTATTATCCAGATCTTATATTCAAAACATTCTCGATTTCTCCAACTTATAATGAAACTTGGGACTAAAGAGATTTAAAATCTATCCTATAAATAGAGGGAACAATACTAATAAGGTATGCTCAGCATAGAATGGTCAATCATTCAAGATCAAGAGGACAACATTTACCTAAGGACAAAGTTGAGAAGGGATAGGAAGGAGGGTGGAATGGCAACAGGGACTTCAGGGAAGATGTGGGATAACTGTTGTTGCAAGGAAGGGATTACAATCATTGAGCTGAAACAAAGTGTATGATTTGTTGAATGTAGAACTAATTGGTCTTCTCTGCAAATAATAACTCAACTCACAATAAAAAGTTAAAAACGAAGCAAACATCTTATAGTATGAACTAAATAAATGAAACCGTACCTGGAACTGCCAAGTCTCTAAGCTATTTTGGAACTGGAATGGTTACTGTACTATAAGGAATAAATATAATTTAAGATTTTAGAAAGGACTAAGCAATACAGAAAGGAGCTCTGGTAGCGTAGTGGTTACAAATCGGGCTGCTAACCTCAGGGTCAGCAGTTTGAAATGACCACCTGTCCTGTGGGAAAAAGATGAGGGTTTCTGCTCCTGCAAAGATTTACAGACTCAGAAACTCTGTACAGGGTTGCTTTGAGTCAGAACCGACTCCACCGCATATAACCACCAACCACCACTGCGCCAAGTAATCTAGCATTCTCCTTTACTTTAATTTTGCAAGACTCCCTCCCACACATGTGGAAATACTTACATGGACAAGTTAGGAGATGGAACCCCCCTATCATCAGCTAGGTTCCCAAGGTGGCTCAGCGTTGAAATCGAACTGCTCCCTATACAGCACTTCTCCTAGGCCCTCTGGGTAGTTGTATACTTGGTCAGAAAGTTCGCCCTAAAGAAGGAAATGAAAGAGTTATTAATACTAAAAAGAAAATGTTAGGTTGTGCTTCAAGCAGATTAAACCAATTTAAAATGTAACTGTAGGAATAAGGTGAAGTTTTAGTTAAAATAGACTGTATTTCATTAGAATCACATTGCACAAAATGATGATTCAAAGGGTGATGTGGCTGTAAGATAAGCACTAGACTGCTAACCTCAAGGTCAGTGGTTCAAACACAGCAGCAGCTTCCAGGGTGGCTATGAGTCAGAACAAACTTGACAACACCACCACCTCCATGGTTGTCGTTGTGTTTTGAAGTACCATCGAGTTGATTCCGACCCAGAGTGACCCTGTATAGGGTTTCTGAGGAGCAGCTGGTGAGCTTAAACCACTGACCTTGCAGTTCCATTGACTTTGCAGTCTAGCACATTGACCCACAGTGCCATACCTAGTAACTTTTCCAAGTTACTATTACAAAATTCCTGGTGTGGCAACTGTGGGTTGATATGCTGGACTACAAGGTCAGTGGTTCAAGTTCACCAGCTGCTCCTTGGAACCCCTATACAGGGTCGCTGTGGGTCGGAATCAACTTGACAGCATGTGACAACAACAATTACAAAATTCACAGAACATGACATTAGAGTCACCTTAACAACAAATTGCTTTATCTACCTACTCAAGGAGCTTTGGTAGCATAGTGGTTACAAATTGAGATGCTAACCTCAAGGTCAAATTACCGTCTGCTCCAGGGGGGAAAGATGAGGCTTTCTGCTCCTCGGAAAACCCTATTCAGGTTGCTATGATTCGGAACCGACTCCACAGCACACCACCACCACCTACTCAAGAGTTTCTGATCTTCATTTGACTCCATGTTTTGCTTTCAATGGTCCCCTGAAACCAAAATTTGTAACTGGCCTAAAATACAAAAATTTCAAACTATTGTCACCAATCTGTCAAGCAAATATTCTAGCACATCTAAGTTCTGGCACTGTCAAGTTGTTGTCTAAGGGCTGTCAAGTTGGTTCAGAGTCACAGTGACCCTGTATAGGGTTTCTGATGAGTGGCTGGTGAGTTAAAACCACCAAACTTGGAGTTCTAACTGACTTGGCAGTCCAGCACATTATCCTGCAGCACCACACCAGGAGCTCCCAATTTATCACTGAAATTCAGAGTTCTTTGCTTAAAATATAAAATTATACTGATACAAAGATGACAGGTTACCATTTTGTGAGTTTGGTAAAATACTACGTGTGAGAAATAACTTTTACAAACTGCCTTATGTATCTGGGCAGAGTCCTGTTGTGGAACTGTAGGATAAGCACTGCACCACAAAGTCGGTGGTTAATCTCATTAATTAGCTGCTTCTAGAAAACCCTATATAGGGTCGCTAAGAGTCAGAACTGACCTGATAGCACTTAACAACAACCATACATAAGAGGTTTATTAAAAGCAGTTTGAAATACCCAACACCTACCCATAATTACCTCCACTCCATTTCCACTAGAAACAAATAAAAGGTGCTTGGCACAGCACAAAATGCTAAGTTTTAGAATGGTCATCATCCATTATGGAACTGAATGGGCTCTAAATGAAAATGCTATACATATACTAGAGTCTTGGTGTGGTGCTGTGATAAGCACTGAACTGCTAACCACATGTCAGTCATTCAAACCTACCAGCTGCTCCTTGGAAACCCTGTACAGGATCGTTATGAGTTGGAACCAGCTCCAAGACACTTAAAAACACTTAAAAGTCCTGGTGTGGCACTGTAGAATAAAAGCAATGGACTGTAAACCACAAGGCCCGCAGTTCAAACCCAGCTGCCTTCCGTGGAAACCTATAGAGGGTCGCTATGAATCAGAACCGACTCTGCGGCACTTAACATTTCCTATTTTAATTTAGCGGTTACTGTTTTAACTATGAAAGGGCTTCAAAAAAATGCTTTTATTTTCTAGAAAGGGAGTGATGAGAAAGTCAGAAAAATGACAAAAATCAGAAATTACAAGTTCAAGAGTATGAATGAGGGGTTCCCTCGCAGTGTAGGCAAGTACCTGGTACCACAACCAGGTTTGAGGCAAGTATGCAATGGTACTTAATGAAAGTATGAACTAATCATGTTAGACAAGGCATTTATCAGTTCTCTGCTATATACACAGTTACTTTGCTGTTTAATACAACTTAAAAAGTAGTGGTGCGAAATATAAACATTAAATCTCAGATATTCAAGAATGTGCTGGAGAGAGATCTCGAAAAGGAGATACGTTCGTCTCAGAATGGTATGTGTACATCAATTGTCTTATGGATTTTTTGAAGAGACTATCTGACCATCTCAGAAACACCGGTCACTGTAACAAAAACCACCCCAAAACACAGAGTCCCCAAATTATCAGTATTTCTCTGAACCACTCACAGTGCCTTATCAGTTATAGTTAAAATTGCACACCCAGTATGATAAGGCTTTCTTGTGACATTCTTTCACCAAAATTTCAAATCCCCAGTCTAATCTTTGAGAAAAACACCAAACCCAAATTGGGGGACACCACAGGATTCTTGACCAGTACTTTTCAAGCTTGTCAAGGACCTACACAAGAAAAGATGGATACAAGACAAGTAAATACAATGTGGTGCCCTGAACACTGACTGGAATCAAGAGGTCAGTAACAAAAACATGGTGAAATTCAAGTTAAGTTTCAAGTTTGTTTACTCTAAGGGCAGAAGTCAGTTTCTTAGTTGATGAAAAACAGGGTAATGTCAATAATAGAGAAAACTGGTAGAGTGTGTCTGGAACTCTGAACTTTCTGTAAATCTGAAATCACTCCAAATTAGTTAGCCTTTTATAAAAAACAAAAAAAAAAACTAATATAGGTATCAGAGAATACTATTGTTGGTGTTTTAAGCGCTGTCACGAATTGGTTCTGACACATAGTGGCCATTTACAGGGTGGGTTTCCAAGGAGCCACTAGTGGGTTTAACTACCACCCTTGAGGTTAGCAGTCCAGTACTTCTCTTACAACTACACACCAGGACTCCTACTCACCAATAAAAAGGGGAAACCCTATAGATACATGCAACATGAATACAAAAGGGAGTATTTAAATAGCACACTCTAATGTTATCTTCATGCGGTTGTCTGAGGGGTGAAGTGTTCTTAAGCCTCCAATTTACTTTGGCGTATCAGTACTTCTGTGAACCACTCACAGCATTATTATCAGTCATCTTCCCCAAAAGTCCAAATCCCCACTCTAATCATTGAGGAAAACACCAAACCCAAACTGGGGGACACTATAGGAAGATAACCTATTGAAGGCGCCCAAGAACTTTTTGGAGGTAATAGTCTATATCTTGATAAATTGGGATAACACACTCAAAACTCATTAATGGTAGGTATACTTATAATTTGTGCGTTTTATTGTTATGAGATTTTTACCAAAAAATTTAAAAGTTATATTACATGTTGAACTCTGATGATATGTGCATGCTGCAGACAGAGTTTGAAGAATGAAGTGTTATGCCTCCAACTTACTTTGCAGTATCTTAAAGATAAGGAATTGGTGAATGGGGTAGGGGCAAGATAGACACAAAAGAGTAAATATAGCAAAATGTTAATTGTGGTATCTAGGTGGGGGTATAATTCTTTGAACCTTTTTTTTTTTTTTTTACTTCACCTGTTTGGAATTTTATACAGTAAACGTTGGAAGGGGAAAAAGGCCCTTAATACTTGGTTGCATTTATCGGTTCATTTTTGGTCATTTATTTAGTAATCTATTTTTCCTACTACATGTAAACTCAAGACTTGTCCTTATGACCAGCATTTGTACCCATATTAAAAGAAATCAAAGGATTATTAGAGCTTCGCCAGACAACCAGCCCTATTTCTGGCCCAGGCTGACCTACATCACGCTTTCCCACTGAAGCTGGGGGGACTCTACAGTGGAAACACCACAAGGCACAGAACATTAATGTATCCAAGATGCCACCACAAAACCCTGTGTGCTTCAGAGTGTCTCCAGGTATCTGCATCAGGCTACATATTCAGGATCTACACCGTGTAAAGGTCACCAGCGTTAACAGTGGCCACTCTAGATTTTATCTGAGAAGTCACCCAAGCCTACCGCTCTCCCCTCTTCTGCCCAGGAATCGCGGGGCGGACGGAAAAACCAGCCTCGGTGAGTAATGCTCGGACTGCAGGAGGTGACTGGGGTGAGTGAAGGCGACTCGGCCCAATCAGAGGCGCCGCGGGGGGCGGAGCAGCAGCCCGGGGCTTTCAGAAGCGGCCCAAAGCCTCCAGCTCACTCCCTGACATCAGGGCTTCCCCGCGCCGGGCCCCGAGCGGCGTCAACTTTCCTCCACCAGAGGGGGACCTCACGTCACCCCCCCCCCCCCCCGCCCGCCCAAGAATCTGACCTCCTTTCGACAGCTGTCACTAAAGCCCGGCGCGAGGCCCGCCCCGCTCCATTCATAACCCCAGGCCCGGCCGTTCCAGCCATTCGTGCCGCCCGCCAGCTGGCCTCCCGGAGGCCCAGACGACGGCGCCACTCTGGCCAGAGGCGGCGGGACCCCGGCCCCGAAAGGCTATGGGCCAGGGCCCCCTCCCCGGAAACAGCAATGCACCACGGGAGAGGGGTGGGGACGGCGCGCCGCCTGGAGGCAACGGCGACCCCCGGCGACGAGACCCCCACGCGTGCCCCCTACACGCACACACCCCTTCGCGCAAACCGCGGTGGGTCGGGCTCCACTGAGCGTCCAGGGGCCTCCTGAGGGCCCCAAGGTGCGGCCCGCCGCTGCCGCTACCGCCACCACCGGAGGCACCGACAGGCGCCTCACACACCGCCGTCCGCCATGTTAGAGGCGGCAGGCCGCCGGGCGCTGCGGGGACGCCCGTCGGGCGGCGGGGCGCAGGCGAAGAGATCCAGCCGCCCCCAAGGCCAGCCTCGCGTCCCGGCCCCGTGTCCCTCGGGTCAGTACTCACGTGAGATAACGGCCCAAAGAGTCGGGTAAAGCGTCTTCTCTTTTTCGGCGGAATTTTTAAAGAGGGATGTGGTTACCTTGAGCAGAAATACCCAAGGCGGCCTGGGCCATAGGCTACAGGAACGACGTGGGGGGAAAAGCGCAGCACCGACACCAGCTGGACAGCAGTGGCGGCGGCGACCGAAGGAGAAATAGAACAGCGCGGGTAAAAGAAAAGCGACGACTGGGTGGGGAGGATTCGGCCTCGTCACACCGCAAAGCAGCAGAGCGAGAAAGGATGAGAAGCAACCGAGTAGGCTACGACACGGGGAAGCTAAAAAGGAAAACGTTGCTACCGAGCGAAAAGCCAGAGTGTGGGAAAGCGGCGCCGGAGACGCCAGTATTTATAGCGAGGGGGGCGGGGTAAAGTGACGTCACAGCCGGCCGTGCTGCCGCGCGAGCGGGGAGGAACCGGGATGCGGCGAGCAAAGAAGGGAGGGGGCGGAAGAGGAAGGGTGATGGCGCGGAGAGACTGAGAAGGGAGGGGGCGCTGTGACCCGGTCGTGCTGCTGTTGACCGTGTGGCCGCTTCCCGCCCTCCCACTCCCAGCAGCTCCGGGGTCGGCGGAAGACCCGCCGCGCAGACGAGGGGTGGGCTGTGTCGCGGGGAGACGGCTAGGCCGGAGCTTCACGGCGCCCCCACCCTTCTGGCGCCTGCGCTCAGCCTCCGGCGGGCTCAGCGTATTGTGAGCTGGGCCCAGCTCCCGCCGGCCACTACCTAAGCCAGCTAGACTTCCTTGCTGCCTGGAGGGGCTGTCGGGGTGGTCTGTGGGGCCGTCGTCTGAGCTTTCCCCCTCTCAAGCATTCCACTTTGTGCGGACTCTAGGCGACGCCCAGGGAATGCGCCGCTCCTACCCCCCGCGGGGAGCGGGCACTCCATTAGAAGCGGAATTTCTAGTGGCCAGTGTTGGAGTTACAGAAGCTCGCGATAGCGTGAACCTGCCCCCAGTGCCCCAGACGTTACAATATGGTGCAGAAGGAATGTTTGAAATATGTGGCTTTTATATCTTCGTTTTCGTTTTAAAGGGTTGATGCAGTCATATCCAAACCTAATTAATGGAGGATCAATGTGGTTGATTACGATGTTATGAGCGCACATTACTTGTAATTCCCCCACATCTGGATTTTGCTCTCGTTATAATTTTGCTACTCCATTACAAACTTTTTGCCAACGGGTATAAGATAACTTACATAGCTTGTAATTATCTTTTACAGATGTCTTGTAACTAGTGACTAGAGACCAAACCCTCCCGTGCTAGCTAGCGCCCTGCAACTCGGGATAACCGCACAAAAGCGATCTATAGCTCTTCCACCCCCTCCCCCACCCACCCTGTTAAGATTTTTTGAGAATAAGACCCTAAATTTCATTCTTCCCTACCTACTCTTGACTTTGAGAACAGCATGATGGTTGATTAATAAATCATCAACTAGGAAAGGAAGAGAAAGCCTCCCTGAGCGGAAAGGCAGGACCTTTCCCCAGCCTGCAATGTAGGGTTGAGACTGATAGAGTCTCTTATATCAGAGAATATTAGGTGGAAATCATGAGCTGTGGATTCCATTTCGAGTTTTACTTTTTCCATATTTCCCTCTGCCTCATCTTGGTTTTGTCTTGCATCCCTTGACAATTCTGTTCAATTCATAACGTTTATAAGCACCACACATTCTAGACCTCTTGTGGAGGGAAGAAGGCTAGAGCTGCATACCCTTGAAATCACACCATCTAGCAGGGGAAATACAACTACACAAAATAAGCTGTTGAAAGATAAGCAGATAAAATGTTGCAGAAACCTGCTGAAAGAAGGAAACGATGGCAACTAAGAAAAGCTGCTGGGGAAAGGTGGTGTTTAGAGTTGTAAGACTCACGGGGACCTGTACACTTGGAAGGAAACACCTGGTCTGATTGGTTGGGGAGGTCTGATCACTTGAGTGACTTTCCTTGACTGATGATTGACAGTAGATCACCAAGCCTTTCTTCTAGTCCTTAGTCTGGAAGCTCTGCTGAAATCTGTCCGGCATTGTAGTAACACATTGTAAGCCTCCATTGACAAACAAGTGGTGGCTGTGCATTAGGTTCATTGGCTGATGTTGGAACCTAGTCCTTCACATGGAAGAGGAGAATTCTACCACCATTGCCCCCAGGGAAAAGTTGGTGTCTTAGTTATCTAGTACTGTTATAGCAGAAATCTCATAAGTGGATGGCTTTAACAAACAGAGATACATTCTTTCCCAGTTAAAGAAGATGTGAAGTTCTCATTCAGAGAGCCAGCTCTGGATATACATCCTTGGAGATTCCCATGTATTTTATCAATCTTGTCCAGGATCTAGAAGCTTCATAGTGCAAAGACCCCAAGTCCAAAGTATGCACTCCACTTCCCACTCTTCTTCCTTGGTCATTCTTCTCTGCTCACTTCTCTGTGAGATAAAAGGTACTGGAGGCCACACTCCTGGGAGACTTCCTTAGGTTGGTCAGGCTTGTGATAGGATTAAGGGTATTGCAGCTCACCATTAATGCTTTCGTTGTATCACATCAGATCACGTCATGGAGAATCATCATATAACTACCAAAATACATCATTACATAACTGCTAAACCACGAGTCCTGGTGTGGCACTGTAGGATAGGCACTTGACCACAAGGTCAGTTTGAACCACAAGGTCAGTGGTTCAAATTCATCAGCTGGTCCTCAGAAACCCTATACAAGGGTTGCTATGAGTCAGGACCAACTGGATGGCACTTAAGAACAAAACCACTGATAATAATGACGCAGCCAAGTTGACACGCTTTTGGGGGGTCACAATACAATCTATGGCTGAGAGTGGTTTTAAGAGCAGATATTGGAGACAAGAAAAACAGGTGAAAGAAAGCACAGATATGGTAAAGAAATGGGCTGTTGAAAAACTGATTACACTTTGTGGCTCCAACTTAGGAGGTGTTGTTAGGTGCTGCTGAGTCCAACTTGTAGTGACCCAGTGTACACCAAAATGATACACTTGCACCATCCTCACATTGTTGCCATGTGTGAGCCTATTGTTGCAACCACTGTGTCAATCCATTTGGTTGAGGGTCTTCCTCTTTTTTTTTTTGCTGACCTACTTTACTGTGGCACTGTAGGATAAGCTTTCTACCACAAGGTTAGTTTGAACTGCAAGGTCAGCTGTTCAAACTCACCAGCTGTTCCTCAGAAACCCTATATAGGGTCGCTATGGGTCAGAACCACCTCAATGGCATTTAACAACAACTTTATTAAGCATGATATCCTTCTCCAGGGACTGGTCCCTCCTGATAACATGTCCAAAGTCAAAGTCTTGCTGTCCTCCCTTCAAAGGAACATTTTGGCTGTACTTCAAAGACAGATTTGTTTGTTCTTCTGGTAGTCCATGGTATATTCAATATTTTTACTAGCACCATTATTCAAATACATCAATTCTTTTTCAGTCTTCCTTACATATTGTCCAGCTTCAATAGAGGACGCATGGTTGAATGTAAGATTGAAAATACTGGTTAGAGTGAGATCAAAAAGAGCTTTGCCTTCATTCTGAAGCAATTTAAACATGATCTACCAAAGATAAACATGTAAAATAATTTTAAAAAGAAAATTTGGCAGTGCAACGGTTAAGCACTCGCCAACTAACCAAAGGTTGGTGGTTTGAACACAAAAAGTGGCCGTACTAGAGAAGGATCTTGATATCTGCTTCTATAAAGATTAAAGTCAAGAAATCTTAGGGGACAGTGCTTCCATCACCTGGAATCAATGAGCTGAAATTGCCTCAATGCACCTAACAACACTAGATCATTTGGAAAGAGAGAGAAAGAGTTTTAGTTTCCTAATTCTGCTGTAACAAAGCATACAAGTTGTTAAGTGCTGTGCATTTGGTCCCAACTCATAGCAACCCTGTATAGGGTTTCCAAGGAGAGGCTGTGGTTAGCAGTGCCATACCAGGACTCCAATGTAGTACAAGTAGTTGGCATTTAAAGAACAGAAGGCTATTTTCTCTTTGTTCTGGAAGGTCCCAATCAGGGTCTTGGCCATGTCAGTTCCTTCTGTGGGCCTCTCTCCTAGTTTCTGGTGCCAGCTGGCCATTTCACATTCTTTTACTTTTGTGTGGGTCCTTACATGGTCTCTGTCTTCCCCCTTAACAGAATTCTGGAACCATGAACAGAGGTAGAAATAGAGACCCAGCTTGGAGGGAAGAAGATGAGTCAGCTTTGAACTGAAAGAGTTTGAGCTGTTGGTAAAATATCCAAGTAAAGATGATCCAAAGACTCCTGAAAAGTGTGTCTGGAGACATTTGGGGTGTGAATTTGGGAGTTTTTCCTATAGACAGGAGTCATTAAGGTCTACAGGAAAAAGAATATGAGCATAGGTCTTAAACGCCAGAGAGAAGGCCTAGAGATGCCAGCCAAGAAGACAAAGGAGCCGTCAGAGAGGTAGAGGGAGAGTCACAATAGAGCCAAGCAGTTCAGAGAAGAGAGCGTTCCAAGATGAACTCACTGGTCAGGGTTGGAAAGGGGTTTCAATTTTGGAAAATGGAAAATCATTGGCAAACTCAATCTCATGTTAAGAGGTTTTGATTTTCCTCCTAAAAGAGAATATTGGGGTAGAAAGAGAAAGGACTATATATATGTGGCAGCGATTACTGCGATCCACAGAGAATGACAAGGGCCTATAAAATTATTTCTGACCTATAACTGAACGATTTCAGTTGAGTGAAAGAAACAGATTGCCTAGGTTTAAGTAAGGAGGAGCTGAAGTTGGTGATGTTAGTATCATGCCTAATTCAACATATATATCATGAAAACAGTTCAATAACTTTTATTATTAGTGATTAATGTGATGAATGTTTGTATATTTGAATTTCAAGAACAATGCTAGCTTTTAATGAATACAATAGAACCTTGAAAACCCTTGGAACAGATAACATAGTATGTAACTAACAGAATGATAGCTAACTAATGAGAACAGCCCTTTTAATTGGGTTTGAGGTTTGGGGTTTTGTCTTTTTTGCCAAATCAGGTTACTCATACACAAATACTCAGGTAGTGCCAAAGAAAGTATTATCATTAAATAGAGAGCCCTAAGATAAAAGATTATAATACAGTTCACACTTAGATCATCTGGTTCGATTGATTCAAACCTATTTTCTTTGGTGCCAATAGATAGAACAGATTGAATGAATTAAATTGCTAGTATAGGCAAGTCACTCAGAAACAATAGAGAAACCTAAAAGCACTCTCCTATAATAGAAACCCATGTTGGAAGAAGTGCAGCCAGAGTGCTCCTTGGAGGCCAGGATG
>NW_006408519.1:2600639-2618581 GCF_000296735.1 Chrysochloris asiatica
ATGGACTCAAACATGGCAACAGTAGTGAGATTGGCCCAGGATTGGGCGGTGTTTCATTCTGCTGTGCATAATGTCACTATGAGTCAGTACCAACTCGATGGCACCTAACAACAACAACAACAATAATAGAAACATCATGTTGTCACACATATGTAAGTAAGTGTGAAAAATGTGAAGAGCCCAAATATTAATTAAAAGTAACAATCGTATTTTCATAGGAATCTTTGACTAAAGAGCAGTTAATAAAAATGTTTTTGCTGAATAATGTTCCAGAGTACTCATTAAGCAAAAATGCAAAATACATAGACTTTCAATAGTTAAAACAGTCACATTTTAAATCTAACATTACTTAAATTGTCTACCAACTTGTATGTGTATGTGTGTGTTTATGTACTGATAACCTTTCTAAAAAGCTGGCTTATCATGAATCAGGTGCTATGATTTTTGTGGACTGCTAAAAAATGGGTAAGAATGTTTCCAAATTACTTTGCTGAGTACCAACTTGAGATTTCACACCAACTTGAGATTTCACACCATTCTTTCTGCTGAACACAGGTGCTGTCCTCCTTTATTTTCTACTTATAGATTGTGAAAATCCTTTAGAATCATAATCTTTTACCTGTCTTTGTTTTCACCTCAGATATGAAATTTCATTGAAGAAGATTGTGGATTTGCATGTTCATTCTCTCACAAAATGTAGGGACCAAGACAATAGAGTTATATCGCATCCAAGACTAGAGACCTCTAGGCCTTGCATTTCAATACTGGCTTGAAGTCACTTTTGTCTTTTCCCCATAGCTTTGTCCACAGGATAATGTAGTCCATAGAATAACATGTCAGGCCAGCAAAAGGTGGTTCCGCCTGGATTCCAACCCTACTTTTATTTCTGTGACTGTATATAATTAAATATGGATAAGCATTTTATCTCTCTTGAGTTACTTGGATTGTTTCTGTGATAAGCACGTCATAAACAATGCTGTTGTTAGGTGCTATCCAGTCGGTTCTGAGTCATAGCAAACTTATGTACCCCAGAATGAAGTGTTTCGTGATTCTGCAGCATCCTCACAATCCTTGCTGTTTGAGCCCATATATCAGTCCATCTCTTTAAGGTCTCTCTCTTTTCCACTGACCTTTCTGCTTTACGAAGTAAAATGCCCTTTTCCAGGGACTGGTCCCTTCTGATGACATGTCCAAATTTCATCAAACGAAGTCTCACCATCCCCAAGGTATATTCAGTATTCTTTTCAACAACATAATTCAGAGACATGGTTTTTTTTGAGCTTCCTTATTCATTGTCCAGCTTTCACATGCATATGAGGCGATTGAAACTATCCTGGCTTGGGTCAGGTTCACTTTAATCCTCAAAATGACATCTTTTGAACACTTTAAAAAGAGGTCTTTTGCAGCAGAATTTCCCAATGCAACATATTGTTTGATTTCTTGATTGTTGCTAACGTAAAAATTGATGGTAGACCCAAGTAAAATTAAACCCTTGATAACTTCAGTTTTTCTCCATTTATCATAATGTTGCCTATTGGTCCAGTTGTGATGACTGTTGTTTTCTTTATGTTGACTTGTAATCCACACTAAAAGATGTAGTCTTTGCTCTTCATAAGAAGTTCTTCGAGTCCTCTTCACTTTCTGCTAGCAAGGCTGGGTAACACGCATATCATAGATTGTTAATGAGCCCTCCTCCAATTCTGATGTCGTGTTCCTCATGTAGTCCAGCTGCATATACATATTGAAGGAGTATGGTGAGAGGATAGAACTCTGACAAATGCCTTTCCTAATTTCAAACCACAGAGTTCTGTCCTAACAACTGCCTCTTGGTCTATGTATAGGTACTGCATGAGCACAATGAAGTGTTCTGGAGTTCCCATCCTTTACAATGTTATCCATAATTGATTAGAATCCACACAGTCAAATGCCACCACCAGCCATCTGTCAGTTTATCACACTGTGGTGGTTTACATGTTGCTGTGATGCTCGAAGCTGTGCTAACAGGTTACAGCAGCGCTTCTAGACTAAGGCAGACTGGAAAGCAGGACCTGAAGATCGACTTCTGAAAACAATGGCCAGTGGGAGCTGTATGAGTAGCAGTGGAACACTGCCCCTTATGGTGACGGCAGATGAGCCCCTCAGATGGGCACTCAACATTCAACTGATGAAGAGCTGCCTCCTTATAGTGGTGGCGGTATGCTATGGAGTCAGTTCCAACTCAAAGCAACCCTGCGTAGGGTTTCTTAGGCTATAAATCTTTACGGGAGCAGAAAGCCTCATCTTTCTCCTACAGAACAGCTGGTAGTTTTGAACTGCCAACCTTGAGGTTAGCAGCCCAACTCATTACCACTACGCTACCGGAGTTCCTTCTTAAAGTAGAGTTGGTATTTATGACATGGATGAAGTAAGTTTTCAGGACCATCAGTTGCTGATGTGGCCTGACTCAAAATTGGAACAGCTGCAAACAACATAAGCAATACAGTGATGTATTTCATTACTTCAAGAAACAACAAATTACTCACTGTTAAGAGGACTTCATTAGAAACCTACATGAGATACCAAAGCAGTAATCCAGTTCTACAAATTCAATATAATTTATATGACTAGAATAGGATCATATACATCAATTTGCTACCTTGCACATCCATTGTTATTAAGTGCCTTTGAGTCAGTTCCAACGCATAGCGACTCTGTATAGTGAAGGAGCTCTGATACGAGTCGGCCTGCTAACCACAAAGTCAGTAGTTTGAAATTACAAGTTGCTCTGCAGGACAAAGAAGAGACTTTCTGATTGGGTAAAGATTTAAAGCCTTGTCCCTATGCAGGGTCGCTGCGTCAGAACCAGCTCCATGACACACCACCACTGCCATAGGATTTCCAAGGAGCGGCTGGTGAGCTTGGACTGCTGGTCTTGCATATCAAACTGACTTTGCATTTACCCGCAGAGCCACACCAGCACTCCTTGCTCACAATCCTTGGAAAATGGTTTCATTTTCACTCTGCTGCATTATCTGATTATGAGTGTATTTACTGTGTCTTGAGTAATGCATAGCAAGACAAGATAGGTTTATATCTTTACATCTCAAAACAGCTGCCTTGCAGGTATACTAAAATTTTTGGTTAAGGACCGAAAAAATGGGAACTCTGAAATCTAATCTTCTCTGGTTTGCTTTTATTCTTTAATTACCTAGCCTAGGTGCTATCATACAAGCTAATTCTGCCTCTTAAATGATAGTGTCTGCAGGCTGCATTTTATTTAATGAGAAATTTCAAATTACTTTGCCATTTAATTTGAAGTTTTGTAAGTTCTCATAAACATTTGTATCAGTCTAAATTTTCTTTATCCAATTTTATTTTGAAAGAGAAAAATCAATGCAGGAAAGAATAAAATATTATTTATCAGAATAGGAAGAAGACAAATTGCTTGTTTTCACAAAAAATAATCTTTTTGTGTCTAACATAAAAAGCTGTATAATATTGCTGTTGTTGCATGCCCCTGAGTGGATTCTGACTCATTTATTTACTGTCATTGAATCAATTTCTACTTATAGGACAAAGTAGAACTGGACATAGGGTTTCTGAGACTAAATTATTGCAGAAGCAGATTCAAACCACTAACTTTTTTGGTAACAGTTGAACATTTAACCTACTGGACCATTCCTCTTCTGAAACACAATGACCCAATATAACAGAATAGAAGAGCCCTATAGGGTTTTCTAGGGTCGCTATGGGTCGGAACTGACTCGATGGCACTTAACAACAAACAACAACAACAATGTTTACATGCATAGATTTTCAGACCTTTTCTCCCTTGGAGCAGCTGACAGGTTCAAACTACCAACCTTTCAGTTAGAGGCTGAGTGCTTAACTACTGCAGTACTAGTGCTCCTTATCAATAAAATAGTATACCAAACAAACATCACTGCGAACTCATGGATTCCAGTGAGAACAGACAGCCTCATGTTTCTAACACAAAGTGGCTGGTGAGTTTGAACCATCAACCTTGCTATTAGCAGCTCAATGCTTATCCCGCAGTGTCACTGGGGCTCCTTACCTAGACTATAACAGTTGGCTTTGTTGTTAAGTGCTATTGAGTTGGTTCTAACTCACAGTGGCCCTGTGTATGGTTTCTGAGGAACAACTGGTAAATTAGAATGGCAGACCTTGTGAGTCCACCTTAATTCCACTTTGGGCTCTGCCCATTTAATTCACTTATATCTTAGCTACCACTTCCATTTCTTTCAGATAATGTTTCTCCCATTCCTGTGAGGAACTACCCCCTGTCAGACCCTGAGGTCGGCTAGGGAGCAACCATCTTTTTACCTTCTCCTCCCCAGCCACAGAAACTGGTCTAAAGGCTGACCCTATCACAGCCTCACTCAGACACAGGAGCAGCTTTGCAGTTGGCACATGTTTGAGTCACTCTGTTCTTTTCTTGTGATTTTTCTGTTAGTGGTGGAAGGAGGAGGACTTGAAGAGAACAGGGCAGTCATTTCTGTTTTGACTCCCAGGAGAAGCCCATGGTGAGAAAATGAAGCCAATGTTCTTTCTGACAGTGTTCAGGGCAGCATTCCAAGTGTCTGCTTTTGAGATCAACCAAAGGATTCCTTTTATCTGTCTAAAGTAGATCCAGCTAGCTCTCTGTCACTTGCAACCAAGCATTCAGGGCTACACAGAGAGATAATGAAGAAGCTATTCATTTAGGTTAAAAAAAAAAATCTATTGCACAAGACAGGAGTGAGTGACTGATGTTCACTCTCTCTCTAAACAGAGCCTGGAAATGTTTGTTGACCACAAGTTTACCAGGAACTAACTTACCATTGTTGTTGTTTTGTGCTGTCAAGTTGCTTCCAACTCATAGAGACCCTGTGTAGGTTTCTAAGGAGCAGCTGGTATGTTAATTGTCCAGTGCTTAGCCTATAGTGTGACACCAGGACCCCTGAAAAAAGATGAGAGGAGAGAAAATGAACAAAAATAAAATTAAAAGCTACCAATTTTTAAACGAGTGTCAAGCACTACACTAAAGCACTTTGCGTTATTATTCAATCCTTAAATAATCTTGTCAGGTAGGTCTTACCATGCCAGTTTTATAAATGAGAAAACAGAAACCCAGAGAGTTTCAGTAATTTGCTGTAGGTCATCCAGCTAAAAAAAGAGTTCAGATTCAAATCCAACAAACAAGTCTAATGCCAAAACTCAAGCCTCTAGCCACTCAGCTGTATTGCCTTTGGGGACAAGTTCATCTCTTGGATATGTAAAACTCTGCCAGGTAGATAGATAAGAGAAACAACAGTATTAACACAAAAGACACAGAGCCAGTGTGTTCCCTGAGCTAGATGTGCTATCATGGCACTTGTAATATTGTTTGATGTTATGACAGTCGCCTGAATTTGGCAAACAAGATATTAAGCTTGTTTAGGGCAAGGACTTTGTTGTTGTTGTGGTCCGAATCTCACAGAATGCTCAGTACAGTGCTTTGCCCATAGATTTCTAATTACGTCCTGATAATGCAGTCACTGACAATGCTGTGGGGATGTTTCATGGAGCCCTGAGCTCTCCAGTAACTGGGCTCATTCAGAGATAGTTTCTGCCTAGAGGAAAAAGAGTTTAATCACAAGGACCCCTTAGGCACTTTCTTAAACAACAATGTAGAAGTGAAACATAGCAATTGCTACTCATTTTATATATATATATATATATATCCTTACGTGGCACTCTGGGTTAATGCGCTGGACTGCAAAGTTGATTTGAACCACAAGGTAGGTGGTTCAAGCTCAGCAACCACTCCTAAGAAACCCTATTCAGGGTCACTATGGGTCGGGATCAACTCAATGGCACTAAACAACAACAACTATATATAATGTATTGCTATTAATATATATGTTACCATTCATTATATGTGGTGGTGGTGGTGATGTGCTGTGGAGTCGGTTCCAACTCATAGTGACCCTGTATAGGGTTTCTGAGGCTGTAAATCTTTACAGGAGCAGAAAGCCTCATCTTTCTCCCATGGAAAGTTTTGGTAGTTTTGAATTGCTGACCTTGAGGTTAGCAGCCCAACTCATAACCACTATGATAGCTGAGCTCCTTATTCTATATATATATAGAATATAGTAGTCATGTGCCATCGAGTCAGTTCTGACTTATGGAGATCCTATATAGGCTTTCCAAGAAGCAGCTAGTGAGTTTGAACCACTAATCTTGTGATTCAAACCAGTCCAGTGTGTTTATCCTTGTTGTAGTTGTTAAGTGCCATCGAGTCAGTTCTAACTCATAGTGACCCTGTATAGGGTTTCCAAGGAGCTGCTGGTGAGCTTGAACCACCCCCAGTGCCACACCAGGACTCCATGTTTATCCTACAGCACCATAATTCAGCATGAGGAGCACTGGTGTCACTGGTTAAGCACTTGGTGGTGAACTGAAAGGTTGGTAGTTTGAGCCCACCAGCTTTTCCAAGGGAGAAAGATGTGGCAGTTGGCTTCCTAAAGAGTTATGGCCTTGGAAACCCTATTAGGCATTTCTATGCTGCCCTACAGGATTGCTGTGAGTTTGAATCATTTCAATGACAATGGGGATCATTTAGCCTTATTTCAACTTTAAACATAGTATCTTTTTATATAATAAGCTTTAATTTTTTTCTTAAGATGTGGGCTTCTTGCTAAATTAAAACTCAGCATATTTTGTTGTTGTTGAGTGCCATCTAGTTGGTTCCAACTCACAGCATATTTTACTTCAACTAAGGAGCTCTGGTAGCGTAGTGGTTACGAATCGGGCTGCGAACCTTAAGGTCAGCGGTTCGAAACTACCAGCCGCTCCGCGGGAGAAAGATGAGGCTTTCTACTCCCGTAAAGATTTACACCCTTGGAAACCCTGTACAGGGTCGCTATGGGTCGGAACCGACTCAACGGCACTTAACAACAACAACAACAACATTCATAGTCTGAATAATGGAATCCTGTTATTAGATCTTAATTTAGCTATTAAGAGTGTATATATGGAAGAAGTATTGACATTTACCGTAATTCAAATAGTATTGATGTTTACTACTGCCCCAAGGTTAATGTAGCAATTCTGACTGTCCAGAAATAATAGTTTCAATCTTTGTGAAAAGTTCAGGAACAGTATAGAAACTTGCATATTTTTTTGTAGCTTGGAATTGTCCTGCTTCAAATTTTTCTTTGAATCTTAAGTAGCCTCTTATCAAAATAGGTTTATCCACTGTTGGTGACAGCTTGATTCAAATGATCCTCTTAGCTCCTTGCATCTGTATGCGCATCTAAACACTTCCAGTACTCCTCAAAGGCTCCCCAGCAAATCTGTCTTTCTTTCATGGATGAGGCTGCCATTCCTAGTGGGATCAAGCCAACAGCTCACTGGCCTTTTAATGAATTTTCAACATTATTCTTGTTAGGCACCATCCAGTAGATTTTCCATTCATAGAGACCCCATGTAATAGAATAGAACAGCCCTTGACCTTATAAAGCTTTCTGGAGTCCTGGTGTGGTGTTATATGATAAGCACTGAACCACAAGGTCAACAGTTCAAGCTCACCAGCCACTCCTTGGAAACCCTTTACAGGGTCACTATGAGTCAGACTAAACTCAATGGCACTTAACAACAACATGGAGTTTGCTAGGCTGTAATCTTTAAAGGAGCAAATTACCTGGACTTTGTCCTGTGGAGTGAATGTGTGGGTTTGACCTGCCAGCCTTCTGCCTAGCAGTCAGATACTTAATCTGAGTAAGAGTTTATACTAATATATAAAGAAGTTATATTTCTTTTTAATTGTTTGCTTATTCATCCTAAAATTAGAAAGCTTTGAAATCTGTGATTGGTCATTTTAGTGATGTACCCCACACTCCTACCAGAAAAGCATTAGCTTACATTTAAAAGAGAAGACACTTTATTTAATTTGAGTGGAATGACTCGTATTATTTTTTTTTTTTTTGTAGATTAAAAATTTTTGTCATGAAAGTGGGAATGAACTGCCAACAAACACTGGGGTGTTTCAAGTTTACTCGTGCTCCTAATTCTTAAGAAAAGAGATACTGCTATTCACAGAAAGTGAATGAGTGGAAAGTCAGGGACACCATAACTTCAAGAATGCCTAATTAGAAAAAAAAAAGGGGGGCGGGCGCGGGGGGAGAAAAGACAATGTCAGTCATTGTTCTTTGTACACAAAAACAATAGTGCTTAAGAGCATATTGGTTCCTAAATCAAATTGTCGGCTGCCAGCAGCAGCCCTTGAGTGGGAGTGATTTAAAGTGAGATGGTCTGCATTACCACACGCCTCCTGTTTCCCAGGCACCACAGTCCTCTGGCGGCACAGCTACGTGATCGGTTTGCACTAGGATCCAATATTTAGTTGTTGTTGTTGTTGTTGTTAAGTACTGTTAAGTTAGTTCCTACTCATAGCGACCCTAGGTACAACAGAATGAAACACTGCCTGGTCTTGTGCCAGCCTTACAATTGTTACTATGTTTATGCCCATTCAATTTTCGCTGACCATCTACTTGTGGCACCGTAGGATAGGCATTGGACTGTTAACCACAAGGGTGGTGGTTCAAACCTACCAGCAGCTCCTTGGAAATCCTATACAGGGTCGCTATGAGTCAGAGCTGACTTAACACCACTTAACAACAACAACTTTTTTTACCAAGCTTGATGTCTTTCTACAGGGACTGGTTCCTCCTGACAACATATCCAAAGTATGTGAGACATCCTAGCTTTAAGGAGCATTCTGCCTGTACTTTGCCCAAGACAATTTGCTTGTTCTCCAGGCAGTCCATGGTACTTTCAATATTCTTCACTAACATCATAACTCAAATGCATCAATTCTTCTCTAGTCTTCCTTACTTGTTGTCCAAGGAGCCCTTGGCTGCTAGCTGAAAGATTGGCTGTTCAAACCTACCCAGCACCTCCACTGGAGAAAAATCAGGCAATTTGTTGCCATAAAAATGACAATGTCAAAAATGTTATTCAGCAGTTCTACTGTGTCACATGGGTTGCCATGAGTTGAAAGCAACTGGATGGCCCTCAGCAACAATGGTGAAGCAAAATGCTGAACTGAAGTTTTACTTGTTAGAGAGTAATGATCAGAGAAGCAAACTCAATATTCCTCTAAATACTATGATCTGGTTTAGGACATCTCATTATTGCTTACTCCTGAACTCTGGTTGTTTACATCTCGGAGAGTCTGGTTAAATAGGATCAAACCTGGGTGATCAGGCAGCCCTGGAGAGTAGGATAAGTTTGCCTGGGAGAAAGTGGGAAAACATATTCCACAGTGATGGCTTTGAGCATGAGGAGAGAAGACTTTGGAAAACCTACCCAATCTGTTGTCATTTTTGACACTTTAAGAAACTTTCAAACTTGCTTATTTAAAATTCAGTCACACTTTCAATCCTAAGCACCCACAGCACCAAATACATAGGCAAAAAAGCATATGCAGTTGACTAGAGGAAGATAAAGAAATTGATAAAGGAAACAAGTATAAATAACTACAATTTGATGAACTTGATCTATACTTATGGATGTAGTACCTCAAAATACCAACTGAGAGGGAAGGAGTCTTCACATCTTGGATCAAATATATCCTCTCTGTACACAGGCTTGATAGGGATAGACATTGGCATTAGACATTGGCTACTTAAAATGGAGTGGGCTGGGGCTAAAAGGCACGTGCACGAAGTGGCTAGCTTACTAGTTTTCAAGAGGGAGTTTGTTGGGAAGGAAGAATCCCCACTGAATAGTTTTCATCTTTTCCAGATGGGTCTGGTTAAAGGAGATGGGGATAAGATTTTTATGATTCAATAGTGAGAAATTGTTATCATGACTAATTGTGACTGTCACAACTGTAAAAGTAGTTTTGTAGCATAAAGGGGGTAGTAGTTAATTTTACAGTCCAGGAACAGAGGACCCTAGGACGATCAAGGGAGAAGAGCATGAGCAGAAAGAACATGGGACCCTCTCCAGAGAAGCAGTGATACCAGAGATGGAGGCAAAGATCATGACACGGTGAGATAGAGCAGCTGAGGCCTCTAGACTCATGGAAAGAGAAAGGCTGTGTGCTGGTGGCCAGGAGGTAGGCTTGCAGAATGTACCCTTGGGTTGCTTAAATGATTATTCCTTAGTATTTTTGTGTACATAAAAAATACATATATATATATTTTAAACCCAAAGGAAATAAAAGCAAATACTGTTGAATGGTAATGCATGGAGGGGATTGTAATCACTGCAATGATATGAAATACTACAGGATGAGTGCAAAACTGATGTTCTCCCATGTAAACTATCAATGCCCAATAAAAGCTTAAAAAATATATATGCAGGCCTACTAAGGTAACATAAGAGCAACAAAAAATAAGGCTAGTACTTTACAGTAATAGAATAATCATCTTGAATATGAGAGAATAGCTTTTACATTTTTCTTAAGTGCATTCTAAGTTAAATTTTTTAGTCATTTCATTCAAATATTTAGTTGTTGTTAAAGGTGATGGAGGAGTCCTGGTGTGGCACTGTAGGCTAAGTACTGGACTGCTAACTGCAAGGTTGGCATTTCAAACCTTGGAAACTCTATACAGGGTCACTATATGTTTGAACTGACTTGATGGCACTTAACAGCAAAGGTGATGGAAAACCTTGGAGATGGATAGTGGTGATGGTTACTTGTTATGATGAATATAACTAATGCCACTAAATTGTACATGGATAGAATGTTGAAGTGGCAAATATTTTATTATATATATATATTTGCCGAACAAAAAGATACAGTACACTGAGTTAGACTATTCAAATTTTGAAAGGCATATTTGAAATCAAATGATAAAATCCTATGAATCACTCAATTAATTCACATTTAATAGAGATTTTTCAAACTATGAAAAAAAAAATTTCATGCCTGTCTTACTCATTCAGCCTTAAAATCAGTATATAAAAGCCCATAATCTAAATTGCAATCATTGGATAAGCTTTTTAACTTCCTTGTCTTGTCTCCTGATAAACTTCTATTTTTTCCTGTAAGAATCAGTGCAGCCTCGTTTTCCTCTTTGGAAATTTCCACAGCTTTTCTCTCTAGCTAGGCACATTTTTTTTTTTTTTAACTTCTTTTTGCACCAACTATGCAGCCAGCTTGGTGGGTTCACCATTTTTTTAAATTGCTATTTTTAGGTGGAAATAGATATAAAAATAAGAAAATTGATCAAAACAATTACAGTGTGAAAGATAAAAAGATAGGAACAGAGATCCAGGAGGTGAGGAGGTCAGGGAGACTGTGGGATAAAATAGACTGTTCTAAATAGAGGAAAAAGTCAATAGAATATAGGGTTACCTTAAAGAAAATGAATACTTCACAACATACCAAGAAAATGAAAATCCAAGAAGAACATGGAAACATCAAAACTATGTAGAAACTGACAAGAAAGAACACAAAAAAACATGAAGTCAGCACAGGAAGACATGCAGAACAAAGAAACCAGCAGCACCACAAAAAACAACAACCATAATGACAGCAATTAGCTCTGGTAGCGTAGTGGTTACGAATCGGGCTGCGAACCTTAAGGTCAGCGGTTCGAAACTACCAGCCGCTCCGCGGGAGAAAGATGAGGCTTTCTACTCCCGTAAAGATTTACACCCTCGGAAACCCTGTACAGGGTCGCTATGGGTCGGACCTGACTCGATGGCACTTAACAACAACAACAACATCAATAATAACACTGAATGTCAACCAATTAAATGTTAAGAGAGAGAATGGCAGAATGGATAAGAAAACAAGATCCTTCAATATGCTGCCTGCAAGAGACACACCTTACACAAAGACAAAAAACAGACTAAAAGTTAAAGGATTGAAAAATATATAGCAAGCTAATTGCAATAAAAAACGAGCAGGAGTGGCAATACTAATCTCTGCCAAAATTAACTTTAGGACAAAATTCAGCATAATACATTTAAAAAAAAAAAAGGAAATTGTATCCAAAAATATAACTGTTAGATATAGTGACAGACTTTTTCTAAAATGGCCTCGAAGATCCTGGCTCTAGGGATTCACACCCATGTGCAATCCTGTCCTCTTGAGTGTGGATTGGATTTATCAACTTCCAACAAATCCTATTTGTCAAAAGTAGTGGATGTCACCTTTGCGATTAGGTTCTACAAAGACTGAGGCTTTGTCCTGAATGTATTCTCTCACCCCCTCTCACTTGCTTACTCACTCTGTGAGAACCCAGCCACCATGTTACAAATGACCTGTGAAGAACCCCTGAAGTCCCCAGCCAACAACTTGCATGATCGGAGGCCACATGAAGTAGGTGAGTTGAAAGTAGACTCCCACCCTCTGCTCAGCCTTGATGTGATTTCAGTCTAAGACTCAGAAAAGGTAATTTATCAAGTTTCTATAGCTAGCAAATAGCAGAGCCAAAATTCCTATGTTCTCTGGTTCAGTTCTCTGCTGTCTCCTCCCAAACTTTTATTCCTCTTCTCTATTCCCTTTTCCAGAGATAATTAATTTATTTTCACAGGAATATATTAGCAAAACATCCTATAACTCCAATCCTGGTATCACTGATTTTTTTTCTATCATTCAACTGCCAACTACCTCTAGGATATTTCTGTTAAGTTGTCCTCTGCCATCCCAAACTCAAATTCTCTTCCTCTGTAAAATGTGTTTTACTATATGGTTACACATTCTCATTTTGTGGAGGCCATTTTGACTCAAGACAACCCTATAGGACAGAATAGAATTGTCCCATCCCGGGGGTTTCAAGTCTGTAACCTTTATGGAAGCAGACTGGCATGTCTATCTCCTGTGGAGACGCTGGTCGTTTCAAACTGCCGACCTTTTGATTAGTAACCACTTAACCACTGTACTACCATGGTTCCATCATTCTGTTATGTTGTTGTTGTTTACTACCATCGAGTTGGTTCCAACTCATAGGGACCCTATATAGGGTTTCTCAGGATGGACTGGTGGATTTGAATCACCGACCTTGTTGTTCAAACCAACATTGCAGTTGAGTGCTTATCCTACAGCACCACATGAGGACTTCTTTTGTTATAAAACTCAATAAATCTAGGTGCCAAAATGAATTTATCATTATCCACTTCTTCCTTCTAAGCTGACCATCTTTTTCAGGTGTTCTGTCCTTGATACAATAGTCTCATCAACCAGGTTTAAAATTAAACAAATGAAACAACAACAAAAATATTAAACCTTTTTTTATACTCTATTTAAAATAAATTCTGGTTGTTTTAACTTTTAAAGTACTATTTTCCTTTTTCTCCCTACTTGCACCACATTGTGCTTGAATAATTGCAAAACTTGCACAGTATAATTTTTCCTGCTCCATCACTTTGCATATATGTTGTTGTTGTTAAGTGCCATTGAGTCAATTTCAGCTCTTAGTGACTCTATAGGGTTTCCAAGGAGTGGATGGTGAGTTTGAACTGCCAAACTTGTGGTTCAAACAGGCCTTGTGGTTTAGTGCATTATCCTACAGCATATATTTCTCACAATAATCTAATTTAAATGCTGTCTTTATTCTGTCCTTCCACTGTTAAAAAACGAAATGAGCTCTTGTTTCTTACAATTCATGTCTAGACTCCTCAGCTGCCTTACAAGGCTCTCAACACCCAGCCCCACCCTCAGAAGTTAGCCTTCTAATCCCTGAAACAAATCCTCAGCTTGGGTCTGTCTTATGTGCTCATGGGCCTTCAAATTACCCTTGCCTATGTCAGCCTGTGGGACTATCGATTGCTGACTCTTTTCTGTCTACCTAGATGTATATTAGGAGCTCTGGTAGCGTAGTGGTTATGAATCGGGCTGCGAACCTTAAGGTCAGCGGTTTGAAACTACCAGCCGCTCCGCGGGAGAAAGATGAGGCTTTCTACTCCCGTAAAGATTTACACCCTCGGAAACCCTGTACAGGGTCGCTATGGGTCGGAACCGACTCGATGGCACTTAACAACAACAACAACAACAGATGTATATTATCCTCAGTTGTGTCCTGGCTCAAGTCCAATATCCTACCTACTCAGATCCCAGGGCCCCCTGATCCACATTTCTAAACTTGACACCATACATTTCTCTGGACCTTAAAAGGCCTGTCTAACCCCCTTTCCCATTCCCATCACCCTTCCCATTCCCATCCTCCTGGTATAAATAAATGGTTACCATTCATGGATGCTCACTGAAAGGTAGGAGGTTCAAGTTTACCTAGAGACACCTTAGAACAAAGGCCTGGTGGTCTGTGTCTGGAAAATCAGTTACTCAATACTGTGGTGCAGGAAATTAGATAATATAGTCATTCTAGCTATAGTCTTTGTATTCCCTATACAATGTTTGGGTTGTTGTTGTTTAGTGCCTTAGAGTCAAAATTAGAAGTCCTGTGGCACCTTAGGATAAGCAATCAACCGCAAGGTCCGTTATAACTGCAAGGTTGGTGCTTCAAACTCATCAGTCACTCCCTGGAAACTCTACACAGGGTCACTATGTGTCAGAACAGACTCAATGGCACTTAGCAACAACAATATACAAATAAGGTGCTAGTGGCTCACCAAGGGGACTGGATGACTCTCTGCTAATATAAATAAGGTATATGGGCTCTGTGCTGGTTAATATAATGTGTTACATTGCCTAGGTTGTGAATTTCAGTGGTTTGGCAGTTATGCGATTGCATAATGGCAGATATACTCAAATTATGATGTCATTACACTCTATTCTGTGATGTGTCTCTATGTCTGTGACTATGGTTCCAGTAGGGAATGAGTTGTTTGTTATGTTAATTGGGGATAGGGTGGGATGTATCTTGTATCACCATCTTACTAGAGGGTGTGACTCAATTCATCACCCTTACCATCCTTTACAAGGAGCTCTGGTAGCATAGTGGTTACGAATCAGGCTGTGAACCGCAAGGTCAGCAGTTCGAAACTACCAGTGGTTCCGCTGCTTTCTGCTCCCGTAAAGATTTATAGCCTCGGAAACCCTGTGCAGGGTCACTATGAGTCAGAAACAACTCCACGGCACATAACAACAACCACAACCATCCTTCACATCCTTCCACTGCCTCGCTCAAGTAAGGAGCACTTCCTTGAGGGTATATTCCACGTTAAAAAAAAATATATATATATATATATGTTCTGGCGAAGTTTTCTCTTTTGCTCTGGATCCTGCATCTAGCTCATCATCATTTGACACCCAGTTTTTGAAACTGGAGTCAATTGGCCTATCATCTGACCTGATTCATCAGGTTCCACACAGCCTTGTGAGCAAGTTGTTTATTGTCTGACCCACTGCAACCAGAAGACGCTTCCAGCCTGATGCCTGATCCACAGACTTAATATTTGCCACATGTAGTTTGTGAGTTCTGTGAGACATTGCTGTGAATGGTACCCAAAGATGGGAATAAGAGTTCTGGGGTGAAGAGGATTACATGATGTCAGAAATAATGCAGCAATTTGGGAAAGTTGGACATTTGGGACATCTTTAACCTCTGTCTCATAGAAATCAGCCTTGTTCTGATCCTTCTAAACTAAATGATTCATGAAAAGATCCTATGGAGAGCAGTATGTATTCTGACACACATGGAGCTGCCATGAGTTGGGGTTGACTCAAAGGCAACTGTTGTTGTTTTTTTTTATCAACTCCTTAAACACAAGTACCACAAGCCATCTAACTTATATTGTACATGGTCCCCAGGCCATCCTTCACTTCCTTTATCATCCTCATTCCCTACCACTCCTTCTCACACCTTTTTAAAATGCCTTCTGTTGTTCTTAAGTGCCATTGAATCGGTTTGGACTCATAGCGACCCTGTATAGGATTTCCAAGGAGTAGCTGGTGGGTTTGAACCACTGACTTTGCAGTTAGCAGTCCAGTGCTTATTGTACAGAGCCACACCAGGAGTCCCACAATACTTTCTAGACCCCTCATTTTCATAGAAAGCAAAGCCTCCTTTTTGAGGATGAAGGTGCCCCTGACACAAGCCATGATATTTTCAATCTCCTCATATGCTCCTTGGAAACCCTTTACAAGGCCATTAGGAGTTGGAATCCATTCTATGGCACATAACAACAACAACCAAAAAAACAAAAACCAAAAATATATGCATGTGAAGTTAGACGATAGATAAGGAAGACTGTAGAAGAATCGATGCATTTGAATTATGGTGTTGGAAAAGAATTATTGAAAGTACCATGAAGTGCTAGAACAAACAAATCTGTCTTGAAAGAAGTGCAGTCAGAATGTTCTTTAGAAATCAGGATGGTGAGACTTCGTCTCTCATACTTTGGATGTGTTATCTGGAGAACTACATCAAGTTAGGTGAAGCGGAGGGTTAGCAAAAAAGAGGAAGACCCCCCCAATGAGATCGACTGACATAGTGATAGCAACAATGGCTCAGACATAATAATTGTGAGGATGGCGCAGGACCACCAGATAATGTTTCTGGTTTTGGGCACAGGGTCGCTATGAGTCAGAACCAACTTGACAGCACCTCGCAACAACAACAAACCCTCCTATGTGCTCAGTCTCTCTCCTACTCCTTGGCTTTACTGAAACTTGACTATCTTAAAGGAGCATAGCTTCTCCCGCTGCCAGATTGAAATGAGGGGTGTTTATCAAGTCAAGTAAACTAAGGGGATAGGAGCTCCTGCTACTGCAAGTCCCTTACTCTGAAAATAAATAAATGACACACTAATCCAGCTGGCATGTCTTTGCCTTTATCACCTGTCATTTCCTTGATTTAAAAAAGAAAAAATTGGTACCTGCTTCAGAGTCCTTCTCTTATAAACTAAATAATAACTTTAAAACAATGTTTATTCTTTCTCCTTAACAAAGTACCACAACACATACTCATAAAAAAAATAAGTATTATGGAAACTTGTGATATAGATAAAATCCCCATCTAATCTTATTTACTCCCAGACTTCAGTGATGACCACCACCCCGAGCTTGTTGTATATTCCTTCTAAATACCCATTTTGAAGGATGCCTACTGAATTAGGCAAAGAGTACCCTCAGGTCTTTATGAATTGTATTTCTTAGCCTCCCCATTTTTTCTATGTTCTACTCATCTACCTAAACCAACTCCCCAGCACATAACCACCACCACCACTCATCTCCCTTCATTTACTCTAAACTTCAAGAATCCACATCTAGGGTTATAGTCAGGATCTTGTCATCGGCCAGATCTAATCTATATTAGAGACCTAAAACTCCAACATTTCTCCCTCTGGCCACAATTTTCTGTTTTTCCAGTTGCCTCATGTCTCCTTTTATGCCTGGTCTTGAGGTATAACCACCCAATCTCATAATTCTTTTGCTTCTCCCAAGTCTGCCTATACCAGAGCATAAACATATAACTATTGCTGTTGTGTGCCATTGAGTTGATTCAGACTCATAGCAAGTCTATATGACAGAGTAGAACTGACCCATAGGGTTTCCCAGGCAGCAAGCTTCATATGCCACAACTCGTCTGTCAGTTTGTCGTACTGTGGTGGCTTGTGAGTTGCTGTGATTCTGAAAGCAGTGCCACCGGTATTTTAAATACCAGCAGGGTCACCCATGGTGGACAGCTTTCAGATGAGCTTCCAGATGAAGACAGACTAGGAAGAAGGCGTGATGAACTACTTCCAAATATTTAGTCACTGAAAACCTATGAATAACAGAGAAACACTGTCAGATATAGTGCCAGGAAATGAACCCATCAGGTTGGAAGGCACTTAAAATGCAACTGGGGAAGAGCTGCGTACTCAAAGTAGAGTTGACCGTGATGATGCGAATGGAGTAAAGTCCGTGGGAGACAAGCCCACAGGACCTTCATTTGCTGATGGGACACAACTCAAAATGAAAACAAACAGCTATAAACATCCACTAATAACTGGAACATGGAATGTACGAAGTATGAATCTAGGAAAATTGGAAGTTGTCAAAAATGAAATGGAAAAAA
>NW_006408519.1:2621311-2624908 GCF_000296735.1 Chrysochloris asiatica
CAATTTGCCTGGATTTGATTCCTCGTACTTCCACTTACTGATTCTATGATGGTAGGTGAGTTTTTTAGCCTCTGTCTTCTTTATCTGTAAAAGGGGATTGGTTACGAATAATATCTACTTTATTTGCAGTTGTCTGAGGAATAGATTAAGTAATACGTGGAAAGCACTGAAAACAATATGTTGGCCCATGGTAAGTACCCAGTGAATGTTAGCTCTTAATCTCTATTGTGCTGAAATGGTGATGACCTAATGTCTTAAGCAGAAAGTATCCTGGGCATCTGGCCAATGCTATCAAGTAGGTGCCAGGCAGTTAGAACCTAGTTATTTCCAAAAGTTAACGGGAAGGAAAGAGAAATGATTTCTTAGGTTTTCGTTTTTTAATTAAGAGTAGAACAAATGGTCAATCACAAAAGAATAAATATTGTTTGGCCTTACTTATATAAAAAGACCAGAAATGGCAAATGTAAAGATAACAAAGTTTATTAGTGGTTGCTATGAGAAGAAGGGAGAAGAAGGAGGTTAATGGTGGTGGAAATATATTTAACAAGGATAGGGTTTCATAGCCAATTATTGTAATTGCTGTAAATAAGTTGCACACCTGGACTTCAAGCAAGATGGTAGACTAGGCAAACGAACTCATGGATTCTCTACAACAAAGATACGATAGATCAAATGAAACAAACACAGATGAAAATTCTAGAAATAGATTATGGTTATGAAGAGATTATGAAGTAGGGAAGTGGATTGGGTGCTTGTTGGGAGGAGAAGCTAAGCAAGGATGGTGAGAGAGGGATATTGACTGATGAACAGCCGGCCAGATGCAATGCAACCATCTTGAACTTTTGTGAGCAGCTTTGGTAACAGAAGGTGTGGCTTGGCAGAAGCGATTCACAAAGGTGATGAGAAAGGTGTGATTCCTTCTCTTGGTGATCAACTGTCACCCTCATCTACCCCAGTGCAGACCCTGCTTTCCACACCATTGTGAGATGTAGGCTAGCTGCACCACTTTGGTGCCTGAATTCAGGTGGGCTCAGCTCCAGACCTACAGAACTCGCAGAACCAGTAACCAGAGTTTAAACATTCACTCTGCCTCCAACTGCCCTTTGGTCCTAACAGGCATTGAAACCAGCTCCCTCATGGGCCTCCACAAACTACTTCCAGATTGAGCGAGCACTTTAGGTGGCCTACTATGAACATAAATATCACTGAGGTTGACAGGAACTCTACTGTCACATCCTTCCCACACCCACCTCATGAGCTCCTTGGCTTGCAGGAGGCCCCCCCCACCCCAGAGTTTTCTCCTCTTTGGGCCCAACAGTTGTACTCTTTTTGTTTTTGTTTTTATTTTAGGTTTTGTTTTTTTTCCTTTTGCTGTTTCATTGTATTTGTCTATTCTTTCTCCTCCTCCTTCTCTTGCCAATTCCCTTGAATGTTATCCTATCTAAATTTTTGTTTTTCTTTTTTTTCCCTCTGTTTCTCATTTCCCCTCTTATTTTTCCCCCCTTTTGATCTTTATTTACTACTCTATTCTCTCTGTTTTGGAGTACTGGTAGTATAGTGGATTATGATCTGGGCTTCTAACCACAGATCACCAACTGGAATCTACCAGTCACTCAGAGGGAGAAAGCTGAGGCTTCCGGCTTCTGCAAAGATTTACAGCCTTGGAATCCCTATACCGGATCACTGAGTTGGAACCTACTCAATGGCACACAGCTACCACCATCACTCTTTCTTTTCATCTTTCCTCACTCTGGGTTTCTTAAGTTTGTGTGTGTGTATGTGTATGTGTGTGTGATTTTTCCTTTTTATTTCCTCTCCTATAATTCCATTTTCCTGTCCCTCTTTTCTATTTTTAATTAGTCTGAAGCATTTAAATTTTTTTCTTCCTTTTATTTTCTCTCCTATAGCTTCATTTGTCTGTCCCTCTTTTATCTTTATAGATATATTCATTGTTATCTGGTTGCTGCCAGTTTTTTATTTCCATTGTCTCATTATTTTCTCTTTTCATTGTTGGTTCTAGTTTGTTGATTCTGTTGTGTTTGCCTGTGTGTAGGAGGGGGATGGGTTTTGTCTATCCCACCTAACAAGAGACAAGAACCATGCCTATAGCCTGGCCACAACAATACCCTCTGCAACTCCACCCATTTGACAATTTTGACAAGAGCCAGGTCTTATTCCATCTTATCAGTTATAGACAAAAGCTAACACCAGCCAAACCCAACCTAAACTGAGGTTTATGAGCGATGAATGAGAATGGAGTACACATTTCCATTCTCTAACTCTCCCCACAGGAAATAGTTGGTGAGAGCCTAAGAACTCATCAATATGCAATTGTCAATGAAATACAAGTAAGACAACCCCACAATGTCTGTAAGACAATAGAAAAATTTAACTCACAAAAAGAAACAAGAGAATGGCTCAAACAAGTGACCAAGATGCAGAACCAGAAAATGTTTCTAAGGAATAAAAGATAATGGAACTAACTGAAAAAGTACTCAAAAAATGATATTTAGATACCTTCAAAGGATTGACAAAAAGATTGAGGAAAGCAAGGAAAACACACACACACACAAATTAGAAGAATCCAGAAAAACACTACAAGAACAAAAAGAGACCAAAAAAAAAAAAAGCAAATTTTGAAAAATACAAAACCTGCTATTAGAAATCCAAAGATTAATATTAAGACATTAAAAATTAACAATACATTAAAAGAACAAAGGAGTAGATTCAAAGCAATGGAAGCCTAAATTAGTGAGCTTGAAGATAATTCTCTCAATACTAGTATGCTAGAACAATAAGAAAACAATAAAAAATTTTGAAGGATGTCTAAGAGTTATGTGGAACACCATGAAGAGAAACAACTTATGGGTAATAGGAATTCCAGAACAAAAGACAATAAAATACTTTAAGAAAATTGCTGAAGAGCTGTTGGAAGAAAACTTCCTTAACACTATGAAAGATGAAAAGGTAAGCATACAAGAAGCTGAACGAAACTCAAATAGGATTGATCCCAAAAGAAAATCACCAAGACATATCATAATAAAATTTTCTAAAAGCAAAAACGCGGAAAGAATCCCGGAAGCTGCTCAGGAAAAACGCAAAGTTATCTATAAAGGAGAACCATAAGACCAAGCTTTGGTTCCTCTGCAGAAACCATGCAGGCAAAAAGGTAATGAGATATATACTAAATGTTGAAAGAAAAAAAAATATCAATCAAAAATCATATATTCAGCAAAACTGTCGCTTCAATATGATGGCAAAATCAGGACATTTCCTGATAAACAGAAATTAAAGGAATTTGTAATGACCAGACCAACTTCACAAAAAATTCTAAAGGGTATTCTTTGAACCAAGAACCAACAACAGCAGACAACAACGTGAGATTACTATACCTGATAACACCATCCAGAATTCAATCCAACTATAAAAATACTAAGGAGCTCTGGTACCGAAGTGGTTACGATTCAGTCTGCGAACTGCAAGGTCAGCAGTTCGAAACTACCAGCTGTTCCACGGGAGAAAGAGGAGGCTTTCTGCTCCCGTAAAGATTTACAGCCTCGGAAACCCTGTACAGGGTCGCTATGAGTCGGAACCGAC
>NW_006408519.1:2625337-2626724 GCF_000296735.1 Chrysochloris asiatica
AAGATCTTTCAATATTCTATCTACAAAGGACATATAAAAAAGATGTAGACAGTCTAAATGTCCATGATACATACTGATAATGGAATACTACACAATGTTGAAGAATAGTGATGAATCTGTGAAACACCTCACAACATGGATGAACCTGAAGTACATTATGCTGAGTGAAATTAGTTGATCACAATAGGACAAATATTGTATGAGACCATTGTTATAAAAATTTTTAAAGTTGATGTTTTTGTTAAAAGAAGCATTCTGTGATGGTTAGGAGGGAGATGGGGAAGGAAAATTATTCATGGGCTAGAGGGTAGACACATGTTATCATGGGTGACAGGCCAGGAAATATACAACAAGAGGGAGGTTAACAGAGGAGAGATGAAGGTAGTGTGAGATACAGGGAGGAATGCAATAATTAAAGTGAACAAAGGTAAAGAAATGTTAACTGTTGGTACATGGAGGGAATTACAATCATTATAATGAAGCAAAGCATATGATATGTTGAATGTAAAACTGATGATCTGCTCTGTAAACCTTCACTCAATTCACAGTAAAAAGTTAAAAGAAGTTAATTGAACACCTGTGAAAAGTTGATTGGTAAATGGTGTGTGATAAATATATTACAACACAACAACAAAAAGTAGCTACTAAGGTTGTTTGTGCACAACAAAAATCTCATGGGATTTGATTTCTTGGATTGGAAGTTTAAGGTCATGTTTGAATGGGACATCCTAGCTAATTGGCATAATAATATATCTAATGCTCCTGCTTTACCTCCTAGTTCATTGTGCAATACCTGTGGTCATAAAAGTTTGCATACATATGTTGTGGTTGTTGTTGTTGTTGTTAGGTGCCATCAAGTCAGGACTCATGGTGTCCCTATGCACAACAGAATGAAACACTGCCTGGTTCTGGGCCAACCTCACAACTGTAGCTACACCTGAGCCCATCACTGTCACCACTGTGCCAATTTATCTCATTGGGGGTCTTCCTCTTTTCTCTGACCCTCTACGTTACCAAACATGATATACTTTTCCAGTGACTGATCCCTCCTGGTAATATATCACAAGTATGAGAGACTACCACCACTTGTCTGTCAGTTTGTCATACTGTGGTGGCTTGTGAGTTGCCGTGATTCAGAAAGCTATGACACCGGTATTTTAAATACCAGTAGGGTCACCCATGGTGGACAGGTTTCAGATGAGTTTCCAGATGAAGACAGAATAGGAAGAAGGAGTGACGAACTACTTCCAAATATTTAGTCACTGACAACCTTATGAATAACAAAGAAACACTGTCAGATATAGTGCCAGAAAACGAGCCCCTCAGGTTGGAAGGCACTCAAAATGCAACCGGGGAAGAGCTGCCTCCTCAAAGTAGAGTTGACTGT
>NW_006408519.1:2637115-2638272 GCF_000296735.1 Chrysochloris asiatica
GACTATGTAAAGGGTTTCCAAGGAACAATTGGTGGGTTTGAACTGCTGACCTTGTGGTTCACAGTTCAGTGCTGATCCTACAGTGCCATACCAGAAGTCCGTTATAGCATTATCTTTGTTTAATTTTTTTTCAAAAATATTACTATTACTCTAAACCACAGGAAAACCAGTGCAAATGATAGTAGCAGCAAGAGGCAAAGAAATATTGATATGAAAGTGAAAGAAAAGGTTATTAAACAACACAAAGCTAGAAAACCACTGAATGCTAGTCCTCAAGATTGAGGCATGTAACACTTGACAATCAAGACGATCTTCGAAAACAAAGGAAAAATTCTTCAAGGTGTTCAAGGATCAACCCCATTGAAAGCTAACAAAAATTCAAGAGGGACCTATGTCAGATTTGGGAAATTGCCAAATGATGTACATTGAAGATCAAACACAAAAGTGTGAATCCCTTTGAGTGTCTTTGACTACCTCTGCTAAGGCATGAAGCTTGTTCAAGATCTTTGAAGAAGAAGCATACGCACCACTGTGGTGTTTGCACAATGTCCAAATCATTGTGCATCGTGGACATTAACTGACATATGACTGTACGTGATAGCACATCATAGGCTCTGAGAAGTCCTGTAATAAAGAAGCCTGGTTAAGTGTGTTTAGTAGAGCAGTTCCAGTACATATTTGATGAAGAAGCCCTTATTTCATTAGTCTAGTTGTTCTGAACCAGAGGTGGTTTTGCCCTCCAAGGGACATTTGGAATGTCTGGAGACAATTTTGGTTTTCACACCTGGGAGGATGCTTCTAGGATCTAGTGGGTAGAAGCCAGGGATATTGTTAAATATCCCACTTTGCACAGGAAAACCACTACAACAGGGCTTCTGGGGCAAGATTGCAGAGTGTGCTGATGAACTGAACTGACATTCTGCAACAAAGACTTGGGAGACTGAGTGAAACAGATATAGTTGGTGATTTGGAATCCTGAACATCAGAGGATGGGAAAAAGAGGTGGCTTAAGTACTAACTAGAATAGACAGCTGAACAGGAACACTGAGAGGGAAGAAAAACAGGTGGGCTATCAGCTGGCATGGAATAGTGCAGCCATCTTGAGCTCTTTCAAGATGGCTGTGACCTTGTTCATCTGCCCTCCTATTATCTGGGTA
>NW_006408519.1:2639517-2640789 GCF_000296735.1 Chrysochloris asiatica
CCAACAACAGAAAACAACAACCTGAGATTAATATACATGACAATATCATCCAGAACTCAACACAGATATAGAAGTGCTTAAAGTAAAATAAACCTACAATACTGAAAAGAGGGAACCAGAGATACCAGTTTACAAAAGCAACAACAACAACAAAAAGTAAAAAGAAGGAATAATATAATTTTAGAACTTCCAAATGAAGGAGAAATCAAGCTGATTTGAAGGGGAAGAAAATTAAAAAAAAAAATCTAACTGTAACCCATGTTGTTGTTGTTTTTGTTATGTGCCCTGGAGTCGATTCCGACTCATAGCGACAGGGTTTCCGAGGCTGTAAATCTTTACGGGAGCAGAACACCTCATCTTAACCCTAGAAGTAAACTACGCTTTACTTCTAGAACAAGCCCAACACTAACCCTTGCTGTTGTTGCTGTTAAGTGCCTTCAAGTCTGTTCTGACTCATAGCGACCTTGTGTAGGGTTTCTGAGGAGCAACTAGTGAGCTTGAATCACCAACTTTGCAGTTCAAACCCACCTTGCAGCCCAGCACATTAAGCTGCAGTGCCACACCAGGACTCCAGCACTAACCCTAGTCCTAACCATAGCCCTAACACTAAACGAAGTCCTAGGCCTTGCCTAGACGGAGCCATAGTCCTAACTCTAACTTGTTATTCTTACCCATCCGACTCCCCCCACACTCCTCATATAAAAAAATCCTTACAACAAAGAATCATCTGGCTTAAAGTTCCAGTAGTCCTGATATGGAGAAACCTTGTGTTAATCTATGGTATTGCTTAGTAATTCTGGATAACTGTTGCTGTTATTAGTAGGAGACCATCAAGTCAGTTCTAACTCATAGTGACTGTTATTAGTAGGTGACATCAAGTCAGTTCTAACTCATAGTGACCCTATGTACACAGAATGAAACATTGCCTGATCCTATGCCATCCTTATAATTGTTGTTATGTTTGAACCCATTGTTGCTACTACTATCAATTCATCTTGTTGGGGATCTTCCTCTTTTTCACTGATCCTCCATTTTAACAAGCATGATATCCTTCTCAAGAAATTGATCCCTCCTAAGAATATGTCCAAAGTACAAGAAAGGAAGTCTTGTCATCCTGGCTTCGAAGAAGTATTCTGGCTGTACTTCCTCCAACACATATTTGTTAGTTTTTCTGGCACTCTATGTTATTTTCAATATTCTTCACCAACACCATAATTCAAATGCATCAATTCTTCTATGGTCTTCCTTATTCACTGTCCAGTTTTCTCTATG
>NW_006408519.1:2641309-2658597 GCF_000296735.1 Chrysochloris asiatica
ATATTTTGGCTATTTGTTTGAGCTATTCTTTTTTGTTTCTTCATGTGAGCTAATATGGCCTGTTATCTATGGGGCATTCTGGAGTTGTCATATTTGTATTTAACTGATGATTGTATGTTGATGTGTTGTTAGGTTCTGACCAATTGTCTCCTGTGGGTTTAGTTAGAGAATGGAAGCATGTGTTCCATTTTCATTCACTGTTTGTGCTCCTCTGTTTAGAGTGAGTTTGGCTGGTGTTGGCTTTTGTCTATCATTGATAAGATGGTATAGAAGCTGGTATTGCCTCTTGCCCAGAGGGTAGAGCTGTAGATAGTATAATTTTTGCTGTGCTGTATGGGCACAGTTGCTGTTTCCTGTTAGGTGGGAAAGAGAAAACCCCTCACCACTCAATACACACACAAGAAAATAAAAAAGAATAAAGAAACAAGGAACCAACAATGAAAAACAAAAATAATAAAGAAAAAAAGAAATAGAAACAGGCAGCAGCCAGGAAAAAATAATATATTAACTATAAAGAGCAAACAGAAACAAGGAAATGGAAGAGAAAAATAAAAGGAAGGAAGAAAAAAAAAAACAACTTAGAAAAACCAGAGAGAGGGGAGATGAAAAAAAAAAAGAGTAGTAAAAGGGGAAATGAGAACCAGAAAGAAGAAAGAAAAACAAAAGCAAAAGAAAGAATAAACAAAGAAGTGTGTATTTGAGACCATTAGAAATCTTCAGATACTTGGCCTGACCTGAAGTTAAATACAATATCCCTGTTAGTGACATGAAGCTGTAGAGCCAAACAAACATAAGAAAAACATCCTGAAAAGAAATTATTCTCTGTTGATTACCACCCAGGATGACGTCATTTTGGAAAGCTGAGCACATTTAATGTGCGAGGATAAAACTCATCCATATTTTGTACTCTTTCCATGTCTTAAACTCTGGGAACTTGAAATTTCAGTTAAGACTTTAAAGTCTTCAGATCTGAAAGTTTTGCATTCCCAACTAAAAAGCTAAACTCAAAATTGGTTTGGGGGAAAATAGTTATCTTTTGGACCTCTTTGTTCTCGCTTTGCAGAGAATTTTTGTATGCTTGTTTATTCTCATCTCTTCATTATGTTTGCTTCTTTCTTTCTTTCTTTCTTATTTTGGTTTCATATATTAAATGTTTCATCTCTGTATTTATTTTCTGAATTGATTCCCTAGAATTTTAAGTAAGAGACAAAGAAGTGTTTCTCAAAAAAAAAAACAACCCATTTAAAAAAAATGTCAACTCACTGTCATAAATGCATTTTACATTTTAGAATACATAGGAGGGAGTTTCAATATGTTTGTGGACAAATAGAATCAAAAGATAATAGAAATTTTCCATAAACTTTTTGAAGCCCCTTGTATCTTTAAGGAGCTTTGGTGGCATAATAATTAAATACTTGGTTGCTAATTGAAAGCTATCAGAAAGTAATTCAAAACCATAAGAGGTTCTTCAGGGAGAGAGACCTCATAATTTGCTCTTGTAAACAGTACAGAAGTAAGCTGAAAGAAAGAAAAGTAAGTCACAACAAAATGCCACCATTTCTGGGAGGGACAGATCCATCTTAGATTTTGGGTATTGTTGGTAAGTGCTGTCAAGTCAGTTCTGACCCATAGCGACCCTGTAAGAGTTCCTGAGGAGCGTCTGGTGAGTTTAGTGAGGCTGCATTCAGTTTGATTGAATGGCTAATAATAGCAATAATGTTATTATTTAATGAAGGCTTATAATTTTCCAGGCAAGTGAGAAAACATTTACATAAATTATCTCTCAGCCTCAAATCAACCTTGAAAGACTAGTTTTTCCTTTTATAGATAAACCGCATCTCAGATTAATTTATTCATTCATTCAGGAGAAATCATTTTAATGAGTGCTTACTATGGAGTCCTGGTGTGGCGCTGTAGAATAAGCACTGGACTGCTAACCAAAAGGTCAGTGGTTCAAACTCACACGCTGCTTCTCGGAAACCCTATACTATCTAGGCAGCACTTAACAAGAGCAGCTATGGAATAAACACTGAATTAGACACTGGGGCTAGAACTCAGAATCACATTTAGTCCTTGCCCTTAGTAAATGTATGGGCTGATGGAGAATCTGGCTGTTCAACAATCAATGACAACAATCAATTGTTTCTGACTCATAGAGACCCTGTATAGAGGGTCTAGAGTAAACCCCGCAGGGTAAGAAGACACTGAAGATGGGTTAGCAAGGGAGGTGAGCAGAGAAATCTCAGGTTTTTTCTGAACCCCAGTTGACCTGAAATCACTATCCCCCACCCTCTTACCTCTGATGAATGAGCAAACCCAGGACAACTCCTCCACATCCCCATAAGTATTTTCTGCCCTCAGGTTTTTTAAACCAGCAAATGCAAATATTCAGAAATCATGAGCTTCTTAACAGGAATCCCTCTGAGAAGCGATGTACTAAAAGTAGGAGGACCATGCAGTTTATTGCCCCAACCAAGACATATTTGAGAGTGAAACCAGAAAAAACAATAGCAACCCACTGCCATGGAGTTAATTCTGACTCATAGTGACCCTATATAGGGTTTCTAGACTGTAAATCTTTATGGGGTCAGATAGCCTCATCTTTCACCTGAGGTGTAGCTGCTGGGTTTGAACTGTAGACCTTGAAGTTAGCAGCCTGATGTCTACCTCATAGGATCATTAGGTTTCCTTCTGAGAGTGAAAAGGTCCCTTAAAGGATTCTGCAAGGATGATAGATTCATTGGCACAGTAATCCTGGAACACAGGTTCAAGCTACATAAACCTACGGAATGCTCTAATGATGAGATCTTAATTCAACTGGAAGGCTGGTCAGTAGCAACCACATTTGGAGGAGAGTAGTTCCTTGTGGATCATAATAAAATATAGATAACATTGTGAAGAACGGATATTCCAGAACATTTCATTGTGCTCATGAGGAACCTGTACCTAGACCAAGAAACAGTCATTCAAACAGAACAAGAGGATACTAAATGGTTTAAAATCAGGAAAGGTGTGTGTCACGGTTGTATTCTTTCACCATACTTATTCAATCTGTATGCTGAGAAAATAATCCAAGAAACTGGAATGTATGAAGAAGAAAGCAGCATCAGGATTGGAGGAAGATTCATTAACAATCTGAGATATGCAGATGACACAACCTTGCTTGCTGGAAGTGAAGAGGACTTTAAATTACTGATGAAGATCAAAGCCTTCACCATGGATTGCACCTCAATTAAAAAAAAAAATCCTATCAACTGAACCAATAAATAACATCATGATAAGAAAAGAAAAAAATTGAAGTTGTGAAAAAAAATCATTTTGCTTGGATCCAAAATTAACACTCTTGGAATCAGCAGTCAAGAAATCAAACAATGTATTGCGTTAGTCAAATCTACTGCAAAAGACCTCTTTAAAATATTACAGAACAAAGATATCAACTTGAGGACTAAGACGTGCCTGCCTGACTCAAGTCATGGTGTTTTCAATCATCTAATATGCATGTGAAAGTTGAACAATGAATAAGGAAGACTGTAGAATAATTGAAGCATTTGAATTATAGTACTGGAGAAGAATATTGAAAGTACCATGGACTGCCAGAAGAACAAACAAATCTGTCTTGGAAGAAGTACAACCAAAATGTTCCTTAGAAGCCAGGAAAACTTCCTTTCTTGTACTTTGGAGAAAGGATAACATGCTTGACAAAGTAGAGGGTCAGCTAAAAAGAGGAAGACACACAACATGATGGATTGGCACAGTGACAGAAACAGTGGGCTCAAACGTAACAACTGTGAGGATGGTGTAGGGCCAGAGAGTGTTCTGTTGTGCATAGGTCGCTATAAGTCAGCACTGACTTGACACACCTAATAACAACAATTCCTTCGTCTCCCTAAAGCGTCTCACTAAGCAGCCAGGTGACTAACTTCTGAGCCTACTTTTCTCATCTCAAGGAGGTTGCCTGACAGTGGTGACAGGGGTGCGGGTATTTGTTTTAGCAGCAATTCCAAAAGTCCCTTGGGAATAATTACCAGAGTGAGGATACCAGTCAGGGGAACACCTCAAAAGAGTAGCTCCCACATAGGGTGGGGGCCACCCCTGCTGGTGACTGGAGTCCAGCAATCCCACTGATGGAGTTGGGAGCAAGCCCCAGTCATGGCTTGCTGATGCATGGTTGGACTGAAGAAAGAACTCATTGAATTATTCATGTAAAAGTGCGGCATCCAAAAGCCAGGTCTGAGAAAGTCTGCTGAGAGCAGAGTTCTGGCAGGAAACCAGGCCCAAAAGGTGCAGCAAAGGCCTCCCAGGATCTGTCACAATGTGTCACTCCAGAGACAGATGGGAACTCAGCTTTTGTCTGTTTGCTTGTGGGTTGGTATCAGAGGTGCCTGAGCCTTGGCTCAGCTCTTTGGGAGCAGGAAAACCCAGACCTGTTTGACCCGAGGCACCTATACCAGGACATTGTCAAGGCTCCAGGCTTCTTAGAATCTCTCTGTAATTCTAGGGACTAGATGCCTTGGGCCTAATCTTATTCTTCCCCTCCCAGCTGAGTGGTGGTTGTGTGCCACAGCGTTGGTTCTGACTCAGCAACCCTATATGGCGTTTCTGAGTCTGTAAATCTTCATGGGAGCAGAAAGCCTCATCTTTCTCCCACGGAGTAACTGGTAGGTTCAACTGGTAGGTTTGAACTGCTGACCTACAGTTAGCAGCCCAACTCATAATGTACTACACTCTCAGGGCTCCTTTCTCCATTGGGTAAAGAGATGGTAAAGACCACCAACTTCGGACAACACTTATTGTCTGCCTACATTGACATAACTCTTGGCAACAGTTCAAAGTATTATTATCTTCAATTTACAGATAAGGAAACTGAGGCAAGGGGTGTTGTTAGATGCCTGTAATTCTAGTCCCTAGAATTATAGTGGATTCTGACTCAGAGGGTCAATGTAGAACTGCCCTGTAATGTTTTCTTGTCCATACAATAATCTTTATGGACACAGGTCTTTCTCCCATAGAGCTACCAGGTGTGTCTAAACTGCCATCATTTTGGTTACTAACAGAATGCTTAACCATTGTGCCACCAGGGCTCATGAAGCATAGAGTAATTATGACATTTGCTCCCAGTTGTCAGGCTTTGAACCTGATCTGATTCTAGAAGCTGAGCATTTGACCACGACCCTACGCTGCCTCCATTATATGAATTACAAGGTGTGGATAAATGCAGTATCACCTCCCCAGAGGTTGTGGTATTGAAGTGGGATAGGCCTTTTACAGCGTGGGCACAGTGCCGGCATGCAAAACAATGTCAGTTGTTGTTAATGTGATTCATTACCTTCTCTTCTGTGGCCTGGCTACTCATTCTGTTTCTTCTCAGCCAACTTCAGACAATTTTCTGATTGATCTTGCATTAGGATATGTTGTCCATTTGGAATGTATGGAGGACAATGAACAGTGAAGCTCAAACACGCTGTAGGGGAGCTGGAGACAGAGAAGCAGATGAGCAGGGATTCTCTGCTCACTTAGATAGGACGCCCAGGATTCCTTCAAGAATTAAAGTTCAAGTATGGTCCTCAAGCAAAGAGTTTAGAGAAGTTCCTCCATGCCTTTGCTTAGCTGTAAAATAAGCATTTTTATAGAAACAGCAGGAGTCTCTGAATCGTGCAAAGATGGTTAATGTGCTTGGTTGCTAACCAAAAGATCGGGTTAAAGTTCTACCAGAGGGACCTTGAAAGAAAGGCCTGATGAACTACTTCTGAAAAATTAGTCATAGAGCACATTATACTCTGTCACACATGAGGTCACACCATGAGTTGGGGTCCACTTGATGGCAACTGATTTTATAGCAATAACAGCAAAAGTGAACCCTCCTGCTTTACTTTTGTGTGTGTGACTTACATACATACATGGAAAACATACCTAAACTCTCATAGTATAAGCTTTCTATTTCTAAGACTCTCACAGTATAAAGCAGGGCTTCAAACTGGTTTGAATCAAGCTAGTTATCGCTGACAAAGTAAAATAAGATAGACCCAAATTTTAAAAATTTGAGTGAAGTGGAATGATAGCCAGAATGGGGAAAATTACAGGTTGAAGCCCTAACATGGGAGCCTTGGAAGTCTTAACGAGCCCTTCCAGGAGCCCGATACAGGAGACTGGATTATTGCCGGGACAGTGGAGAGTGATACACATTCAAAGCAGCACAGTTGGCTGCCATCTTTGAGTGGGGCACCATTGCTTGTGAGATTTGGTAGCCATGCATCATACATATGCCCTTGATTTCTAGGAGGGAGAGTAAGTTTCTAGCAGAGCATCAATCTGTAAACTTTCCTGTTCTGCTTATCATTCTGGTTCTCCCACATTTTACAAGTTTGGGTCTGTGTTGTTTTTTTTCATTGGCCATGACTGAACCAGGAAGAACTGGTTCTGGGTTCTGTTACAAAGGAAGCAAAGAGTTTTCCTTTATGGGCAGGGGCAGATGTGTATGTGAAGTGTCGTTCTACCATCCTGATACCTCCTCTCCAGATCTAAAGCTGAGACAAGATGGTTCTCCCAAGAAATGCCTCAGAGAAAGTCCTGTGCTTGTTCCCTTACACATCAAGGTATTCTTGAATCATCTCCAAGCTGATGTGCCCCACAGAAGCAATCCAGTCCCTCTGTTGGGGGAAGTTTCCCACTCACCCACCTCACAAAGAAGATACATAGAGGATTTCCAATTTAGGAGCCTGTGGATGGGGAAGCTGTGGGACTCTCATTTCTCTTCCTTTCTTCAGCCCTGTTCCACTCAGCTATTTTGTTTGGTAATTAGGGCGCTGGAGGCCCAGGGACCCTACACTTATCCAGTTACCCACAGTGTTTTCACCAAGGCTTCGAACAGGTTCATTCCAGTTTGACTCCCTGCCGAGAATGTGCATTTTCTATCCCAGAAATATTGAATCAGAATCTTTATTTTAACAAGATTCCCAGGTGATTCATATAGACCCCAGGGGATTATTAAGTATACACAAGACACATACATGTATAAATTACATATATGGAGTCCTGGTGTGGTGGTATAGGATAAGCACTGGACTACTAACTGAAAGGTTGGTAGTTCAGTGTCTCTATGAGGTGAGACTCACTTGACAGAACTTAACAACAACACATATGTGTATATATAACATATATCCAGCTATATGTGTGTGTGTGATACATACAGGTATACATACATACCAATGCAAGTATTCCTGTGCTCTAATTCAATACTCTTATGTTTATGGCCCAGTTTGAATTGTCCCAGTCTTGACCTCAGTACTCTGAATGGGCTGCTGGCACTGTGGGAGGAATAGAGCAGAAAGGGTTGGGTACAGTGGGCTGCTTCTGAGAATGTTCACCCCAGAGGTCTGAGGAGAACTAATGGGACACAGAACCCCTTTCAAACTACAGACCTGGAGGACTAAAGACCAGTGAAAACAGTATGAAAGTCAGTAACCCAAGGCTTCTCTTGATGTTCACGACAGCTCTGGTCAGGGTTAGCTGTTGGAACGGATCCTCCAGAGAACCTGAAGTTGTATAACAGTTCACAGGCTCAAGCATCTTTACTCCCATATTTGAGCTCAGGTATTCATGGATGCCACCACTCATCTGTCAGTTTGTCGTACTGTGGTGGCTTATGAGTTGCTGTGATTCTGGAAGGCAGGCCACAGGTATTTTAAATACCAGTAGAGTCACCCACGGTCGACAGATTTCAGCTGAGTTTCCAGATGAAGACAGACTAGGAAGAAGGAGAGATGGACTTCCTCTGAATATTTGGTGGTAGTGGTGGTGGTAATGTGCCGTGGAGTTGGTTCCAACTTATAGCGACTCTGTACTGGGTTTCTGAGGCTATAAATATTTATGGGAGCAGAAAGCCTCATTTTTCTCTCGTGGAACAGCTGGTAGTTTCAAACTGTTGACACTGAGGTTAGCAGCCCGATTTATAACCACTATGCTACCAGAAAGCTCTGAATATTTAGTCACTGAAAACCTTCTGAATAGCAGTGTTAGCACCAGAATTTTGAATATTTAAATATGCTGAAGAGCAACAGAATATTGTCAGATACAGTGGCTGTCAGATGAGGCCCTCAGGTTGGAAGGAACACAAAATACAACTGGGTAAGAGCTGCCTCCTCAAAGTAGAGTTTACTGTGATGATGCAAATGGAATAAAGCTCTCAGGACCTTCATTTGTTGATGGGGCACAACTCAAAATAAAGAGAGACAGCTATAAACAGCCATTAATAATCAGAACATGGAATGTAAGAAGTATGAATCTAGGAAAACTGGAAATTGTCAAAATGAAATGGAATGCATAAACATCGATATCGTAGGCATTAGTGAGCTGAAATGGACTGGTATTGGCCATTTTGAATCTGACAATCACATGGTTTCCTATATCAGGAATGCCAAATTGAAGATGAATAGCATCACATTCATCATCAAAAAGAACACATCAAGATCTGTCTTGAAGTACAACACAGTATGTGATAGGATAAGACCCATACGCCTACAAGGAAGACCTGTTAATATCACTGTAATTCAAATTTATATACCAACCACTAAAGCTAGTGATAATGAAATTGAAGAATTCTACCAACTTTGCCAGTCTGAAATTGTTCAAACATGCAATCAAGATGTATTGATAATTACTGGTGATTGGAATGCAAAGATTGGAAACCAAGAGGAAGGAATAGTAGTTGGAAAATATGGCCTTGAAGATAGAAATAATTCTGGAGGTCATGTGATAGAATTTTGCAAGACCAATGATTTCTTCATGGAAAATCCCTTTTTTAAATAACATAAATGATGGTAATGCACATAGAACTCACAGATAGAATACACAGAAATCAAATTGACTACATCTATGGAACAAGACGGTAGAAAAGCTCTATATCATCAGCCAAAACAAGGACAGGGGCAGACTGTGAAACAGACCATCAATTGTTCATATACAAGTTCAGACTGAAGTTGAAGAAAATGAAAACAAGTCCACGGGAGCCAAAATATGATCTTGAACATACACTACCTGAATTTAGAGGTCATTTGAAGAACAGATTTGATACATTAGACACTAAAGACCAAAGACCAGAATATCTGTGGGATGACATCAGGAACATCATACAAAAAGAAAGCAAAAGGTCATTAAGAAGACAAGAAAGATGAAAAAGTCCAAAATGAATATCAGAAGAGACTCTGAAACTTGCTTTCCAATGTAGAGATGCTAACAGAAATGGAAGAAATGAGGTAGAAGAGCTAAACAGAAAATTTCAAAAGTCAATTCAAGAAGACAGAGTCAAATATTATAATGAAATGTGCTAAGACCTAGAGTTAGAAACCAAGAGGGAGGAACATACTCAGAATTTCTCAAGCTGAGGGAACTGAAAAAAAATTCAAGTCTTGACTTGAAATATTGACCGGTTCTATGGGGAAAATATTGAATGATATAGAAAGCATCAAAAGAAGATGGAAGGAATACACAGATTCACTGTAACAAAAGAAATAGTCATTGTTCAACCATTTCAAGAGGTAGCATGAGATCAAGAACCAATGATACTGAATGAAGAAGTCCAAGGTGCATTGAAGGCACTGGCAAAGAACAAGGCACCAGGAATTGAAGGAATACAACTGAAATAATTCAACAAACTGATGTGACACTGGAGGCACTCACTCATCAATTCCAAAAAATTTGGAAGACAACAACCTGGTCAACTGTAATACATCCATATTTATGCCCATTTTAAAAAAAAAGAGAGGTGACCCAACAGAATGCGGAAGTAATGGGGCAATATCATTAATATCACATGCAAGGAAAATTTTGCTAGCGATAACACAAAAACGACTGCAAACATACATTGACAGAGAACTTTCAGAGGTTCAAGCCGGATTCAGAAGAGGCCATGGAACAGGGGATATCATTGCTGACGTCAGATTGATTGTGGCTAAAAGCAGAAAATACCAGAGATGTTTATCTGTGCTTTATTGGCTATGCAAAGGTTTTCAATTGTGTGGATCACGATAAGCAGAGGGCAACATTGCAGAGAATGAATATTCTGGAACACTTAATTGTGCTCATGAGAAACCTGTACATAGAGCCAGAAGCAGTTGTTCAAACAGAACAAGGGAACACCAAATAGTTTTAAATTAGAAATGGTGTGTACCAGGGTTGTATTCTTTCATCAAACTTAATCAATTTGTATGCTGAGCAAATAATCTGAGAAACTGGATTATGTGAAGAAAAACAGGCCATCAGGATTGGAGGAAGACTCATTAACAACCTGCAATATGCAGATGATACAACCTTGCTTGCTGAAAGCAAAGAGGACTTAAAATACTGATGAAGATCAGAGACCACAGCCTTTCGTATGGGTTGCACCTCAGTGTAAAGAAAAAAAATCCTTACCACTGGACAAATAAACAACATCCATGTTGTTGTTGTTAAGTGCCATTGAATCGTTTCTTACCCACAGTGACCCTGTATAGGGTTTTCAAGGAGTGGTTGGTGAGCTTGAACCACCAACATTGAGGTTCAAACCAACTTGGCAGTCCAGCATATTAACTCACAGCACCACATAATGACTCCATATAAGTAGAGAAAAGATTGAAGTTGTCAAAGACTTCATTTTACTCAGATCAACCATCCACACTCATGGAAGCAGCAGTCAAGAAATCAAATGACATATTGCATTAGGCAAATCTGCTGCACAAGACCTCTTTAAAGTGTTGAAGAGCAAAGATGTCATTTTGAGAAGTAAGTGTGCTTGATCCAAGCTGTGGCATTTTCAATATTTTCATATGTATGTGAAAGTTGGACAGTGAATAAGGAACACCATAGAAGAATTGATGCATTTGAATTATGGTGTTGGAGGTGAATGCGCTGTGGTCCTGGTGTGGTGCTGTGGGTTAATGTGCCAGACTGCAAAGCCGTTTGAACTACAAGGTTGGCGGTTCAAACTCACCAACTGCTCCTCGGAAACCCTATACAGGGTCGCTATGGGTCAGAATCGACTCAACGGCACTTAGCAACAACAACAAAAGGTGAATAATAAAAGTACCACATACTGCCAAAAAAACAAACAGATCTGTGTTGAAAGAAGTACAGCCAAAGTGCTCCTTGGAGGACAGCATAGCCAGATTTTGTCTCTCATAATTTAGACATCTTTTCAGGAGGGACCAGTCCCTAGAGACAGACATCGTGCTTGGTAAAATGGAGGGTCAATGAAAAAGAGGAAGATCCCCAATGAGATGGATTGGCACAGTGGCGGCAGCAATGGGCTTAGGAGTAGAAATTGTGAGGTTGGAGTGGGACTGTGCAATCTTTCGTTCTGCTCTGTGTAGGGTCGCTATGAGTCGGTACTGACTTGATGGCACCTAACAACAACAAATTCATGGAGGGAGGGCATTGGTGGCTCAGTGATAGAGTTCTCATCTGCCATGTGGAAGATGCAGATTTGATTCTAGGCCAGTTCCTCTCATGTCCAGTCATCAATCATCTGTCAGTGGAGGGTTCTGTGTTTTTTTCAGCAGAAGTTTGTTTTCAGACTAACATGAACTAGAAAGGCATGAGGGTCATCTTCTGAAAACCAGCCAATGAAAACTGTGTAGATCACAATGGTATGATCTATAATCAACCACAGGGATGGTGCAAGCCGGGGCAGTGTTTTACCCTCTTGTGAATCAAGTCACTATAAATCGGAAGCCAATTCAAGGCGGCTAACAATAACAACTCTAATGGCTGAAGCCAATTTGTCTCTCTCCAAAAATGTCTACAAAGAGGAGAAAAAAGGAACTAGGAAAGATGGGGAAACAAAAGAAACAAAGAAAGGGAAACTAATACCAAATAAACATTCAGAAAAAATTCAGGGAAAGTTGATCTGAATGATAAAATCGTATGTTTTGTGTTTAGAGCAAAAAATATGTTTCTGTGTGTATAGTAACCGCTAAACTTAAGAATACCAAATGAAATTTCCCTTTTTTGTTTCAACTTTCCATTCTCGCTTTCTTCCCTACAAAAGCTCAGTTTGACAATCTGAAGTGCAACACAGTGTCTACAGTCATATTATGTCAACTTTGATGGACCCAGGTGGATAGAACTCAACACTTCTTGGTGGGAAGAATCTTTTGGGACTTGTGGGTCCCAGGTATGATGTCTCATGGAGCTAGTCTGATTTACCTGGAACTGGTGAAGACTGGCTAGTTCTGAAAACCTGGCTTTTAGCAAAGAAAGTCCGGATTTCACTAAGAGATAAATCTGAGCACATTTTATCATTTTGTGTCGTTTATTTGGTATTAACATAACTAGACAAGAAGGGAGGAGGCTGACCTCAAAGAGATAAAGATTATTCTCCTTGGGACTAGAGGGCCCAATACCTCTTTGCTTTATTTGTGCCTAGAATACCAGAAGAGCTCATTCCAGTCCTGTAAAGGGTCACAAATACCCCACACTCCTTGTAGTAACTGTTTCTATGAACTTGTTTCAGAGAAAAACAAGCTGCTTACTACTGATACAAGACACCTTGTTTTTATTTTTCCAAAAGTAGGCATAAAAGTTTAGAGTCTGGTTTTCCTGGTGCCAAAACCAAATCCTAGTACTTCTTGCTCCAGGCTCAATTGTCTCCAACCCTCAAAGTAATTCCACTGCAACAAGGGGAGTGGAGAGAGACTGGCTTCGCCTTCCTTTCAGTTAGTTGTCTTAGATTTTTTTCCCCCAGAGCATGATGATCCTCCATGCCAACAGATGACCAGCATCTGGTCCCCTGCCACTGTGTCCCTCTCCTCTTTAACTCTTTCCACCCCAGCTTCAAATTACTTTCCCAAACAATAATTAGTTTCCTGGAGGCAAATGAAGCTTAAGGTCCTGCAGGGCTAAAATTGTGTGTCACGTGTCAGTTTGTGATATTAAATATACCTGAGCACCACCCAGATTTCAACAGATGAGTAATTATCCTACTCCTAAAACCTGATGGCTGGATGGAGGAATGGTGTAGGGTGAAGATTCAAAGAACAGCTGCAGGGCCCAGACATGCTGTCCTGGGCCTGCTAATAATAGTTCACTCCTTGAGCGCTCCCTCTGCCAGATGTGCCAAGCATTTATATCTCAAGTAATCCTCACAGCAACTCTGGAAAGTGCAGGTGAATCCCATATTGATGATGGAGAAACTGCAGCTCTGAGAGGTGGACTCATTTGCCTAAAGTCCCACGACCAGTAAGTGATGAAAGCAGGTTGGAACCAGGGCTTCAAACCCAGTTCATTCTAGTTTGACTTCCTGCTAAAGATTTGCCTTTCTGGTGAAAATGCAAATTCTCAGAATGGGGGCCAACCCAGAATGAACTGAAGCCCTGGTCTGTGTGATAGGGAAAGCAGCTACTTGCATAAACACCACCACCAGCCAGCATCAAGCTATCTTCTCCCTCAGCCACACAGCCAGATATGCAGCCTGCTAGATCTGGGGTCGCCCCTCCCATCTGCTTCTCCTTGATAGTTACATTTCTCTTTCACTGCTGTGTGTCTAGTGGCTTATGCATCTAAAGGATTACTCACCATTTTTTGTGTTTTTTTTTTTAAATGATCACAGTTGTATTTTGAATGCTTAGCTGCTCCATGGATGAAAGATGAGGCTGTGTGTGCCCATAAAGATTTAGTGTCAGAAAACCTATATAGGGTTGTTATAAGGTGTAGATTCGATGGCAGTGGATTTGGTTTTAGGATACTATATGCCAAGAAGTCCTTGTGTGGCACTGTAGGGTAAGCACCGGAATGCTAACTTCAACGTCAGCAGCTCAAACTCACCAATTGCTTCTCAGAGACCTTCAACAGTGTTGGTATGAGTCGTAACCGACTTGACAGCACTTCACAACAACAAATGAACCAAAGGAACCCTGGTAGTTGAACACTTGGCTGGTAATCGATACATGTATAAACTCTTTCTACCCTTTTAATTTTAACTGCAAAGCTGGTTTGAACTGCAAGGTTGGCAGTTCAAACCCACCAGCTGCTCCTCGGAAACCCTATACAGGGAACCAACTCAACAATACTTAGCAACAACAACAATTCTTTTAACAGCATGAAGTGGGCAGTGCTGTTATCTCCATTTGCAGATGATGAAACGGAGGCCCAGAAAGGTGAAGCTACTTGCCCATCACAGTGATGAGTAGCAGGTTGGAATCTAGGCTGTCCACTGTCTTAACTGCTATGCCATAGTGATTCTAGCCTGAGTCTGTGTGCTCATTCATCTCTTCCAGGGCATTGCAACATAAGTCAGGGTCAGTTACTGCTTCCAGACTGGCTCTTGGCTATAGCACTGTAACGTTATCAAGTTCCCAGGTGAGCACGATGCTATTTTAGGTATTCGAGGCAAGAGCACACGGTGCTGCAGATGCCCTCACAGAATAGCTTTTAGTGATTCACTCTCTTCTCTTGCTCTCTGGGCATTGTAACTTAGTTTCTAATATTACCAAATGGGAGAGGTAGCCACGTTGGGTGGCATCACTGCCTATTTGTAGAACATTCAGTCAGCCATCCAGAAAGATGCAGAGTTGAACACCCTGGCAGGGACCGTGTTAAGGGTCACTCACAGGAATGTGCTAACTCCAGAGCTTAAGAAGAAACTTGGAGGAAGTTAGGATAATAATAACCCATTAACCCATTGCCATCAAGTGGATTGCAACTCACCAAGACCCTATAGAACAGGGTTTCCAAGGTTGTAATCTTTATGGAAGCAGACTACAGCCTCTTTCTTCCTTGGAATGACTGGTTAGTTCAAACTACCAATCCTGTGGCTAGCAGCCAGATGCTTACTCACTGTACCACCAGGCCTCCTTAGGATAATAATAGCTAATGCTAATAAAGCCCTCAGGCCGTGCCAGCCCTGCTCTAAACACATGCCAGAAACCATCTCACTCAATCCTCACCTCTATCTTCTGGTGTAGGCCCTTTACTTATCAACCCCCTTTTGGTTAAATGTTTGGCTGCTAACCTCAAGGTCAACGATTCAAACCCACCAGCCTCTCTGAGGGAGAAAAGGGAAGTTGCCTGTTCCCTGAAGATTTACAGTCTCAGAACCCCTAAGGAGCAGTTCTGCTCTGTCCTTGTTGTTAGGTACCATAGAGTCAGTACCAACACATAGCGATCTTATGCCCAACAGAACAAAACACTGCCCTATCCTGTGCCAACTTCACAATTGCTGCTACACCTGAGCCCATTGCTGCTGCCACTGTGCCAATACATCTTATTGGGGGGGTTTCCTCTTTTTCACTGACCCTCCACTTTACCAAGTATGATAGCCTTCTCCAGAGACTGGTCCCTTCTGACAATATGTCTAAAGTATGAGAGACAAAATCTGGCCATGCTGAACTCGAAGGAGCACTCTGGTTGTACTTCTTCCAACACAGATTTGTTTGTTCTTTGGGACTCCACAGTACTTTCAGTAGTCTCCTCCAACACCAGAACTCAAATGGACAGACTTTGTCTTCTCAAGCTGTCCTTTGAAATTCTCTCTTCACTTCTTTAATTTTCTCATGTTTTAGCTTACCTATGCTCAAAAGAAAGTTTCAGAGTCTCTTCAGACATCCAAGACATCCATTTTGGTCTTCTTTCTTTCCTATCTTTTTAGTGACCTTTTGCTTTCTTTCTGTATGATGTTTCTGATGTCATCCCATAACTCTTCTGTTTTTCTGTCGTAAGTGTATAATGCATAAATTCTGTTCTTGAGCTGGTCTTTAAACTCAGGTGGGATATATATTCAAGGTCAGACAGTGTGGTGATTCCAGATGATAATCACTGGACTGTGAACCACTAGGTGGATGATTTGAGCCCACCAGCCACTCTGCAGTAGAAAGATGAGGCTTTCTGCTCCCATGAAGACTTACAGCTTCAGAAACCCTATACAGGATCAGTATGAGTTGGAACTGGCTCGATGGCACTTAACAACAACAACATACTCAAGGTCATATTTTGGCTTCTCTTATGGACTCTCTTATGTATACATGTGTGTACTGTATGTATACATGAGAATCTTCTGAGGCTCTTGTTAAAATCTAGATTTTAATTCAGTGTATTTGGGATGGAAAGGTAATTCTCAGCAGGGGTTGAACTAGGATGAACCATTTTGACCCCTTTTTGAAAGGGTGAGCATCCTTTCAAAAGGTTAGTATGAATAACATGACTCTGGTAGCATAGCAAATTGGGCTGCTCACCTCAAGGTCAGCAGTGCAAAACTACCAGCTGTTCCCTGGGAGAAAGATGAAGCCTTCTGTTTCTGTAAATCTGCCTTGGAAACCCTACTCAGGGTCACTATGAGTCAGAACTGACTCCACAGCACACCACCATCACCACTTTATTTTAAAAAATAAAGTTTAAAAACCTATGCAGAAAGTTTTGTGGGGTTTAATCTTTCAGCAGTTTATAATTCCATTAGCATTTACCGCATCTAACCTACAGAGAGGAATGCTATGTGAAAAACTCCCTTGACTCTTTAACCTGGAGCTAAAAACACCATTATCCCACTCCTTGGAGCTTTTCCAAAGTGAATCTGTCCACACTTAGTTACTTTTGGATCCTACCTGTTGCTACAGCATCACTGTGCTAAGTTAGTAAGGAATGTGACATGTCCTGACTTTCAAAGCTTTCACATTTACATAGCCCATAAACTCGATCTTGTGCTCCTTGGTAGAAGGCCACATCTGTTTCAAGCACTTAAGCATAAAAAAAAGTGAGCCAAGGATATCTGGCTACAGTTTAAACTGCAATCATTATTTAGACAGGGCAAGAGCCAATTGTAGTGTTTAAACTTCATTATTATTTAGGTAGGGACACAGCCAAGTTTACAGAATTCTGGAAGGCAAGCTTAGCCTCAAGATACCTTAGCAGTTGTTCTATATGACTGAGTATGAAAATTTAATTCAGAGCAAATGGTTAACCAATTAATAACCTGAGTTTTTTCTATAGACTAGAAATACTTATATAAAGTTGAGTAACGCATAATTCCTGTTCTCATAAGGCTGAGAGTCTAGTCAATTGTAGAAGTGATGCCAATAAAGTAAAATAATGAGTCTCTGAGTTGTTGTTGTTGTTGTTAAGTGCCCTGTGTCACTTGCAACTCATAGCGACTTTATACGCAACAGCAACAGAAAAAAGCACTGCTCAGTCCTGAGACATCCTCACAATCATTGTTAAGCTTGAGGCTTTTGCTGCTGCCACTATGCCAATTCATCTTGTTGGCATTTCCTCTTTTCCATTGACCCTCCACTTTACCAAGTATGATGTCTTTCTCCAGGGACAAAACC
>NW_006408519.1:2659177-2660786 GCF_000296735.1 Chrysochloris asiatica
TAATCCAGATTCTCAGATTATTTGCTCAGCATTCAGATCAAATAAGTATAGTGAAAGAATACAACGTGGCGGCACACCTTTCGTGATTTTAAACCACTCAGTGTCTACTTGTTCTGTTTGAACTACTGCCTCTTTGTCTATGGACAGATTCCTCATGGGTACAATTAGCTCCAGAATGCTCATTCTTCATAGTGCTGTCCAAAGCTTGGCATGATCCAAAAGTTGAAAGTTTTTGCATGGTCAATAAAGCACAGGTAAACACCTCTCTGATCGTCTCTGCTCTCAGTCAGGATCCATCTGGCATCAGCAATGATATCTACCCCTTGTTCCATGTCCTTGCTGGAATCCAGCTTGAACCTCTTGCAGTTCACTGTCAGTTTATGGTTGCAGTTGTTTTTTAATTATCTTTAGCAAAATTTATTTGCATATGATACTAATGATATTATCTGATGATTTCCACATTCTGTTGGGTCACCTTTGTTTGAAATGGCACAAATATGGATTTTTCTAATCAGTTGGCCGGAAGCTATCTTCTAAATTTGTTGCTTCCAATGCTGCATCAGTTTGTTGAAAGATTTCCATCCGTATTCCATCAATTCCTGGAGTCTTGCTCTTTACCAATACCTTCAGTTCACCTTGGACTTCGTTCTTCAGTACCATTGGCTCTTGATCATATGCTACCTCTTGAAATAGTTGAACATTGTCCATTTCATTTTAATACAGTGACTTTGTGTATTCCTTCCATCTTCTCTCTGGGTAGTGCAAATGGTTAATGCACTCAGCTGCTAGTCTATGCACTGGTTCGAGTCCACCTGGGGGCACCTGGATGAAAGGTCTGGCAATCTATTTCCAAAAAAAAAAGCAGCCACTGAAACCTCTACGGAGCACAGAAAATCCTATGGAGACTAACAGTGGGGTCTCAGTCAGAGATACATGAAAGAAATACTCAGGAAAACGGCATCTGAAACTTTAATGACAAGGCACAGCTTGGAGCTAGAGCTCTTATTGGCTACAGTCACCTGTGGCAAAGTGCCCTCAGATTTCCCTACAGTCCCCGAATACAAAACCCACCCAGTGGGAACACAGTCTTAGCTCTTCCAGACACTGCACAACGGTCAATGTTCCATCCATCTGCAGCAACTGAGGCAAGAACAAAAATTAACCAGCAGTAGGCAGTTCAGGCAAGGTTCTGAGCCACCCCAACCAGCTGACTGGATGGACCCAGGGGAAATGACTGACTGAACTGAGGAGTTCCTAACTATGACTATAGGCCCGTGGATGGGGAAACGTCACAGCTGAGCGAACCACCAGGGTTTCTTCTTTTTCTGCCCTAGCCTCAGAGATGCTTACCTTTGAGGATGAGATAGGTTTTGATTTCACATGGTTGGCGCTGAGTTCTTCTTGGTAGGTGAGATGGCTGTGATAATAAAGGAAAAGGACTGAGAGACGAAATCCATTCTAGACACTTTAAGTTCATCTGTGTGTGTCTTCTCAGCTTCCTATTGTAAATTTAAATTTTAATTGAGTTTCAAAGCTGCAAATTACTGAATTCTCGCAAATCTATTCTGCCTTCTGAGATTCACTCTAAACCCCTCCTAGATGTTCTTAA
>NW_006408519.1:2660886-2708611 GCF_000296735.1 Chrysochloris asiatica
GATACAACTTTGTACTCACCAAATACAGTAGTGTTTAACAAACAAAGAAATTTAAATGCCAATAAGAAGTTTGTATTGTTGTATAGAACTATGAGAGGCTACTATTATATAAGGCAAACAATTAGCATTTGATAATTTTACTTTAATAGTTATTATTATAACTAGCATTATGCATGTTAGCTAAGGGCCAGAACCTTACTAATCTGAGTATATGTCTTATCCCTGTGAGGAAGGTACTAGCAAAATCATCATCATCATTCAGATGTTACAGATGAGAAAACTGAGGCCCATAGAGGTTAAGAAACTTGCTTTTAATCAGTTTCCTTATTGGGGTAGTGACCAAAGTACCAATGACTTAAACAAGATAGGAGTTTAATTCTTCCTCATCTAACAGTCTGATAAGGCAGCTCCACATGTTGGGGATCCAGGTAACTTCCTTTTTGCTGCTCTTTCCTCTCTAGGGGCTGCCAACAGAGTGAAGGAGGAGTCAGGAAATGGAGGACACAGCCCACCTTTTTAGGATATGACCTAGAAGTTGTGCTTAAATTCCATTAACCAAAATGCAATAACATGGCCACACCTAGTTGAAAAGGAGGCTAAAAAATGTAGTCTGTATTTGGCAAAGCTTATGCCCTCTCCTCCCATCCCCCATGACCCCCAAATTCAGGAAAGAATGGGAGAAGGATTAATGGGGAACAACTAGCGTTTTCTGTCATAGTTAGAACGGACTCCTGGTATGTGGAGCTCTAGGATCAGCACTGGACTGTGAACCACAGGAACAGCTATTCAAACCCACTAGCTGCTCCTGGGAAATGCTATACACAGTCACTACGAGTGGGAACTAACTTGGTAACACTTAACAACAGTAAGAACAACAGTCATAGTTAGAGGAAGGATTGGAATTCAAATCCAGCAGTTAAATTTCAGACCCAGAACACATAACCATTACATTAATACTACTGTCTTAGAATTAAATGGAGTCCTGATATGGTGCTGTAGGATAAGCACTCAACCATAAGGTCGGTTCAACCGCAAGGTTGGTGGTTCAAACTCACCAGCCGCTGCTCGGGAACACAGGGTCGCTATGAGTAGGAACCAACTCGAAGATGCTTAAAAACAACAACAACTTGAATTAAATGAAGTCTGGTGTTGGTAGGGTCTTCCTAATCCTTCCTTAGCCTGAGACTTTCTTTCAATATTCTACTTTGTCTACATGCATATGCCTATACAGCCAAAATAATTTAAGATTCTTCTAGTGAACATTTCAAAATATATTTGCCTATTGGTGGAGAGTAGGTAAATTTTCCTGCCAGCTTCTCTCTGAAGACTTTTGATTTTTAGCTTTTGAAACAAATCTGATTTCCTCCCTCCTCCTTCCCTCTTTCTCTCTGTTCCCTACCTTTTGGTGAGCTGCCAACTGCCTCACACTTTATGATGTCTGGTAGATGACATCACCATCAGCTTAATGCTTTCCTTGCCACCACACAATATAATTGTTGTTGTTAAGTGCCGTTGAGTCAGTTCTGTAAAGGGTTTCCAAGGAGTGGCTGTTGAGTTTGAACTACCGACCCTGTGGTTCAAACCAACCTGTGGTCTAGTGCATTCTCCTGCACCTCCACACCAGAACTCACAAATAGGATAGGACTTGGAAACAGCTCCCCAATCTTCTATTAACAAGTAGAACAAGCTAGGGAATAGTGGGGTAACAGTTCATAGAAGAGAATCTGAGGGTGTGAGAACATTTAAAGTAAGGATGTATCAAACCTCATGACTTTACCATGATTTGTTGATTTTCATGAAAAGATAAATCTGATGTCATTCATTCCCACTTGCATTTTAGGATTGATTGTTGTTGTTAGCTGCCATTGAGTCAGTGCCAACTCATAGCAGCCTTATGCACAGCAGAACTAAACACTGCCCGGTCCTAGGCCAACCTCACAATTGTCGCCACGCTTGAGCCCATTGATGGCCAATCCATCTCGCTGGGGGTCTTCCTCTTTTTCTCTTTTTCTCTTACCCTCCACCTTACCAAACATGATATCCTTCTCCAGTGACTGGTCCCTCCTGACAACATTTCTGAAGTATGAGAGATGAAGTTTGGCCATCTTGGCTTCCAAGAAGCACTCTGGCTGCACTTCTTCCAACACAAATCTGTTGGTTCTATGGGCAGCCCATGGCACTTTCAATATTCTCCTTCAACACCATGACACAAAAGCACCAATTCTTCTAGGGTGGATTAGTAGCGATTTATCAGAATGGGGAAGTTCCACAATGACCCAGGTATCCACAACTGTCCTATGGCCTCTCTTCTTACCACTGTAAAAGCCATCAAACATCAAGACACTTGAGATGGTTTTTATAAAAGCAATTTTAAGCAAGTATGAATGCACCAGAGCAGTCCTGGGGTGGCTCTCTCAGCTGTGCAGAATGCCACAGCAGTGAGGGAATTGTTTGTTTCTGAGCAAGGGATGCCAATCCCATGACAGACGTTTTCTAAGGCATGTAGCTGGTGGCTGTTAAGTCGGAGTTTCCTGAAATTCATAATGGTCTGTTAGCCAGTGGATGTGAGCAGAGACTGAGCTAATAAGCAGGCTTTCTTTTTCATAGTGTGTTAACAATGCAAAGTACTTTAAAGTCATTATTTCATCTAATCTCAACAATAACTCTTAAGAGATTGGCAGAGACTTCCTGGCAACATAAGAACATCCTAAACGTCATTATTATAAGACAAAGAGCTACCGCATAGCTCAGAACCTGGGTACATCTTAATAAGCAGAAAGCACTTTTAAAGGATGCTGTTTCTTACAAGTTTACCACTCGTCTGTCAGTTTGTCGTACTGTGGTGGCTTCTGTGTTGCTGTGATTCTGAAAGCTATGCCACAGGTATTTTAAATACCAGCAGGGTCACCCATGGTAGGCAGGGTTCAGATGAGCTTCCAGACAAAGACAGACTGGGAAGAAAGAGAGAAGGACTGAAAACCTTATGAAGAGCAGTGGAACAGTGCATTTGAGTTGTGGTGTTGGCAGAGAATTATTGAAAGTACTTCTAAGAGAACAAACAGATCTGTGTTGGAAGAAGTACAGCCAGAGTGCTCCTTGGAAGCCAAGATGGACAGACTTTGTGTGTCATACTTCAGACATATTATCAGGAGGGACCAGTCCCTGGAGAAGGATATCATGTTTGGGAAAGTGGAGAGTCAGAATAAAAGAGGAAGACCCCCAGAGAGATGGATTGGCACATTGGTAGAAATGATGGGCTTAGGCACAGCAACAATTGTGAGGTTAGCCCAGGACCAGGCAGTGTTTTTTTCTATTGTACATAGGGTTGCTATGAGTCAGAACTGACTTGATGGCACTAAACAACAACAACAATTTCTAACAATTATTAATTGAGCCCTTCCTATGGGCCAACACACTGGAAGATATTGGATACCATAGAGAAGCAGGTCATAGTCCCTCCCCTTGATAGCTCTTCAGCTAGAGAAGTCATGAACATTGCTATCTAGCTATGAGATGCTCATCCTGGTGGCACCTGGGGACATGGGGGAAGACAGGGAAGCTTTCAGAGAGTGGTAGGGAACATTTGTGCTGAGCCCTGAAATGTATGGAGGGTTTTGCCTACGTAGAAAGTAAAAGGAGGCTATTTCAGGGAGAGGTAACAGCATATATGGGGTGGGATGTGGGGCAGAGGCATGGACTATAGGATTCAGTGAAAAGTTGTTGGTGGCTAGAACATGGGAAGGGAGAGAGGTGGTGGAGGACCTTGATGGCCGTCCTTGAAGATTTAGAGTTCTTGACAACCAAGAAGGTAGGAAAGAGTAGCTTAACTTGGGTATGAGTTTACTCTGCAAAAGGATTACTGATTTGGGGAACCATCACCCAAAACAAGAGAAATAATCATTTATAGGTAAGTTTTGAATGCTAAAGAGCACTCATATGTAAGTGCTTAACACAGTGCCTGGCACACCTGTCCTGATGTGGTGCTGTAGAATATGCACTAAACTGCAGGTCAGTTTGAACGGTAATGTCGGCAGGTCAAACTCACCATTCGCTACTAGGAAACCATATACAGGGTCGCTATAAGTCAGAATCTACTGGATGGCACTTAACAACAACAACAAATCATCGGAGTGGAGTTTTGGTGTGGCACTATAGGATAAACACTGGACCACAATGTCAGTTTGAACCCAAAGGCTGGCAGTTCAAATCCACCAGCCACTCCTCAGAATCCGTATACAAGGTTGTTACGAATCAGAACCAATTCAATGACACTTAAGAACAGTATCTGAGTAGGAGCCCTGGTGGTACAGTGCATTAAGCATGAGCTGCTAACTGAAAGGTCTGCAGTTCAAACTCCGCAGCCATCCCATGGAAGACACAGGAAGCAGTATGCTTCTGTAAAGATTGCCAACCTCTGAAACCCTGGGAAGCAGCTCTGCTGTACCCTTTAGGGTCACTCGGAATCAGAATTGACTTGATGGCAACAGGTATCAATCATCTGAGCAATATTCTTTACCTATTTTGAATGGATAAAATCTCTCCCCATATACAATGTTTTGAATAAAGTTTAATGGGATTCACAGATACCCCCAAAATGTTATGTGTTCTAGGATATTGGGAGTCATTTGAAGTTTTAAAGCAGTAGAGTGTTAAATTCAGATTTTATTTAATTTTTGTAGGGGACAATAGTGGGTACCGGAGAAAGAAGCCATCTGTGGTTCTCAAATCTGGCTGCATATTATAATCATCTACAGAGTTATTTGAAAATACCAGTGTTTCAGCCTCACTCCCAGAGATTTGGATTTAATGAGTCTGAGGTGATTTAACAAATCTTCCAGGTGATTCTAATCTATAGACAGCTTTGAGAACCTCTGCTCTCCAATGGAAAGAGGGGAATAGCAGGAGAATGGAAATAAAAATGAAAAGGAGAGGCGATCCAAGAAACTTTTTTTTTTCTTTCCTCTGCACCCTCTGGATCTAGGCTCCCTGTTGAAAGCTTGTAAGCCAGTCACATCTTGCCTTTGTAGCCCCGCCCCATTTTGGGTAGCCAATGTCCAAGTTGATCCTTGCTATATCCAGAAACATTTTGGAGATAGAATCAACAAGACTGTTGTGAGAGAGGTGGGTGTAGTGTGATCCCATTGACCCAACAGAAGGAGGTAAGGTGTTTTTGTTCTGTTTATTATTTATTGCATGTATATACTTATGTGTATTGTTGTTGTTAAGTGCCATCGAGTCTGTTCCAACTCATACTGACCCTGTGTAGGGTTTCTGAGGAACAACGGTGGGTTTGAACTGCCAATTTTGTGGTTCAAAGTCCAGTGCTGATCCTATAGCATCTCACCAGGACTCCATGTTTTGGTTGGTTGGTTATGTGCCGTGGAGTCGGTTCCGACTCATAGCGACCCGGTACAGGGTTTCCAAGGCTGTAAATCTTTACTGGAGCTGTTCTCCCGTGGAACAGCTGGTAGTTTCCAACTGCTGACCTTGCAGTTTGCAGTCCAATTCGTAACCGCAACGCTACCAGAGCTCCTTACGTAGGAGGTAGGAATAATCATGAAGCAAACAGTTCACTCAACAAACATATATTTAATATACATTATTTAAGTGCAAACTTTGGATTTGGGCTTGCTTTTATGTATTTTTGACATGCCTACAGAATACATTGTTAACTGCTGTGCAGTTGGTTCAAACTCATAATGACCCTGTATTGAGTTTCTGAGGAGTAGCTGGTGGATTTGAACTGCTGACCTTTTGGTTAGCAGTCCATTGCTTATCCTACAGTGCTTATCCAAGACTCGTACAGAATATGGAAATAGTCTTGTCTTATAAGCATCTGAAAGTGCAAATGCAGTCTGAAAGTCATCAGTTCATAACTAGGTAGCCATGGAAGGCTATGGATGAGATCATCCAGGGAGGGCAAAGGGAGACAAGTAGATCAGTTCTGGAATTCAGAGGACCATGGGCCTCCGGGTACACAGCGGATAAGAGGGCATCTGGGGAAGAGAGGTGGTAAGGGCCAGGAAAGAAGAAGCAAGAATTCCCAGAAGGAGGAGTGGTCATTGTGTGATACGCAAGAGAGAGATGCCTTGATGGTGAAAACCAAGAGGAGTAGGCTCTGTGCTCCATCAGGAACTAGTCATGGCTCTGGAGACGGGACACACACACACACACACACACACACACACAGAAGCCAAATTCTACTGGATGCAGACAGAAAGAAAGTGAGGAAGCATAGGCATCAGAGTAGGAAGTTTGGGGCAAAAGCAATGAAATCAGTAGCTGCAGGGGAGGAAGGGTGGAGGGACTGAGTTTTATTTTAGGTTGGAGTGGCATTATTGTAGTCTGAGGGGAAGGAGCCAGCCTGGAGGAAGCCATCAAAAATACAGAAGAGGGAGGAGACGTCGGTGGAGCCAAGACTGTTTCAGCAGGCAGCCGGGGCTCACAAACCCGGGATGAGAACTAGCTGGTGGATGGGAATAGAGATGCCTATTTCTTTGCAGCACAACTGAAGGAGTTTTCAGAACTCTACAGCCTTCTCTCTGAGAAGCCACCCAGGGTCATTCAGATCTCCCTGTCCATATTCTTTTTTTTCAAGCCCAAGTCTTCAGTCCCCAAACACAATCTGTTTCTCTCACACTCCTCAAATGTTGCTCCAAGACGTAAGCCTACCTAAGGAGTATGAAGTCATAGCCGACTCTCCCACCTTCTTCACTGTCCCCAAAGAAAAGCACTGGACCGTTTCTGTTGTTGAGCTAATGGCTAATACAATGAAGACTCCAGCTGAAGTTACAAAAGGTTATGAATTGTCACTAAGTTCTTTAGTCAGTAATTTTTGTAGGCTCCTTTTTTTTTTTTTTTCCTAGATCTTTCATTATTTTATTTGCTGCATTGCTGACCGTTAAAAAAATTTTTTTACAGTGTTTTCAGTGTAAGTTTACACAGCAAATCAGGGTCCCATTTGACAATTTCTACACAAATAATTCAGTGACATTAGTTATATTTCCCACCATGTGCTGATGTTCTTTTAAACTGTGTTCTGGTTGTTCTGCCTCTTCCCTCCATTCTACACACACACACACACACACACACACACACTGCCCCACCCCAGTGATTTTCACATCTTTGCTTTAGAGTGATTGTTGACCTTTTGGTCTCCTGCAAATGGTGTTTTACTAGAGTACCCTACTCATGGTAGTATCCTTTATTCTGTGTGCCAACCTGTTATTGCACTAAAAGGTGGCCCCGGGGGATAGTTTCAGATCAAAGTTTAAAAAATATCTCAGGGAGTCCTCTGGTCTCAACTGATCTAGTAAGTCTGGACTTTTTAAGAATTTGCATTCCCTCCTTTTTAAAAAACTTTTTATTGTGGATTGAGTGAAGGTTTACAGAGCAGATCATCAGTTTTACATTCCACAAGTCATATATTTTGCTTCATTACAATGATTGCAATCCCGTCCATGTACCAGGAATTAACAGCATCCACCTCTATTCATTTTAACATTACATTCCTTCCTGTGTCTCCTGATACCTTCATCTTCCTTCTGCTACCCTCTCCCTTATTGTATATTGCCTGCCCTGTCACCCATGTGTCTACCTTCTAGCCCATGAATCATTTTCCGTCCTCCTGTAAACTTCATTGGCTGTTTCTTTCATCAAAAAAATGTTTTCTTAACTTTTTACAATATTGGTTTCATACAATATTTGTCCTTTTATGATTCATTAATTTTACTCCAGGTTCATCAGTCTTGTGAGGTGTTTTACAGACTCATAGTTATTTTTCAACATTGCATAGTATTCCATTGTATGTACTAAATTTTATTTAACCATTCTTTTGTTGATGGGCATTTAGGCTGTCTCCATCTTTTTGACATGTCTCTTATAGACACCATATTGAAGGATCCTATTTTCTTATCCATTCTGCTTTTTCTGTCTCTTGACTGGCACACTTAATCCATTTACATTCAGTGTGATTACCGGTAAGTGTGAATTGATTGCTGTCTTTTTCAGTGTTTTGTTTTTGTTTTTTGTGGTGTTGCTGGTTTCTTTAGTCCACATAATTTTCTGCACTGAGTTCATTTTGACTGCGGGTTTTCTGTACATTTTCAATTCTGTTGTGTTAATACTTACTAAATCTTTCTGATTTTTCTCTTTGTTTTATTTTGATGTGCAGGTGTATGCATTTTCTTTGAGGTTGCTCTGCAATTTATTAATATTTCCCCCTATTTAAAACAGTCTGTTTTATCTTGAAATCTATTTGATGTCTTTGCCTTTTTTTGGAATTTCTGTTGCTACACTATTCCCTCTTTTAATGCTTTGTATTTGACTTCATTATAAATTAATATCACTGATTCCATATTTTCAGTCTTATAGGTTTGTTTCATTATAACTTTTTATTATGAATTGAGTGAAAGTTTATAGAGCAGATCATCAGTTTTGAATTGAAAAAATCATATGCTTTGCTTCATTACATGTTTGCAGCTCCCTCCATTGCAGTAACAAAAGTTAACAGCATTTACTTCTATTTGGTGGTTCATGCTCACCAGCTGTTCCTTAGAAACCCTATAACCCTATACAGGGTTGCAGTGGGTCAGAACCAACTTAAGGGCACTTAGGAACTTAGCTATTACATTCCTCCCTGTGTCTTCTGCTACCTTCATCTTTCCTCTACTAACCTTCCTCTTGTATATTGTCTGCCTGACAGTATATCAACATGTGTCTGCCCGCTAGATCATGAATGATTTTCCCTCATCCTAACTCCCTCCCCCCATAACCATCATAGATTGTGTCTTTCTTTTTGAACAATTATATAATCTACAGTTTCAAAGTAACAGTAGCACACCCCCTTTCCACCTCCCATCCCAAACCCTTCACTGAGATGAAGTCTCTATATTGAGGCGTGAACTTTTGAATATGCCTCCATAATTTCTTTTTTTGCTTGGATACTGGGGATTCTTGCCAGGAGTCATAGCTCACCCTGGCTGTGGCTTTAAAATATTTGTGGGAGTATAAAGCCTCTTCTTTCTCTTGAGGAGCAGAAGGGAGGCTTATTCTCACATCTTCGTTATAAAGGACTCATGCATTTTGTCTGCCCAGTCCACCATCTTGCTGGAAGTCTTGGTTTGTTTTACTTTTAATACTGTGTGGTGCTGTGGGTTAATGTGCTGGACTGCAAGGTCTCTTTGAACCGCAAGGTTGATGGGTCAAGCTCACCAACTGCTCCTTGGAACCCTTATACAGGGTCGCTATGGATCTGTTCTGACTCAATGGTACTTAACAACAACAACAACATACAATAAGCACTGAACTTTGAAATGCAAGGTCTGAAATTCCAGCTTACCAGCCACTCTGCAGGAGAAAGATGAGGCTGTTTGTTCCCTCAAAGATGTAAAGCCTTGGAAACTGTATATAGGGTGGTAAGAATTATAACTGATTCAACATCAATTAACAACAACAACATATCTGGATTGAGTTCTGGGTAGTGTTATCAGGTACGGTAATCTCAGGTTATTTTCAGCTGTTGTTGTTTCTCAGTCCAAAGAATACCTTTAGCATTTTTTTGTAAAGTTGGTCTTGTTATTACAAATTCCTTTGATTTCTGTTTATTAGGAAATGTCCTAACTTTGCCATCCATCGTATTTTAGGGACAGCTTTACTTTATTCCCTCCTTTTTGAAAACGCTTTCTCATATTGGCACTGGTGTCAGTAGAGTCTCCTGGAGACCCCATCCCACCTCCCCCTGACCACTGGGCGTCATAGTACCCTGAGCTCCGTCGCAGACTCCTCTTCCTGAAGTACATTCTCTTCCTAGGTCAGCTCATCCAATCCCATCATTTCAAATGCTATCTCCAGTCCCGACCTCCTTCTCCAACACCACAACTCCCCACCAGGTGACTGGCATTTCCACTTGCATGTTTCGTGGAAATATCAAACTTAGCATGTCTAAAACAGAACCCTTGGTGTTCTCCCTATCAACCTCTGCTTCCTTCAGTTTTCTACACTCCAAACATACCAGTAATCATTCCGTCAGTTGCCTATCCAAAGTCAGTCTGATTCTTCTCTTTCCTATGTTCCCCAAATGCAACCTGTTAATAATTCCTGTTGATTCAATTTCCAAATATATTGAAATCTGTCTACTTCCTCCATTTTCAGTGTAGGCCAATGTTACTCCAAGGAAGGTTTGCAGATCAGCAGCATTAGCATTACCTGGGAACTTGATGGGAAAGCGAAGCCTTGGGATTCACCCTACATTAAGGGACTCAGGAACTCAGGACTGAAAACCCACTAATCTGTGTTTTAGCAAGTCTCTGGGGGATTCTGGTGCCCACTAAAGCTTGAGAAGTACCAGACAGGCCTGACGATCTGCTTCTGAAGGCAAACAACCTTGAAAACCCTATGGAGCAATTCTTCTCTGCACACACGTGGTCACCATGAGATGGAATTTCACAATGGCAACTAACAATGACTTTGGTCCAAAATTTGGGTTCTCTGGCTCATGTCATTTTTATAGGCTCCATGTGGTCTCCCTATTTGCCCTCTTTCCCCATTATAATCTGTTCTAGCAATCTGAGTTATTATTTTTAAAAATATAAATCAGATTGTTGTTGTTGCGGTGTGCTGTCAAGTCAGTTCTGACTCATAATGACCCTGTATAAGGTTTCCAAGAGAAGCTGGTGGGTTTGAACTGCCAACTTTGTAGTTACCAGTTCAGTGCTTATCCTATAGCGCCACACCATAAATCAGATTAAAACCTCCCACAGCTTCCCACTGGACAGAATTCAATCTAGGTTCTCTTTCCTGGTTCACAAAGCCCTTCAGAATGTGGCCATATCGTCCACTCCAGCCTGCCTCGAGTTCACCAGGCTCCAGGTAAACTGACCTCTCCCTTCCATAGATGCACGCCGATTGCTCCTGACTCAGAACCACTGCACTGACCACTCCTTCTAGTGGGAATATTCTTTCCCTGAGTTTCAATAACTGTTCTCAGTTTAGCTTGCACCCCCAGAGGCTTTCCCCAGCTAAACAATCCAAAGTAGCTATTCTTTACCAAATTACATACTTTTAATCCTCTGCAGTGTGGCGCTGTGGATTAATGTGCTAACCTGAAAGGTCGGTTTAAACCACAAAGTCAGCAGTTCAGCTGCTCCTCGGAAACCCCATACAGGGTCGCTATGGGTGGAAACCCACTCAACAGTACTTAACAACACAAAAACAACAACCCTCTGCAGTGTGACACTGCAGTATAATGAGCTGGCCCACATTGTTAGTTTGAATCACAAGGTCAGCAGTTCAAACTCACCAGCTGCTCCTTGGAAATCTTATACAGGGTCGCTATGAATTGGAACCAACATGACTGCACTTAACAACAACAACAACAACAATAACAACCCTCTGCAGAGCCCTTACTGGAGTCACTGGGTGGTGCAAGCAGTTTACACTTGGCTGCTAACTGAAAGGCTGAAGGTTCAAGTCTACCAAGAGGCACTCTGAAAAGAAAGGTCTGGTGATCTGCTTCCCAAAAGTCAGTCCTTGAAGACCCGATGGAGCACAGCTCTACTCTGATGCACGGCATCCAAATCTCCATGACAGCAAGTAGACTGCGCTGAGTAGCACTCAGTCCTATCAAATATTTTTCTTATTTATTTATTGTCCACTGGAATGTAAATATTATAGGAATAGAGACTTGATCTGTTTTGTTCACTGCTGTGTCAAATACTTGCTGAATGAATGGACTTCACTTCCTTATTTGTAGACAAATTGAAGTTGCTATTAGGAAAGAAGAATCCAGGAGCTAGTGACTACTCAAATGTATTACTCCTCTCCCATGGCTGCCTTTCTGGTATGGTTCTCATCTCAGTGGGCTTCAGATTTTAATGTGGTCCCCATAGAGTACATCTTAACAGAAGGTAAAAATGGGAGAGGGCATTGGCAGACGACTTGTTTTTGAATTTCAGAGCCAGAATTTGAGAGCTGATGTCTGAGGATATATATACATATAATATTTTAATGAATTTTTGGTGAAAGTCTCCACAGTAAAGCAGGTTCCCATTCAGCATTTCTGCACCTAAACTTCAGTGACCCTGGTTAGATTCTTCACATTGTGCCAACAGTCTCATTATTTCTATTCTAGTTGTACCACTCCCAGCAACTTAGTCTCATAGCCCTCCCTACCCCCTTACACACCCAACTTCTCATCTATACTTACAGTAACTTTTGTCCATTAGGTCTCAAAACAGTACAGTTCTTAAGGGTATTTTCAATAGCCTCATATACATGTGACAATTGGACAATGCATAAAGAAGACCATAGAAGAATTGATGCATTTGAGTTATGGTTTTGGCAGAAAATATCAAAATACCATGAACCGCCAAAACAACAAACATCTGTATTGGAAGAAGTACAACCAGAATGTTCCTTAGAAACCAGAATGGCCAGACTTTGTCTCTCATACTTTGGACATATTATCAGGAGGGACCAGTGCCTGGAGAAGGACATCATGCTTGGTAAAGTGGAAGGTCATGGAAAAAGAGGAAGACCCCCAATGAGATGGATTAATTCAGTGGCAGCAGCCATGGATTATAAGCGTAGCAATGGTTGTAATTAGTGTAGGACCAGGCAGTGTTTCATTCTGTTGTGCATAAGGTTGCTATGAGTAGGTACAGACTCAATGGCGCCTAACAACAACAATTAGTATTTTATGTGGAGAATGAAAGGTAAGCTTGGATAGCACAGAGAACTCAAAACAATGTCTACTTCAGTTATAATAAGAAAGATGCAAGCTAGGAAGACATTGAGTACTTCTTCACCTTTCAAATTGGCAAAGTCTAGAATGTCTACTGACTTGTGAGAAAGGAAAGAGATAATGATTGTGCAACATGTCAGGGGCCATAGAGGTAAACTTGTGGGAGGGTAAATTGTTACAGCCTCCCCAGAGAGAAATCTGGCAACAGTCTACAACATTACAAATGAAAGGAACATGCCTTTTGGCTCAGCTAATCTACTTCTAGGAATTTATGCTACAGATATTCTGGCACATGTGCAGAAAAATGTATGTAAAGGTTATTAGTTATAGCACTGTTTGAGGAACAAAATATTGGAAACAGCATAAACCTCCACATAGGGAGCTGGTTAAATAAATCATAGCTATACAATATAAAAAGCGGAATTAGAAAGTTCCTTAATATACTTTGACACTCTTCAAAATAGATTGTTAACTAGAAAAAAGCAAGATACAGAATTGTATTCACAGTTGTTGTGTGCTGTTGAATTGATTCCTACTCAGAGTAACTCTATAGGACTCTAATGAGTTTCCAAGGCTGTAATCATTATTAAAGCAGACTGCCTTCTCTCCTGCAGAGCAGCTCTTGTGGATTTGAACCATCAACCTTTCAGTTAGCAGCTGAGTGCTTTAACTACTACACTACCAGCACTGCTCATATGTGTAGTGACTCACACTGCTATCAAGTCTATTCCAACTCACAGTGGCCCTCTAACACAGAGGAGAACTGCTCCTTAGGGTTTCACACACTGTAACCTTTATGGAAGCACATAGTCTCATCTTTTTTTCTGCAGAGCAGCTGGTGGGTTCAAACTGTCAACTTTTCATTTAGCAGCCCAGCGATTTCTGCTCCCGTAAAGATTTACAGCCTCGGAAACCCTGTACAGCATCGCTATGAGTCGGAAATGACTCCATGGCACATAACAACAACAACAATATATACATATTGTTGTTGTTGTTAAGTACCATTAAGTTGATTCCGACCCATAGCAACCCTGTATAAGGAGCAGCTGGTGAGCTTGAACCACAGACCTTGCAGTTCAAATGACTTTGTAGTCTGATGCATTAACCCACAGTGCCACACCAGGACTCCAAAACCAACCACAAGGTTGTTGGTTCAAACAAAAGCCTCATCTTTCTCCCTTGGAACAGCTCGTAGTTTCGAACTGCTGACCCTGAGGTTTACAGCCCAATTTGTAACCACTACACTGCTGGCTTAAAAAGGAAATGGCAAAGTAGATGATAATCTGATTATATTCTACACCAGCCTGTAGAAAATGCTCTCAATTTCTCCCAAGTTTTCTGAAAAAAAAATGCTTTTCTTTTTTTTTTCTAGCATAAAAATACATAGTGACCTAAAGTTAATGTTAATGGTGATGAACTAATCCTCCAAAGAATAGTGATTATGGTTGTAAATCATGAAGAATGTAACCAATGCCACTGAAAAATAATGTCAAAATTGTTGAATAGATAAATATTTTGTTATGCAAATTTGGATCTCTAAAACTGGAGTGGATGGTGGTGGTGGTGATGGGGTGTGTGTGAGCAAAAGGTCATTAAGAAGACAAGAAAATAGAAAAAAACCAAAATGGATGCCAGAAGGCATCTGAAACTTGCTCTCCAGCATCCAGATGCTAAAGCAAATGGAAGACATTTGAGATAAAACAAACAAACAAAAAAGCATTTACCCATAGACAAAGTTCAGAAGGGTTAGGAAAGAAGGAGGAATAGAATTAGGAAACAAAGGGAGGAAGTAGGGTAAGTGATATTTCACTGTGGGGAATACAATGATATGGAATAAAATGTGCATGAACTGCTAAATGGAAAACTGATTTGCTCTGCAAGCCTTCACCCAATTCACAATAAACCCAAAAACAAACAACCCCCCAAAATCCTGCAATGACTCCCTGTGGCCTGGAACGTCAGTTCTCTGCTTCTAATCCCTGTGCTCAAGGCCCTGTCATTTCTCTCCCACTCTCTGAGCACAAACTCTCTAGCCCAAGTACTATGGTATCTGCCTGCCACTCTTACCCCAAAGGATTGCTCCCACTCTTTTTCCTTACCTAGCCTGCTCCCTAGGACACAATCTCTGGTCATTAGATTGGCTTTAATTTATCATGCTGCCTCAGATAAAATAAAATGTCCTGCAGTGACTTCAGCTAGCCAGGGCTCAAGTTACATGCTATAACATATATTGTTGTTGTTGTTATGTGCCTGTTGTTGGTATGTGCCATGGAGTCAGTTCTGACTCATAGAGACCCTATACAGGGTTTCCAAGGCTGTGAATCTTTATGGGAGCAGAAAGCCTCATCTTTCTCTCTCGGAACAGCTGGTAGTTTCAAACTGCTGACCCTGAGGTTCACAGCCCGATTTGTAACCACTACGCTACCAGAGCTCCTTGCTATAGCATATACGAATCTCAAAAACATTTCAATCAGCCTAAGAAATCAGACAGGATTTGTTTATATAAAAATCTGGAAGCAGTAAAGCTAATTTATAGTGACACAAAGCAGATAAGGGATTGCCTGGGGCTTGGGGAAAGGGAGATGATTGCAAATGCATTGCCGGGAAATTTTGGGGGTCATAGGAATGTTCTGTGTTTTGATTGTGGTGGTAGTTATGTGGATATGTTGGTCAAAACTCATCAGCCTGTTTACTTAAAATGGATGCATCTTGTTATATGAGTATATAAACTATACATAAGAAAGTTGACTTGACAAGAAAAAAAAATAAAGCAAATGGAAGAAAGGAGGAGGTAAAAGGGCTGAATACAAAATTTCAAAGGGCAGCTCAAAGACAAAAGTCAAATATTTTAATAAAATATGCAACAACCTGGAGTTAGAAAACCAAGAGGGAAGAACATACTCAGCGTTTCTCAAGTTGAGGGAACTAAAGAAAAAATTCAAAAATTGACTTGCAATATTGAGGGATTATATGGACAAAATATTGAATGATGTAGAAAACATTAAAAGAAGAATGAAAGAATACACAGTCACTGTATCATCAAGAAATGGTGGATGTTCAACCATTTCAAGAGGTAGCATATGATCAAGAGCCAATGATATTGAAGGAAGAAGTCCAAGGTGCATTGACGACATTGGCAAAGAACAAGGCACTGGGAATTCATGAAATACAAATAGAAATCTTTAAACAAACTGATGCAGCACTGAAGGCACTCACTCATCTATGCCAAGAAATTTGGAAGACAGCTATCTAGCCAACTGATTGGAAGAAATCCATATTGCCCATTCAAAATAGAGGTAACATAACAGAATATGTAACCATCAGACAATACTAATATCACATGCAAGTAAAAAACTGCTAAAACAGTACATTGGCAGGGAATTACCAGAGGTTCAAGCCGGATTCAGATGAGCACATGGAATGACGGATATCATTGCTGATATCAGATGGATCTTGGCTCAAAGCAAAGAATACCAAAAAAATGTTTATCTGTGCTTTATTGACTGCTCAAAGGCTTTCAGTCGTGTGGATCATGATAAGCTGTGGGCAACATTGTGGAGAATGAATATTCTGGAACACTTAATTGTACTCATGAGAAACTTATATATAGACCAAGAGGCAGTTGTTCAAACTGAACAAGGGAACACTGAATGGTTTAAAATTGGGTAAGATGTGCCCCAGGGTTGTATTCTTTCATCATACTTATCCAGTCTGTATGCTGAACAAATAATTTGAAGACTCAACAACCTGCAATATGCAAGTAATACAAACTTGCTTACTGAAAGCAAAGAGGAGTTAAAATACTTACTAAAAGACCACAGTCTTCAGTATGGGTGGCACCTCAATGTAAAGAAAACAAAAATCCTTACCTTTGGACCAATAAATAACATCTATATAAATGGAGAAAAGATTGCAGTTGTCAAAGACATCACTTCCTTGGATCAACCATCAACACTCATGGAAGCAGCAGTCAGGAACTCAAATGACATATTGCATTAGGCAAATCTGCCGCACAAGACCTCTTTAAAGTGTTGAAGAGCAAAGATGTCAGATTGAGGACTAAGGTGAGCCTGACCCAAGCCATGGTATTTTCAGTAACCTCATTTGTGGGTAAAAATTGAACAACGAATAAAGAAAACCATAGAAGAACTGATGCATTTAAGTTATAATGTTGGAGAAGAATACTAAAAGTATCATGGACTGTCAAAAGAATAAACATGTGTTGGAAGAAATACAGCCAGAATGCTCCTTAGAAGCCACGATGGTCAGACTTCATCTTTCATATTTCAGACATATTATCAGAAGGCCAAGTCTCTGGAGAAGTACATCATACTAGGTAAAGTGGAGGGTCAGTGAAACATAGGAAGACCCCCAACGAGATGGATTGGCACAGTGACAGCAGCAATGGGCTCAAGTATAGCAATGATTGTGAGATTGATACCAGACTGGGCAGTGTTTCATTCTGTTGTGCGTTAGGTTACTATGAGTCAGTACCGACAACAACCTTCAAGTGCCAGGAGACACCCACTCCTCCAGCAAGTCTCCTGCCCAAAGTCACTGAGTTTTCTTTATCCACGGGCTGGGAAGCCCACCGTGCCTTTCTCCATGGTGTCTCCTGGTTCTGCTCCCTTTGCTGCTGCCATTTGTTTACTAATGCTTCTTTTTATCTCTTTCCATCTGTGGTGTTACAGCTCTTCCTCTCTATCTCCTGGTCTAGAGGGTTCTCAGTACAGAGATCCCCGGTGCTGAGTACATTCTCCACTCCTAACTTATCTTTCTTGGTCGTGGTGAGGTCCCCTCTGTCTGCCTCTGTTGTTGTAAAGTGCCGCCGAGTCATTCCAATTAATAGTGACTCTATATATGGTTTCCAAGGAATGGCTGGTTGCTTTGAACAACTGACCTTGAGGTTAGAAGTCTAGTCTTACCCTACAGAGCAGTTCCAACCCAATGTGCAACAGAACAAAACATGACTTGGTCCTGCCCAATCATGTGCCATCTTGATGATCTTTTTTTTCAAAGATTCTCTGCCTCTAAGATGGCTCATTTTAAGGTTAAGGGAATGGCAAAATTGACCAATCCCCTCACTGGATATTGGGGACCAATCCCCAACATTCCGTATACAACGTTGAGCCACAAACACCTTATTGGCAAGAATGATCATATAAAAATGATCCATTTCTCCACAGTACAATAAAAAATACATAATGAGCATGCATTTGGGAGAATATTTTCAAGCCATCTTATTTTAACTGGTTTGTTTTGTTTTGTTAAGGAAGTATGAAGGTGAATGAATTTATAGTTTCTGTAGATTTCTTCTGCATTCTGTGTAGCTGAAGAGTTGATGAAGAAAAAACAACTAAGCAGAGCTGAGAGGAAAGTGAAGTCTATATTCTGATGGATTTTGCCCCACCATTTCAGAGTATCTAGATCACAGGGCCTTTCACTCCTGTTTCCTGTTCTGGTTAGTTGCCTGGGAGTTGATTCTGATTCTTGGTGAGCCCGAGTATGTGGAATAAAACTGCTCTATAGGATTTTCAAGACTGTGACCTTTTGGGAGCAGGTCACCAGGCTTGTCTTCCAAGGTGCCTTTGGTGGTAGTAGTTGTGTGTCGTGGAGTCGGTTCTGACTCATAGTGGTTTTGAACTGCCAACATTCTGGTTAACAGTCTAGTGCTTAACCAATTGGGCCACCTAGGGATTCTTGTCAAACCTTTTGTTATTGCTAAGTGCTGTCAAGTCAGTTCCAACTCATAGGAACCCCACATAGGGTTTCCAAGGAGCAGCTGGTAGGTTTAAAGTCCAGTACTGATCCTACAGCACCATACCCAGAGTCCTTAGGCAGATTTCTTTTTCTTGCTTCTGATTTTTTCTAAACCCTTAACTCCCGGAAAGGAGTTCTGGTGGCATTATGAGTAAGAGTTTCAACTACTAACTGAAAAGTCAGTGGCTAGAACCCACCTGTGACTGTGCAGGAGAAGAGCCAGGGCGATCTGTTCCCACAAAGATGACAGCCTAGAAAACCCGACGAGCAGTGATAATCTGTCATTGTTGTTATGTGCCATGGGGTCATTTCCGACTCATAGCAACCCTGTACAGGATTTCTGAGGCTATAAATCTTTACAGGAGCAGAAAGCCTCCTCTTTCTCTGGTGGAACAGCTGGTAGTTTTAAACTGCTGCTCATGAGATTGGCAGCCCGATTCGTAACCACTCCGCTATCAGAGATAGGCTAGCTATTATTCAGAATTGACAACATCACACAACAACGTAACTTCCATAAAATCTAGGTTACAGATTGCCCTGTAACCTATGACTCAAGGGATAGAAATGGGTTTTGATATCATTAACTAATTAATTAATTAATTAATTTCAGGCATATTTAGTGAGTTCTGACTATGTATCTGGTATTATCTCAAATGCTAATAATTCAAAGATGAACTTAATCATACTCTGGGGAAATAGTATGGCAATATAGTATATTGAGTGACCGGGTGTTATGTAGGCTCCATGAAGGGCACCTAGCTCAGCTTTGGTGGGGAAGGCTGTTAGAAGAGATTCCTGGGGATGTGAGACCTGAGCTGAATCTTAAAAGGAAAGTAGAAGTTGACCAGGGGAAGTTGATGGGCAGAGGAGGAGCTAGAGGGTGTGTGTCAGTAGGGAGAAATAGAGGTTGGGTGTTGGAGGTGAAAAAGAGTAAGGGGGGTTGTCTCTTGTGATGGGGATCATGTATTTTCAGCAAGAGCAAAGACTTGAAGATAAGGGAAACCCCAACCTTAGTTGTTTTGGTGTGACCTTGTGCTCATTCAGTTTAACAACAGTGTGAAGTGTGCAGCAGGAAGCGACAGTGGATGAGGTAATGTGAGTTTCAGGAAGAAGGAAGTAACCAATAATGCCAAATCCAAACAAGGGGCAGAGATGCAGGGCTGAAAGGACTGACGGGCCATTGGTGACCTTTACGAAGTAGTTATTCCGGAGTGGTAGGACCTAAGCCAGGTTTTGGTACATTGATGAATGAAAGGAAGATGAGAAAGTGACTCAGATAATACAGTAAAACAAACCAGTTGCTGTCGAGTCAATTCCAAGCCACAGCAACCCCATATGTATGAGTAGAATGTACTTCAAAGGGTTTCAAGCTTTCAGCAACAAATCACCATGCCTCTCTTCTGAGGCACCTCTGAAAACAGTAACCACCAACCTACAGGTAGCGCATGTGAAATGCCAGGCACCTAGTAACGTTCAATGTGTGTTTCAAAATGCATTCTCTGTACTCTTAAAACATTCAACTTATTGAGTCATTTTGACCAAGAAAACCCAACGGGCCAGTTTGACACAGTTGAGGCCAGTACAGAAGTTTGTTCGGGAATGGTCCTGGGAGAGTGTATTCTTAAAGAGTGAGTGAGACTTAGGATCAGCCAGGTTTATGAACTGTAGGTCTGGAACACTGGATACAGTTGGATAGAAGTTAGATGGTGAATGAGACCAGGAAGATTGGAAACAGTGCCTCTGAGACAGTCCTTTCAGACACAGTTGTTGTTGTTAAGTGCCGTCGAGTCTATTCCAACCCATAGCGACCCTGTACAGGGTTTCCGAGGCTGTAAATCTTTACGGGAGCAGAACGTCTCATCTTTCTCTGCTGGCCTTAAGGTTCGCAGCCCGATTCGTAACCACTACGCTACCAGAGCGCCTTTTCAGACACAGTAGCTCTTTGTAAGTGGCAAAGCAAAGGTGATGCGGTATTTAAAAGTGAATTTAGTCAACTGAGAATTGTCAAGATAAGAGAGCCCAAGTAACAGAAAGTTGGGAGAAACCTGCAGATGGAACAGATTTCTTTCTGAAGTTAAATCTTTTGCAGATATATATATATTTTTGTCCCATTTGGATTTGTGTGTCTTCTTTTAAAAAGTATCGGCGATACATTTCCCCTCTTTTGTGTGATAATAATAGCTAATGTTTGCTGAGCATGGACAGGCATTGTGTTAGCACTTTTTTCTTTTTTAAGTTTTTATTGTGAATTATGTGATAGTTTACATGGGAGAACATTAGCTTTACATTCATCCCATCATATATCATTATAGTGCCATGGTTACAGTCCCCTCCGTGCATCATCAAACAACCACAGGGTATACCCTGAAAGCTGCCCCCGGTTGTCAGCACACAGCCCCTTTTCCTCTCTGGGTCTAGAGTCCCCAGCCACTCTATCTCTCCACAGGCATCATCTCTGCCTCTATCTCTGGCGTCACTGTTTCTCTGGGTAGGGTCCCACACTTCACTCTTCTCGTTTGATGGTCCCAGGGACCTCTGCTCCTGGACTGCAAAGTCAACCACTACCCTCCTTTTGCTACAAAATGTCTACCTTTACATTTCCAACCCTCACAATCAGTCCTGATAACAATTATTCACTATTGTACCACTAGAGTCCTATCTCCATCTCCATTCATCAGCCCCACCCAGACAGATCGGACACTACTCAGTGGAGATTCTACTTTCCTCTGTGTCCTCTGAATCTAGGTTCCCTCTTGAAAGCTTGTAAAGCAGTTACTTCTTGTCTTTATAGGACCCCCATTTTGGGTAGCCAGTGTCCAAATTGCCCATCCCTGTCTACCCTGTGTACCGAGGGGGTGGGAATGATCCTCGCTGTAAAGATTTGTTCCCTCTTTTAAGCTACTGAATCCATAGGTGTAGGTCAAGTTCATCAAATTGTATCAGATTGCTCTTTTTTTCCCTCTTCTTTCTTCTTCTAGTCAAGTTCTGATCATCCAGCCATTGAAGCCAGGTCAAGTGAGTATTATCTGCAAATGTGGTGTTCTTGTGCATACCCCTCACTTCTTGTAAGCAGGACACTTTACTCTCCACTCTAGTCCTCTGTGGCTACGTCACTGTCTCTGGTCCCAGGAGTCCTCAGGTCTTGCCATACTGTTGGCCAACTAGGTCTCCACCCGGGTTCACAGGTATCTATTGAATGTGGTAGGGCTTAGCTGACAACTTCATTGCTGTTTTTCCCTCACTTCCCCTTATCAGCGACCAATGTGGTCACCAGTCAGAGCACATGTCTGCTCGTGTATTCCTCTTGAGTCTTAGTTTTGGAAGGGGATTTGCCCTGAGGGGACCTGACCACTTGTCTTGATGTCTCCTGGGTGAGCAACTTGTTTGTTCTTGTAGTAGTCAGTTGAACTGCCATCGTTGTTTTTTATTTTTTCCTGTTGGTCTTTCTTTCAAGAAGTATCTTCTATTCTTCTAGCAGCTCAAGGCTGGTCTGCGTGTCCTTTCAAGTAGAAATTTTCCAACTCAGAAGATTCTGGATGGGGCTTAGGATTCCACCTATGGTCTTATGCAATGCAAAGGTTCCGCAAGATGCCTCCTTCACTGGGCAAGTTGTAGCCCCATTTTAGGTATTCCAATCAGTTATAGGCAGAAGATGGACTTACAAGCTTTCTGTGGTGATGTTTCTGACTATTCCTTTCTCTCCCTGTCAAGTGTCTATTTTACAATGGTACGCAAGGGAAATCAGGATTCAAAAGACAGCCAAGCATCTTAATATTATTTTACCCCTTTGACCCATTCAAACCATGCCTCAATCCCTGTGTCCTAGAGCTCTTTTGTTGCAAGGTTGTGCATACATCATTATTTACCTGTTCCACTTAGCCCATTGTGCTAGCATTTTTTAGGGTTTTATTTCATGTACACTTCAGTTCAGTCATATGAGGTATGAACAATTGTTCCCATTCTATAAATGTGACAAAATAGAGTTTGCAGATGGAATAGCTTGCACAAAATGTAAGGTCCCCTCTATCTTCTTTGTAGTTGTTGTTAAGTACCATTGAGTCAGTTCTGACTCATAAAGGCCCTGTAAAGGATTTATGAGGCTTTAAATCTTTGCAGAAGAAAGCCTCATCTTTCTTTCGCAGATTGGCTGGTGGATTCAAATGACCAACCTTGTGGTTCACAGTTCAGTGCTTATCCTATGGAGTCACTGTGCTCCTGATGTTCCTCTTAGCAACAGACAAGATTCCAACTATTAATATAATACACTATGCTTATATTATACTTTGGAGCCCTGGTGTAGTGCTATAGGATAAGCACTAGACTGCTAATCACAAGGTCGGCAGTTCAAACCCACCAGCTGTTCCTTGATAATCTTATGCAGGGTTGCTATGAGTCAGAACCGACTTGACAGACAGCACTTAACAACAACAAATATTACACATCACCATATATAATGTTTATATATGCCAGACACTTTTCTGAGTGATTTCTAAACATTAACTCATTCAATCCTAATAACTTTAGAATGTAGGTGCTATTATTATTCCTGTTTTGCAAACAAAGACATTTGAAGCACAGAGAGGTTAAGTAACTTGCCCAAAGTTCCACCGCTAAAAGTACAAGAGCAGTAGCATACATCTAATAAAAATCAGAAGTGGAAGTAGAACCCAGATCTGTCTGACACCTAAATCTTTGCTGGTAGCCTCGTGGCCTGGTCCATAATCCTTATGAGCATGATGTGTTTGTGAATTTCCGTACTTTAGCTTCTGCTTTAATTCACAAATGCAGGGACTATAGATATCATCTGGTGGTCATTAGAAGAACAAAAAAGGCTAATTTAGGACCCACTTTAAAACCTTAACCTTTAATGTTGTTGTTGCTAAGTGCCATCCAGTCTGCTCCGACTCACAGCGACCCATATAGGGTTTTCCAAGGAGTGACTGGTGAGCTTGAACCGCCAACTCTGTGATTCACACCAACCTTGCGGTCCATTGCATTAATCTGCAGCACCACAGCAGGACCGACCCCTAGCCTTTAATAAAGTCCCCAGAAGAAATGCCTTGAATACACTCCAAATTTTAATTATTTTAAAAAGCATCCATGGATTCCCATTTGTTATTTGTTTCATTGTAAAATTGTTTCTGCTGCTTTTATCAAATAGAACTTTGTGATAAACAAATTAAAGCATCCATTCATTCACTCAAATTTTCAACAAACATTAGGTATCTGGTCTATACAAGGCACTCTCCCAGCTTCTGGGACAGCAATGGACTAAGCATTGATTTCTTGGACCATTCACAATCTGGAGAGAGGAGGCAGACACCTAAGACATACCCAAAGTCAAAACCCATGGTCATCAAGTCGATTCCAACTCATAACAATCCTATAGGACAGGGTTAGAACTGCCCCGTACGGTTTCCAAGGTTATAAAACTTTATGGAAGCAGATTGCCACACGCTTTTTTCATGGAACAGCTGACAGTTTAAACGGCAGACCTTCCTGTGAGCACATGAATCCTTCACCACTGTGCCATCAGGGCTCTTATTAAGAAATCAACAAGAAAGTGACCAAATGCTAAGAAGGAAAGAAATGTGTGGTGCCGGCTCCTTGAGGAAGGTTTCACTGAGAAGGAGACTTGAAAATTAGGAAGGTGATTCCTCTGTTTTGATCTAAGATTCTAGAAAAGAATTCTAATCAAAAGGGGAAAATACAGGATAGAATTTTATGGAATTTCCATGGAATCCACAATTTATGGAGACATGAAGACCGGATGAACCCGTGAAACTACCATCCTAAAATAATCTTTAAACCTTAAACCAAAAATATCCCTTGCAAACAATAGCTTAGTTAAACTAGTAAAGAATGTTTGCCTTGAGCCTTGTGTCCTTTAAAGATCAGTTTATGTAGGAGTCCTGGTGTGGCACTGTAGGGTAAACACTGGGTCACAAAGTCAGTTTAAACAGCAAGGTCAGTGGTTCAAAAATACCAGCCACTCCTCAGAAACCTTATATAGGGTTGCTATGAGTCAGAACCAACTCAATGACACTTAATAAGAAACAACAACAACATGAGATCAAATTCACAACAGAAACTGGAAAGATTAGAAAGAAAACTTAGGAGACAATGAGTTTATGTTAGTGGGATAGAGGTACAACTTGGACAAGGCAAGTGAGAACATTCATTGCACAACTCAAAGAATGTAATGGAAGTTACTAATTGGAAATGCAGTAACTGTTGAATAGGTGCATGTCTGCTGTGTTTATTCTCAAAACCACCACCAATAATAATTTTTTAAAAAAGAAAGAAAGAAAGAGGTTCCTTAAGAAATGCAGAAAAGGGTCTTCTAGGCTGAGGGAACGGTGATTGTCTGGGACAGGAACAATCATGACATGTTAAAGGGACAAAGAAACCCCATGTGACAGGAACATGAAGCAGGGAGAGTGGATTCGATGAGGTCAGACTGTTAGGTGAGGACAGTTTCTAGGGGTCCTGCAGGTTTGGGGGTGTATTCTAAGTGAAGCTATTGGAGGGTTTCAAGCAATGTGGTGGGTATTCGTCAATCTGGCCATGCATTAAAAAAATCTTACTGATTTTTGGAACTCAAAAAAGTAGTAGAAACAGGACTCCACTTCCCATTATAGAAACCAATGCTTAGGGGAAAAGCAGGAGAGATTTTCTGCCACTCCTCCTAGTCCTTGGGTGGCACAAACAGTTAAGCTCTTGATTAGTAGCTGAAAGGTTGGCACCTAGGAAAGGTGGGCATGGAGAGCTGTCCCCACAAGGTCACAACCTTGAAAACTCTATGGAACAGTTCTCTTCTGCACATACAGTGTTGTCATGAGTCGGAATCAACTTGACAACAACTATCAGCAGTCACTGGCCATTAGAGCAAGGAAAACTAGAAGTTCCGGGTGTGGACTTTGAATCATGAGGGAGTGCTTCAGAGATGCAAGTCAGTTAGAACGTACGTGGGGGGAGGTGTCAGAAGAGCTCAGGGATAGGTATGTAGGGCCAGTAGAGTCCCACACATAGTGACCAATGTCCACAGCACTAGGGCTGCCTGTAAGTGTCCTGTCACCCTAAGCAAACCATTCTGGGAACTAGCTGCACAAGCCTGCCTTCCTTGCTACCTGTTTCCAGTCTTCCTGTTAACTCTGTGCTGCCCAAGCAACTTTCCATAAACTCCTCTTTTCTTTAAGTTAGTGTCAGATTTTCTGTTGTTTGAAACCTAGTACCCCCTTTTTAGGGCTGTGAAACAATTTTATATGAAACTATACTGGGGGACACTTGACATTATGCATTTTTCAAAACCCATAGGACTAGACAACACAAGGAATGAGCAGTAATGTGAGCTGTGGACTTTGATAATAGTGTATCCATACTGATCTGTCAGTTGTAACAAAGATGTTACTAATAGGAGAAACTGTGCAGCCCAGAGTGGAGCCGTATGGAACTATCTCTACTGTTTGCACAATTTTTCTGTAAACCTAGAACTGCTCTTTTTAAAAAGTGTCCATTAAAGAACAACAAAAAGTAACACCTTGTCTAGTACAGCAAGGAAGGGATAGAATTTGACACACATTTTCCCAAGGTGCAAGTTGGAAAATAAATTGAAAATGTTATTTAACAACTCAGAAACAGAAATCACACTAGGTATTTCAAATAGAGCGTGCCTTGGATTGAATTTGAAAAACTATGTTGAAAGGTTGATAGGGACGGGCAACTTAGACATTGGCTACCTAACGTGGGGAGGGGGGCCTATAAAGGCATGAAGTGGCTGGCTTACAAGTTTTCAAAAGGGAGTTTCATTTTAGAGTAAAGAGGGGAAGGTAGAATCCCCACTGAATAGTTTTCATCTTGTCTAGATGGGTCTGATGAAAGGAGATAGGGATAGGAATCTTTTGATTCAATAGCGAGTAATTGTTATCATGACTAACTGCAATTGTCACAATTGTAAAGGTAGAAGTTTTGTAACAAGAAGGTGGGAGTAGTTAATCTTACAGTCCAGGAACAGAGGACCCTAGGACCATCAGGACAGAAGAGCATGAGCAGAACCTGGGATCCTCACCAGAGAAGCAGTGATGGCATGGAGAGATGGAGCACTGAGGACTCTAGACTCATGGAAAGAGAAAGGCTGTGTGCTGACAGCCAAGGGGTTGGCTTGCAAAATGTGCGTTTGGGCTGTTTAAACAGTTATATATTCCTGAGTGTTTTCGTGTACATCAACAACAACAACAAAACCCACAAAAAAACAAGAGGGAATAGAAGCAAATGTTATTAACCGATGTTGCATGGAGGGGATTATAATCATTGCAATGAAACAAAATATGATTGGTTGAGTGCAAAACTGATGTTCTCCCATGTAAACCTATCACTCAATTCACAATAACAATTTTTAAAAACATACCTACATTGAAGTCCTAACCTCTATTCTGGTAATATGATCCTGCTTGGAAACAGGGGTGTTCTTTTGATATGCTAATGGAGCCATACAGAGAAGCTGTTGTTGTTAAGTGCCTTCCAGTCATAGGAACCCTGTATAGAGTCCTGGTGTGGCACTGTGGGCTAATGCATCAGACTGCAAACTTGTTTGAACTGCAAGGTCGGCAGTTCAAGCTCACCAGCTGCTCCTTGGAAACCCTATTCAGGATCGCTATGGGTCAGAATTGACTCGACAGCACTTAACAACAACAACAACATAGGGTTTTGGAGGAGTTGCTGGTGGGTTTGAACTGTTGACCTTGTGGTTTGTACTCCAGTGCTGATCCTACAGTGTCACACCAGGAGTCTGATACTGAGCAGGGTGGGTCCTAAAACAAATCACATCTAAGTGGTTTCTTATAAAAAGACCCAGAGAAACAAATATACACCATCTGAAGACCAAAGCAGTTTCAGACAGCTCCAAGTCTCAGATCAACAGGAAGTGTCATCAATCTCCAGACTAGGAGAGAGGCCCACAGAAGGAATTGACCTGGCTGAGACCCTGATTTGGTGTGTTAGTCTCCCAAACTGTGAGAAAAGAAATATTTGTTTTCCAAAGTCAGCCATTTCTGATATTTGTGTTACAACAGAACTAGGTAACTAAGACAGAAGGGTTTCCCAGGCAGCAGAAGGCCACAAGCATAAAAGAAAAAAGGAAGAAGATGTGCTAACCCAGAGATTAATAACTGCAAGAAGCAGTTCTAAACCTCCTAAAGTTGGGGGACTAGAAAGAACAGGTATGTTACCAGAACATGGGAGCTTGGAGGTGGGACCACATGGAGCTGGTGCTTAAACCTCTGGAGGAAGTTCTGGTCCCCTCAGACCTCTGAGCAGATGGCTTCTATGCAGCTGGTGTTTGCATCATGGGGTGAGACTCTAGGGGTGCTCAGATCTTCAAGGGTACAGTGCAGTCGGTGAGGCATGAAGCCTGGCTGGCTGCTGCTGGCATCTGGGTGCTAGAGGGACGTACAGCAAGCATGGAGCTGGGAGTCCTCAAAGAAGTTGAAAGATGGAGGCAATTATCTGCAGCACTGAAAACAGGAAGTCAAAAACAGGAAAGAAACCCTTTCTCCCTTCCTCTGTCCTTTGAATCTCCTTTTGCTGCCTTACATTACAGCACCTAACAGGAAACCAGCTAGCAGGAAGGCAAGGCCGGAGATTTGGTTTGCATAATCCCAACCTTAGAATTACAGCAGGGTGTCCTGGAAACCACAGAGAAGTAACCCCCCCTAGAGAGAGAGTATCAAATCCTGTTAGGAAGCTATTGCTAGAACCCAGGAAGGGAAGAGGGAGCACAGACTAAGGCAGGTAGCAAGAAACAGATTCGAGATTACAGAGCATTGGCAAGAATTTTCTCTGAGAGTTTAGATAGTAATTTAATATTATTAAGGATTACAACAAGTTGGAACTGACTCGATGGCACTTAACAACAACAACGACTAGATGTTAGGGCAGAGTCCTTGAGTGGCACAAACAGGAGCCTGGCTACTAGTTGAAAAGTTGTCGGTTTAAATCCACCTAGAATCATATTGGAAGAAAGGCCTGGAAATCTAGTTCCAAAAGGTCACAGTCACTGAAAACACTACGGAACACAGTTTTACTCTGACACAATGGGGTGGCCCTGAGTTTGAATGGACTCCACATCAACTGGTTTATGTGATGTTACTGAATAAGCACTGGACTGCTAACTGCAAGGTTGGTGGCTCAAACCCATCAGCCACTCTTCAGAAACTCTACACAGGGTTGCTATGAGCCGGAAGTGACTCTATGGCACTTAACAACAAGATACTCAATATTATACTTTCCTGCTGGTTGGCATAGTTACTGTAATTTCACCCAAATAACATCTGCCTTCTACATTTGTTTACCAACTACTCCTTCCCCCGCAGTAGGTATTTTCATAAGTGCTGCTATGTCATTTTAAAAAATGTGTTGTTGTTAAAATAAATAAATAAAACTGCATGGTGCTTTTCATACAAGTACCTCCCAGGGGAAAGAGTGGTTTGCAAACAAAGGGAGACATGGTATTTATGTAGAACTATGGGAAGAGCCCAACAAAGGACAGAGAAGAGTAGGGACTCAAAGAGAAGGAAGCTGTTAGTACTTTTAGGTCTGATGGGATGGAGTCGGGGATGAAATTACAGTCAAGGAAGAGGGGCCAAGAACAGGAGTCCCTGAACACAGCCACTGCCAAACCCTAAGTAGGCAAGGAGGGAGCTGGGGAATGGGTGAATAAATATACTGCTGGCCTCTGTCTCCTCCACACCTCCATCTTTTGTGTACAAAAGGGGATCCAGAAACTGCACAGGATGAAGAAGTACCTCTCCAGCAGAGACCAGAGACCAACAGAATACCTGATATAGATGTTATAGATGAGGATTTTGCTATTTACAGCATCAATATATAATATTATACTTGTATCAGAACACAGTGGCTCTGTAGGTTAAGCACTGGACTGCTAACCTTAAAGTTGGCAGTTTGAGCCCACCAGCCACTCCATGGGAAAAAAAAGATGAGGCTTTCTATTTCAGTAAAGAATTATAGCTTTGTAAACCCTATACGATGTCACTATGAGTTGGAACTGACTCAATGGCACTTAACACCAAATACTTGTGTTGCCTTTAAACTATCTACCAAAACCAAATAAAACCCACTGCCCTTAAGTGGATTCAAACTCATAACCACCCTGATTCTCAGTGGTTTGGAAGTTAAGATGCTGAGATCTGATATAATATTGTTGAAGACCTACTGAGTTTCTATTTCAGATGATGTAAAACGCTTGGAAATGGATAACAGTAATAGTAGTAAAACATGGTCAATGTAATTAATGTCCATGGATTGTACACTTAAAATGGCAAACTTTTTGTTATATATATTTGACCACCATAAAATTAAATGAGGAAAATGTGGGTCTGTCTTAAAAAAAAAAAAAAAATTAAGAATTCCAAATTTTCTTTGAAAACCTTGAAGATGTGTTAAGCATGGGCCTGTACGTCTCCATGGTAACATCTGGCTGCAGCTAAGGGACAGTTACTTCCTCTAGTGGGGACACAGACTCGATTTGCCACTTTCACACAACACAGAGGGGCTACTAAGGTGATTCTTCTCCAAACACAGACTAACTCTAAGGTGACCAGTGTTTTCTATCTGGAAACAGACTCTAGCAATGCTAGAATACAACAGTTTTCCCTCTAAGAATATTTTAAGTTGTACCTCGTTTCGGTAGAGTTCTCTGTAAAACAGACTTAGAGATGGAGCATCACATGAAGACAGTTCTTTGGAGCGTGTTTTCAGAAAGAATATCTACATAAGAGTGAGGAAAGCTACACTGTGCAGAGGGAGCTGAACTGTGGGCCAAGTCAGCAGAGGCCATAGCCAATCCCACAGCAGTGTAGGAATGGGGATGAGTACTCAGTGTTGTCTCCAGTTGAAGCAAAGAGGCTGGGCCTTTATAACACCTCAATGACCAGTTACTGGCCAAGCCTTAGACTTTCCTTACCCCAGAGCTGCCACCTTGGAAGAAGCAATACTCTTTAGCCAAGGGCAATTCCAGTTCCAAGAAACACTCCCTATATAGTGAGGAAAGAGTGTCTCAGTGTGAAAGTCTGATCGGGCAGTGTGTGCCCTACAACCAGCGCCTGTCAGACACAATTTAGTTATAACTGTCTCCTCTGGTGGATACAAACGCACCTTGAGGGCAGAATTCAGGTCTGTCCAATAGAGTGCCTGCAATAGAATATACACCCAATTAGTAGGAAATAGATGAATGAATCCATGCATGCATGAAAGAGTAAATAAAAACCCAATGTCTCTGTAATAATTTATTAGTGGTTGCATTTATGCAGAATTTTACATATTCAGATTATTCTGCTAAAAATAGATGTTATAAATATGTAAGTGCTACAAGCAATAATTTCTAAGACCTGTCATCAAAATGAATTAATATTTAGTGGGCACAAACTAGGGGCATGACTCTGCCAGAAAACATCTGCCTTAATAATAGAACTATTTTAAGGTTTTAGAGTTGGTATCCTAATCCATCTTTTCAAATGCTCTTTAGACCTACTCTTCAGTTAGACAAATCTCTTCTCCTCATGCCTAATTCCTGTTTTAATCATATAGGGTTCCCAAAGCTTGAACACTTTATCCCATCTGTTGAACTGAATCAAATCAGTGGCAGTGGGTTTTATTTTATTTCTTATTAAACGGCTTGATTTTGGCTGTTTTTGCATCACTTCTTTTGTTTGTAACTCTCTTGCCAGTAGTCCAATTTTTCTTGAGCATTTACCATTCTGCTTGTATAAAACAGCAGCTCCCTTCTAGGAAATCCACTACCATCCAGTCAATTTGGACTCATAGCAACCCTATAGAACAAAGTAGAACTGCTCCATAAGGATTTTCAAGACTGTAAATTTTGACTGGAGCAGACAGCTTCATCTTTCTCCCTTAGAGTATCTGGATTTGAACCACCGACCTTCCAGTTAGCAGCCCAGTGGGTAACTTCTTCTAGGAAAGGCTCCTTTAAGCTATGTGATCCTAGTGGGTGGGAGCTACCAATCATAGAACTCTACCCAGGCCACAGTGGTTGGTGCACAGTGGTTGGCTTCTGGTTAGGCCCATGACCATGCTGAACCAATCACACTTCTTCCCTGGGAACTTTTTACCTTGGGCTGGGAAAGGAGAGTTTTATTTCTCTCTGCCTGTAGAATTTCGTGGTAGACTAGGAGCCCAGAGTTGGCAGAGGTCAGCCCCTACCCTGAAGTCAATTTGAGGAGAGAAACTAGGCCAGATATAAGAAAGACCTGAGACCTTTCAAATTCCTGGTTCCAGGAGCTGAAATCTTACAGATAGATGTTCTGTGTCCTGGCCTTCTAAACCTTAGTTGTCAACTTCAGCCTTCATTTTGGGAGTCAACTCAATTTGTTGCTAAAAATCTTCCTTTTAACATAAGCACTAAGAAAAAAGAGCCACCGCTAGAGTGGGGTCCGTGCACTGCGAAGCTCCTAGATCCAGGGAAACATTGATGTCAAGACATATGGAGCTTCCCAAGGAATGCTGGGTCTGCAGTTGCTGAAAGGAAACAGGACCTGTCTTCAGAGCCGGCACTTTGAATTCAGACTTCTAGCCCACCAGCTGCTCCATGGGAAAAAAATGAGGTTTTCTGCTTCCGTAAAGATTTAGAGCCTTAGAAATCCTACATAGGGTTGCTATGAGTTGGAATCAACTTGACAGCACTTAACAAAAACAGTTTAAAGTCTGTCTCTCAATCTTATCCACAGAATCCTGACATATTTTCTAGGATCACTTTGTAGAATTCATAGGATTTAAACATTAATCTGAACACAAACCTTGTAACTTTGGGATTGTTAGGGCAGGCTACCTACATGAGATACTAGAACATGGGGCTTTACACGTATTGGCTCAAGAGTATTGGGTTCAAATCCTACCTTCATCACCAACTAGCTAAAGGACCTTATGTAAGGCACTTAAGTTGTCTGTGCCTTAGTTTCTCATCTGCACAGTTTGCATAATGATAAAAGGGTTGGTATGAGCATCAAATGAAATTATATTTTTTAAATCATAGGACAGTGCCTGGTACAAAGCAAGAACTCAATAAATACAACTTTCCCCTTTTTTGTCATTTATGTTTTCTCTGGTGCAGTCACTCTGTGGGATTCAATACATATTAACTCATTTCCAGAATTTCAAACTTTTACATTTTAAATAAGTATTTATGATATTTCATAACCTTTCTTTTGGACCACATTTTGCTTCTTTCTTTTTGCCAAGTGTTCCAACATGCTATTTCTCTTTCTTTATTTCTTCTCAGTTCTTTTCTACAAGACCTTCTAGTCCTATCTCCTAACATCATATTCCTCCTTCTTTATAAAATGTGTTTTTTTTATTATTATGCCTATACACTGAAACATTCCTATTATAAGGAACAATTTGATGTATGTTTATTTTATTTGGAATCTTTTCTCCTTTGTGGAAGCAAGATTAGTATCTTCTTGGGATGTAGCTCTTCCTGGTTTGGTTCAGGCATGCTATAAACTGCCCCATAATTGCAAATCCCTGCAGTAATGCTTTTTGGTTGTTTTGTTTTGTTTTGTTTTGTTGGCTGAGACACAAACCGCAGTCAGAAAGGTTTATCTGAGTTCCGAAGGTCAATTAGAATTTAAAATTTTAATTATTTTAGAACAATGAAATTCTAGGGACAGGGCCTCTTATCAGGGGACCTCTGTCAGTATTTTTTGGGGGAATACTGAACTTGTAATTGGGGTGCCTCATCCCAGCTCTGCTACTTCCTGTCAGGGTATCTGCCAAGGTTAGTTTCCTTTTTTCTCTGAGCCTCAACTTCTCTCATCTATGACATGGGTGGGTTTAAAGTAGTGTAACCCTGATTGTATGTGGACATGAAAACGAAATCGTATGGTAGTCTGTGAACTTTATGGTTTGGCATACATGGAAGATGCGGAGCACAGGTCTCAACAGAACATTGGGGGAGTCTACAGAGATGACTAGACCCTCGCCCAATGTTCCAGTGTGTCCCTCAATGAACTCCAGGTATGTCGATGTGGGTAATGTACTGGACTGCAAAGTCGTTTGAACCACAAGGTCAGCGATTCAAGCTCACCAGCCGCTCCTTGGAAACGCTATACCAGGTCGCGATGGGTCAGAACTGACTCGGGGGCACTTAACAACAACAACAACAACAAAAACCGAGAAATGACTAGCGCTGCCTGATAATGTGGAGAAGCCTTCGCAAAGGAGCTAATTTTAGAACTAATTCCTGTGTAGCTAGAAGGTAGAGAGTTGGGAAGGAACCCTGCCCCCCTGGAGGGAACAACAGCAAGTTCCTTTGACTAAGGCATGAAAGAGCTTGTAGTTCAGGCAACAGCAGGTAGTTTAGCTGGGCTGCAGTGAGGGCTGCGTGGGTGGGGGAAGGGGCCAGTAGAGCTAAAGCTCAGGAGGAAGGAGGGACGAGGCTGGGAAGGGTCTGCTGGAATCTGGGTCAGACCCTGGCTGCCTTGCTACCCTACCACTTCGGTGCCCCCACAGCTACCAAAAGGCATCGTATTTCTGGGCCAAATCTAAGGTAATTTTGTTAGATTCTCTTTCAGCCAATCTTTTTTTTTTTAAATTGTGAATTACAATTGTATAATTTCATTACAATGATTATAATTTATAATCCCCTCCATGTACCATCAGTTAACAGTACCTCTCTCTATTCATTTTAGCTCTTTTTTCTAACACTCAGGCATACATAATAATTTTCACCACCAAAGGGTACATTCTGCAAGTCTGCCTCCTGGCTGCCAGCTCTCAGTCCCTCTCTTTCCATGAATCCAGAGTCCTCAGCTGCTCCCTCTCTCCATGTCCCCATCTCTGCCTCCATCTCTGGTGCCACTGCTTCTTTGGATAAGGTCTCACATTCTGCTTATGCTCTACTCCCTTGATGATCCTAGGGTACTCTGTTTCTGGACTGTAAGATTAACTACTCCCCTGTTTTTGTTACAAAACTTCTACCTTTATAATTGTGACAGTTGAAATTAGTTATGATAACAATTACTCACTATTGACTCATAAGAATAATATCCCCATCTCTTTTTACCAGACCCATCTAGACAGTGGGGACTCTATCTTCTCTCACACACTCAAACTAAACTCCCTCTTGAAAACTTGTAAGCCACTCACTTCATGCCTTTTTCTTCCCCTTGTTTTAAGTAGCCAGTGTCTTTTAAGTAGCCCGTCCCTATCTACCCTGGGTACAAAGGGGATAGCATTGATACTTGATGTGAAGACTCCTTCGCTCTCTGTTGGTATTTAGAACTCCTACCTCCATGAGTATAGGTCAAGTTCATCAAATTGTAGCAATTTATCCTCATTTCCTTTATCAAAAATTGTTTTGTTGTTGTTGTTGTTGTAGGTTTTTTGTTGTTGTTGTTTTAATCTTCCTCTAGTCGAGTTCTGATTATCATGCCATCAAGCCTAGGTCAAATGGGTACTATCTGCAAGTTTGGGTGTTCTTGTGTATCTTGCCTCACTTTGTATCAACTAGATGCTTCACTCTCAGCTCTAGCCCTCCGAGGCTATGTCCATGGGCTCAGGTGTCCCCAGGTTTTACCACACTTTAGACCAACCAGCCCTTCCTCTTCTCTCTCTCATTTTCAGGTCAATGGGAGTCTATGGGACGTGGTTGAACTCAGCCCATTTCTTCATTGCTGCCTTTCCCCATCTTCCACTTACCAATAGACCAATGTGGTCACCAGCAAACTTACATGCCTGATCATGTGTTCCGCCTTGAGTTTCAGTTCTATAGGGGGGTTTGTCCTGAAGGAACTTGATTACTTACCTTGATGGCTTCCTGGTGAACAACTTGCTTATTCTTGCAGGAACCAGTCATACTGCCATTGTTATTTTGGGTTTTTCCTGATGATCCTTCTTTAAAGATGTATCTTCTGTCACTCTAGGTGTTCCAGGCTGGTCTGCTTTTCCTTTCTAGTGGAACTGTCCCACCTCAGAAGGTTCTAGATGGGGCTCAGGATTCCACTTACAGTCCTATACATTACAAAGGCTACACAAGAAGGCTATTGCACTGAGCAAGTTGTAGAAACTCTTTTTGTTGTTGTTAGGTGCCATCGAGTCAGTACCAACTCATAGCGACCTTATGCACAGCAGAACGAAACACTGCCTGATCCGGGGCCAACCTCACTACTGTTGCCACACTTGAGTCCATCGGTACTGCCACTTGGCCAATCCATCTCGTTGGGGGTCGTCCTCTTTTCTCTGACCCTCTACCTTACCAAAGATGATATCCTTCTCCAGCGACTGGTCCCTCCTGACAATATGTCCGAAGTATGAGAGATGAAGTTTGGCCATCTTGGCCTCTAAGGAGCACTCTGGCTGTACTTCTTCCAAAACAGATTTATTGGTTCTTTTGGCAGCCTGTGGTATTTTCAATATTCTCCTCCAACACCATGACTCAAAAGCATCAATTCTCCTACGATCTTTTCACTGTCCAGCTTTTGCATCCGTATGAGGTTATTGAAAATACTATGGCTTGGGTCAGGCGTACCTTACTCCTCAAGCTGACATCTTTGCTCTTTAACACTTTAAAAAGGTCTTGTGCAGCAGATTTGCCTAATACAATACATTGTTTGATTTCTTGACTGCTGCTTCTGTGAGTGTTGATAGTTGATCCAAGAAGAATGAAGTCCTTGACAACTTCAATCTTTTCTCAGTTGATAAGAATGTTGTTTATTGGTCCAGTGGTGAGTTTTGTTTTCTTTACAGTGAGATGTAATCCATACCGAAGGCTGTACTCTTTGATCTTCATCAGTAAATTTTGTAAGTCCTTTTCACTTTCAGCAAGCAAGGTTGTATCATCTGCATATTGCAGGTTGTTAATGAGTCTTCCTCCAATCCTGATGCCACATTTTTCTTCATATATTCCAGCTTCTCAGATGATTTGCTCAGCATAGAGGTTGAATAAGTATAGTGAAAGAATATAACCTTGTCACACACCTTTTAAAATTTTAAACCATTCAGTGTTCCCATGTTCTTTTTGAACAACTGCTTCTTGGTCCAGGTACAGATTCTTCATGAGCACAATTAAGTGTTCCGGAATACTCACACTTTGCAATGTTGTCCATACCTTGTCATGAGCCACACAATCAAAAACCTTTGCATAGTCAATAAAGCACAGGTAAACATCTTTCTGATATTGTCTGCTTTCAGCCAAGGTCCATTGGACATCAGCAATGATATCTCTCATTCCATGGCCTCTTCTGAATCTGGCTTAAACATCTGGAAGTTCTCTGTCAATGTATGATGGTAGCCATTTCTGTATTACCTTTAGCAAAAAGAACCCCTTTTAGGTATTCTGAAATAACATTCAAGGTGAAGGTCTTGATCAGTCTCTTGGGGTAGCTTCATAATCCTCTTTTCTTTTAATCTCAACATCTATTGTGAGCCTCTCCTCAGTCTTCTTACCTGGGGACAAAGGGCCTCTAATACAAATAAGACTCTGTTGGCCAGTTAGGAAAGCCCTTAGTTATCCAGGTCAGTTTTCAGAGCAGGATTTTCATTTCTCCTATACTGTGTACTAGCTGCAAACTGGAGCAAGCTATGTAACTGGTCCCTGCCTTTGTTTCCTCATTGGGTGAAGGGTTTTTCCAAGGATTAGTATAGATAACTTGTAGGCTTATTTGTCCCAAAACTGGGCCTTTCCCAGTTCTCCCTATATTGGTGAAAGACATCAACATTCACCTAATTGCTAACACCAGAAACCTGAAAGTAATTCTCTTCTGTTGTTAATGTTTCAGGGTGGGAGATGTGTGTATGTGTGTGTATGTAGACAGACAGATAGATTGTTGTTGTTGTTAAGTGCTGTCAAGTCAGTTTCGACCCATAGCTACCCTGTACAGGTTTTCCGAGGCTGTAAATCTTTACAGGAGCAGAAAAACTCATCTTTCTTCTGTGGAGCCGCTGGTAGTTTTGAACTGCTGACCTTAAGGTTCGCAGCCCAATTCATAACCACTACACTACCAGATAGATGTTGTTGTTGTTGTTAAGTGCCATCGAGTCGGGTCCAACCCATCCAGATAGATAGATGTTGCTATTATTAAGTGCCGCTGAATCAGTTCCAACTCATAGTGACCCTGTTTCCGAGGAGCGACTGGTGGGTTTAAACTATTGATTTTACTGTTCAAACTGACCTTAAAGTCCAGTGCTTATTCTACAGCAATAGATGTTATGTTATATTAAGTGCCATCGAGTCAATTCTGACTCATAGTGACCCTACATAGAGTTTCCAAGGAGCAGCTGGTGAGTTTGAACTGCCAACCAAGTGGTTCAAACTTACTTTACAGTCCAGCTAATTAACACACAGTGCCACACCAGAACTGATAGATATTTATGTATACATATATGAGAGCATGGTGGACTCCTGGTGTGGTGATGTAGGGTCAACACTGGACTACGAACCACAAGGTCAACAGTTAAACCCCATCAGCTGCTCCTCAGAAACCCTGTACAAGGTCACTATGAGTTGGAATCAACTCTAGGACACTTAACAACAACAAATGGTGGCTACAGAGGATAAGCACTGGAATGCAAACTATAAAGTTGGTTTGAGCCCACCAGTTGCTCCGTGGGATGAGGCTTTCTGCTCTCGAAAAGACCTAAAGCCTAGGAAACTCCGTACATGATTGCTATGGGTTGGAGTCAATTCAGTGGGACTTAACAACAACATGTATATATGTATGTTGTCGTGTGCCCTCGAGGTGGGTTCCGAGAGCAGCTAGTGGGTTGGAATGACCGACCTTGCAGATATATCTCTATCTCTATCTATAAACTGCCCTGTTGTTGTTGTTGTTAAGTGCCTTCGAGTCGGTTCCGACCCATAGCGACCCTGTACAGGGTTTCCGAGGGTGTAAATCCTTACGGGAGTAGAAAGCCTCATCTTTCTCCTGCGGAGCAGCTGGTAGTTTCGAACTGCTGACCTTATGGTTCGCAGCCCGATTCGTAACCACTACGCTACCAGAGCTCCTTGGTGTGGTGTTATAGGGTAAGGACTGGACTGATAACTGCAAGGTCAGTCATTCAAATCCACATATATGGAATCCTAGTGTGGTGCTGTGGGCTAATGCGTCAGACTACAAAGTTGTTTGAACTGCAAAGTCAGTGGTTCAAGCTCACCAGCTACTTCTTGGAAACCCTATACAGGCCCTATATGTGTCGGAATTGACTCAATGACACACACACACACACAGATACATATATAAAATATACAGGGTCGCTATGAGTTGGAACCGACTCCTTATCCTACTACACTACACCTGGTGTGATGCTGTCTATATATATCAATCATATTTACCAATTTAACATTTTTCATTTGTACAATTTAGTGACATCAATTACATTAATCATATTGCACAATCATCACTAATATTCATTGCCATGTTTTCCATCAATATAAACAGAAACCTAAGAGTCCTTAATGTCTTTTTTTCCTACCAATTCTACCTCCAAAATGCACCCTTTATTGCTCCACGTCTACTTCCTTAATCCTGAAATGTCACTTCCTTGGGTGCCCTTTCCTGTCATTCCTATCTAAAGTAGGTCCTGCCATTATTCTCTGTCACAGCACTCCTTTCCTCATAGACCCATCACAATTTATACTTATTTACTTACTTGCTGTCTTAGTTAGCGCTCCCTAGGACTAAAGCCTGAAATGAAGATGCATGTGTAAGTCATTTATTAAGGAAATGCACTTAAGTAAGCACTCCATCTTCCTGTTTAATGCTAGCACCATTTGTATAATACCTACCACATGACTAGCAACCAATAAATTATTTGAATGGACGATGATCCTTGTAGTGTGTGACTTGTGTACTGTGTGGCATATGCTGTTGTTGGGTAGATTCCAACTCATAACGATCCTGTAAGCACAGAGTAAAATTGCCCCATAGGGTTTCCTAGGCTGGTGATACAATGGTTAAAGTGCTCCACTGCGAACCAAAAGGCCAGTGGCTTGATCTCACAAGCTGCTCTGCAGGAGATAAAAACGAGGCAATCTGTTCCTTCAAAGATTAAGGCTACTATGGGAGTCCTGGTGTGGCACTGTGGGTTAATGCGCTGGACTGTAAAGTCAGTTTGAACTGCAAGGTCGGTGGTTCAAGCGCACCAGCCACTCCTTGGAAACCTATCCAGGGTTGCTATGGGTCAGAACCGACTTGATGGCACTTAACAACAACAACAACAAAGCCTATGGGGCAGTTGTATTCTGTCATATGAGTTGGAATCTACTCAAGGGCACACAACAATGACTACAGTTTTTGAGCAGTAGACAGCAAGGGCTTTACTTCCACATAGGAACTAGTGGGTTTGAACTGTTGACTTTACCACCCACCTTTCATTAGCAGCCAACACTTAATCACTGTACCAACAATACTGGGCTTCTTGTGTGGTATATAGAGGTGTTCAGTTAATGTTATTGGAAATTTTTTTTCAACCTTTTTATAGATTTTCAATCATAACAGAGGGATGTTCATTTATGGCCTGAGAAATGCTAGTAAAAGAGAGAAAAGGTCAATTCTGGAACAAGAAAGACAGGTCCTGGAGAGACCATCTGAGCTATTAATAAATAGAAATCTCGAGTGTAGTTGGCAGGTGGTCAAGGTAGGGGTCAGGAGATGGATAGGCCAATTCTGCATTTGGAACACGGGAAGTATAGCCACCAGGCAATTGTCCAAGTCAGAAAGTTACAGCTTCAGAGTTCTAGACACAGGATCTGAAATCAGAGGGAAGAAGGCAGGATCCCAAGGCCCCAGTAAGACTGGCTGGGGTTCAGAACAAAGATTTCGTTTTGGCATGGCACAGGGACTCTGGGCACAGACAAGGCAAAGCCCATACCCACAGACTGGCTAGCTCAGCGTGTGTTAGGTATCTAAAGGCAAGGAGAAGTGCTACTTTCTTGTTATCCAAGCTACTGAGAGTTAAATTGGCGAGGGTTCTGAGTTGGAAGATAAGGTGATCTACTCATCTCAGGAGCCTCCTCAATCCTGGGCAAACCAGCACAGATGATCACCTGATTGTATGAAAAAGAGATTGTCACAGGTTGTGTTGCCTGGGAAGCAGGCTCTGAGATCAGCTTGCATCAGGTATATTGGGAAGTGCTCTTTGGATTACCACTTAAGGGAGAGGAAAAAAACAAGAAGGAAGCAGGAGTGGGAAGAGGGAGAAGATGGCTATAGTGCAATCTTAGTGTAGACCTTAGTCAACCCCATAGGAAGTTCTGAAACTGAGGGCCCATCAGAGTGACCTTGAGTTTAGGATTGCTGTATTTAGCAAATAAGAATACAGGATGCCCGGTTAAATTTCAATTCCAGATAAACAACAAATAATGTTTAATAGAAATATGTGCCATGGAGTATTTGGGAATGCTTATAAGAATCATTATCTGAAATTCAAATTTAACTGTCCATCCTGTATTTTATTTGGTAAGGAGACCAGATGTTTATACCCTATGTTGACCTATCTTTGGAGTTGGACTGCTACAGGAAGGGGGCTGTGACCTTGGCTAATGAGATGCTCTTCAACTGAAGCAATTCTAAAGAGGTCTGACAGCTGAGAGCTGCCGGCCAGCAGCCCTTGCAACAGCTGGGGGAGTAATCCTTCAGTCCTAAAGGGAAATTTCGGTGGCTCAGCACAGTATATAATACAGAAATAGATTTTAGACAATCTGGAGTAAATTAATTTACTGGAAGGATTTGCATTACACGAAATCATAGGAGGACTGGAGAGTCAGGCTCAGAAAGTAGGGAGGCAGAGCAGGAAAATCATGCCAAGGGCATATCACAGAAAGTTTGGCTGTGTTACTATTTCAGGTACTACAACCACTGGACTCTCAATGGACTCTTTTGCTACTCAATGGACTCTCCTTTGCTATTTGATGGACTCTCAACCCTGCTGCAGACATACTGAATAACTTTTCAATGCCTATGCATTATCTTGTCAGACTTCAAGATGGTAAGTTCTGGTGAACAGCCAATTGGCTGGTTTGTATCACATTGTCCATGTGGAGGAGTGATCCTACATCACAGCACTACCAGGGCTCTTATCTTGCAGGTTTGTTTTCATTGTTGTTAAGCACTGTCTACTCGGTTCTGACTTATACTGACCCTGTAGAGGGTTTCCAAGGAGCAAATGAGTAGGTTTGAACTGCTGACTCTGTGGTTAGCAGTCCAGAGCTTATCCTACAGTGCCATACTAGGACTCCATCTCTCAGGCAGTCTTTAACAAATTTGGATTTTCCTAAAAGATAAAAAGGATATATGAAGACCTGGTCCTAGGAGAGCACAAAGAACTGGTGATATCACCAAGAACACCTCACAGAACTCAGAATCAATGTTATTCAACTGACCTTAAGGACTGTGATCATAAAACATGGGAGAGAAAATCATGTGTGATCACTAAAGACCTATTTTCCTCAAATATAAGATGCAATAATGGTGGATAGCCCTAGAAACTCCAAGAGCATGATTAAATATTATGAAGATATGAATGTGACTATTCAAAACAAAGAAATTGATTTTCTTGTGTAGAATTTATGTTCTGTGACTCTAGAAACTAGCATTGGTGAATCTTAATCTGAGTTTCCACAGGTAATGAAGAGTACAGATCACTCCTGCAAATAGTAAGTGATACCATTCCCATGTTTAAAGAATGGTAAGTTTGTTGTTGTTGTTATGTGCCATCGAGTCGGTTCCGACCCATAGCGACCCTGTATAAGGTTTACCGAGGGTGTAAATCTTTACGGGAGTAGAAAGCCTCATCTTTCTCCCGCGGAGCAGCTGGTAGTTTCGAACCGCTGACCTTAAGGTTCGCAGCCCGATTCGTAACCACTACGCTACCAGAGCTCCTTGGTAAGTTTGTAGGCTGATATATCAACAAGGAGTTGTTGTTAAGTGCCATGGAGTCAGCTCTGACTCATAGTAACCCTGTGTAGAGTTTCCAAGGAGCAACTAGTAGGTTTGAAACAACAACCTAGTGATTAGTAGTAGTAGGTCAGTATTTATCCTACAGCACCACACCAGGACTCCTCAATAAGGAATACACATTTTAAATTATGGGACATATATTATAGGTAAATTAATTTAGAAGCATATGACAGCAAAGTCATCTAGGTCCTACTGGCTGTGTCAGGGTAGCTCTTAATGGGTAAATATATCCCAGCAAAGTCACGAGCCTTTGCATATTCTGTTATATAAATTCAGAAATTTTATTTTTGTCTCTCTTCCGTTTAATCGATACATTTTTCAGGTGAAAGCACTTGGACCCAAAGAGGTTAAGAATTGTACCCAAGGTTACGCAACTATTGGGTGCCTAATTTGAGCCAGGTGGGTTTCTGAATCCACACTCGTAAACACTGCGCCACACTGTATCTTACAAAAAACCTCTCCCCGTTTAATTCCTTGCCTGTGAAGAAAGACCTTCTTTTGCCCCATAGGTCACTATTCCTTTCTTGACCTACTCTCCCCCTCAACCTGTGGGAGGAAGATGAGGCTGTCTGCTATGTAGATTACAACGTTAGAAATCCGAGGGAGCATTTCTACTCTGGCCTGTAAGCTCACTATGAATCAGAATCGACTAGACATCAGTGGGTTTGGCTTTGGTTTTCCATGGGTGATGCAAATGGATAATGTGTTCAGCTGCTAACCATAAGGCTGGAGGTTTGAATCTATCCACACACAAAAATTTTCCATGCTGGAGGACTTCCAGCAAGATGACAGACTAGGCAGACACACTACACAGATTCTCTACAACAAAGACATGAGAGACCCAATAAAACATATAATGACAATCCTGGAATCTTGGTGTCAAAGGAAAGGATAGAGAAGTGGACTGAATACCAATCAGTAGAAGAAAAGGAACAAAAGTGGCAAGAGAGAAGACACACAGATGAACTGTCAGCTGTTCTGATGTGGTACAGCCATCTCGAACTTTTGCAAGAAGCATTTGATCAAGACAGCAGCCTGTTGACACAAATGTACACACCAGTGCTGGTACTGAGAAAGGGCCCAGCCACACCTGTACCTCCTGTTGTCCCACCTACTAGGCAAGGGCGATCACCCACTCCTGTACCACTTGATCATTGATAAACAGCAGCCAATACTAGCCAAACCCACCCTCAAGTGCTATCCAAATAACACACAAAGAACTGTGCATACACTCACATTTTCTATCACACCCACCAGGAGACAAGTGGTGAGTATCTAATAACACACCAGCATACAACATCAAGTAAATACAAATACAACAACATGCAATATTTGGAGACAACAGGCAATTTCAATCCACACGAAGAAACAAGACAGAGTGGCTCAAACAAATGACCAAGATACAGAGCCATATTATTATATGTTATTAAGTGCCTTAGAGTCTGTTCTGATTCATAGTGACCCTATATATAGGGTTTCTGTGAAGTGACTGGTGAGTTTGAACTACTAACCTTGTGGTTAGCAGTCAACTGCTTATTCTACAGTACCACACCAGGACAAGGATTTTAGAAGTAGATAATACATTGACAGGGCAAAGGAATAGAACTGAATCAGTGCAAGGCTGAATTCATGACTGTGAAGACAGATCTCTCAATACTAACCTGCTAGAGGAACAATCAAGGAGCCCTGGTAGCATAGTGGGTTACATGTTGGGCTACTTACAAGGTCAGCAGGTAGAATCCATCAGACACTCCTTGGGAGAAAGACGATACGTTCTTTTCTGTAAAGATTTACAATCTCAGAAACCCTATAAAGGGTTGCTATGAGTCAGAACTGACTGAAAGACACACAGTGGAAGAAATGGAACAATCAGAAGTTAAAAAAAGAACAAATATGAAGAAAGTCTAAGAATTATGTGAGACATCATCAAGAGGAATTACTTATGTGTCGTTGGAATTCTAGAACAGGAAAAGGAAAAACAGACAGAAAAAATTATACAAGAATTGTTGGAAGAAAACTTTCCCTTACATAGTGAAAGATGAGAAGATATGCATTCAAGAAGGTGACTGACTCCAAACAGAATAGACTCCAAATGAAAATCACCAAGATATACCATAATCAAACATTATAAAACCAAAGACAAGGAAAGAATCTTGAGAGTAGCTCAGGAAAACCAAAAATTTACCTAAAGGAAAACCATTAAGACTAAGATTGATTTCTTGGCAGAAAACATGCAAGGAAGAAGGCAATGGGATGATACTTACAAAAGTCTTAAAGAAAAATTGCAAACCAAGAATTATATATCCAGAAAAACTCTCCCTCAAATAGAATGGCAAAATCAGGATATTTCTAGATAAACAGAAATTTAAAAAGGAATTTGTAAAAATCAGACCAACTTAACAAGAAATACTAAAGGGAGTTCTTCTGACAAAGAACCAACAACAGTAGAAAACAACCTGAGATTAACATATACTACCACCCAGAAGTCAAGCCAGATACGGAATTATCCAAAGTAAAACATGCCTATGAAATTGAAAATAGGAAAGCGGATATATCAATTTGTAATAAAAACAGTTGTAAATAAAAACATGAAATAGTTTAGTCACAGAACTTCTGAATGGTGAGGAAGTCAAGTAGATTTCAAGATAGAACAAACTTTTAAACTTGGGAAGAAATTAATATAGGTGTTATTTGGGTGAAGGGGAAGGCAAAATACAATAAGAGGGAGGTTAGCAAAAATGATGGGGGCAGGGGAAGACGCCAAGAAGAGAGCAAGAGTTTAAGGTAACAGAGGTAAATACTTTTATATACACAATCATCTACGAATAGATGAACTAATTAATACACAAGCTGAAGAGGTGTGGGAGGAAGACTGGGAGCATATACAGAAGTATATACAGATTTGACAAAGGATATTTGTACATGGATATTTACCTTTGCTACAAATAAATCCATGAATGTGGTGGAGCACACAAGTGGCCAATTTATGAAAACTTCTTGTTGTTAAGTGCTGTTGAGTCAGTTCCAACCGTAGCAACCCTGTATAGGGTTTCCGAGGAGCGGCTGGTGAGCATGAACTGCCGACCTTGCGGTTCAAACTGACTTTGCAATCCAGCACATTAACCCACAGTGCCACACCAGGATTCCTTAGACATAACCAAACACCTTGAAGGAATGAGTTTCTAAGACTGGGAGCTCAGGACCATAGTCTCAGGGGATACTAAGATCAATTGGCCTAACATCATCCACAAAGACAATATTCTACATCCTTACCTTGTTGAGTAGGGACTGGGATCTTATATGCTCAAGACCAGCCATCTAAGTAGCAACTATTGGTCTTTCCCTGTCAAGAAGAAAGAAGAGTAAAAAAAAATCAAAGACACATGAAAACAATTAGTCTAATGGACTAATGAACAATGGGACCATCAGTGGCTACAAATCTTAAGACCAGAGAACTAGATGGTGCCCAGCTACTACTACCAACTGCTCTGAAAGGGATCACATTAGAAAATCCTGGATAGAAAGGGAGAAAATTGTGGAACAAAACTCAAAATCCTAAAGAGACCAGTCTTACTAGTTGACTAGAGACTGGAGGAACCTCTGAGACTACGACCTTTAGTCACCCTGCATGTCTGGAAATGAACTCACTCCCAGGGTTCAATTTTCAGGCAAATAATACACAAGTTCTATAAGGAGAATAATTACACTAGTGAGGTAAGCACACCTTACAATAATCAACCATACGAGATCAAAAAGGCAGCATTTACTCAAAAGCAAATTTGGAAGGGTTAGGAAAGAAGTAGGAATGGGAACAGGAAACACAGGGAGGAAGTGGGATAAATGATGTTACACTGTGGGGATTGTAATAAATGAGATGAAACAAAATGTGTTAGAAATGTTGAATGTAACACTGATGACCTGCTTTGAAAACCTTTACCAAATTCACAATAAAATGTTATACAAAAAGAGCACATATTCAGCACTTCCCTGTCTCCTATGTCAGGATGAAATCAGAAAGAAAGAAGGCTGACCTTGTGATTGGGCCTTGGATGATATCCAGTGGTAATCACATCTCTCCCTGGGCACTCTAGTGTGCTCTACCACTTTCCTCTTTCCTGAGGTAGCAGTATAGATGTCAGATTTGGGTTGAAGATGAATCAGGAGGAGCTTGGAGAGGTGTGGATGATCAGAAGGAAGAACAAAGGCCTGACTGGTTCAACAAAAGACATGAGACTTTCTGGTAGATGAGCTAGATAAAGGGTCAAGTCAAGTGTTCAAGTCCAGACGAAGGGACAGGGATTAAAAAAGAAAACTCTATGGAGCACAGTTCTACTCTGATACCCATTGGGTCACCATAAGTCAGAGTATCTGGTTAGTTCTGCATGAGTTCCATCAGGTGAGTGGAATCATAGGGTTTGGGCCACCTGGTACGGTAACTCATGGTGCCTCCCACTCCCACCTACCATGGACCTCCTCCTGTACCAGACACACAGAATCCTTAGAAATGGTTATATAAGAATGGTGTGGAGACCATGTCTAGCTTCCTCTGGCTTCACAAGGGGAAAGGAGAATTCAACTCAAAATCAGCCCAAGGCCAATTCCTATGAAGCAGCAGGCAAACATGCCTCTCCACCTTACAACCTTCTTTGCCTTCTTATGACACCAACCATTTGTCTCTTTCACAGCACTCTCTGTTTCACATCTGAGTTTGATAACCTACTGCAATGACCACATAGAACTCATAGACAATACTCACAATTATTGGGTTTATTAAATTCAGGAGAAGAAACAACTCAAGATGTAGCAGTTCTCAAATTAGGAACACCTTCTCTGCCATACTGCAGGCACGCCTCACTCTTGCTTTCCAAGTCTCAATCATGTGGCCTCTTGGCCTCTGATTTGCTTAGGCAAGTGTAATAAAGCTGCTTTAGCCAGTCTGTAAATGCCCAAAGAGCACATTTTGCAAACCAGCCTCCTGCTCATTGGTACTCACCTTTAATTGGTTAATGGGCAGGGAAGCCCACAGCCGTTCTACTCTCCTTGGCCACCTCTGCAATGGCCACTTTTCCAGGTAGGGATCTCATACTCCATTCATGGCTCTTTTTAAACCTAAAGGGATGGCAAAATTAGCAAATCTCAGCATTGTTGTTGTCAGGTGCCATCGAGTCGGAACCGACTCATAGCGACCCCATGCACAACAGAACGAAACAATGTCCGATCCTGGGCCAACCTCACT
>NW_006408519.1:2709476-2713663 GCF_000296735.1 Chrysochloris asiatica
ACCCTGTTTGCATGGTCCTACCACAGAAGAAAGATGAGGCTTTTTGCTCCCGTAAACATTTACAGCCTCGGAAACCCTGTACAGGGTCACTATGAGTCAGAACCGACTCCACAGCACATAACAACAACAACTTATTAATTAGTAGTCCTAGTGTGGCGCTGTGGGTTAATGCGCCAGAATGCAAAGCAGTTTGAACTGCAAGGTCAGTGGTCCAAGCTCACCAGCCTATACAGGATCGCTATGGGTCGTAACCGACTCGACAACACTTAACAACAACAACTCATTTATTAAGAACCCCTGGTAGTATAGTGGATTACAAGCAGGGATGCTAACTACAAAGTTAGCAGTTCGAATCTATCAGTCACTATGGGAGAAAAATGAGGTTTTCTGCTCTCATAAAGATTTACAGCCATGGAAACCCTATACAGGGCCGCTGGGTTGGAACCATCTAAGCGGCACATAACCACTACCACTCATTTGGTGTGAGTTAAGAAGACTGGATTAAAAAGCCACAACAAGTAAAATCTTGGTATCCCAGTTTATTTTAATAACAGAGGGCGGCGGCTAAATGATGTGCGACAACTGCGCAGACCTGGTGGAGGTGTTAAATGAAACCCAGACCACGGAGCAGTGGGGTGAGAGGTATCTGGAGACCAGGTCAATGGGGAGACGCTGCCTAGTGGGAAGAGACTGCAGGGACCGGCCAGGTTGTCCTACTTACCCTGGACGAGAGAGCACCTTCCTAGCCTAACGGTTGGATTGATGCCTTTGAGTTGTGGTGTTGGAGGAGAATACTGAAAGTGCCATGGGCTGCCAAAAGAACCAATAGATCTGTTTTGGAAGAAGTGCAACCAGAGTGCTCCTTGGAGGCCAAGATGGCTAGGCTTCGTCTCTCATACTTTGGACACATTGTCCGGAGAGAACAGTCGCTGGAGAAGGATGTCATGCTGGGTAAGGTGGAGGGTCAGAGAAAAAGAGGAAGACCCCCAACAAGATGGATCAGCCAGGTGGCATCATTGATGGCGTCAAGTGTGGCCACAGTAGTGAGGTTGGCCCAGGATCGGGCATTGTTTCGTTCTGCTGTGCATGGGGTCGCTATGAGTCGGTTCTGACTCGATGGCACCTGACAACAACAACAATTTTGTGATTAATATAGTTGAAAATAGCTCAAATGTATTCTTTTTTAGATTGTACGAGGAGGCTTCAAAAATATTAGTAAACATTTTCTACATCGAGTTACAACATTATTAGTTACCATGTCATTATTAGTAACTTTAAGGTTTTTTTCTCCTTCAGTTATCCCTTTATTCTCAAAAAATTTACAAGTTTTACAACAATATTACAGATAAAACAGAATATCTGACAAAATCAGCAACTATAAAGTCACCGGTATCAACAAAAACAAGAGGGTGTGCTTGTAGAGCTCTCCGAAGGAACCCCGTGAGTTGAAGCATCGTGGTGATTTGGTCATAACGACAGCTCTGAGCAGAGTCCATTGTTCTTGTTAAGAGCCATGGAGTTGGTTCTGACTCATAGCAACCCTGTATAGGGTTTCTGAGGCTGTATATCTTTGCTCTGGTAGCGTAGTGGTTACGAATCGGGCTGCGAACCTTAAGGTCAGTGGTTCGAAACTACCAGCCACTCCGTGGGAGAAAGAGGAGGCTTTCTACTCCCGTAAAGATTTACACCTTTGGAAACTCTGTACAGGGTCGCTATGGGTCGGAACCGACTCGATGACACTTAACAACAACAACAAATCTTTGCTGAAGCAGAAAATCTCATCTTTCTCCTGTGGAGCCACTGAAGGGCTTGAACCACTGACCTTATGGTTTGCAGTACAGTGCTTATCCTATGGAGCCACCATGCTCAGAGTGCATTAGAAGCTTCAAAAAATAAATTAGCATTTTAGCTTTGTAGCTATATTGATACATGTAAGCTAGACTTCTGAAAAGTATTTTTGTTGCAAGGATACTTTTATAAAAAAAATAATAATAATAATGCATTTCTGCTGAACCCTGCAGTCATTTGTGTGTTATTCCCTCTGACAGTATCATCCAGTGAGGTGTACACCCATGCATTCTCCTAGTGATGTCACTGCATCTGGTTAACAAAACCCAGCCTACTTTGTGCCTTTGCTTATCCTACTCCTTTGACCTGGAATGCTCCCCTATCTCCCTTTCCACCTGTAACATGCTTCCCCTAGCTAACACCTAACCCAGTTCCAGTTCCTACTTACAGCAACCTAGTAGTTCAGCACAGAACTTCCTCATAAGTTTTCCTAAACTGTAATCTTTAAAGGCAAATTGCCAAGTCTTTTCTCCTGTGGAGCAGCTGAGGGTTTTAAACCACTGACCTTTACCTTAGCAGTCAAGAACTTAACTGCTGAACCACTAGGGCTCCTTCCTTTAACAGCCATTCACCATTTAAAATTCAATGCAGATGGTTCCACCACCAGAAAGCCAATGCCCCCATCCCCTCCCTCCTGTGCATCTGGGTTGGACCAGTCCCAATTTCACTGTCCCCTTAGCATCACTCAGTGACTTCCTGGCAGTGAATCATCTGCCAGCATGTTAGTCTCTTCTTGCAAATTCTAATGAGATGCATGAGGAAAGAGACCACTTCTTAACAGCACAGAGTCAAGCACATAGAAGGAGCTTAGTAAGGGTTTGCTAAATTGAACTAAATGTATGATTTAATCAAATTTAATGAGAGCATGTGAATATTTGACCTAATCAAGATCATGAATACCTCTATTTTTCATGCCTGCAGAGTCACCCTCTGGTAGCATAGTGGTTACAAGTTGGGCTGCTAACCTCAAGGTCAGCAGTTCAAAACTACCAGCCATTCCCAGGGAGAAAGATGAGGCTTTCTGCTCCTGTAAATAAGTTTATCTGTAGAAAATAACTTTCCTATAGAAAAAAAAAACACACCAGAAGAAGTCTGTTTCCAATACATGGAATTGAATTTATTCATTAAACAACTTCTTATTGGATGTTTACTATGTCCCAAGCACTACCATGGGTATTAAAACAAACAACCCAAAACCCACTACCAGAAAGAACTCATGTCCTCTTGGAACTTATATTTTTAATGTGAAGGGAAACACACATTAAACAAAATGCAGGATTATGATATGATGAAAAACATTTTTGTACAGGTGTACTTCAGCGATATTGTAGGTTTGAGCCTGAATCCCTATAATAAAGCTAATGTCACAATAAAGGGAGTCACATGAGTTTTTTGGCTTCCCAGTACACATCAAAATGATGTTACGTTCTACTACTGTCTATTAGTGTGGAACAGCTTTGTGGAACGTTTGAACTATTGTGAGAATGATCAAAATGTGGCACTGAGACTGAAGCAAACACATGCTGTTGGAAAAATGGCACCCATAAACCTGCTCAATGCAGGGTGGCCACAAACTCTCAATTTGTTTAAAAAAAATTTTTTTAAACCCCCACACACAATGAAGCGAATTGCAATAAAATGAGGTGTGCCTGTGAATAAGTAAAATACACAGTGTCTTATAGTTAATAGTGGTAAGTGGTAGGCAGAAAAATAAATGAGGAGAAGCAAACAGTATGTTAGGATGCTCTCAATATTACATGGTACAGTGAGAGGACACCACTCTTGAGTAGATGGTACTAACACCTGAAGCAGCCACATGGACCACTGGAGGGAGACCTAGCCTGCAGGAGGAACAGCAAGTTCAAAGGCTTGGGATGAGGGTACCACAGGGGCAGAAATCTTTTTAATAAGTAGGCCATGTGACCAAAAAGAAGGGACCAAAATGATTGGTTAAAGAATAATGGGCTGAGGGAGGTAAATGAAACAGAAGCTTGTTGGGGACATTGATGACTTTGGTTTTTGAAAATGAATGGACTGAGAGTTTAGAATAAGGCTTAATATTACTAGACTCTTTAGGTGACAAGGTTAGGCAACTAGTCCTAAAACACAGCTGGAATTATTTTTATTAATTTATTTTTAAGGTTTTTATTGTTGATTGAGTGTAAGTTTACAGGGCAGATCATCAGTTTTACATTCAACAAATCATACACCTTGTTTCATTACAATGATTATAATCCCCTGCATGTACCATCAGTTATCAGTATTTCTCTCTATCCAGTTTAGCTTTTTAAAAAAAACAAACACAAACACTCAGGCCTATATAATAATTTACATCTCCA
>NW_006408519.1:2715113-2725103 GCF_000296735.1 Chrysochloris asiatica
TCCTCCCCCTTTCTTGTATTGCCCTCCCCAACACCCAAACTAAACCCCCCACCCCAACCTCATTGTTGTGGTTACCTTATATTCCATTAGTTCTTCCCTTCATTTAAGACAGTCTATTTTATCCAGTAATCTACCTGACCTCCCCACCACCTGGATCTCTGTTCTTCTGTGTTTACTTTCTTTCACATTGTAATTGTTTTGATCATAGACTGACCTCCCAGATCCTCTGTTCTTGACTCTTCCATTTGTTGATTGAGTTCAGAGTGATGCTGCCAAGTACATCATTCTCTAGTTTTTGTCTGTTCTTGTTGGTTCTCAGTCCACAGAACTTCCTTTAGGATGTTTTTCATAGCAGGGTTGACTTTGGCAAAATCCCTTAGCTTCTCTTTATCCTGGAATGTTTTGATTACACCATCATATTTGATTGACAGCTTTGCTGGGAAGAGGATTCTTGGGTGGCAGCTTTTTTCTTTCAGGGTTTTATATATGTCTACCCATTGCCTTCTTGCTTTCATGGTTTCTGTTGAGAGATCCGAGCTAATCTGATTTGCTTGCCTTTGTATACTACACTTCTCTTTTTCCTAGCTGCTTTCAGGATTCTGTCCCTGTCTTTGATTTTGGAGAGCTTGATTATGATATGTATTTGATTGTCTTTTAGGGTCTATCTTACCTGGGGTTCGTTGAGTTTCTTGAATGTTTATCTTTTCACTTTCAGGATGTTAGGAAAACTTTCTTCCAGAAACTCTTCACTATCTCCTCTGTGGACTTTTGTGATTCTTCCTGTTCTGGAATGCCGATAATTCTTAAGTTATTCCTCTTCGTATTGTCCAACATGAATCATAGGCCTTCTTCTGATTTTTTAATCCTTTTTTGTGTTTGCTCTTCTATCTTAGTAGTGTTGAGAGATTTATCTTCTAGCTTACTAGTTCTGGCTTCTATCGCTTAAGTTCTACTCCTTTGCCCTTTCAGTGTATTGTTCATTTCTGATATTCTCTTATTGATCATTTGGACCTCTTTCTGTAGGTTTTGAATTGTTTCCAATGCTGTATTTATCTTATTTCATTTTTCCTGTAGTGCTTTCCTGCTGACTTCTTCCTTATTTTTCTCAACTCCATTGTATAGTGTTTTGATACATTTTATAGTCATTTTTCTGAATTCCTGCTCAGTCATTTCCAAAGCCTGCCCATATTCTAATATGGAGTGTAGGTCTAATTCCAGCTCATTTGTCTCAGTCACTTTATCTCATTTCTGGACATGTGCTGATATGGTCATCTGCTTCTGTTTTTTGGGCATATTCAAGCGTTATCTGTGGCCTTAATACTTAGATGGGTATGTATTTTGGTATTTTTTATGCTTTCTGATTGCCTCCAGGTAGATATGATCAGGAGATGGACTTCCCTTTTTACTCTTCTTCCTGAGAAATTTCAATATGCCACTGTTGGTCATTGTGACGTAGCTCAGGATTTAATTTTTGGCCTATTTCCTTTTTAGTATGCCTGTCCCGCTCCACAATGCCCACTTAGGCCTTTTTTGTAGTTATAAACAGGGCCGGCTGTGGCCATTTGGTTTTAAGTAGAAACTGTCTCTTTAAATTTTGAGGAGATCTGTGTGCATGCATAATAGAACCCTCTGGGGTGGGAGTGGGATATCCTCTCACTCAGATACCCCCTCTAGTCACCAGAATGGAGGTATACTGACAGCAAGAGACCAATGAACAGCTATCAAAAAAAAAAAAAAAGAATGTCCACACCTTTATCTCTGCAGTTCTATCAGGCGTCTTTTCCTTCCCCCATCCTGTTGTTGCCCAAGATGGCGGCTCCGGAAGCAGCTGAGCATCATGAATTAGAAAGCAATGGAATTCTTGCTTTTGCTACAAATTCCCCTAGCTGTAAACCTTCCAATCGTCTGTATATTCCTTTATATGTGGTTCAGAGTTCTGGGACCATCCCCTGAGCCTGCTTGCTCTGGTATTCTGTGTTGTTGTTGACGGAGCTCCTCACTGCACTTCTACCCTCTCTGCCATCGTGTTTGTTCTCCCCAGCTGAAGTTATTTTTACAAAACTGAAAATGAAAATAAAAATAGATTATTTAAATGCAAATATCTAAGGAGTCCTGGTATGGTACTGTAGGATAAGTACTGAACTGCTAACTGTAAGGTGGGCAGTTCAAACCTACCAGCTGCTCCTCAGAAACCTTATACAGGGTCACTATGAATCAGAACCAACTCAATAGCACACAACAGCAACAAGGATCCCTGGTGGCATAGTGGGTTACCATTAGGCTTCTAACTATAAGGTCAGTTGTTCAATTCCACCAGTCACTTTAGGAGAAAGATGAAACTTTCTACTTAGCCTCAGAAACCCTATACAAGGTTGCTATGAGTCAGAACCAATTTTATGCCACACAATAATAGCAATTGCTTTCTAGTTTCAGTATTAAGTATATTAAAGGAGAATTCAGAATATTTTCCCAACGAACAGATCCTTTGTATCTTTCTCTGCTGTTCTTACATAAATTATCAAGCCTAGCTGTATCAGCATATCAGACTGTAGTGGGTGTTCTGGTACACAGCATGCTCGGCACTACATGCAGTGACTTAAACACAAAGAATGATTGACTTCATCCCCTCCCAGTCCAATTTAGATTCTAACACAGAAATTTGGATACAGAGTTGGTTAAACTGGGAGCATGGCATTGGTCCATGAACATCCCAGAAGATTCCTGCTGCAGTTTCCTGTTTCTCTTCGATGCAAACTCACCCTCTTCATCACACATGTCTAGGGTCTTCATCTGCTGACCACCTTTCTATCTACCTCTGTCCTAATCTTCTATTAAAATCTGGCTTGTGGTCAGTTTTTTATCAAAGAACCTACCTACCCTTACCCCACCATTCTGTATTTTTGAATTGTTGAAGTAATTTTGGCTCTTCATTAAATATCAAATGCCAAAGGGCACCACAGACCAGCTATTTCACTCTAGCCTTTTCTCTCTACATTCAATCCTTGAAGTATCCATCCATTTCTTCCACCTTCTAGGACAATGCCAGAATCTATACTCTTAGCCCTGATTTCTCTCTTTAGCTCCAACCCCTCATTTCTCATGGTCTGGTGATTGTTTCTAAATAACTATCAAACTATTAGTCTCTGGATGGTGCAAATGGTTAATGGACTCAGTTGCTAATCTTAAAGTTGAAGGTTCAAGTCCACTCAGAGTCACCTGAGAAGAAAGGCCTAGCAATCTACTTCCGAAAAAATCAGCCACTGAGAACCCTTTGATGAAGCTCATTTCTACTTTGATGCACAATCGTTCATGCCACGTGAAATTGATTTGAGGGCAACTGGTTTTGTTGTTGTTTGGTTTTGTTGTATGGGATTATTGAACTTTATATTGAACTAAGTACATTCTTACCCCCTCAAGCCACTCTCCTTCCTGCTGTCCCTATATCCATCCAGTTTTTCTCTTCAACAAAGACCCAGAATAGAAAACCCTTTACTTCCCTGCTCCCCATGTCTGACCACTTAGTTCTGATGTGAAATGATCTCTTTCTATCTCATTGCCATCATACTCCCTCAAGCACATGTCACCTTATGCTTAGAGTAGTCCAATGGTCACTAGTCTCTTTCTTCTCTAATCATCCTAAAATAGCCTTCTGTTTATGCCTTAATATGTATCACAGGCTTATAGGGAATACCACGTTAGGAGTCCCTCCCTTTTCTGGGCCACCCTACACTTCGATGTGATCATTATATAACCTCTAAGTTACACAAACCTTTTATTCCCTATTAAACTCTGCGACTGGAACACATTTAGGTCCCATGGCAGGTAAGAAACTTCCATTGTTTGAGATCCAGAGTCTCTCTTCTCATGTCTTGGCTACATCAGACCCATTCCAGTCAGCTTCCTTAGACTCCATGAAACCTCATGCTACCCCAAACATAGGGATATCTTGTTTCCTTGAAAGCATTATTCATTTAATATATAAATTCCTTATAGATGATGATGGGAATGCTTCCCCACCCCATCCTTCCATGTAGAGGAAACTCCACTGAGGTGACTTTCTTCTCCATCTTTTTACTCCATCTGCTCAAGGGGAGATGGAATGTCTACTTTATTGAAAGACAGGGTGGGGGGTGTGATAATAGGCATACATTGTCCTTTTTTGGACAGCCTCCCTGCAAAAATCAAGTTGCCCCTGCCCTTCTCCATGCCACATGGGAAGCTGGGCCCACACACTCAGCATAAAGTTCTTCAGAAACCTGTGACTGCTGATAAGTCCACCAGACTCATGTCTAGTATCAGTGGGCCACTTGCCTTGCCTTCTGACCTAGCCTCGGTCAGAAATAAAGATGGTATTTTAACCTCCATCGAGTCTTGGTATGGCACTTAGGATAAGCACTGGATTGCTAACCTCAAGGTGGTGGTTCAAATTCACCAGCCACTCCTTGAAACCTTATACAAGGTCGCTATAAGTCTTAACCACTCAACAGTATTTACAGCAACAATGACAAAGAGCCCTAGTGACATTGTAGGAAAAGCACTGGAATGCTAACCACTCCTGGGAAACTCTATACAGGATCACTATGACTCAAAACTAACTTGATGGCACTTAACAACAACAACCTCCATTTCTGAGGAGCATTGGTGACTCTGTAGGATAAGCACTGGACTACTAACCACAAGTGGCCAGTTAAAACCCACCAGATGCTCCATGGGAGAAAGAGGGGGTTTTCTGAGGCCCTGAAGATTTCTTACAGGTTCCTCTAAGAATCAGGACCAATTGGATGCCAATGGGCTTGGTTTGGGATTTAACCTCCATATTTACTCTTTTTTCCCTTTCAGATTGTTTGCCACACAGGCACAGAATAGGGGTGCTCTTTAACAGGGCCCTCTCAAAACTCCACAACAGACTTGCTCTATTTTTTTTTCCATGAAAACTTGCCTGTTTCTTAATTATAAAAATGATTAATACTTATAATTCAAACAATACAAGAGTATAACTGAGAACATTTAAATGACTTGAAATGCCAGTGAAAAGGGATTCCACAATGACCTTCTAGTGACCCTTTGTTTCTTTTCTCTCTCTCAGACGCACATGAACACACACACAATTGACCTAGTGGGGTTCTGTTATAAATGTTACTTTCATTGTGTGCTATTTTATTTTTTCCTTATAATTTTGTTTACATACTTCCCCACAGGTTAACATTAACAGCCTCATGTGTATGCATCCCTCATTTCCCAACAGTCATCAAATCTGACATTATCATGTGTCACTGTGCATATTCCCACTCAGAGTACCCCTATGTGACAGAGTGGAACTGTCCCAGAGGGCTTCCTAGGCTGTAATCATTACAGGGAGCAAATCACCAGCTCTTTTCCACTGTGGACCAGCTAGTGGGTTTGAACCACTTAGGTTAGCAGCTGAGCATTTAACCACTGCACTATAACTATAGTTTGTGCTCCTTAACATAGACGTGTTGTTGTGTTGCTGTTGTTAAGTGCCATCGAGTCAGTTCTGACTCATAGCGACACTATATCAGGTTTCTAAGGAGTGACTGGTGGGTTTGAACCACTGACCTTTCTGATAGCAGTCCAGTGTTTATACAATAGTGTTACACCAGGACTCCAATGTAAGCATAGTTAAGTATTTATACTATAATACAAACATATTTGTGTAGTTATTTAAAAATGAAATTAGAGATACTTCTTTGAATTCTATTACTAAATAAATAAATAAAGGAAAATAATCCCCAAGTCAACTTAATTCATTCTTTTTAGAAAGTGAATAATACTGTTTTTCTATGGATGTACTACAATTATCCTATCGATGGGGCATTCATATTGTTATTGAACTTTTGCCACTAGGAATAAATGAAATAAACATTCTGTTTCTATAGGATGTCTTCCTGGCATATCTTTTGAAATAAGATTGTTAGCTCAAAAGGTATATTTTATTGTTAATCTTTTTATTCAAATATAGCATACATACAGAAATAATATATATTACAATATAGTATACATACATACATAGCTTAATGAAATTTTACAAACTGAATGAATTATAACAGCAGGATCAAGAAACGGAATAGGACCCATATCCTAGAAGTTCCCATCAAGCCCAAAGGGTTTATGCATTTTACATTTTAATGGAACTGCTAGAGTTCACATCTGAGAATGCACTTTGCCCTCCCAGGGTTGGGCTCTCGTGGATGGCCTGCCAGCTATGCACTCTGCAGTAGGAGGCAGACCCTAAATAACGATTCACAGTGACTCTGGAAACACTGTCTCCATCACGCTTTAACGTTTCTTGTATATTTAAGGCTACATCATTCTTCTTTATATGTATGCCTCATAATGATTAGACTATAGCAATGGGACATAGTAAACTCTCAAGAAATATTTGCTGACTGATCATTTGAATGATTAAAAAAAAGAAGGAAAAAAAAAGTCCCTTCCTCTTCTCAAATCCCTTCTAAAATGTCTACTTTTGGGTCTGTGATAGTTAAGATTCGGTGTCAACTTGAATGGGCCCGGATTCTCAGTGGTTTAGCCATTAAGATGGAGTCATGTCTCATGATTAGATCTAATATAACGTAATCACTTCCAGGATGAGAGCTTCAATAAGCAGCCAATCAAGTGAAAGGAAGTTTTCTTGGGGGTGTGGCTTGTTTCCAATATATTGGACATTGAGCAAGGCTTGCTTGTTTTTTTTTTTTTTTTTTTTTTTGCTAGGTCTGGATCCAGCATCTGGCTCGTCATCTGACCTCTGGTTCTTTAGACTTGAGTCAGCTACCTGCCATATTGCCTATGGATCCTGGGAGTCTTGCCTGCCAACCTTGAATTCATTCATCTCTGCAGTTGAAACCTACCATCTGACCTGCCATCTGAACCCAAGCCTGCCATTGGGTTTGTCAGTCCCTGCAGCTGTGTTAGTCAGAAGGAGCCTCCCTCTGATACACAGTCTTAGAACTTCCCTGCTAGTACAACTGTGTGAGCCATTTCCTTGATTCAACTTCACTCTCTAGAAATGTATATAAACTTCAGTGATTTTGCTTTTCTTGAGAACCCACCCTAAGACAAGATCCAAAAGTAGATGTTGTGTTGCTTATAGAGCAGAAAGAAGATGGAATTTAGAACCATAAAACTTGAGTTCAAGTTTCAGCTGTGTGGTGTTGGGAAATAAATGCAACCTCTTTGGGTCACAAGTTGTTTAACCTTCAAAATAGAAGGGAAAAATAAATAAGGAAAGCTAAGTAACAATTCTGCATTATTATAAAAGTGAATTTAAAGGATATATGTAAAGAGCTTTTTTAAAACTAACAAATGCTCTTTAACTGTTATGTTATATGAACAGCGATTCATCCCTTGGGAGCGCAGTGGCTGTGTAGGATAAGCACCAGGCTCCGAACCACAATGTTGGCAGTTTGAGCCCACCAGCTGCTCCACAGGAGAAAGATGAGACTATCTCCTCCCGCAAAGATTCACAGCCTTGGAAACCCTATACAGGTTGGTCTACATATGAGTTGGAACCAACTCAACAGCACTTAACAACAACAATGTTCATCTCTTAATATGTGCAAGGGGACTTCAAAAGTTCTTGTAAAAAAATGAAATAAAAAGATAATAAATTTTTTCCATGAATTTTTTGAAGCCCCTTGTATTTAGCTATTCATGGTGTAGTGAATTTACCTGATAACACTTTTCTATCCATAGTCTTCATAACTCCCACCAAATGACTGGGTTGTTGTTCAGTGCCATGGAATCGGTTCTGACTCATAGTGACCCTGTATAGGATTTCCTAAGGTGCAGATTTAAATCTTCACTAGAGCAGAAAGCCTCATCTTCCCCCAGGGAAGCAGCTGACACTTTTGAAGCTTGCTTGGTTTTTGTGGTTCACAGTCCAATGTTTATCGTATGGAGTCACTGTGTTCCCTAGTAATTGAGTGGTGCCATGCAAATGGGGTGTATGGGACTCTAATGCAGGGATTGGCTAGTTTTGCCATCCTGCTAGGCTCAAAATGAGCCACCAAGAAAGAAGAATGAGATATTCCAGTGCAGAAAAGCTGTGGCTGAAGGGGCAGCGGTAGGAGACTGAGCCGCAGGCTTCCCGGCCCATGGACCAAAAACGACTGAGTGTCTATGGGCAGAATGGCGTGCTCACACAATAGATCTTTTGGACATTGATCTGCAGTGTTAAAAGGGCTTGCTCTAGCAGAAAAGAGGCCAATGGACTGAGTGTCTGAGACTTAGGACCGGAGACGGGCATGTCTGTGGTATAGCTGAGAAGAGATGCTCCTGACTGGAGAACTGCCTATATCCTGAGTTGTTTCTGATTCACTTCCCTAATAAACTAGATAATTATATTGTCCATGAGTCCTGAGTGGCCATCACAATGGGTTATGGAACCCAGCAGCGAGGTAGAATACTGTGGGAGGGAGGGCTGGTATCAGAAGAGGGTAAAAAAGGATGGAGGCATATCTGACCACGGCTGCACCGGAATCGGCCCGGGGCTGGTGATTCCCCTCATTTCCCTAGTAAAGCTGGAAAAGAGGTCGGACACCGTCTCTGTGCCTTTTTGCACTATTGTTTATAAAGATTCTTTACAAGTTTTTTTTTTAATTCCACATTCAAACACATTTTATTTATTTTATTCTTCGAGCCTTCCTCTTACTGATTTGAGCTGCCCCAGTAGTACAGTGGTTAAACACTTGGCTGCCAAACAAAAGGTTGATGGCTCAAATCCACCAGTCACTCCATGTGAAAAAGATGTAGTAGTCTGCTTCCACAAAAATGTACAGTCTTGAAAATCCCTAAGGGGTACTTCCACTCTGTTTTGTAGGGTCAGTATGAGTTGGTATCAATTTGATGGCAGTGGGTTTGGTTCTTTTACTGATTTGAAAATATTTTTTTCTTTACTACTCTATGCTCTGGTAGCGTAGTGATTACAAACCATGCTGTGAACCGCAAGGTCAGCAGTTCGAAACTACCAGCTGTTCCACTGGAGAAAGATGAGGCTTTGTGCTCCTGTAAAGATTTACAGCCTCGGAAACCCTGTACAGGGTTACTATGAGTCGGAACTGACTCCACGGCACATAACAACAACAACAACTCTATGCTTATTTTTCTCTTTTGAAATAGGAACTCTAGAGGAGCCTCCTAAAAGCTAAATACATTTTGTGGACAATTAAATTCTGATGGCCCTCATTTGTGTTGGGGAGAAAAAACAATCAGTCTTGAGTTGTCACCCTTGGCCAACCACACCCACACCCTCACCAGCTCTCGTCTTCACCTTCGTCTGCCCACTGCTTTTAACTACTGTTGAGTCAGCTTAGGCTCGGGGTGACCCCATGTGAAATAGAATGAAACGTTGCCAGGTCCTTCAGTGTCTTCACAATCCTCAGTATGCTGCCATCATTTGCTGCAGCAACTGTGTATTTGCAGTACCTTCCAACATTCGGGGTTCATCTTATAGCACTATATCAAAAAGTAGCCTGATGTAATAACATGAAGTGTATCATTTGTTGAATGTGGGACTGATGATCTCTCCTATAAACCTTCATTCAATTCACAATCAAAACTTTTATGTATATATTTACATATATGTATATATAAATATGTCAGGGTCTGGCCTTGACAAGGGGGTGAGTACACAAAGGTGGGGTGTCTGGCGACGATACAGAGAGAGAGAGAGAAAGAGAAAACAGACACAAGAAGACAAAGAAAACAGACACAAAGAAGAAAGACACACAGGTTTGATGCAAGCTGCCAGACAGTCTGTTCGGTGGCAGACATTGCACTCAAAACTAACTCTAGGTGGGATGTCTGGAGGGGCGAGAGAGAAAGAAACACTCGGAGACCAGAGTGGATATAAGCTGACAGACAGATAGTCCTGCTGCCAAGAATGCACCCAGAACTATCTCTACCCCAGTCTTTTATTAACTTTTTTAAGGAAGAGATCTTTACAGAAGAAGAATGGGATTATTCAGATAA
>NW_006408519.1:2725843-2740490 GCF_000296735.1 Chrysochloris asiatica
TTAATGTACATGGATAATCAAGAACTCATGTTCTAAGTTAATATTAAACATAACTGAATAATCAAATAAGGAGCAGTTCTGACAATCATCCCAGGTGGCTATCGCTTGTACCTCAGAAAGATTCGTTCCCAGGACCCTACGCACTGCCAACACAGTGGAGACATTACAATTACTGGAGTTTGAAGCATAGAATGGATATACAGAGCTAGCCCAACAGTGAGTTCGTAAAAGCCAATGAACCTGGGACTTCCGGAGGTTACTTCTTTGAGCCCTCAGTGTCCCTGGCTAGCAAGCCTGAGAGCAGCCATTGTGTTGGATTTTCGTCCATGACACCGGTCCTCAGCATCTCAATACTTGCCGTCTCCTACATAAATATATATGTATATAGATATTGTTGTTGTTGTTAAGTGCCATCAAGTCAGTTCCGAGTCATAGGGACCCTGTGTAGGGTTTCCAAGGAGCAGCTGGTGAGCTTGAACCACCAACCTTGCAGTTCAAAGGACTTCGCTGTACAGCACATTAACCCACAGTGCCACCAACTGCTCCTCAGAAACTCTATATAGGATCACTATGAGTTGGAACTGACTTGGCACTTAACAACAACAACTGACTTGGCACTTAACAACAACAATATATATATATATTTTTTTTTCAGACGTAAATTGTTAGGTTTCTTTTCCTACTTTATCTTCATCTGGAAGCTCCACAGAAAACCTGCCTACCATGGTGACCCTGTTTTGTTGTTATGTGCCATGGAGTCGGTTCCGACTCATAGCTACCTAATACAGGGTTTCCGAGGCTACAGATCTTTATGGGAGCAGAAAGCCTTGTCTTTCTCCCACGTAACACTGGTAGTTTCGAACTGCTGACCTTAGGGTTTGCAGCCCAATTTTTAACCACTTGCTACCAGAGCTGCTGGTATTTAAAAAACTGGTGGCATAGCTTCCAGTATCATAGCAACATACAAGTCACTACAGTATGACAAACTGACAGGTGAGTGGTGGGTCTTCTAGTCACCTCCCTTAAAAGTTGATGGGTGGTCCCAGGCTCAGGCTGCAGAAGCTGTCTACTCCATCCCTGCTGGGATCATTTCCACACACTCCACCCCTGTGGGATCATTTCCACACACTTCAGGTATTTTTGTGCCATGCCACAATTTGTAATATGTGGGTACCCTCTGTACTTAGATATAGAATACTTACATAACTGTTGTTGTTAGGTGCTATCGACTCAATTTCAACTCGTAGTAACCCCATGTGACAGACTAGAACTGTCCCATTGCGTTTTCTAAGCTGTAATCCTTTTGGAAGTGAATGGCCAAGTCTTTCTCTAGCTGAATGAATTTGAACCACCAAACTTTTGATTAGCAATTATACTCTTAATTATTTGCATCATTTTTCATGTAAATCAGTTTACTTTTATAAACTTAGATACATCTGTACTATTATTACTTCAGTTCATTTTACTTGTTTTTTTATTACTATAAAATATATTTATTTGTCAAAGGAAACTTTATGTTACTACTCTAAATGGTTGAAACATTTACAGGTATTTAGAAATACATAAATACAATAAAAACAATATTATGTCATAATGTATTAGTTAAGTTCCATTACCAACTATAGGCCCTGAGTCCCAAGATTGCTTTTTGTTTAAAAATAAAAAGGAAAGGAGGGGATTGTAACCATGGCAATGAAACGATATACGATAGGATGAATGTAAAACTAATGTTCTCCCATGTAAACTATCACATAATTCACAATAAAACAATTAAAAAATAAAAAGGAGACTAGCAAATGTTAGAGAAATATTAAAGGCAAGCTAATCAAGGAGCTCTGGTATAACCTCAAGGTCAGCAGTTCAAAAGTACCAGCGGTTCTGTGGGAGAAAGGTAAGGCTTTCTGCTCCTGTAAAGATTTATAGCCTCGGACACCCTATACAAGGTTGCTATGAGTTGGAACTGACTCCACGGCACACCACCACCACCACCACCAGTACTTAATTGGGGGAGTGTGGTCACTCTGTATAATAAACACTGGACTGTGAACCACAAGGCTGAAGTTCAAGCCCACCAGCTGCTCTTTGGGGAAAAAAGATTAGGTTCTCTGCTTCAAAAGATGTGTAGCCTCAGAAACCCTCTACAGGATCACTATGAGTTGGAGATGACTTGACAACACTTAACAAGTGCTTAATCGAGGAGTCTTGATAGCACAATTTTCAAGCCCTTGGTAAATAAGCAATTAATGGTTCGAACCCATTCTGTAGCTCCATGGAAAGACCAATCTGCTTCTATAGAAATTACAGTTTAGAGCACCCTATGGGGAAGTTCTACGCTGTCACATGGGGTCATTATGAATTGAAATAAACTCAAAAATACCCAACAACATTGCCTACTTGAGACTTACTTCTTGAAATAATCAGAAAACGGTTAAAAGAAATTTTTAGAAGAAATTGAGGCAGCCTACCAAGGGAGTGGGAGAAGAGAGGCACAGTGGGTGGGGAGCATGGACAGGCCAGCTGGTGAGGGAGCACTGGGAATGGAAAGGGAAAGGAAATGCTAACAGACACATACAAGCAATCAACAAAAACAACAATAAAACCAAAATAAAAAAACAAGTGGAAAGAGCAAAATTTTAAATTGTATGTATTCCCATTGACTACTGTGTAACCCTGTGACTCACCCCTCAAGAAAACAGGCCTGAAAGCATCCAATTAAAGCACTTTGCTAATCCAGTGAAGGATCATGACCTAGGTGCTCATGGGAATGAAAATGTCAGGGGAAAAAAATGGGCAGGCATAATTGATTATAATTATAAGCCCAGCTTCCTAGGGTTACCTTTGCTCTGTTAACTATTGTTGTTGTTGTTGTTGTTAGGTGCCATCAAGTCTGTTCTGACTCATAGTGACCCTATGCACAACAGAATGAAACACTGCCCAGTCTTGGATCAACCTCACAATTGTTGCTACACCTGAGCCCATCAGTGCTGCCACTGTGTCAATCCATCTTGTTGGAAGTCTTCCTCTTTTTACTGTTACCTTCTATAATTCTCAAGAGCAGGAGTTTAGCTTTGTTATTGTTGTTGTTAAGTGCCATGGAGTCAGTTCCAACTCATAGTGACCCTGTATAGGGTTTCTGTGCAGCAGCTTGTGAATTTGAACTGTTAACCTTGTGGTTCACAGTTCAGTGCTTAACCTACAGCACCACACCAGAAAAGGATAATTCACTTGAAACTCAGTGAAGCCACCCATGGACGTCTTGCTAACAGCAAGTATCAGATAAACCGTAAGTTTTTTGTGTTGATCCAAATCTTCAAAGCTAAGTGGAAAGGAGTTGATGTCACGGAAGACTTTATGTACAAACTACCCAACAGTAAATGAATTTTCTCTATAAACTTTCACCTATTTTTTTTTTTTTTTTTTTAAACAACAACAAAAAAGTGGCAGTTGAGTGGGAGGATTTAGTTTTACTTTCACATAGTTTATTCAGCTGAAGTAATCTCTTAAACAGGAAGGCTGTCCTCTGTAGACTGGTCAGACCTCACTTGCAGCATTAGAATGCTAATTGACATGTGCCTATTGGCTTTGAGTGAATCCGTGCTGTTGTTAGATGCTTTGGAACAAACACTGCCATGTCTTGTACCTTCCTCACAATCTTTGCTATGCTTGTGCCCATTGTTGCAGCCACTTGTCAATTCATCATTTCTTTCTTTCCGTTTCGCTGACCCACTTTATGTTCTTCACTAGGGACTAGTCCTTCCTGATAACATGTCCAAAGTACATGAGACAAAGTTCCACCGTCCTGGCTTCTAAGGAGCGTCCTGACTACTTCTTCCAACACAACTTTGTTCATACTTCTGGCAGTCCAGGGTACTTTCAATGTTCTTTACCAACACCACAATTCAAAGGCATCAGTTCTTCAGTCTTCCTTATTCACCATCCAGCTTTCACATGCACATAAAGTAATTTAAAATAACATGCTTTGAATCTTGGGCACCTTAGTCTTCAAAGTGACATCTTTGCTTTTGAACACTTTTAAATGTGTCCAGTGTAATATCTTGTTTGTTTCTGACTGCTGCTTCTATGTTTGTTGATTGTGGGCCCAAGTAAAATGAAATCCTGGACATCTTTAATATTGTCTGTTTAACATGATGTTGTATATTGGTCCCGATGTGATGATTTTTCCTTTATGTTTCCTTTCTGTTGAGATGTAATTGGCACTGCAGGATCAGCACAGGACCACAAGGTCGGTTTGAACCACAAGGTCGGTGGTTCAAACTCACCAGCTGCTCCCTAGAAACCCTACACACAAGGTGGCTATGAGTCAGAATTGACTCTACAGCACTTAACAACAACAACAATCCATACTGAAGGCTGTAATCTTTGGTCTTCATCAGTAAGTACTTCAATTCCTCTTCACATTCATCAAGCAAAGCTGTATCACCTGCATAATGCAAATTGTTAATGAGCTTTCCTCCAATCCTGATGCTGCATTCTTCATGCAAATCTATGCATCAACCAAATCAAAGTGAAAATCTTCAGGCTTCTTTTCCCTCTAGGGGGTCTGCAAGGAGTCCTGCTGTGGTGCTGTAGTATAAGTACTGGACTACTAACCACTAGGTCAGTGGTTTGAGTGACTAAATACCCCTTGGAAACCATATACAGGGTTTCTGTGAGTTGGAACCAACTCCACAGTACTTAACAACAACAAAGGGATCTGTAAACTACTGCTGGCTAGCAAATCTGACCTCTGCACTTGATTTTAGGTAGTCTTTAAACAAAGAAGAGGTCTCAGAGTGGTGCAAAAGATTAAGTGCTTAGCTACTAACTCAAAGTCTGGCTTATCAGAATCCACCCAGAAGCACCTCAGAAGATCTGCTTCCAAAAGATCACAACTATTGAAAACTCTGTGGGGCACTGTTCTACTTAGGCACCATCAGATGAAATCAACTCTCTGGCAACTGCTGTTTTTTTTTTTTTCATGTTTTATTGTGAATTATATGATATTTTACATGAGAGAACTTCGTATATCGTCTCATTGCCATGGTTCCAATCCCCTCCATGCATCATCAACCGACCAAAGGGTATACCCCATAAACCCGCCCCCTGTACTCCACCACCACCCCCAATTCTTCAGGACCCAGTCCCTGTCCCTCTCTGGATCCAAAGTCCCCATCTGCTTCATCACGCCACGTCATCGTCTCTGGCAACCGTTTTTTAAAGCCAAGAATGATTTTTATATTTTAAAATGGTGGTGACAATCAAAAAAACAGTGTTTAGTGATTTATGAGATGATACACAATTCCAGTTTCAGTGTCCAGCATCTAGTTTTAGTGAAATTTAGCCACACTCATGGTGTGGCACTGGAGGGTCAGTGCTGGATGACAAACCACAAGGCCAGCAGTTCAAACCCACCAGCAGCTCCTCAGAAACCCTATATAGGTTCGCTATGAGTTGGAACCGACTTGACGACATTGAACAATAGCATTTATATGTAGTATCTTTGGATACTTTCATGCTACAGTGGCAGAGTTGAGTAGTTACCATAGAAACACTATGACTCATAAAATCTAAACTATGTACTATCTGGCTTTTATAGAAAAAGTTTGCTGACCCCCTCATCCTAGATCATTGGTTTCAAACAGCTGCATATTGGAATCACCAGGGAAACTTAAAAAAATACTGATGTTGCAGATGCCTGGGTCTCACTTCAGAAATTCTCATATAATTTGTCTAAGAAGTAGCATCAGGACCCATACAATCACTTGGGGCACCGACTTACTTGTGCTTATTAATTTGTGGTGACCAATTTTACATTTTTCTCCACATCAAAGACTCTGCTTCTAGGTATATCTGGCACCTGCCTCTCTCCCAACCCCATAGCACTTTCCTATAGAACCAAAGCCTCTTCAAATTTACAGTCGCTGGTAGGGACAGAGTACCCAGTAAGCACGGTAAGCACAAGCTTACTTGTGCTTACTTACTAATCTGTAGTATTCACAACATATTAGTAAATGCAAGTAAGTAAGCCTGTGCTTACCTTGCTTATTGCATAATGTGCCCCTGCCTTGAGGTCTTGTTAAAATGCAGGTTCTGATAGACTAAGTTTGAAGCAGGGCATTTATAGCAAGCTCCTAGGTCTCCTAGGTGTCGAAACAGTTTGCACTACAGGATAAGCGCTGGACTAACTACAGGGTCGGCAGTTTAAACCCACCAGTCACTCCCAGGAGAAAGATGAAACTTTCTGCTCCCCTAAAGACATGTTTTATTGTTGTTGTTAAGTGCTATAGAGTCAGTTCTGACCCATAGTGACTCTGTATAAGGTTTCTGAGGAGCGGCTAGAAGGTTTGAACTACTGACCTTTCAGGTCAGACTGACCTTACGGTCCAGTGCATTATCCTGCAGTGCCATCCTGGACTCCCCTTAAAGACTACAGCCTCAAAAACCCTATAGAGCATCACTATGAGTCAGAACTGACTCAATGACACCCAACAAAAATAACCAAGGTTCATGGACAACACTTTGGTAACAAGGAGCTATTCGTGCTTATCTTGGAAACAGAGAACAAATCTTTCATGTGTCTTTTATTTTCTCTTAAAGATAGGTTAAATGGTGCTGTAGAACAAATGTGGCCCGTTAAGATTAATCCTAGACTTTTTTGGCAACCTCAAAAACCAAACCTATTGCTGAGTCAACTCTACCTCAGAACAACCCTATTGGACAGAGTAGAAAAGCCCCAAAGGGTTTCCAAGGTTGTAAATCTTTAGGGAAACAGACTGCCAACCTGGTTGTCTTTCTGCAGCAGAGCAGCTAATGGGTTTGAACTGCTGGCCTTTCTTTCAGCTAGCAGCCAAACTCTTTAACCACTGAAACACTAGCTCCTCAAGAAACTTCATTATTATTCTGTTGTTAAATGCCATCATGTTGGTTCCAGTTTATAGTGATCATGTATAGGTTTCCAAGGAACAGCTGGTGGGTTTGAACTGCAGACCTTGAGGTTAGCTGTCCAGTGCAGATCTTATAGTGCCAAACCAAGACTGTAAATCTACCTTGTTTGCTGAAAGTGATTTTGATTCTTTCCCAGAAATCAAATGGTTTTGAGTGCCTACCTCAACATCAGTATGAAGACTTTTCATATTTGCTGACGAGTTGAGAGAATAATTACAGCGTTCTTTCTCCCTCAAATTCCTTGAAGAAAGTTTTTGAGGAGTGTGTATAAATAAATCCTCTGTTGGTCAATGGTCTTGAGGTTGTGGGTAGATTAAGAATTAGTCTGAGTCCAGTATTGTACAGAAACACTTTTCTGATTGGCTGTGGTTGCACATTAGGAATTAATTAAGAAGAATAGAATGCCCTTCCGTGTCAGTAATGCTATGGAATCTAAGTTGCCTGGTTGCCTGGATGGCTGTGTACCATCATGTAGGGCCCAGAAAGCCTCATCTTTCTCCCTCGGAGTGCCTTGTGGGTTGGAAATGCTGACCTTACTGTTAGCAGCCCAACATGGAACCCACTACTCAAAACCCCTTTGGACTAAAATTGAAAGGGAAGGCAGTAAGAGACCTTGGGATGTCCTGGTGTGGTGCTGTAGGATAAGCATTGGACTGCTAACTGCAAGGTCAACAGTTCAAACCCACCAGTTGCTCCTAGGAAACCCTATACAGGGTTGCTATGACAACACTAGCACCAAGGAGACCCCATGCAGACATTTTATCCCCAATTTCCCTACCCTTTGCTATGAAGGGGACCCATAGGAACCTTGTGTAGGGTTTCCAAGGAGCAGCTGTTGAGTTTGAACAATTGACCTTGCAAATCAAACTGACCTTGCAGTCCAGTGCATTATCCTGCAATGCCACACCAGCACTCACAAAGAGGATTAAGCTCATGGAATTTCCCAGTGGAAGCTATGCAGTTCTTTTAAATATTTGACCTCCCAATTATCTTGAGACTGCTGGGTGTTTATAACTCTAAACCTATTTATTACTGGAAGCAACTCAATGACACTTAAGAACAACTTAGTCTTTGGAGATATAAATATTCATGAAAACTTTAATATGATAAAATGATATTGATGAGTTCTGTGGGAATAAGTTTCACTTCCTATTTCTTTGTCAATAAAATGAAGAGGTATGTCAAAGAACTGTATGTAGCCTCATTTGCAGGAGAAAGGTCTTCCTTCTCTTTCAAATTCACCTAACCTGACAATTGAATCCCAAATTACATCCTGCAAATGAAAACCCAAACAGAATGAAGACCTCATGGTGGTAAATCCAGTGTGGGTGTTGGAGCCTTTAAAGGGATAAAGATGATCAGCTGTAACACCCTGGATTACCTACATCCAGTCAGATGTCAGCTACTTCTATGTACACACCCCTACTCCCACTCTCTTCTCCATTCCCATTGATTCCTCCTCCCAGAATCTATGACATCTCAGCAGAGCACTAGCATTCTGGTGTGATGCTGTGGGATGATGCATTGGACTGCAAAGTTGGTTTGTACTACAAGGTCTGTGGTTCAAATTCACCAGCTGCTCACTATGGGTTGGAACCGACTTGAATGCACTTAACAACAGAGCCCTAGAGAGCAAGGAAGAGACAAGTGTGTTGATATTGTTTTTAATAACAACTATATAATTCACATACTATATAATTCAGTTGTTTTTAATATGCTTGCTGAGCTGGAAAAGCATCACCATTATCAAATTTTCAAACATTTTTCACCATCTCCAAAAATGAAAACCTTGTAACTTTTAGCCACAGTGAACAGGAAAAGGTAAAAATCATTCACTGCCCTCTCCCACCCAGGAGGCAAGCTAAAATGCTAATCAGGTCACCAAATGGGACCAATCCCCTGGGTTTCCCTCCTGTCCTCAAACAGGTCTGCATCCTGGCCCTTCCCCAAGTCTGACCCCATATAAGTCCATGTTGCCCTCCATTCAGGGCTCAGAATCTGGAGAAATTAGCTCCTCTGAGTCAGCCAGCTTAATAAAATCTGAAACTCTGCTTCACCTCTGCGAGTGCCCTTGGTTTCTTTAACCACAAATCTAAAACTGCTATAACATTTGGTTCCCTATCCAGGAAACCAACTGTGCTGGCCCCTTGAGCCACCAGCTCAGAGTTGGGGACTGGCTGGTGGTGAGCTCCCCCTTGGTGGATAAGACGGCGCTTCACCACCACATTTGACAGTCCCTCCTCCTCCAAATGGGGGCCAGCTGCCGCACCTACCTCTCCCAACTGGACTCAAAAAGAGAGGCAAACCAGAGAACCAACCATCCAGGACTTCTGGAACTGGTATGGCCCTGGGGCCCGGGTTAAACCCAATCAGGCCTGTCCTTAAGGACAGAAGTGGAAGGCTGGTCCCCTTCCAAGGTCTCACTTAGAGGCCTCAGTCAGGGCCTCCCCCAAAGGGGGGGTGGAACTGCCATAAACTCTGTGTGACTGGTTGAATGCGAGTGGGCATGTGACCCAAGCGCGGCTTGTAGCACCTGGTCTGTAGGGTTGGTCTGTAGGGTTCCAGGCTCCGGCTATGGAATCTGAGTGGGCTCTAGGGCGTTACATACCCTTAAGTACAGTGGGAATTCTCAGGGTGAGCCTGCAGCCTTGGGATGTATGTTGACAGATTTAAAAACAAAAATGGGGAGGGGGGGCGGAGAATGGGAATTATGATTACGGAAAGTTTGTAAGCTGGTCTTTGGCCTATACTTGATTGGATTCATTAGAACTTTCCTGAAAGTGCCCTATCTATTTCTGTTAAGGTTAACCTTTGTATCTAAAATAAACATAGGCCTCAGTCTGAAAGAAAGTGCTGTATAGCGTAATTCTAACTAGTTTCTGTATGGGTACCTTCCTATGACATCAAAGGAAATGGTGTTTTACTGTAATACAGCTTGGCTAATGTACAATCTAGATGATGGGAAAAATAACCTTTAAATGGATCCTTAAAATTATTATACCATCTTACAGCTTGAATTGTTACACCACTGTGTCAGATTGTCTATTTATTTGTAAAATTGCTATGTTTTTGTCCTGTGTAATGTTTAAGAAACTGAAAACAACCTGGAATTCCAAGAATATGTAAGTTATATCATGGAATGTACTATAAAGCACTTATACCGCTAATATGAAAACCAGGCAGAAGAAAATGAATACAGATGAATATTAGGTAAAAACAGTTCTAAACAGGCCTGTACGTGAACATACAAAGAGATATAAGTGGTTACTTTTTGTGAAATATAGCTTTTGATTGTAACCTTGTCTTACTACAACCTTTGATACCCCAGCAACTGCCATTAAAGAAAATTATAACTTGACCTAGTGAACCTGCTTGGCCATATTCAGCTGCTGAGGAAAGCAGTTTGGAAGTGATTTCTCTATACCATACCCTTCTAGGGACCCATTTCAGTAGAGGGCTACCCATAACAGAGGCAAGGCAATACCCCTTCTGCAGATGTCCACAGAATTAAATACGGAAGGGCAAGCTGCAGGATATTACTGGGCACATACTTCTTTCTCTATCTTGGAATTGTTAAATAGGAAAGATTCAAATCTTTATTATTAAGATGTTGTTCAGTGCTGTTGGGTCGGTTCTGACTCATGGTGACCCTGTGTGAGTTTTCTGAGAAGCGGCTGGTGGACTTGAACCACTGACCTTCTGGTTTGGTCAGACTTGGTGGTCCAGTGCATTGACCCACAGTGCCACACCAGGATGACCCAATCAAAATTGATGACCCACTATTGTTGCTACCCATCATCCTAATTGGGCAGATATTCAGGCTCTGTTAACAATGCTCCTGACCAGCAATAAAAAAAACTTAGTCTGAGATAAATCATGGGAGAAAACAGCATACATCAGGAAAAAAAAAAACCTGAACAGGGCCCTTGCCCCAGTCAAGGCAATTCCCCTAGCTGATACAAATTAAAATCTAGATGGGCCTGCCACAACTGGTGGTGGTGATGGTCATGTGCTGTGGAATCGGTTCCGACTCATAGCAACCCTGTGCGGAGTTTCCGAGGCTATAAATCTTTGCGGGAGTAGAGGGCCTCATCATTCTCCTGTGGAAGAGCTGGTAGTTTTGAGCTGCTGACCTTTCAGTTCGCAGCCTGATTCCTAACCACTACGCTACACTGGAGCACTATAAAAGGTGCATTCTCAGAGGTCTGAAAAAGGAAATTAAAAATAATAAAACCTTGAACATGGTACAAGCAATTCAGCAGAAGCTAACTGAGGACCCTTCTGAATTCTTTAAATGAATCTACCAAGCTTACTGTAAGTACACAGACCTTGATCCTAAGAACTCAGCAAATATCTGAAAGGTTAATATGATTTTTATCTCCCAAAGCACCCAGGATTTTAGAAAGAAATGGCAGAAATTTGACAGGGCAATTGGCATGAATCCATCCCAGCTGGTGAACATCACCTTAGAGGCATTTAACAGCCTAGAGCACGAGAAACCTCAGGCTGTAACTGTCTTCCTAAAAGACCACTAGAGGTAAGCCTGTGGGACCCCAGGGAGGACCCCGGTAAGGAACGAGAGCCTTAAGCAAGGATAAGGTTTTGCTTATGCAAAAACCGGGACACTGAAAAATAAATGTCCGAATCTTGGGGGAGGATCTGGCAGAAAAAGCCATCCAACTCAACAGATGGTTGAGCAAGTTTCATTGTCTACAGAAGACTAACGGTGTCAGAGGCCCAGCATGATTTGGCATCAACCTCTGCCACCCCTATTGCCCGCACTTCCGGAACCTCAGCTGAAAATAACAAGGCAGGGCAGTGATGGTGACTGAGATCTCATGGAGGCCTGACGACCAGTTCTTCCTCAAACCCCTAGACTGCTTCATTGGGGAGAAGAAAAGAACTGTCTGGTCCCATTAACTGGGCCAGGACCTGCTTCCAGAGTTACATGTTCAAATAGCTTTCTGAAACCAAAAGTCTGCAGATGGAGGTCCCTCATGAACATGCCTGGTAATTACTGATTCAAACTCAGGAAACCAGTCACATTGGCCTGAGGAGATAGAAAATCAGGTACCCCCCCACCGTGGACTAGTGGAACTCCAGAGAGCCAACAAGCATCTCCTGTGAGGTCTAATTGAAGCCTGGAAACTGACCATCCCACAGAAACCAATATCGTCTCAGGAAAGAGGCCGAGAAATTCAATCTAGCCAGCTCATCCCTGTCCCCATGAAGCCATCTCCCTGCTGCAAAAGAAGGGAAGCCTATGGCTCACAACAGGACAGATAGGCAATACCAGTTTATTTTACTGGACAATCTGAATATTACCCTGTGAATTATGTGGTGACTAAACCTGCCATCCTCCTCTCTGATGTGGCAACTGGAGGGCTGAACCATGATTATAGAAATCATTGACCAATTATTCTTCAGCCAACCTGACCTGTTTGACTATATCTGGGTGGACTAGATGTTATTCATGAACAGACGTAGTTACTGTAAAAAGGGACTCAGATAGCAGGGTGTCTAATACTAATCTTACAATAGAGGCAATAGCCCTCCTGCCGGGGATCTCAGCTTAAAAAGCTGAACTGATTGCACTGACAAGGGCATTAGAAATGTTGGCAAGAAAAACTGAATGTGTACCACCCAGAGGACTTGCGTAGAACGGAGGCAGAAGGATTGGAGAGAGAGGTTAAAGGATGAAAAGTAGATGACAATGGAATTGTTCTGGTCCTGAGAATTTAAAAGCTAAAAAGTAAATGGCTTTTTAATAGAATGGTTCTGACCTGGTGAAACTAGACCCTGCTCTTCTTAAATGAGTCCATGAGATGACCCACTACATGAAAAAGGCCCTAAATTGGTTCATTAGGCCCTGGCACTAGAACAAGGAATTAAAAAAAAAAAATCATTCCGGAGGTTAGCTCAGACTGTTACCTGCCTCAAGAACAATACCAAGACAGGCTGTCCTGCACCAACACCAAGGTAAACAACCACCTGAAAATTAACAGGTTGATTTCATGCAGATGCCCCGAGCTGGGGAATTAAATATTTGCTGGTTTTGTTTTTGTTTACACCTTTTCTGGTTGGGTAGAGGTTTTCCCCCACCAGAACTAAGAACTTCAGAAATAATGAAAATCCTCTTGAAGGAGATTACCTCCAAGTTTGCACTTCCAGAGTGTCCTAAGTGACAACAGAGCACCGGACACCTACAGATTAAATGGAGATTTCATTCAACGTGGAGGTTCAAGAAAATGAACCATACACTAAAGACACAAATGACAAAACTCTCAGGTAATTTACTTACATTAGGACCAGGTGTTGCCTTAGCCCCCAGGTGTTTCGAATTCAGGTAGCCCCCAGAAGCAGGCTTAAATTGAGCCCTTATAAAGTTGTATACAGTAAACCTTCCTAGGTAGCTTCCTTCAACCCTCTACCTGACCTCAGCCAAGGTTTAAAGTTGCAGTGGCACGCACAACACCTCTACTATATACTTTCTATTATTTGTAAAATTGCTCTTCCCAGGTCTGCTTCCTTCCCTACAGGTATCCTGATCCCTTCCAGCCTGGAGATCATATTCTGCTCAGAACATGGAGAGATGGACCTGAAAACCAGTTAGAGAAAAGTGGACTGGACCCTGGGAAGTCCTTCTAACCATCCCGTCAGTTGTCAAGTTAGCCGGACTCAACTTGGACACAATGGTACTCTCATAAGACATTATTCTATTCAATGGGATGAAAAACATTTGTGCCTACTTAGCTCAGAGTTTAATAAATGTACCTGATTTGTTTTTCCTTTTGAGAGGGCGTCCAGAAACATCTGCAAAGATTACTGAGTACAAGAACAAGAAATGATCCCAAGCCAGTAGCCAAGGTAAAAGGAGTCCCCACCTGGATTCATCACAGCAGACTGAAGAAAGCCTCATCTCCATGAGAAGCTGAAACTGACCCTACCAACCCTCACAAGGTAACATTGAGATGTACAACCCACCTGCTTCAGCCACAAACCAGGAGCTGGCTGATCTGCGCATGGCTGAAGCATGAGGATGTCCTCCGTGAGACTCATTTTCATTAGACTTTGGGGCATGGGAAAGGGAGAAATCTGTGTAATCTATACACTCACACCACCAAGGTGGACCAAACAGTAACCACACTACTCTTCTAAAAGTGAGGGCACTCTCCTAGGTAACTGAACCAATGGAACTAGTGTGGCCCTAACCCCTCTTGCACATCAACAGACAGAGATACGAAATGCCATCTATCAAAATAGATTAGCCCTAAACTACTTATGGCTGCAGAGGAAGGAGAGGGGTATGTGAGAAGTTTAATTTTGCTAACTGCTGCATACAAGTAGATGACCAGAATCTGGCAGTAGAAGACCTTATAAAATGCAGAAAGTTGCCCATGTCCCTGTGCAAACCTGGAATGGGTGGAACCCACAGAGCCTATGGGGAGGGTAATTCTTCACCTTTAAAGAGTTCAAGACCCTTGTGGGTAGAGTCCTGTTTTATTTGGAATTTATTTAATCAGTCTATGCCTACTCCCACTAGCAATCGAGCGGCGAGAACTTCGAGCAGCTAGCAGCGAGACGTGTAGTGTGGAGCACCATCAACAACACGGAATACTGGGCCACAAGGCTGTTTAACTGCAAGTTGTGGAAAGCCTCATCTCTCTCACGTGGAGGGCCTGGAGGATTTGAGCTGCTGACC
>NW_006408519.1:2744853-2752360 GCF_000296735.1 Chrysochloris asiatica
CAGTAGTGAGGTTGGCCCAGGATCGGACATTGTTTCGTTCTGCTGTGCATGGGGTCGCTATGAGTCAGTTCCAACTCGATGGCACCTGACAACAACAACAACACTAGCAATCAGAGCCATGGGAACTGCCATTAAAACAATAATCAACCGAAAAGGGTACCAACAATCCAAATCAATACCAAAATACCATTCCTTACATAGATGATGCCCCTGGGGAATAGGTCCCAAAGGGCATCAAAGGGGGGAATGAAAAGGTAAAAATCATTCACTGCCCTCTGCCGCCCAGGAGGCAAGCTAAAATGCTAATCAGGTCACCAAATGGGACCAATCCCCTTGGTTTCCCTCCTGTCCTCAAACAGGTCTGCATCCTGGCACCTTCCCAAGGCTGAAACCATATAAGCCTGTGTTGCCCTCCATTTGGGGCTCACCATCTAGAGAAATTAGCTCCTCTGAGTCAGCCGGCTTAATAAAATCTGAAACTCTGCTTCACCTCTCCGAGTGGCCTCCGTTTCTTCGACCACGAATCTAAAAGTGCTGTAACAACAGTTCTTCATCTCTCTCCCTGAGGGCCACAGCCACCACTAATTCACTTTTCATCTTTATGGCATTCAAGAAGGATTTTGTGGTCAGAAGTCTGGGTGTTGGTCTCAAAATTTGGACCCCCAAAGAGGTAGTAAATCCTCTCACCTCTCTGGGTTTCAGTTTGCTTGTCAGCCTGATTGGTGGTTTTCAGCCTTGACAGCACATTAGATTCAGTTGGCAAACAATAAAATATATTGATATTTTGGCTCGATCCCCAAAGAATATAACTCAACAAATCTAGGGTGGGGTTTGAAAAAAACCCCAAACTGGTTGCTGTGGAGTTGATTTTGACTCATGGTAACCCCATGTGTATCAGAATAGAACTGTACTCCACAGGGTTTTTAATGACTGATATTTCAGAAGTACATCTTCATGCCTTTCTTCAGAGATTGTTGTGTTGTTGTTAGGTGCCATCGAGTCGGCACCGACTCATAGCGACCCTATGTGCAGCAGACTAAAACATTGCCCGATCCTGGGCCAACCTCACTACTGTTGCCACGCTTGAGTCTGTGGCTCTGGGCAAACTTGAGTCTCCATCTTTTTGGCTTAGCAATCAAGCACTTTAATTCTGTGCACCTCCTTGGGAATTAGGCATTGGGATTTTGAATAAACTCTGTTGTCAGACATGCTCCAAGGCATTGCTATTGTGAGAAGTAGCTGTTGGGATGATTCATCTTCAGAATCAAGGATATCTTGGGGGTAGCAGGTTGGCATGACAAAGGGGAACTATGAGAAGAGGAACAGCCTAATTTGACCTACTAGACTCTTTAAAATAAGAACACACCCATCAAGGAACTAGGGGAAGTTCATGGGAAAGGGGTGAAACTGACTTTAAATAAGACTGCTCCCTGTAGGAACTAGTAGACGCCATTTGGAAAGACTGTAAACTCCAGTATACCCAGTGAAGGGGAAATGGAGGAGGGGCTTTTTCCAAGCTAGATTAATAAAACTCTTTGTCAAATGGTCATGCAGTGCATCTGTCTACGGGGCAGGGTGCCGGATTTTGCAAAATCAAATAAAGAAAACCTCACTCTCACTGAGTACAGATTGGGCTACTTGAGCGTTTGTCAGTATTGACGATTCTCACACTATCAAAATGTGGTTTGGGTGGGGGTGGGAATACTAGCAAAATCAGCCTCACCTGGGACTTGCTAGAAATACAGATTCCCAGGCCCACTTCAGACTTAGGGAATGAGTATCTGCATGTCTACAATCCCTCCCAAGGTGATTCATGTGCACACTGACTTCAAAAGGCATTGCTTCTAAGTTCCGTCAAGCTCCAACAATAAATAATTTGTTATTCTGCTCCATCCTCCATGAGCTACCAGGTGATTTTAGGAATCAATTCCCACAAACCAACATTACCCCACACTGGAAAATTGGCTCTCAGCTTGCTTGCTGAGCAGGATATGGAACTATACCATTGGCAAAGTCTTACAAGAAGAAGTTTGTTCAGTGATAGCTAATACACAGTGCTTTGGAAGAACATCAAGTCATTTTAGGGTTGCTTTATCTACTTCTAATAAAAAAAAAAAAAAAAAAAAGGAACCTAGTTTTTAGGTCATAACCTGAAGTTTTTATAGTAAAATCTCTGAACCAGTGATTCTCAAATTTGCTTGAATATTAGAATCAACTTCAACTTGTTGTTGTTGTTGTTATGTGCCGTGGAGTCGGTTCCGACTCATAGTGACCCTGTACAGGGTTTCCAAGGCTGTAAATCTTGATGGGAGCAGAATGCCTCATCTTTCTCCCATGGTACGGCTGGTAGTTTCAAACTGCTGACCCTGAGGTTCGCAGGCCGATTCGTAACCACTATGCTACCAGAGCTCCAACCAGGGAATTTTAAAACACACTAAGATGCTGATTTAATTAGTCTGAGTCAAGGGGCCTAGACATCAGGAGTTTTTAAAGTGTCCAGGAGATTCTAAGGGATAACCAAAGTGAAGAGCCTCTGCTCAAACTGCTTTAAATGTGAACCAATTGCCTGTCTGACATGTGGCTTGTGTAAAGTACAGAATGCAGCAAAATTGGAAAACATTTTAGAGTTGTTTTGGTGTTTGAAAGCACACCAAGTCAAGTCGTCCTAGAGTTGTTTTGTCTACTGTCCAAAAGAAAAAGAAAAAGAACCTGGTGTTTAGGCTACATCCTGTAGCTAATTTTGATGCATTCTGTTCTTTGTACAAGTCATGTGTCAGGCAAGCAATTGATTTGCATTTAAAGTAAGATGAGCAAAGCAGGGCTTTGAACTGGTTAATCCCACTTCAGTCATGGTTAATGAAACAGAAAACAGGACAGTTTGAATGTGTATGCTTTCCACAATCCTGTAGTAAATCAATCTCCTGCACCATGCTCCTGAGAGGACTCACTATGCGTCTCTCATGTTTCCTATTCCAGGACACCAACCTGTAATTTTTTCTGTTTCTTAATTTATTTTGCAAATTCCGGTCAATCCTGGTTTCACTACATCAGCCAAGACTGCACCAGTAAGAACAGGTTTGAAGTCCTAGAGCAGAGGTTCTCCACCTTAGTTGCCCCTTAGAATTTCCTGACAGCTTTTAAAACTCTGATCTAGGTCCTTACCCTCCACTTTCCTGCCCACCCTCCACCCCATTAAATCAGAACCATTTTTTTTTTTAAAGCACCTCAGTTGATTATATTATTCAGCCAAAGTTGAGAAGCATTTTGTTTTGGATGCACAGAAAAAATCCTGGTTTTCTATTATGTTAAATTCCATGGTGGCACAGTAGTTAAGTCCTTGACTTTTGACTGAAAGGTTGGTGGTTGGAACCCTCCCAGCAGTTCCTCAGGAGAAAGATGTTGCAGTCTGCTTCCTTAAAAATTGTTGTTGTTCAGTGCCATGGAGTTGGTTCTGACTCACAGCGACCCAGTATAGGGTTTCCAAGGAGAGACTTGTGGATTTGAACCACCGACTTCACAGTTACCAGGTCAGTGCTTATCCTACAGTGCCACACCAGGACTCCTCCATAAAGATTACAGTCTTGGAAATCCTAAGGGAACATTCTACCTGGTCCTACAGGGTCTTTAGGAATCAGAATTTACTTGTTGGTACCTAACAACAACAAGGTCAAAGCTGTATTTCCAACACATTCTCACTGCTGTGATTCAGTAGCCAGGTGCAAAACAACATTTTAATGTCTTGATGCTCAGGACAGTGGCATCCCTGACATATGGCATAGTTTCTCCAGAGTCCCTCATGCACAAGAAAGCCTGTGCTGATATTTTAAAAAGCACCTGTCCAACCAGCCTGTGGATTTCAGGAAGTAAGTTATTGGATATGCAGGCTTAACTCTTTCTTGTGACTCTCAAAGATAGTGGCTCTAAAAATTAATCTGTAAATAGAGTTATACTGAAAATAGCGCCCAGCACAGAAGGGAGAGGCTAGAGAAGAGCTTTGGTAGGGCCTCTGGGTCTGGCCAATGATATAAGGAGTTTATAGGTGGAAATCCAGTGTTTGCAGAATGTAACCAAGGTCTCAGTTGGTAAAATCAGTAAGAACTGTGAGAATTTAAAGGACTAGAAATAGCACCCACTGGAACAGAACAGAGAAGCTTCTCACAAAGATGGCTCAGGTAGGGATAGGAGGGTCTTAGAGAAGGTAAAAATTTATATAGTGCTCTTATTGATTATATAGAATACTGTTTGTTACATCTACTATGAACCAGACATTGTACTGAGTGATTTACATGTATTGTTTTATTTACTCCACAAAACATTATAAGGTAAGAACAACTATCCTCATTCTATTGCTGATGATACTGAGATGCAGAAATGTTATATGAAATAAAAAGAGTCATGTGATTGACAAAATGGTGTCAGTGGTCAGGTAGATAATGTCCCTAAAATTTGTCCTTACAAAATGTAAGACTTTGTAGTTGTCATTAGGTACATTTGAGTTGGTTCCAACTCATAGCCATCTACATATGGCAGAATAAAACATTGCCCAGTCCTGAACCTTCCTGGTTACCTTTATTATATTGAAGTCCATTGTTGCAACCACTGTATCAGTCTATCTTTTTGAGAGGGTTTTTCCTTTTTTTTTTGCTGACCCTCTACCTTACCATGCAAAATCTGGACAGTGAATAAGGAAGACCGTAGAAGAATTGATGCATTTGAATTATGGTGTTGGAGGAGAATATTGAAAGTGTCATGGGCTACCAAAAGAACAGATCTGTGTTGGAAGAAGTGCAACCAGAGTGCTCCTTGGAGAGCAGGATGGCCAAACTTCATCTCTCATACTTGGAACATATTGTCAGGAGGGACCAGTCACTGGAGAAGGATATCATGTTGGGTAAGGTGGAGGGTCAGAGAAAAAGAGGAAGACCCCCAGCGAGATGGATTGGCCAAGTGGCAGCATCGATGGACTCAAGCGTGGCAATAGTAGTGAGCTTGGCCCAGGATCGGGCAGTGTTTCGTTCTGCTGTGCATAAGGTCACTATGAGTCGGTACCGACTCGATGGCACCTAACAACAACAACTACTTTACCAAGCAAGAGTGGTCCCTCTTGAAATAACAAGAGTGGTCCCTCCTAGGATAACTATGCCAATGAAATGATGGATGATGGAATGAATGTAAAGCTGATGTTCTCCCGTGTAGATTATCACACAATTCACAATAAAACATTTAAAAAAAAAGAGTGGTCCCTCCTGAGATGATGTCTTGCCATTCTTGCTTCTAAGGAGCATTCTGGCTGTACTTCTTCCAAGACACAGTTGTTTATTCTTCAGGCAGTCCATGGTTTAGTTTATTTTTTGCCAATACTATAAATACATCAGTTCTTCATTGGTCTTTATTCATTTTCCAGCTTTTGCTTGCGTACACGACAACTGAAAATGCTATGGCTTAGGTCAGGCATACCTTAATCATTACACTTTCCTATAAACCAGGCCACCCTCATTGACTAATAAGATTCGGACAGAGCTTCCTCGCTTGTTGACTAGTGAAATCCTGTCAGCATTTCAGCAGTAAATTGAGTAAGCCAATCAGCAATAAACTTCTTTGTTTCTACATTTTTGTCAATAAAAAGTCAGTCACTACTGGTACTCAATGGAGGACCTTTCTGCATGTGGTTTAATGCTACTGATTCCTGAATCTGTAGCTGGAATAAACTTAATTTTCTTGTGAGGTGCTATCAAGTGTACCGGCTCATAGTAACCTTATGCACAACAGAATGACACACTGCCTGATCCTGTGCCAACCTCACAATCATTGCTACTCTTGAACCCATTGCTGCTGACACTGTGCCAATCTATCTAATTGGGGGGGGGGCCCGGGGGGCTCTTTCTTCCTATTCTTCATTGACAATCCACTTTACCAAGCATAATATCCTTCTCCAGTGACTGGTTCTTCCTGATAATCTGTCCAAAGTATAAATATTGCACAGGGCATGCTTATACTGAAAATTATTGTTTATGTGAAATTCAAATTTAACTGGGCATCATGTGTTTGTTTTGGTTAGAACCTAGTAATCCTACCAACATCACTCTGCTGGTAGATGATCAAGTAAGGTTTGAATCAAGGTAGTCTGGCTCTGGGGTCCACACTCTTTTTATTGTTGAAAATATGCACAGCAAAACACAAATCAATTCGCCCATTTCTCCCTGGACAATACAATGACACTGATTGCATTCTTCAAATTGTACAGCCATTCTCACCCTCCTTTTCCAATTTGTTTCTCCCTTAATAAGATATGCTCACTTCCCCCTTACCTTCCATCTAACCCTTTGGTCTTTATTCATTTTCAAGCTTATGATTTTATCATTTTGGTCCCATACAGATAGCTCTTTAAAAGAGCACAATCTCACAGCAGACATTTTTAATTAATTAAAATAGATCATTGTCTTATTTTAAACAAGACTTCATGGGATATTTTTGGCTTAACATTTCAGTGTTAAAGGTGATCTCAGGTCAATAGTTTGGGGGTTCGTTCAGCCTACTAGGGCCACTGTTTTTTTGAACATTTTATTGTGATTTGGGTGAAAGTTTACAGATCAAATCAGTTTTTCATTCAATAATTAGACCCATTTTGTTTCGTGATATTAGTCGCTATCCAGTTTCCATTCACACACTTTTCCTGCCCCTTCTTGCTCTCCTCTGTAATTTATTTTCAGATAAATACTGACCTTTCAGTCTCATGTGGTTGATTGTTTTGAGGAGTATGCTCCACATGAGTGTTCACTTCACAGATCCATCTATTGTGTAGCTCCACCGTTGGTCTGTCACTCTGTCATATCGTGGTGACTTGTGTGTTGCTGCGAGGCTGGAAGTTATGCCTCTGGTATTTTAAATATCAGCAGGGTCATCGATGGTGAACAGCTTTCAGTGGAGCATCCAGACTAAAACAGAGTAGGAAGAAGGAGATGCAGACCACTTACGAATGGTTAGCCACTGAAAACTGTATGAATAGCAGTGGAATAGTATCAGAGATAGTGCCTGAAGGTGAGCCTTTCAGATTGGAAGGCACTCAAAATACGACTGAGGAAGAGCTGCCTCCACAAAGTAGAGTTGAACTTAATGATGTGAATGCAGCAAAGCTATTGAGACCTTTATGTGCTGATGGGACACAACTCAAAATGAAGAGAAACAACTACAAATATCCATAAATGATTAGAACATAGAATATAAGATGTATGAATTTAGGAAAATTGGAAATCATTAAAAAATTGGAATGCATAAAAATCAATATCATAGGCATTACTGAGCTGAAATAGACTGGTATTGGCCATTTTTAATCAATTTATTTTGCAAGGAACAACAAATTGAACAGGAATGGCATTGCATTAATTGTCAAAAGAGCATTTCAAGATCTATCTTGAAGTGCAACGCCGTCTGTGGTAGGATAATATTTTACAAGGAAGACCAATTAATACCACTATTATTCAAATTTATGCATCAACCACTAAAGCCA
>NW_006408519.1:2752748-2768660 GCF_000296735.1 Chrysochloris asiatica
CCAAAATATGACCTTGAATATATCCCACCTGAATTTAGAGACTAACTCAAGAACAGATTTGATGCATTAGACAATAATGACTGAAGACTAGAAGAGTGTGGAATGACATCAACTACATCATATAGGAAGAAGCAAAAGGTCATTGAAAAGACAGAAAATAAAATAAAAACCAAATGGGTTGTCAGAAAAGACTCTGGAACTTGCTCTTGAGTGTAGAGAAGCTAAAGCAACTGGAAGAAATGATGAAGTAAAAAACTTGAACAGATAATTTCTAAGGGCAGCTCGAGAAGACAAAGTAAAGCAATATACTGAAATATGCAAAGATCTCGAGTTGGAAGAGTGAAGAACACACTCAGCATTTCTCAAGCTGAAAGAACTGAAGAAAAACTTCAAGACTCGAGTTGAAATATTGAAGGATTCTATGGACAAAATACTAATTATGCAGGAAGCATCAAAAGAAGATGGAAGGAATACACAGAGTTGATGCTCAACCATTTTAAGAGGTATCAAATCGCCAGGAACCAATGGTGTTAAAGGAAGACGTTCAGGATGCATTGAAGGCATTGGCAAAAGCAATGCTCTAAGAATTAATGGAAAACTAATTGAAATCTTTCAACAAACTGAGGCAGCACTGAAAATACTCACTTGTCTATTCCAAGAATTTATATGTTTGTTTGTTTATTTAATCCAAGAACATTTTAAGACCATTACCTGGCCAACCAATTGGATGATGGTGGTGGTAACATGCCATCAAGTTGATACTGACTCACAATGACCCTGTATAGGGTTTTCAAGGAGCAGCTGGTAGGTTTGAACCACCAAAATTATGGTTACCAGTCCAGTGCTCATCCTACAGTGCCACACCAGGAGTCCAACTAAATGGTAGAGATCCATATTTATACCCATTCCAAAGAAAGGTGACCCAATAAAATGTGAAAGCCATTATACAGCATCATTAAAGTTGATGTTATTAGGTGCCATTGAGTCAGTTCCAACCCATAGCTACCCTATGTACAGCAGAATGAAACACCACCCAGTCCTGTGCCATCCTCACTATTGCTGCTACACTTGAGCCCATGTTGTTGCCACTGTGCCAATCCATTTCATTGGGATCTCTCTCTCTTTTTTTTTTTTTTACTGTCCCTCCACTTTATTTAGCATGATGTCATTTGCCAGGGACTGGTCTCTCCTGACAATATGTCTGAAGTATGAGAAACAAAGTCTGGCCATCCTGGCTTCTAAGGAGCATTCTAGCTGTAATTCTCCAACACAGATTTGTTTGTTCTTCCTGAAAGTCCTGTATATTTTTCTCTAACACTGTAACTCAAAGGCATCAATTCCTCTATGGTCTTCCTTATTTATTATGCAACTTTCACATGCATATGAGGCTATTGAAAATACCATGGCTTGGATCAGGTGCAGTTTATTTCCTAAAACTGACAGCTTTGATCATCAACACTTTAAAGAGGTCTTGTGAGGCAGATTTGCATAATGCAATATATTTGATTTCCTAACTGTTGCTTCCTTTAGTGTTGATGGGGGATCCATGCAAATTGAAGTCTTTGACAGCTTCTATCTTTTCTCCATGTATCATGATGTTATTTATTGGTCCAGTGGTAATGTCACATGCAAATAAAATTTGCTGAAGATAATTTAAAAACAGTTGCAGCAGTACATTGATAGGGAGCTATCAGAAATCCAAACTGGATTCAGAAGAATATGTGGAATGATGGATACCATTGCTGACTTCAAATGGATCATGACTAAAAGGAGAGACTATCAAAAAGATGTTTACCTGTATTTTATTGATTGTGCAAAGGTATTTGGCTCTGTGGATCATAATAAACTATGGATAACATTTCTAAGAATGAGTATTCCAGTACACTTATTTGTGCCCATGAGGATCTGTATACAGACCAAGAGGCAATAGTTTGAGCAGAACAAGGGCACAGTGAATGGTTTGAAAACAGGAAATGTGTGTGCTAGAGTTACATCTTTTCACTATACTTAATCTGTATGCTGTGCAAATAATTCAATAAATTGGGATTATATGAAGAAGAACACAGCATCAGTGTTGGAGGAAAATTCTGTGAGAAACGTTTTTGATATTGACAAATGCTCAAGTAATCCAATCTGTACTCATTTTCGCTAGAGTGAAGTTTTCTTTATTCAATTTTGCAAAATCAGGCACCCAACCCAGTAGACACAGGCAGATGTGCTGCATGGCCAGCTCATAAATAGTTTTATTCTCCTGTCTCGGAAAAAACCCGCTCCTCCACCCCTTCTAGTGGGTATTAAGAGGTCACAATCTCCTCCCAAGGTCCCCTACTAGTCGTTACTGGGAGCATTCTCATTTAAAGTTAGTTTCCCCTTCCCCCTTTCCCCATGAACTTCCCCTGTTTCCTCCACTGAGCTTTTGTTATGCTAGCCTACTACCCCCAAAACTTCCCTTAGTTCTAAAGATTGACTACTATGCCAACAAGAGTTATTTCTCACAATTCATTAACAACCTGCGTTATGCAGATGAAACAAACTTGCTTGTTGAAAGTGAAGTGGACTTGAAAATATTTACTGATGAAGATCAAAGATCACAGCCTTCAGTATGAATTGCACCTCAATGTAAAGAAAACAACTTTCCTCACAACTGGATCAATAAATAACAATGTGATAAATGGAGAAAATATTGAAGTTATCAAAGACTTCATTTTGCTTGGATCCACAGTCAGCAATCAAAAGTTATAGTGCATTAGGCTAATCTTCTGTAAAAGACCTCTTTTAAATTTTCAAGAGCAAAGATTTCACTTTGAGGACTAGGGTGTGCCTGACCCAACCCATGGTCTTTTCAGTCATCTCATATGCATATGAAAGTCAGACAATAAAAAAGGAAGCCTGTAGACAATCGAATCAATGCATTTGAATTATGGTGTTGGTGTAGAACATTGGAAGTATCATGGGCTGCCAGAGAAACAAACAAACCTGTCTTAAAGTAACTACAATCAGAATCTTCCTCAGAAGTCAAGATGGTGAGAACTTCCTGTCTTGTACTTTGGACATATCAGAAGGGACCAGTCCATGGAGGACTAGAAAATGCTTGGAAAATGGAGGGACAGTGAAAAAGAGGAAGATCCCTATTAAGATGGACTGGCACAGTGGCACCAAAAATGGGTTCAATGTAACAACTATTGCGAAGATGGTGTAGGGTCAGGCAGTGTTTCTTTCTTTGTGTATAGGGTCACTCTAATTTGGAACTGACTCAATGGCACCTAACAACAGCAACATTAGTTGGTTGAATGGTGATCTGCAGTTGAAGGATGTTTAAGTGCTGTTGAGTTAGTTTTGACTCATAGGGTTTCCAAGGAGTGGCTTGGTGGATTTGAACCACTGAACTGTGGTTAGCAGTCAAGGGCTTATCCTACAGTGCCACACCTGGACTTCATCGGAACAGTAAGTCTGGTCTTTTTTATGATTTTGAATTTTTGCTTCATGTTTTTCTCCAACTCTGTTCAGGATCTTCTATTGTGACCCTGATCAGAGCATTTGGTCATGGTAACTGGGCACCCTTAGTTTGGGTCTCAGGTTAGTTAGTAGAGGCTGTGGTTTGTGTGTACCATTTGTCCTTTCTACCCACTGTTTTTTTTGAGTCTTTGATTTTCTTCACTCTTCTTTGCCCTGGATGGGAAGAGACCAATAGATGTATCTTAGATGGTCACAGACAAGCTTTTAAGATAGTATCTATACTCTTATCCACCATATTCCAGTATGGCTGGAGACCCCACATCAGGAAAAATACCAGCATATTGGGGAAAAATGAATGAGTTTGTTTTCCTGGATCTAAGCATAAGTTGAGAAGGAGTGAAAGGAAGCCAAGCATTCTTTTACCACTTCTCCACTTCCCCTGCTGGTGGTCAGTGAGTTTTGGTAACAAATAGTTCTAATTCCTAGTAAAGAAGGACAGGGGGAAAACAGAAAGAATGTCTGAAATTCCATAGACATTATCACACATAACACTTCCCTATATAAATCATTGTGAAGAATGAGAATTCCAGAACACTTAATTGTACTCGTGTGGAACCTGTACATAGACCAAAAGACAGTTGTCAGAACAGAGTGATTGTCAGAGCAAATATTGCATGTTTTAATACCAGAAAGTGTGTGTGTCTGGGCTGTATCCTTTCATCATTATTATTCAATCTGTATGCTGAGCCAATGATTTGAGAAGCTGGGTTATATGATGGCATCAAGTTTGCAGGAAGAGTCATTAACAAGCTGCATAAGTAGATGACTCAACTTTGTTGAAAGAGGAGATGATTTGAAGCACTTACTGATGAAGGTCAAAGATTAAAGTTTTCAATATAGGTTATACCTGATCATAAAGAAAACAAAACCCCTCACAAGTGGACTAGTACGCAGCGTCATTATAAACAGAAAAAATACTGAAGTTGTCAAGGATTTAAAAAATTTGAATTCACAACCAATCTCCACGGATGTTAGCAGTCCAGAAGTCAAATAACATCATGTATTGAGCAAATCTGCTGCAAAAGACCTCTTTAAAGTAGCAAAGATGTCACTTCGAAGACTAAGGTGTGCCTGACCCAAGCCACGGGATTTTCAGTTGCCTTATATGCATTTGAAAGCTGGACAATGAATAAGGAAAGTCAAAGAAATATTGAAGCCTTTGAACTGAGGTGTTGTTTAAGAATATTGAATAAACTGTGGTCTGCCAGAAGAATGAACAAATTTGTTTTGAAAAAAGTACAGCCAGAATGCTTCTTGGAAGTGTGGAAGGCAGACTTTGTCTCATGTACTTTGGGCATGCCATCAGGAGGGACCAAGACCAGGACGCCATGCTTGGTAAAGTAGAGGGTCAGCAAAACAGAGGAAGAGCCTCAAAGAGATGGATTGACACGGTGACTGGAAAATGGCCTCAAACATAGCATCAATTGTGAGGAAGACACAGGGCTAGACAGTGTTTCCTTGTTATAAACAGGGTCTCTATGAGTGGAGCCATCTCGATGGCATCTAACAACAACAATAACATAAATCACAACAAACAAGCTTTAATGATGCAATGGCTAAGCTTGGTGGTTAGAAGCCACCATGACTCCACAGGAGAAGAGAGCTAGCGATCTGCTCCTCTAAATATTACAGCCTAGAACCATACAGAGTAGAACATATATCTACTGGACATACAGGTTCACAATCTCATTCCATTGTTCATAGGGTCACCATGAGCCAGGGACTGACTCGATGGCAGGTAAAACATCAACATAAATCACAGTTCCTCCTTCACAGATACATAAAGGCAGTCCCCGGTTATGGACTAGATCTTTTCCTAAGCGTGTGTTTAAGTTGTATGTGTAAGATGGAACAGATGCATAGGGTTCTGATTTAGCCTTGCTTTACTTTAGGTGGCTCTGTAGGATAAGCAAGGTCAGCAGTTGAAACCCACCAATCACTTACTCCAAGGGAGAAAGATGACGCTTTAAGCTTCCTTAAAGATTTATAGTTTCAGAAATTGTATACAAGCTTGCTGCAAGTTCCATGGCAGTCAATTTGGTTTGGGTTAGTTTAAGAAAAGACTCGAAGACTTTTTCATTATTTAAAAGCTATGCCTGCAGCAAGTGAAGGTGATTGTGACGAATTTATTAAAGGTAGGAATTTTGTTGTTGCTGTTCAGTGCTATGGAGTCAGTTCCAACTCATGGTGATCCTGTATAGGGTTTCTGAGGAGCATCTGGTTTAAGCCACCAACCTTATGGTTAGCAGTGCAGTGCCTATCCTACAACACTACAAAGGTAGGGAGTTGATTCAATTATTTCAAAGTGAGGGCAAATTTACATAACATTAAAGGGCAAGTAGGAATTGGCTACAAGTGAGACATTCTACGCCTGGGGTTTGCCTGTATATAAAAAAGAATCACAGAAACACACTGTACTTACGGGGCCATCTTATGAGTCACTATTGACCAGAGAACTATGACTTATCAAGGAGCCTTCAGACGAGTCAACTAAAGAAGACCCAGGGTCTAGGAGCCCTGGGCCCATGGGGCTGATGGTGTTGCTTAGAGAATTAGGAGATCTGAGAAATATTATATCTCCAGAACAGGAGTGGAATGTAGCTCTGACCCTTAACCTCATGGCTTAACATGCTGAACAGCAAGGGCACACAGCTGCAGAAACAGACTTTCCTGTGGACAAAGGGAAAGAGCAATGTCTACACTTGAACAGCAAGCAAATACAGAACAAATCTGAGAGATTATTGGGACCAGTGTGTTACTCAGGAAGGGACAGTAAGAATTAACAACAGGAACCCAGAAGAACTGGACAGGGATTCATAAAAAGAGTTCATTATATGTAAAAAGGTATATACACATACGTATATTTGAAACAGCTATACAATGTCATAAGGAGCTCTGGTAGCGTAGTGGTTACGAATCGGGCTGCGAACCTTAAGGTCAGTGGTTCGAAACTACCAGTCGCTCCGCGGGAGAACGATGAGGTTTTCTACTCCCGTAAAGATTTACACCCTCGGAAACCCTGTACAGGGTCGCTATGGGTCGGAACCGACTCGACGGCACTTAACAACAACAACATATAATGTCATATAGCTTACATTTAGTAGTTTAAAAGATGTTTTTAGTATTTCTTTTTGTTGCTTTTGAAAGACGTGAGAGGAAGGATATACATGAGTGTTGTTGTTAGGTGCTGTCACATCATTTCCAACCCATAGCTACCCTATGTACAACAGAACAAAACACCACCCACTCCTGTGCCATCCTCACAATTGCTATTCTTGAGCCCATTGGTGCTGCTACTGTGCCAATCCATCTCGCTGGGGGTCTCCCTCTTTTTCACTGACTGTTCATTTTACCAAGCATGGTGTTCTTCTCCAGGGACTGGCTCCTCCTGATAGTAAGTATGTCCAAAGTATGAGAGAGAAAGTCTGGTCAGCTTGGCTTCTAAGGTGCATTCTGGCTATACGTCTTCCAATTTACAGATTTCTTTGTTTTTCTGGCAGTCCATGATGCCTTTCAAATTCTTCATAACTCAAATGCATCAGTTCTTCTATGGTCTTCCTTATTCATTGATACATGTGTAGTACTTGAAATGACTGAGTTACAATTCAAAGATGCCAAGCAGTGGCAGTTTGGATCTGTTCCTGAGACTATTTTGTAAATTTATAAGCAGTCTCCTACTCCCAGGCTTCCTCCCGCCAGTTATTCCTCCATGCTTCCTGCCACTAGAGTATTCCTGTAGAGTCTGGATGGGTTAGGTCATATCAGTTGTATAAAACAGCCTGGTGTCACAGAAGTTAAGAGCTCAGCGGCTCTACCCAAGAGAAGACTTGGGAATCTGCTTCCCTAAAGATGACCACGTAGGAAAGCCTGTGGACAGTTCTAGCCTGTCATATAGAGCTAGAATCAACTTGACTGCATCACAACAACAAGGGTTAATTCAAGGTGCCTCGGTGGCTCAACGGATAGGTGGTCTACTGTTAATAGAAAGGTTGGCTGTTGAAACCCACCTAGAATCACTATGAGTGGAAACTTTTCTTAAAGACACCCAACAGCAAGATGAGTACACCACCATTACCTAGCAGTTGGTCCTGTTGTGGTGACTTGTGTGTTGCTATGATGCTGACAGCTACACCACCAGTATTTCAAATACCAGCAGGGTCATTCACAGTGGACAGAAGGCAGTCGACTTTGAAAATTAGCCAATGAAAACCCTATGGGTCACAACAAAATACTGTCTGCTATGTAATACACAGTGGCTATCACTATGGATCATGCAGACCAACAAAGATGGTACGGGATCAGCAATGTTTTTTTTCTGTGGTACATGGGGTCACTCTGAGTTTGAGCCTACTCAACAGCAGATGACAATAACAGCAAGGTATGTTCAACTGGTTTTCTACTAATCTGTCTCTCTGATCACTGGCCTTACCTGTCTTTTCTTTGTACAATTCTCTGGTTCAGACAGTGTATGACTCTCCATTTCCATCTCTTGCTCAGCCCCCAGCTCACATTGCGCAGGACACGGCCAACAACAAATCACCAGATGTTTTCAGAGAGTCATGCCTTTGAATGTGCTGTGTCCTTTGTCTCGTCCCTGCAGTGGTATGCTGGGGCCAGCTGCTACTAGCTCAGTGTTCAGTGACATATGTTGGTAGCTTGAAATCTGCCACATTAGAAGTAGTAACAAAGAGCCCTAGTAGCTGCTAACTGTAAGGTTGTGGGTTAAAACCCACTGAGCAGCTCCATAGGAGAAAGAGCTGGTGATCTGTTTCTGGAAAGATTAGGCCAAGGAAACCCTCTGGGCAGTTCTAGTTTGTCATGTGGGGTCTCTCTAAGTCAGAATTGACGCGACACCTTCCAACAACATCAGCAGGAGTATTTACATCATGAAAATCAGCAAATGCTACAAATTGGGGTCCAGTTTTTCCTCTCCTGGAATACCAGCAGTTAAACATTTGCCAGCTAGTGGAGGTCCCTAGGACCATCAAGGGAGAAGAGCAGAGAGCAGGACCCTACCCAGAGAAGCAGTGATGCCTGAAATGGAGCCAGAGATGACGACGTGGAGCGATGGAGCAACTGGAGACTTTAGATCCAGAGAGGGAGAGCGACTGTGTGCTGAAGACCTGGGGGTACAGGGGAAGAATTGCATGGAGGGGATTGTAACCATAGCAATGAGACAATAATATACGATAGAATGAATGTAAGACTGATGTTCTCCCATGTAAACTATCACATAATTCACAATAAAACATTAAAAAAAAAAAAATTGCCAGCTAACTGCTGTTATTTTCCACTCTGTGCCTAGAAGACACCTACTTATCCTCCAAGACAGAGTGGTTCTCTGTGAAGCATCATTGGACTCTCCAAGGAACAGGGAGAAGAAAACAACTCATCTGCACTAAGCATAGGAACTGGTGCTTTATATACACGATTCTCATGCTTCTATTATTTGTTGTTGTTAAGTGCTGTCGAGTTGATTCTGACTCAGAGCGACCCATATAGGGTTTCCAAGGAGCAACTGGTGCTTCAAACTGACTTTGAGGTTGAGTGCTTATCCTCTGGTGCCACCCCAGGACTCCAGCTTCTTTTATAGCAGTTCCATTATATTATAATTATTTGTGATTGTTTTTCTGGTAAGTGCTAATGGTAAAGATTGCAATCTATATTGATCTTTGAAACCCCAGGAACCTTCAAAGTATCTTATAAAAAGTGGGTTCTTCATGACTGTCAAATATTTAATTAAGAAGTAGGAGAAAATAGTCCATTGATTTGCTTCATCTGGCTCTGTTCTCGCAGAGGACACCTGCTCACATCACTAGCAATGCCAGATAGTCTCCTAAGGTCTTCTAATGAGTGACTATTGTATCTATGTGAAATAAATTCATACAAAGGCATAACTGAGTTAACACTTCTGGGATGTCTAAGATGTAGAAGGAGGTTGTAAGAACTGATGATGGAGTCCCTGGGTGATATAAATGGTTAATATCCTCAGCTGCTAATAGAAAGGTTAGAGAATAGAGTCCAACCAGAGGTGCTTTAGAAGAAAGGTCTGGCAATCTACTTTGAAAAATCAGCCACTGAAAATCCTATGGGGTGCACTTCTACTCTGACATACACTGGGGTTGCCATGAATCAGAGCCTACTATTTGGCAACTGGTTTAGGAAGTGATGTATAAAGATGGAAATTTTGTGTCTGTGGCTGGCAGATGGAGAAGTCATTTTTGGTCAGAAGAGCTCTTTAGTGACTACCCTTGTTAGATCTGTGAGGGTCAAAGAGGTACTTAACGTGGTACTTAACATGGAGATATGGACTTTATAAAGGCAGCTATCATTCCCCTCAACAAACTCTGGTAGCATAGTGGGTTACTCATTGGATTACTAACCAAAAAGTTGGCAATTTGAACCTACCAGTCCAAAGATGAGGCTTTCTACTCCCATAAAGACTTCCAGCCTCGGAATCCCTATACGAGGTTGCTTTGAGTCAGCACCGACACAACAGCACACCATCACCACCATCACCACCACCACCACCTCCATGTTCATCATCTTAGAAAACTGGTGATAAGCAGGACTGAGCAAACATAAGAAAACATTCAACTCACATGAAGTTGTGTTTGGGAGCTTCTGACTTTCCTTGTATCACTCATGCACTACTCCTCAAATTTACTGAAGCATTAAAACGTTACATAAGAAAACTTTTTTCTGTGGCTGTTGGAATTCTTTGTAAATATGACTCATCCACCCTCACCTCCCAGTGAGAGAGGAAGGAAGGAAATATTACTTTATCCTGGTTTGAATAGATGCTGAGAGGACCTTTTAATGTAATTTATTCAATTTAACTATAATTTGTTGCTGTTCTTGTTGTTAGGTGCCATTGAGTGACAGCAACCTTGTGTGACAGAGAACTACTCCATAGAGTTTCCTAGGCTGTTCTTTTATGGTAGCAGATCACCAGCCCTTTCTTCCACAGAATTGTTGGTGAGTTCAAACTATTAAACTTTTGCTTAGTTAGCTGAGCCCCACCAGAGCTCCTAACCAAAAGCTAGAGTGTAGACTAAAACGCTGTCATCTTCATTTTAAAGAAAGCAACAGCACATATGGAAGCAACAGGAAAGTAGATCTTTAAAATCCAAAGAATAGAGATTATTGTGAGCTGAAGAAGGGGCTTCAAGGAGGAGATGAGACCTGAGCAGGGACAAGCAGGAATGGAGTATGAAAGATGCCCTGAGGAAGAAAGCTACAGGACTAAATGTTCCGTGTTTTGCAGAAAGACAGTTGGCAAAGAAAGCTGCGTGACCAGAGAAGTTTGGGAACTACTATAGGCCCATGTTGGTTTAAACTATCACAGGTTCTGAGAAGACCTGAAGTGAACAAACCTATTTTGTTTAACCATGGTGTAGTACTGTGGGCTAAAGCACTGGACTGCAAGGTCAGTTTGAACCATAAGGTTGGTGGTTCAAACTCACCAGCCGCTCCTTGGGAACACTATACAGGGTCACTATGAGTCGGGACCAACTAGACAGCACTTAACAACAACAACAACAAGGTTTCCCGTATGTACTTGACCATAGAATTTGTTTTCTGACACTTGTCTTCCAGAATGCTCAGGTTCCATCAGAAAGCACTAATTTGCAGCATGCTGTTTTTATTGTTGCTATTTACTGGTATGTTTTTTGAGACTTCAAAAAGAGCTCTTATTCCTCAATCCATAGTATCACAGTCTCCTCAGGGTGTCTGTTTTATTTCATTTCCCCCCTTTCATACCTGATCCCCATTCTCCCCCATCAGTACCCACTTTCATATTTTTCATAGATACCCTTAAATGTCCTGGTGTGGCACTGTAGGATAAGCACTTTGTTGCAAGGTAGGTTTATTCTTTCTTACCTTTTTTTTTTTTTTTTGTCACTCACTTGTTGCTGTTCACTGCTGTCGAGTCTGTTCTGGTTCATAGCAGCCATTTATAGGGTTTCCAATAAGTGACTGGTGAGTTTGAACCACTGACCTTGACATTAGCAGTCCAGTGTTTATCCTACAGAGCCACACCAGGACTCTGTTGTTGTTGTTAAGTGCCGTTGAGTCGATTCTGACCCATAGCGACCCTGTATAGGGTTTCCAAGGAGCGACTGGTGAGCTTGAACCACTGACCTTGCAGTTTAAACGACTTTGCAGTCTGACGCATTAGCCCACAGTGCCACACCAGGACTCTAGCTGTATGGTTTAAAGAACTAAGCTTGCTTTTAGTTATTCCTTTAGTTTGCTTGTGACTGTTATCCTTGTACAGTATATAGTTTATGCATCCCTCTATTAATGGACTCCAAGGTTAATGGTGGCAGGAAATATTGAAATTGGAGATCAGAGCAGACAGAAGAGCGATACCAGCTAGATAGACAATTTGAATAATTTTCTACAATAAATTGATCAGGACTTTACTTGTTCCAGTCCTAAGAATGCTTAAGAGTGAATTTCAGAAGCAGTAGCTTTTGAATAATTTGCTAGAGCAAGAACTTAAAAGCACTTGGTTCAGATTATCTAACCTTGCCATCCAAATCCATTATCTTTATGCAAGTTTTAAAGGTGTGCCTTTGACCTAAAGTGTCTTTGTTAAAAATAAAACATGTTCTTAAAAATGCAGAAAAGGAAAAAAAAAAAGATCAAATATAGACTAACGGCAAGTTGTCTCTAGCTGGGGTTTGAACTATCTGCCTAGCTGAGCAGGTCAAGGGAGCAGGAAGTTGTGCATAAGGTCCTGATGAGTCTCAGGGGAAGCTCATTAGGAGATACAGTGGCCTTCCCCCACTTTTCTACCCTCACGACTGAACAAAATACTTACTATGAAGCATCCCATTATATCCAGTAGTAATGATAGAAGAGACTCATGGAAATCGTGGGGAGTCAAGCCACTCTCAGTTATGTGAGTGAAGCAATGGTCAGAACTCCAGCACTGGTCAGAGGAAGCATCTAATGATGTGAACAGGAAGTATCATGGAGTTCAAGGACTTCTGAGCAATGGCGGAAGCTCTACCAAGTAATTGAAGTACCTGGAATTTGTTCTCAACTTGGAAGCTCTTGGAGGGAGCTTGTGAAACCCCTCTCAGTACTGTCCTGCTGTTCAGATGGACAATGGGGAGTTGCATTTCCAAGCAAAGAGGATGATTAGATAAGCTGCTTCAGTCTAAATTGTGAAAAATATATATTGAAGAAAAAGATAATTCTGAAATTCTAGCCTTACATGTAGGAATATTATTGGCAGACAGGTGATTAAACTTAGAGAATGAACTTTGTGTATCTAAAGATGGGAGACTGAGAACTTTCTGAAATTGAGATGAAAAACTACTAATGGCCTGGTATTGAGTAGAGTGAGGCAGGAAAGATTTGCTGAACAAAGCACTGGAGTTATACCATAACAGAGAGACTTTTAGATGGAAACATCTGAGACTTTTTACCAGTTCACTACGGAGGGAGGATGTGTTTATACCAAAAGAGCATCATATTTTATTTGTAGTGTTGTTCCCTGTCTTTGGTTCAGTAGCTCAGTGCCAGGAACATTAAGAGGTACTCCATAAATATCTGTTGAATGAATGAATATAAATCGTTTAAATTAGCTGGTGGCTATTGCAAAGCTCACTGTATTTTGGAGGTTTATAAAGTCATAAGTTAGAATCTCTTCGGATACTTCTCAATGTGGACTATATCTGAACATTTCACACTCACTGTCTGTTTCCTTGCACTTGTTTCAGCTCCTTCAATGCCAGCAGAGAAATGTGTGTAAGAAGTGGCTGTAACATGCTACCAGCTATTATTGTTCCCCTGCAGTGGCAAGTGTCTATTTAATGGAGCTGGATTAGAGTGAAAACCATCTACCCTTGGATGGATACAAAAAAACTGCTAAAAAGAAGGAGAATGCCTTTCAGAAACACACAGAGTATGTGGACTCCAAACACTAGAATACATTTCTGCTTGTGAAAGCCATCCAGTTATAGTATTTCTGTTTTAGTAGCACTAGGTAACTACAAACATTTCTAACAGTCCTCGGACATCCTTCAGGGGAACCACCCCTCCCCACCTCTTGGTGAGATGAGGCTCTGACTCAGGCTCCTGGATTGACCTGGACACTCAGGTCCCACGATTGGTCCAATCACAGTGAATCCCATGACTTCAGCTCTTTCTACATGAACCTGGAAAAATATAAATAAAGCTGGAAGTTCTGTCTCCACAGAGGAGAGTGTCTCTTAGAAGGAGGCAACATGGAATCAGTAGAGCCAAGAGGTGAGGAACTCAGAGAAATTGGTAACCTGATCCAAATGCCTGAAGCCTTGAGGTTTTCAGTTCCTTAAACTGACAGACTGTTTTCCTGGCTTAATTTAGGTTGGGTTTTCTGTCATGTGGAGAAAGAACCCTAACTTTTCCAAATAGTCTTTTTAAAAAAATTGTAGTTAATTTCATTAAAAAAAATTAATCATGTGAAATGTTACCAGTCACCATAATGAAGTTTATTGTTATGTAAAGGTATGCTCACCAGGAGCTCACTGGTAGCAATGGTAGGGGGTCACCAAAATGCAGATTCAGCCTTCTCCACAGGACCCTCCCCCCATTCAACCAGCATTGTATGAAAACAGCAACACCTGATAAAAAGGGGAGCATTTTCATGTTACAAACTGTTCCATCAAAATGCTCATACTTTCCTGTCTTTTCTTTTTTAAAACATTTTGTTGTGAGTTGAGTGAAGGTTTACAGAGCAAATCATCAGTTTTACATTCAACAAATCATAACTTTGCTTCATTAGAATGATTGCAATCCCCACTGATTGCCAATCAGTTAACAATATTTATCTCTACTCGCTTTAACCCTTGCATTCCTCCCTGTCAGTACTGCAACCTTCATCTCTCCTCTTTCCACCTCCCTCTTATTGCTAACATGTTAGCATGCCCTATCACCCATGTTAACATGTCGCTACCCTCTAGACCATGAATAATCGACCCCCAATAACCATCACAGAATGTTGCTTTTATAAAGAAAACCATTTGCTTGACTTCTTGTAACAGTTGTTGTTGTTGTTGTTAAGTGCCTTTGAGTCAAGTCAGTTCCAACCCATAGCAACCCATAGCACCCCTGTATAGAGTTTCTGAGGCTGTAAATCTTTATGGGAGCAGAAAGCCTCATCTTTCTCCTGCAGAACCGCTAGTAGTATCGAGCTGCTGACCTTGAGGTTAGCAGCCCAACTCATAACCATTACGCTACCACTACCAAAGTGTAATGTGTGGTGTGTGGTGTCACACAATATTTGTCCTTCTGTAATTGACTTAATTTTTCTCAGCATAACGTCCTGTCCTTCAGGTTCATCCATGTTGTGAGGTATTTTGCGGATTCATTGTGATTCTTCAATGTGGGTAATATTCTATTGTGTGTATATGTACCAAAGTTTGTTTAACCATTCTGCTGATGGGCATTGAGGCTGTTTCCACCTTTTTTGCTATTGTGAACAGTGCTTCAATTAACATAGCTATATCTATTCTTGTCATGGCTCTTATTTTTTTGAGGAGATACACCAAATCAATGGAGTGCTGGTGTGGCATTATAGGGTAAACACTCAACCCGAAAGTCAATTTGAACCACAAGGTTGGTGGTTCAAACTTATCAGTTGCTCCTCAGAAAGCCTATACAGGATTGCTATGAGTTGGAACTGACTCGGTGGCACTTAACAATAACAGCAACAATTACCCAGTAACTTTTAAGCAGGGTGTTACTCAATTTCCATGTATTTGATTTTTTCCCCTTTATCTTCCTATTGTTGATTTCTAATTTTATAGCATATGATCTGAGAAGATGCTTTGTAGTATTTTGACATTTTAAATTTCAAAGGGGTTTGCTTTGTGGCCTAACATTCTGTTCTGGAGAATGTTCCCTGTGCATTATAAAAGGATGCATATTGTGCTGCTATCAGCCTGAGTGCTCTGTATATGTCTATGAGGTCAAATTGGTTGATTGTGTTGTTTAGTTCTTCTTTATCTTTGTTGAGCTTCCTTTTAGTTGTTCTGTTAATCAAAAGTAATATAGTAACTGCCCTGTAAACTTTCACTCAATTCACAATAAAAACCTTAAATTAAAAAAAAAAACAAAAGTAATATAGTAACATCTCCTACTGTTATTGTGTAGTGCTGTGGGTTAATGTGCCAGACTGCAAAGCTGTTTGAACTGCAAGGTTGGTGATTCAAGCTCACCAGCTGCTCCTCAGAAACCCTATACAGGGTCGCTATGGGTCGGAACTGACTCGACAGCACTAAACAACAACAACAACTGAACAACTGTTATTGTAGATGTCTTAGGCTTGGTTCTCTAGAGAAGCAAAACCAGTGCTATATATACATACACATACATATATATCTGTGTGTGTGTGTG